>NC_053389.1:590243789-590846462 GCF_905171765.1 Bufo bufo | reverse complement strand
AGCTCCACTGCATCTGAGGACTCTGTCCACATATCCAGACCTGGATCCCTAACAACAGCATGAAGGACTGTCTACCTTTTTGCCACTGGCTTCCCCACTGCTGGCTTCCTAGCCAGGACCAACTAACCGCAAGTATATGCCTGTTACCTGCTCTGATTAATGTCCTGGAACTCTGAGTGGGGTGGTTCCTGACTGGTGTGAGACGATACTCCCAAACCAACTCTGAACCTACTGCATACTATATACTAAACTGTGGACATGCTCTGAACCTACAGCATACTATATACTAAACTGTGGACATGCTATACTAACTCTGAACCTACAGCATACTATATACTAAACTGTGGACATGCTATACTAACTCTGAACCTACTGCATACTATATACTAAACTGTGGACATGCTCTGAACCTACAGCATACTATATACTAAACTGTGGACATGCTATACTAACTCTGAACCTACTGCATACTATATACTAAACTGTGGACATGTTCTGAACCTACTGCATACTATATACTAAACTGTGGACATGCTCTGAACCTACTGCATACTATATACTAAACTGAGGACATGCTATATACTAACCCTGAACCTATTGCATAATAGATACTAACTCTGAACTGTGCACAAGCTTATACTAACTTGTGACTCCTGTAATACTGGGAGACCTTCCTCTCCAGCAGTAATACTAAATAGATGGATAGCGGTAAATGATTTTGTTACCCCAAACTCTCCGCCCAAGACTGAGAGAGACGCCTGGGGTACATACTGAGTAACCGCGAATCCCACAGCCAAGAACAAGGGCAGTGGGATAATAGTGCATGTCCATTGCTTCCGCAGTTGAGATCCTAACTGATCAACTAGGTGCGTTACAAACGGTCGCGTACACACACACACAGGGGGAGGGAAGTGACCACTGCGCTCCACCCTTACCCCTGGCCCTGCCTACTTGCCTCGCGAGTCCTAATGACAGGGGACAACTGGACGGCAATCCCTAGCTTGGACTAAGCTCAGGGAAGACAGACAGACAAACAACAGAATGTGAACGGACCGAGTCAATACCAGGAAAGCTACAAAGTACAAATGGAGCAAGCAGAGAATTGTCAGGAGAAGCCGGGGTCATAAATACCAGGAGAGTCGTGTAGTACCAAAGGAGTCAGCAGAGGATCGTCAGGAGGAGGCCGGGGTCAGAATACCAGGAGAGCAGCAAAGTACACAAGGAGCAGGCAGAGGATCCTCAGGAATTCAGCAGGAGGTAAGTACGCCAGGAAAGACAAAACCACAGGTGGAACCTAAATTAACAGGCAACCTGTGACCAGCAGGCTGCCTGTATTTATAGTGGGGAGTGAGGGTCATGTGACGTGGCCAGCGTCACATGACCGACAGACCAACCAGTCGAGCACCGAGTGATCAGCTCGGCGCTCAAGGCAGACTTAGGAGCAGGGAGCCACCCAGCTAGTAAAGCCGCCCTGGGAACAAGGTCAAACACAGATCCTCGCTCCCGAAGCTAAGCAGCAGGTCTGCGGCTAATGGGGGAACGAGTGCACCTTCGGAACCCCATTACAGGATGTTAGCATATGCCAGAGACTTTTGTAAGTCTTTAACTGACACTCTAGGATTCTTCTTCACCTCATTGAGCAGTCTGCGCTGTGCTCTTGCAGTCATATTTACAGGACGGGCACTCCTAGGGAGAGTAGCAGCAGTGCTGAACTTTCTCCATTTATAGACAATTTTTCAATATCAGATCCTATGCATAATATATATATATATATATATATATATATATCCAACAAAGAAAAAACAGCAGCACTATGTGGAGCTTGATAAAGACTGCAATGAGCAGTTGAAACGTTGCAGAGGGGAATAAAGCGGGTCATTTCACCTTTTACACTGGAGTGCTGCCTCTTTTTTGGAGAACTATATATATACAGTACAGACCAAAAGTTTGGACACACCTTCTCATTCAAAGAGTTTTCTTTATTTTCATGACTAGGAAAATTGTAGATTCACACTGAAGGCATCAAAACTATGAATTAACACATGTGGAATTATATACATAACAAACAAGTGCGAAACAACTGAAAATATGTCATATTCTAGGTTCTTCAAAGTAGCCACCTTTTGCTTTGATTACTGCTTTGCATACTCTTGGCATTCTCTTGATGAGCTTCAAGAGGTAGTCCCCTGAAATGGTTTTCACTTCACAGGTGTGCCCTGTCAGATTTAATAAGTGGGATTTCTTGCCTTATAAATGGGGTTGGGACCATCAGTTGCGTTGAGGAGAAGTCAGGTGGATACACAGCTGATAGTCCTACTGAATAGACTGTTAAAATTGGTATTATGGCAAGAAAAAAGCAGCTAAGTAAAGAAAAACAAGTGGCCATCATTACTTTAAGAAATGAAGGTCAGTCAGTCAGCCGAAAAATTGGGAAAACTTTGAAAGTAAGGGCTATTTGACCCTGAAGGAGAGTGATGGGGTGCTGCGCTAGATGACCTGGCCTCCACAGTCACTGGACCTGAACCCAATCGAGATGGTTTGGGGTGAGCTGGACCACAGAGTGAAGGCAAAAGGGCCAACAAGGGCTAAGCATCTCTGGGAACTCCTTCAAGACTGTTGGAGGACCATTTCAGGGGACTACCTCTTGAAGCTCATCAAGAGAATGCCAAGAGTGTGCAAAGCAGTAATCAAAGCAAAAGGTGGCTACTTTGAAGAACCTAGAATATGACATATTTTCAGTTGTTTCACACTTGTTTGTTATGTATATAATTCCACATGTGTTAATTCATAGTTTTGATGCCTTCATAGTCATGAAAATAAAGAAAACTCTTTGAATGAGAAGGTGTGTCCAAACTTTTGGTCTGTACTGTATATATATATATATATATATATATATACAGTTGCAAGAAAAAGTATGTGATCCCTTTGGAATGATATGGATTTATGCACAAATTGGTCATAAAAAAGGGTAATCTGATCTTCATCTAAGTCACAACAATAGACAATCACAGTCTGCTTAAACTAATAACACACAAAGAATTAAATGTTACCATGTTTTTATTGAACACACCATGTAAACATTCACAGTGCAGGTGGAAAAAGTATGTGAACCCTTGGATTTAATAACTGGTTGAACCTCCTTTGGCAGCAATAACTTCAACCAAACGTTTCCTGTAGTTGCAGATCAGACGTGCACAACGGTCAGGAGTAATTCTTGACTATTCCTCTTTACAGAACTGTTTCAGTTCAGCAATATTTTTGGGATGTCTGGTGTGAATCGTTTTCTTGAGGTCATGCCACAGCATCTCAATCGGGTTGAGGTTAGGACTCTGACTGGGCCACTCCAGAAAGCGTATTTTCTTCTGTTTAAGCCATTCTGTTGTTGATTTACTTCTATGCTTTGGGTCGTTGTCCTGTTGCAACACCCACCTTCTGTTGAGCCTCAGCTGGTGGACAGATGGCCTTAAGTTCTTCTGCAAAATGTCTTGATAAACTTGGGAATTAATCCATCCAGGCCCTGACGCAACAAAGCAGCCCCAAACCATGATGCCCCCACCACCATACTTCACAGTTGGGATGAGGTTTTGATGTTGGTGTGCTGTGCCTCTTTTTCTCCACACATAGTGTTGTGTGTTTCTTCCAAACAACTCAACTTTGGTTCATCTGTCCACAGAATATTTTGCCAGTACTGCTGTGGAACATCCAGGTGCTCTTCTGCAAACTGTAAATGTGCAGCAATGTTTTTTTTGGACAGCAGTGGCTTCCTCTGTGGTATCTTCCCATGAAATCCACTCTTGTTTAGTGTTTTACGTATCGTAGATTCGCTAACAGGGATGTTAGCATATGCCAGAGACTTTTGTAAGTCTTTAGCTGACACTCTAGGATTCTTCTTCCCCTCATTGAGCAGTCTGTGCTGTGCTCTTGCAGTCATCTTTACAGGATGGGCACTCCTAGGGAGAGTAGCAGCAGTGCTGAACTTTCTCCATTTATAGACAATTTGTCTTACCGTGGACTGATCAACAGCAAGGCTTTTGGAGATACTTTTATAACCCTTTCCAGCTTTATGCAAGTCAACAATTCTTAATCGTAGGTCTTCTGAGAGCTCTTTTGTGCGAGGCATCATTCACATCAGGCAATGCTTCTTGCGAAAAGCAAACCCAGAACTAGTGTATGTTTTTTATAGGGCAGGGCAGCTGTAACCAACACCTCCAATCTCATCTCATTGATTGGACTCCAGTTGGCTGACACCTCACTCCAATTAGCTCTTGGAGATGTCATTAGTCTAAGGGTTCACATACTTTTCCCACCTGCACTGTGAATGTTTACATGGTGTGTTCAATAAAAACATGATAACATGTAATTATTTGTGTGTTATTAGTTTAAGCAGACTGTGATTGTCTATTGTTGTGACTTGATGAAGATCAGATCACATTTTATGTCCAATTTGTGCAGAAATCCATATAATTCCAAAGGGTTCACATACTTTTTCTTGCAAGTGTATGTTTATTGATACAATCTCTAACTGTCTGCATTGTCTCCCCTATGTACAATAGGCCATATGGACATTTTATCAGGTAAATTACATTCGCTTATTCACATGTGAAAAAAACTTTCACCTCAAATGAACGTCCTGTATGAGGATGATGAAATACAGGGCCTTTAATTATATGTGAACACTGGAGACAATGCAGACAGGGAGTACATTTACGTGGTGTGGACAATACTTTCTGATGTGAAATCTGACTCTTGCTACCGAGGTCAGCATGGACCAATTTGTCTCTATAATTCTGATTCCTCTTATTACATATCAACGGTGGATTTTTAAATTCTTTTACTTGAGGGTATGCCTTCTCCAATAAGTGCCAATATTTGCAGACTGAATTATCAAAACCTGTATTGTAGGGGTGGTATTTGTGTATAAACGCTATTCTAGATGATTTATTCTCTGTATCAAAATATGCCTTTCTCACCAATCTTTCTTTGGCTTCCTCCAAGATGGATACAGGATATCCCTTTTCTTCAAATCTTTCCGTCATTTCATCAAGCCTGATATTCCTTATCTCAAGGTCAGTACTATGTTCTTCACCCTCTGATATTGTGATTTAGGTATGGCCCTATTCAAAGATGGCGGATGGGAACTAGTATAATGTAAAATACTGTTTCTATCAGTTCCCTTCCTATAGAGATCAGTATATAAATGGCCCTGTTGGTCCTTGATCACTCTGGTATCTAAAAAACTTACTACATTTTTATTGTAGACCAATGTAAATTGTAGACCTGCGCAGGCTGTGTTCAAATGATCAATGAAGAGCGATAGGGTCTCCTGTGACCCCGCCCATATGCAAAAAATATTGTTAATGAATCTTTTCCACACAAGGATATGGTCCCTGTGTTATATACGTAGGTTTCTTCAAAAGACGACATAAACGTGTTTGCATAGTGGGGGGCCACATTCGACCCCATCGCGGTCCCCCGTTTCTGCAAGAAAAAATGGTCTTCAAACATAAAATAGTTCTCAAGATTCATTGACGATATTTTTTGCATATGGGCAGGAGACCCTATCGCTCTTCATTGATCATTTGAACACAGCCTTTCTGTGAGATGCCTTTATGATATCATTAACTGCATGATTTTTTGTATATATTTTTTCTAGACTTCAACCCCTTAGTGAAGAATCTTGGATACTCATATGTGACAGTGAATGAAACTATGTAAGGTAGAATTCGCTACTGTTTTTTTTTTTTCTTATTGTTTTTTTGTATGCTCTCTCCCAATACGTTCTTATTATAGTTTAATTGAATACCATCTTGATCGTTCCACCCTCAATCTGAGGTGATTGGACGTCCTTGTAGGCGGTACTTTTTCTTATATATATATAAATATATATATATACAGTACAGACCAAAAGTTTGGACACACCTTCTCATTCAAAGAGTTTTCTTTATTTTCATGACTATGAAGGCATCAAAACTATGAATTAACACATGTGGAATTATATACATAACAAACAAGTGTGAAACAACTGAAAATATGTCATATTCTAGGTTCTTCAAAGTAGCCACCTTTTGCTTTGATTACTGCTTTGCACACTCTTGGCATTCTCTTGATGATCTTCAAGAGGTAGTCACCTGCAGTGGCGTCGCCAGGGGGGGGCCAGAGGGGGCCACGGCCCCCCCTACATCATGCTGTGCCCCCCATGTGCCCCCCCAACTAAAATGCCGCCCCCCGTGAAGTGAGCCGCCAGCGTCTTCACACAGCGTCCGGCTGCAGAGCAGAGTGAGGAGGGGAGAGGGGGGGGGCATGCACGGCAGTTCCCGATAGGCTCCGCCCACCTTCCAGGCAGGAAAGGCAGTGAGTGCAGAGCCAGTAGCCGGAGCATGAATGAAGGCAGACTCCAGGCAGAGAGTGATTCAAGCGACCCAGAGTGAGTGACAGTCCCTGAGTGCAGAGTCCCCCCCTTTGTAATTAGGTGAGAGGAGGGGAGAGGCGGCCATTATATTAATAACAAAGAGGGGGACATTATATTAATAATAAATAGGGGGCCAATACATTAGTATTAATGTAATGGCCCCCTCTTTATTATTAATGTAATGGCCCCCTCTTTATTATTAATGTAATGGCCCCCTCTTTATTATTAATGTAATGGCCCCCTCTTTGTTATTAATGTATTGGCCCCTCTTTATTATTAATATAATGGCCCCCTCTTTAATAACAAAGAGGGGGACATTATATTAATAATAAAGCGGGGACATTATATTAATAATAAAGCGGGGACATTATATTAATAATAAAGCGGGGACATTATATTAATAACAAAGAGGGGGCTATTGTATTATTAACAAAGAGGGGGACATTATAATATACAGGGGAAATAATATTATGAGGAATGGGGGACTATCTGTCTGGCTCTAGCACAGTATTGGGGGGCAGCAGGATGAGTTGTTGAGACACCAGGAAGGAGAGGATGAGAGTAAAGTGAGGAACCTAAAAAAAATTCTGTGAAACTCTGCAGAGACGAGAAGCGGCTGAAAGAAAGTATCATGGCGGTCTTATCTCTGAATGAAGACGTCGAGGAGAGTCTACATCACAGGAGACGTCACTGGATGTAACAGGTATGGGGCGATATTATACTGTAATAATAATGTCCATGCACATATCTGTTTCACAGTAGGGTTGGGGGAGGAGATTGAGAATATGGCCCACCCTGCCGCATCCTGGCCCCAGACTTCAGGTCACACTGTGTGTGTTCTGAATTCTGGGGGCTTACACCCATCTACTACATTATCTGTACTCAGAGAGTTATCACCGTGTTATCTGTGGTGTTACATAGGACTGCAGGTGATCTACTACAGTATCTGTTAAAAGGGGCGTGCCTGGGGTAGGGGGGGGGGCGCAATTTTTGGCTTGCCCTGGGTGCTGGCAACCCACGCTACGCCACTGGGGGAGGGAGAGGCGTGTCCCTTCCCCTTCCTCTGATAGGCTGCAGGCACTAGGCCGGCAGCCTATCAGAGGCCGGCGCAGGCGGCGCGAGTCATCGCGCCGCCTGAGCCTTACAGCGCGGGACACAGAAAGAGTCTGCATCGCATCGCTGACACTGAGGTAAGTATAAGTGGGTTTTTTTTTGTTTGTTTTTTTACAATAGTGTTACTGGCACATTATGGGGGCTTATTACAATGGGGGGGGGACTTAATACTGGCACATGATGGGGGGGACTTAAAACTGGCACATGATGATGGGGGGGACTTAATACTGGCACATGATGGGGGGGACTTAATACTGGCACATGATGGGGGGCTTAATACTGGCACATGATGGGGGGGCTTAATACTGGCACGATGGGGGCTTAATACTGGCACATGATGGGGGGGCTTAATACTGGAACATGGGGGGGCTTAATACTGGCACATGATGGGGGGGCTTAATACTGGCATGTAATGGGGGGGCTTATTACTGGCACGTAATGGGGGGGCTTATTACTAGCACGTAATGGGGGGCTTATTACTGGCACGTGATGGGGGGCTTATTACTGGCACGTGATGGGGGGCTTATTACTGGCACGTGATGGGGGGCTTATTACTGGCACGTGATGGGGGCTATTGTTACTGGCACGTGATGGGGGCTTATTACTGGCACGTTGGCGGGGCTCTTGTTACTGGCAGTGGCACGTTATTGAGGACACTTATTACTGGTACATTATTGGTGGGCACTATAGCGGCATCTACTGAGGCCACAAAGAAGAGGTGTTTTATATGGGGGGCTCTGTACAGTAGCATTTTATACTGGGACAAATTATGGTGGGTACTATGGAGAAGGGGAGACAGGAGTACTATGGAGTCATCTACGGGGGGCACTAAGAAGTGGTATTTTATACTTGCAAATTATGGGGGACACTGAGGGCATCTACTGGGGCACGATATATGGGGCATTTTATACTGGTACATTATGGGGGGCACTAGCAGGAAGGGGGGAGAGGAGCACTATGGAGGCATTTACTGGGCCACTATATCGTTTTTTTTTATACTGGCACATTATGGGGGACATTAGCTCAACTGGGGGCATAGGAGGTTTATGTTTTGCACATTATAAGGAGAATTATTTCTACTGGGGGGCATTATGGTGGGTTTTATTACTCCCCCATGGTATGACCCCCTAGTAGCAGCACCATCCTCTCTCTGCTCTGCTATTCCTCTGCCCCTTCTCCAAATCCTTATTATGAAATCTTTCTAATTAGGATAAAACACAACTTCAGCTCCGCCGAGCCCCCGGCCAAAGTGTGGAAGTGGCGTCCGAGATCCCCAAGGGCCAAGCCAAGTAACTGTAAGTGTTCATGTGAAATATGTTTATTTTATATATGTACACTCCTGTGAGAGGCGGGGAGGGAGATCTGTGGATGACACTGTTATAGGGAGGGAGATCTGTGGATGACACTGTTATGGAGGGGGAAATGGGGATGACACTGTCATGGGGTGGATCTGTGGATGACACATATAGCATAAGATGCTATATACGGTATGTGGCATCCACAGATCCCCCCCATAGCAGTGTCATCCACAGATCCCCCTCTCTATAAAAGTGTCATCCACAGACAGCTGGACTTTTCTTCCCTGTTGCGGTTTTAGGTATTGGGTAAAGTATTGCAGCATTTCTAAGCATACTTGTGTAAATGTATTGTTATTATAGCTGCCCCCCCTACTTTTGTCCTGGCCCCCAGTGTGCCCCCCCTAAAATTTGAAAGCTAGAGACGCCACTGGTCACCTGAAATGGTCTTCCAACAGTCTTGAAGGAGTTCCCAGAGATGCTTAGCATTTGTTAGCCCTTTTGCCTTCACTCTGCGGTCCAGCTCACCCCAAACCATCTCGATTGGGTTCAGGTCCGGTGACTGTGGAGGCCAGGTCATCTGGCGCAGCACCCCATCACTCTCCTTCATGGTCAAATAGCCCTTACTTTCAAAGTTTTCCCAATTTTTCGGCTGACTGACTTACCTTCATTTCTTAAAGTAATGATGGCGACTCGTTTTTCTTTACTTAGCTGCTTTTTTCTTGCAATGAAACAAATTCTAACAGTCTATTCAGTAGGACTATCAGCTGTGTATCCACCTGACTTCTCCTCAACGCAACTGATGGTCCCGACCCCATTTAAAAGGCAAGAAATCCCAATTATTAAACCTGACAGGGCACACCTGTGAAGTGAAAACCATTTCAGGGGACTACCTCTTGAAGCTCATCAAGAGAATGCCAAGAGTGTTTAAAGCAGTAATCAAAGCAAGAGGTGGCTACTTTGAAGAACCTAGAATATGACATATTTTCAGTTGTTTCACAGTTGTTTGTTATGTATATAATTGCACATGTGTTAATTCATAGTTTTGATGCCTTCAGTGTGAATCTACAATTTTCATAGTCATGAAAATAAAGAAAACTCTTTGAATGAGAAGGTGTGTCCAAACTTTTGGTCTGTACTGTATATACTCTGCATGTTCATTAAGATGTACTTGTTGATAAAGGCATGTTTGCCGAATCGCGTCCTGGTTGTAGGACATCTCTGGAATAAATTTATATCGCATAGACACAGCTGCTGGGAGTTATTGATTACTAATTGATTGTGGAGATTTCTCCTTCTTCCGTGCAGCGTGCACTTAGTAAGTGCTGACCAGCTTTACCAATTATCTTAATTATGCATCCCCCCATGTACATGTCTTGCTGTAACATCCTATAAGTGTTGTGCCTATTTCTCAGTCTTTCATTTGTAATCAAGCCCGAAGAAGGAGCCTTTGTGCTCTGAAAGCTTGCAATATGTTTTTTTCTGGCTAGCCTATAAAGGCTTACTACTTTTATATCTTAATACTGTTGTATTTATTAACACAAAAGTATTCGACATCGCATTGTTAAAAGTAAAAAAAAGTTTTAAAAAACATTAAAAAAAAATCACCTTCTTTCCCAATTTTACACATAAAATAAATAAACAATAAAAATAAATAAATATTGCCGCATCTGAAAATGTCTGAACTATTAAAATATAAAAATATTTTTCCTGTGCGGTGTATGTTGCAATGGAAACAAAGTTAAAAACACACAATTCACCATTATTTAGATGCCTTGTCCCTCCAATAAATTGAATACCAGTAATTAAAAAGTCGTATGTACCCAAAAAATTGTACCAATAAAAACTAGAGTTTGTTCCGTTAAAAACAAGCCCTCATACAGCTCTGTAGACCAAAATTTAAATGGCTGTCAGAAAATGGTGATGCAAAGAACATTTTGATTTTTTCAAAGTTTTTTTTTTTTTAAGTATTAAAACAAAATAAGAACTATACAAATCTGTTATCGAAGTAATCATATTGACCCGAAAAATAAGGACGTCATGTCATTTGTAGCACACAGTGAACGCTATAATATCAAAATCCCAAAAACCTTGTCAGAATTGTGGATTTTTTTCTATTTTATCCCACAAATATTTTTTTTCCTGTTTTCCAATACAAGACATGGTAAATGAAAAAAATACAACTTGTCCCGCAAAAAAAATAAGCTATTGGTATGTGAACGGAAAACTAACAAAGTTATGGCTATTTGAATGTGTGGAAGAAAAAAAGAAAACGCAAACACGAAAATTGGCTTTGTCTTGAATGGAGTAAAGCTGCACGGGGCGTTGCTAGGCTAAAACATTCAGGTCCTGGGCCCCTGATGTTTTGTCCCAGGCCCCGAATGTATTGCCTGCCAGGCAGATACAACTGTATTGCCGTCCTTAGGACGGCAATACAATTGAATATAATGCACTGCAAGATCTGAAGGACCTGTGATGACATCACAAGTCACGTGATCAGTGCAGAAGGCAGGGGTTGAGAAGGACCTGCGATGATGTCACCATCATGTGACCAGTGCAGGAGAGGACCGCAGTGAAGAGAAGTCCTGAGGAAGAAGCTGTGGTGATGTCTGCTACATGAGGAGAGGTAAGTGAAGGGAGAGGCAGAGCAATGCTGGGAGTTGTGGTTATTTAACTGGGGCTGTATGTTAGGGCTGAAAGGAGGGATGTTATCATGGGACTAAATATTCAGCAGTGATGTTATTTACATGGGGCTGTATATTGATGGAGGCTGGGGGAGGGAGTGATTTAAATGGGACTGTATGTTGGATAAGGCTGGGGAGGGGGTGATGTTATTTACATGGGACTGTATATTGATGGTGGCAGGGGGAGGGAGCGAAGTTATTTACATAAGGCTGTATGTTGAAGGCAGCTGTGGGAGGGGGTGATGTTATTTACATGGGACTGTATGTTGAAGATGGCTGTGGGAGGCAGTGATGTTATTTACATGGGACTGTATTTTTATTGTGGTTGTGGGAGGGAGTGATGTTATTTATATGGGACTGTATGTTGATGGCAGCTGTGGGAGGAAGTGATGTTATTTACATGAGGCTGTATGTTGGAGGAGGCTGGAGAGGGGGTGGTGTTATTTACATGAGACTGTATGTTGAAGGTGGCTGGGGAGGGGTGATGTTATTTACATGGGACTGTATATTGGAGGGGGCTAGAGAGATAGTGTGATGGTATTTACATGGGACTGTAAATTGGAGGGGGCTGGAGAGATGGTGTGATGTTCTTTACATGGGACTGTATGTTGATGGTGGCTGGAGAGGGGGTGGTGTTATTTACATAGGACTCTAGGACTCTATGGCGGAGGGACGGAAATAGTGTTATTTACATGGTACTGTATGGTGGAGGGGCTAAGGAATTATAATTTGTGAGGACACTAAAAGGAGGAATATAATTACAGGGGGCACTGCAGGGGAGAGCATTATAACAGGAGGGGGCAATATAAATAATGGGGGCACTGTGGGGGCATTTTAAATCCAGGGGACATTAACCGTTCTTATTACTACTGGGGGCTCTGTAGGAGTGACTGATAGATCCGCCTTATTTCTACGAAGAGCACTATGGGGGCCTTATTAGTACTGAGGGGGTCTGTGAGGGCATTATTAATACTGGAAGGCTCTTCTACTAATGGAGGCACTCTTGGGGAGCATTATTACTGTTGGGGGCACTGTAGGGAGCAGTATTACTAAGGAGGTAATGGGACTACTGGTGGGACTACTGTATGAGGAGCACTATTACTATGGGGAAGGGGCTATCTGTACAGCACTCATTTTTCTTCAGGATAGTATTTGGGGGTATTGGGGAGCACAGCGAGCAGCAGGGTAACACTGTGGAGACTCCAGGTTGGGGGATGATGATAGAAAAGTGGGGAAGCTAAGATGTCTGTGTGTCACACTCTGCAGAGACGAGGTGCAGCTGAAAGAAGTTTTCTGGACCGAGTGGAGAAGATGATGACAGGGAAGATCTACATCAGAGGAGACATGACCTGGAGGCACCGGATGTGACAGGTATGCTCTGCTGTATAGCGAGTACAGAAAAATGCAGCGTGCGCAGGGAGGCTCAACTTAGGCTACTTTCACACTAGAGGTAGCCTTCTCCGGCAGGCTGTTCTGGCGGGTGAGCAGCCTGCCGGATCCGTGCTACCGCTAGTGCACCGTGCCGCTGGAATTCCGCTCCAGCCCCATTCACTATAATTGGGCGCAATATGGCAAACATGCCAAGAGGTGGGATGAACTACAAAAACTACAGCATGCTGCAGTTTTATTCCAGCCGCTTCTCGTCGCAGACATCCGGCGGCACGGTGCACTAGTGGTAGCACAGATCCGGCAGGCTGTGCCCCTGCCAGAACAGTGTGAAAGTAGCCTTAGAGAACTGGGCCATATTCATTGGGGCTTGGGCCCCGGATCCTTTGAGACCCTAGTAACGCCCCTGGAGGTATTTATATGCTGGCCCTCTCTGATGTCCTATGTCTCGTCATAAATTAAGTGCATACTCCGGCAGCCCATGCGCCTGGATTGAAATCTACTTCAGCTCATAGCCAGGGCCGGTGCAAGGAGTTTTGCCAACACAAGCGAAGCTACATTTTGGCGCCCCCCGCCCCAGAAGTTCAACTCTATGGTTCAGTTGACCCATTGTTGTCCGTTTGTTGCAGCCCTCTGTCACATAACCCCCATGTCAGATTTCTCCCTCTCCATGTCACATTTCTCCCCCTCAAGGTCTCAATGTCACATTTTTCCCCCTCCATGTCAAATCACCTATGTCACATCAGCCCTCCATGTCACATTTCCCCTCTCCTTGTCACATTTCCCCCCTCCTTTTTACATAATCCCCACTGTCACATCACCCCATGTCACATTTCTCCCCCTCCATGTCAGCTTTCTCCCCCTCCATGTCAACTTTCTCCCCCTCAAGGTCTCAATGTCACATTTTTCCCCCTCCATGTCAAATCACCTATGTCACATCAGCCCTCCATGTCACATTTTCCCCCCTCCTTGTCACATTCCCCCCCTCCTTTTTACATAATCCCCTCTGTCACATCACCCCCATGTCCACTTTCTCCCCCTCCATGTCCACTTTCTCCCCCTCCATGTCACATTTCTCCCCCTCAATGTCTCAATGTCACATTTTTCCCCCTCCATGTCAAATCACCTATGTCACATCAGCCCTCCATGTCACATTTCCCCCCCTCCTTGTCACATTTCCCCCCTCCTTTTTACATAATCCCCTCTGTCACATCACCCCCATGTCAACTTTCTCCCCCTCCATGTCACATTTCTCCCCCTCAAGGCCTCAATGTCTAATTTTTCCTCCTCCATGTCAAATCGCCTATGTCACATTTCTCCCCCTCCTTGTCACATTTCACCCCCTCAATGTCACATTTCTCCCCCTCCAAACCATGTCACATCACCCCCTTCGTGTCACATCATGATCACATCATTACCCCCTATTGTGTCACGTTCCTTTCCCCCTATTGCACATCATCTTCCCCCGGCCGGCCCTGTCCTCATCCCCATGTCACAGACTACAGACATTGTCCCCCCTCCCATCATGTCACAGTCACCACCCCTCCCCTCCATTTATGACTGTTGTTTGTGTAATCATTTTTTTAAAACACATTTATGCCATGCACTCATCAGTGATCACCTACCCACCTGTCCTGCTGCTACGGCAATCTGGCTGTGTGTGAGTCAGACTCACAGACACAGTCAGCTCCAGTCCCTGCTGCCGTCCGCCGCTGCGCCACTCGCCAGTCACACCCCCTGCCCTGACCCCGTGACTGTGTTGCCATGCTGCCAGGCCCGTGCCGCTCTGTGAGTGAAGACCGGGTTGCACGGCGCACGCAGGCTGGAACGGGCGGCCGGCGGCGCTACTTACAAGTAAGTGATTTAAAAAAATATATATAAAAAAAATGAAGGTTCATTTTTCCGCCCTCCCCCAGGGTGCGCCCTAAGGCAGCCGCTTGGTCTGCCTTATGGTAGCACCGGCCCTGCTCATAGCTGCTGTAGAAAACGAAAAGCTGCTCTTTTAGAGGCGAGGACATACTTCCCAACCATCCCAGATCCGGCGGGACAGTCCCGGATTTTAGTGGCTGTCCCGTGGCGGAGGTATGTCCTGCTCTCTGTCTCTGTGTCCATAGGATGCAGAGACAGCTGATGTAATAGTGAAGAAGGAGCTGTCTGCTCCCCGTTTCACCCTTCAGCTCAGCTGCTGGCGCTCCCCAGCAGAAACAGCGCCCTCACACATCTCACTGCAGGGCTGAGGAACGGTGCCGGGTGGGAATCAGCCTCTGCTCCTCCTACACAGCAAGCATGATGTGTGACAGTATCCTGCTGCCAGGGCCGCCATCAGGGGGGTACAGCCGATACCCCAGTAAGGGGCCCGGACCCCGAGGGGGCCCGGCCAGTTCCAATTTAATTATTATTTATTTTTATTTTATTTTTTTGTCTGCAGGGGGCCGGGGCAATTGATTGTTCCTGGCCCCGTTGACCGACCCTCCCCCCGCCGCTCCGCTGATTTGGCCGCAGTAAGTAGTGTACAACACACCTTAGCCTAACCTGGGGAGTGGGGACGGTATTCCGGGCCCGGCTGCATTCCCCTTTAAAAGGAGCCGCTGCGCAGCGGCACGTGACCTCAGATGCTGTGCGTGCGGCTGGCTGTACCTGTCTGTCGTCGCTGCCTCACGCCGCCGGCGTCATTCAAATTAGCGCGGGGAACTTGAACTTCTGTTCTGGGCTGGCCTGGCAGTGGCAGAGAGAGTGGCAGCAGACGCAGTACTGTCTGGAGGTAACTTGTGGCCTGAGACTGTGGTGGTCTGGAAGCCTGCCCTAGTGCCCTCACCCTCTCCTCCATCACACACATGATCTTCTTGGACTTGGATGGACCCCCCCCCTAATAATTCATTAGGTCCATAACGTCCATTAGGTTAAATTAGGTAGGTTATTACTTGACTTGTTTCTGGCAAGGGAGGTGTTAATAACAATACAATAAGTGATGGATCATGGTCTGGAGGATCATCATGGCCCTGGATAATGTTGTCTTTGCTCGGGGGTAAAATGCAAAGCTGTTTTCTGGATTATCCCACAGGGCCATGATCCTCCATCACTTATTGTTATTAACCCCTCCCTTGCCAGCCCCATTTAGCTGTGTGTTCGGCTGCAGTCAGAACACACAGCTAAATGGCGCTGGCAAGGGAGGGGTTAATAGCAATAAGTGATGAAGGATCATGGCCCTGTGGGATAATCCAGAAAACAGCTTTGCATTTTACCCCCGAGCAAAGACAACATTATCCAGGGCCATGATGATCCTCCAGACCATGATCCATCACTTATTATTAACCCCTCCCTTGCCAGCCCTCCCAGCCCCGTTTAGCTGTGTGCTGCTTAGAAAAAACAAAAAAAGTTTAGGCCATGAAGGGGTTAATTAAGTGTTGGAGGGGGTGGGGGGTGTTATTATTGTGCATATTGTGTTTGGGATCCTTTTAACAAGTATGAGAGTGGTTGAGTGTCATCCACAGATCCCCCCATAAGTGTGTCATCCACAGATCCCCCCATAAAAGTGTGTCATCCACAGATCCCCCCCATAAAAGTGCGTCATCCACAGATCCCCCCCATAACAGTGCGTCATCCACAGATCCCCCATAACAGTGCGTCATCCACAGATCCCCCCCATAACAGTGCGTCATCCACAGATCCCCCCCATAACAGTGCGTCATCCACAGATCCCCCCCATAACAGTGCGTCATCCACAGATCCCCCCCATAACAGTGCGTCATCCACAGATCCCCCCCATAACAGTGCGCCATCCACAGATCCCCCCCATAACAGTGCGTCATCCACAGATCCCCCCCATAACAGTGCGTCATCCACAGATCCCCCCCATAACAGTGCGTCATCCACAGATCCCCCCATAACAGTGCGTCATCCACAGATCCCCCCATAACAGTGCGTCATCCACAGATCCCCCCATAACAGTGGGTCATCCACAGATCCCCCCATAACAGTGCGTCATCCACAGATTCCCCCCATAACAGTGCGTCATCCACAGATCCCCCCCCATAACAGTGCGTCATCCACAGATTCCCCCCATAACAGTGCGTCATCCACAGATCCCCCCATAACAGTTTGTCATCCACAGATCTCTCATAACAGTGTGTCATCCACAGATCCCCCCATGACAGTGCGTCATCCACAGATCCCCCCCCATGACAGTGCGTTATCCACAGATCCCCCCATGACAGTGCGTCATCCACAGATCCCCCCCATGACAGTGCGTCATCCACAGATCCCCCCCATGACAGTGCGTCATCCACAGATCCCCCCATGACAGTGCGTCATCCACAGATCCCCCCATGACAGTGCGTCATCCACAGATTCCCCCCATAACAGTGCGTCATCCACAGATTCCCCCCATAACAGTGTGTCATCCACAGATTCCCCCCATAACAGGGCATCATCCACAGATTCCCCCCATAACAGGGCGTCATCCCCAGATTCCCCCCATAACAGTGCGTCATCCACAGATTCCCCCATAACAGTTTGTCATCCACAGATCCCCCCATAACAGTGCGCCTGCGCACTGAGGAAGAGAGAGAAAGGAGGGGAAAGAATCCTCAAAAGCAAGCGGAGGACGGCACAGCAGACGACTGAATAGCTTCTTTTGTAAGTAAGGCTACTTTCACATTCGCGTTTGGGGCTCCGCTTGTGAGTTCCGTTTGAAGGCTCTCACAAGCGGCCCCGAACGGATCCGTACGGCCCTAATGCATCCTAATGCAAAAAAATAATGAAATTGGGGGTGGAGGGGGGCCGGGAGGCGGAGTCAGGAAAGATTCTAAAGGGGCGGGGTAGGAGGGGGGCCCAGGCCTTGAGCTGTGTAAGGGGCCCCAAAATTTCTGATGGCAGCCCTGCCTGCTGCTGCTGAGGGGTGGTCATAACCGCGGTGAGGGGGCATATCTGAGAATAGCAACTGTGGATGGGGCACATCTGGGCATAACTACTGTGAGGGGGGCACAATGTGGGCATAACTACTGTGAGGGGGCACAATGTGGGCATAACTACTGTGAGGGGGGCACAATGTGGGCATAACTACTGTGAAGGGGGAACATCTGGCCATAACTACTCTGAAGGGGGCACATGTGATGCTGTGAAGGGGGCATATCTGGGCATAATGACTGTGAGGGGCATTGCTACTGTGAAGGAGGCACAATGTGGACATAACTATTGTGAAGGGGGCACATCTGGCATAACTATTGTGAAGGGGGCACATCTGGGCATGACTTTTTTTTATTTTTTTTTGTTAAACCATGAGATAATCCAGAAATTCTGAGCCTGGTGCTCTTGTCCAACATGGCACTGCCTTACAATATGGAATACCGAGGCAGAAGAGGTTCAGCGCAGCAGATTGTACAGCCATTATACCACTAGAAGCAGACAGGAGTGAATGCATCACTGGACTGCGGGAACTGGTTACCCCAGTATCGCCCTCAGCCCCCTAGCAGCCAGGCGGGAACTCGAGAACCAACAGCGGGGTGACCACAGCGTCCCTGTCGCCTAGCAACCACTGCGAACTGTCACTGGCCGCGGAAGACACGCCCCTCTGCACAGTAACTTCTCCTCTAATTAGCTCGCTTTCATCTTTTCGCCAATCACTGGAGCGGTTGTTGGAGGGCGGCCCGGCTGAGCGGCAGACAGGCGGCCGTGTCTCTCGGGTAGCTGTGCACTTCTGTTTGAAAAAAGAGCATCATGTCTGCGAGGAGGAATATTGGCGACCCGGAGGTGAGAGCGGAGAGCCTGCGTGGATGTCTGAGGAGGACACCCGCTGCTCCTCCGGGCACTTTGTGCTGGCATATGCAGGTCCTTTACACCCATGGACGGCTTTTGTGTGATTTCACTGCAAATGCATCCAGCAGTCTCTAACCCACGGCTGTCCTGCTGTTGTAAAACTACAACTCCCAGTATGTCCTGTGCGGGTATGGTAGTGGTTGTAGTTTTCACCATCTGGAAGCATGTAGGCTCTAATGATTGAGTGACTGTGTAATTAGGGTATGGGCACCTAGTTAGCAGATTTGCTCCCCCCCCCCCCCCATTGCAAGTGAACCTGCATAATTGACGTGCTCCAAATCTGAAATCTGTGGAACAGGTTAATGTTGCAGATTTTTTAATTTTTTTAATTTTTTTAATTTTTTTTGCAGTGTGGATGAGATTGCTTAAAGGGGTTGTCCAGGTTTTTTCTACTGATGACCTATCCTCAGGATAGGTCCTCAATATCCGATCGACACCCAGCACCCCTGCCGAATAGGTGTATGAGGAGACGGCGTGCGCAGGTGGGAAAGGGGAGGAAACCTTGGGATCTTAGCGGAGGAGCACACAGCGGGGAATGACGGCGGGCTTGGGCACTTTAAAAAGTAAAGCCCACCCAGCTGAGCCATTTTGCAGATGAATAAGGCGTTCTGCAGACGACTGTACCTATTCTGTAAAATGCAGATGAGATCCATGTGCATCCCGCAATTTTTGCGGGCTCCACTGTAAAATAAAAGCCCATTCTTGTCTGCAAAATGGACAAGCATAGGAAGGGTTCAGTAATTTGCCGCACAGATGCGCTCTGCACACGGCTGTCTTTTTTTTGATGGTCATTGCGGGTACTTTTACTACTAGTGAAAAGGGCATGACAGGTTCCCTTTAAGGGCTGTTTCACATGACCGAGTCCATTGCGGGAATCCCGCTCCGGGAGTGAGCGCAATGCTCCATTCTGGACTTGCAGGAGCGCATGGCATTATACTGATTTATAATGCTGTGTGCCTCTGGATGGCCTTACTTCTACAGAATCAGGCTACATTCACACGAACGTTGTGTTTCGTGGATCCGCAAAACATGGATACTGGATACGTTCCGTACTTTGCGGACCGCACATGCCACGGCTATCATAGAAAAGGCCTACTCTTGTCCGCAAATGCGGACAAGAATAGGATATGTTCTATTTTTTTCTTTGTGGGGCCGCGGCACGGAGCAACATGTGCTGTCCACATGTTTTGCGTCCCCATAGAAATGAATAGGTCCGCACCCGTTCTGCAAAATTGCAGAACGGATGCAGACTCATTCATACGGTAGTGTGAATGTAGCCTCATAGTGACATAAATCTGTCAGTATGATCCTGTAAAAATAAGGTCAGGCAGAGGCGCACAGCATTATAAATCTGTATAAAGCCATGAGTTCCTGCAAGTCCAGAACAAAGGATCACGCTCCTACACGGAGCACGATTCCCGCAATGGCCTCGCTGGTGTGAAACAGCCCTTAAAGGGTCACTGAGATTTCAAAAAAACTTTTGATATGTCTTAACGGGGTTGTCCAACTTCATATAGTTTTTTTTTAAATGGTTTAAGTGGGACCTGTCGATGGAGGCATACTTATTTGCTTCCTGACACTCGGGTCCGCTGTCTTCACTGTGCCTCGGTCCTTGTATGTGAACTTCTGGCATGGGTAGGGTCATGTGCACCTCTGCAGGCAATGACTAACCAGAGCAGTGATATATCCCCAAGTGGCACCTCAATGCTGGGTCACATTCTGCTTGGGGACACGCACTTCTGCCACCAGGGATTAGCTGCAGTGGCGCATGGGACCCCATCCATGCTGGAAGTGTACATACAGGGACTGAAGCGCGGTGAAGACAGTGGTGGACCCACAGATTCAGTACTGAGCGTCGGGGAGCTGGTAAGTATGCTTTCTTTGACAGGTCCCGCTGGGTGGGAGAAGGAGGGGTATGGGGGAAAAAAAAAACTGGCTTATGAACGCAAACGTATTTTTTTTTTTTTGTCTCTGTATGTTCTTTTTTTTTTTTTTTTTTTTTTTTTTTTCCCCATTCATTTCAGTGGGGCAGCATAAAAACCAGAAATGACTCCTTGTGCATTCCGTATCTGTATGTCTGCAAGTCTGTTCCATAAAAAAATGGCTCTCTGTTGAGGATGGAGGTTTATCTCTCCCTTTTCTCCAGGGTTAGGCTACTTTCACACTTGCGTTTTTCTTTTCCGGCATAGTGTTCTGTCCTAGGGGCTCAATACCGGAAAAGAACTGATCAGTATTATCCTAATGCATTCTGAATGCATTCAGTCCCTTACGTTTTTTGGACGGAGAAAATACCACAGCATGCTGCAGTTTTATCTCCGGCCAAAAATACTGATCACTTGCCTGAATGACGGATCTGGCATTAATTTACATTGAAGTGTATTAGTGCAGGATCCATATCCATACATAATGTAATTAATCATTTTGGTTCAGTAGATACTGCAAAAAACATACTTTTATAATATGCAAATTACCTGTCTACCAGCAAGTAGGGCGGCTACTTGCTGGTAGCAGCCGCATCCTCCTTTCATAAAGACGCCCCCTCCTCATGTTGATTGACATAGCCAGCGGACGCGCTCGTTCTCTGCTGGCCCTGTCTGCATTCAAAATCTGGCGCCGTACCTGTCTTGAGTCGGCGCAGGCGCACTGAGGGGAGGACGCTCGCTCGGCCGCTCCTTCCTCAGTGCGCCTGCGCCGGGTGTAGATGTGACGTCACCGGCGCATTGAGGATGGAGCGGCCGGGCGAGCGTCCTCCCCTCAGTGCGCCTGCGCCGACTCAAGACGGGTATGCCGCCCGCGCCAGATTTTGAATGCAGACAGGGCCAGTCAGAGGATGAGCGCATTCGCTGGCCCTGTCAATCAACATGAGGAGGGGGAGTCATTATGAAAGGAGGATGCGGCTGCTACCAGCAAGTAGCCGCCCTACTTGCTGGTAGACAGGTAATTTGCATATGATAAAAGTACGTTTTTAGCAGAATCTACTGAACCAAAATGATGAATTACATTATGTATGGATAAATCGCAGTATAGGGATTATAAGTAGCCAAAAAAAAAAAGAGTTTAGTGGGGTGACAGAAGCCCTTTAAACATGCTTTTTTATGCACTAAGAACAAAAACGTCTTTTTGGTTAAAGCGCACGGTTTCACAGAATTTTGTTATAAGTTTAATAAGAATACGTTTTCTATTACATAGTAACATAGTACAAAAGGCCGAAAAAAGACATTTGTCCATCCAGTTCGGCCTGTTATCCTGCAAGTTGATCCAGAGGAAGGCCAAAAAAAAAACCTGTGAGGTAGAAGCCAATTTTTCTCACTTTAGGGCAGTGATGGCGAACCTTTTAGAGACCGAGTGCCCAAACTGCAACCCAAAACCTAATTATTTATCACAAAGTGCCAACACAGCAATACCCTGAATACTACAGTCCAGTATAGTATATCTTCCATGTACTTTAATTTTTAGCTATAATAGCCTGCCTGCATTCAGTGCGCTGCCTGTGCTGTTCAAAGTGCGTCCTGCGCTGAATGAATTGCAGGAAAAGTCTAAGGCATATTGGTACACCATAGACTTTTTCCAGGGTGCGGGTGCCCACAGAGAGGGCTCTGAGTGCCGCCTCTGGCACCCGTGCCATAGGTTCGCCATCACTGCTTTAGGGGAATAAAAATTCCTTCCTGACTCCAATCAGGTAATCAGAATAACTCCCTGGATCAACTCTCTAGTAGCTATAGCCTGTAATATTATTACGCTCCAGAAACACATCCAGGCCCCTCTTGAATTCCTTTATTGTACTCACCATCACCACCTCCTCAGGCAGAGAGTTCCATAGTCTCACTGCTCTTACCGTAAAGAATCCTTTTCTATGTTTGTGTACAAACCTTCTTTCCTCCAGACGCAGAGGATGTCCCCTCGTCACAGTCACAGTCCTGGGGATAAGTAGATGATGGGAGAGATCTCTGTACTGACCCAATATACACTGCTCAAAAAAATAAAGGGAACACAAAAATAACACATCCTAGATCTGAATTAATTAAATATTTTTCTGAAATACTTTCTTCTTTACATAGTTGAATGTGCTGACAACAAAATCACACAAATTAAAAAATGGAAATCAAATTTTTTAACCCATGGAGGTCTGGATTTGGAGTCACACTCAAAATTAAAGTGGAAAAACACACTACAGGCTGATCCAACTTTGATGTAATGTCTTTAAAACAAGTCAAAATGAGGCTCAGTAGTGTGTGTGGCCTCCACGTGCCTGTATGACCTCCCTACAACGCCTGTGCATGCTCCTGATGAGGTGGCGGACGGTCTCCTGAGGGATCTCCTCCCAGACCTGGACTTAAGCATCTGCCAACTCCTGGACAGTCTGCGGTGCAACGTGACGTTGGTGGATAGAGCGAGACATGATGTCCCAGATGTGCTCAATTGGATTCAGGTCTGGGGAACGGGTGGGCCAGTCCATAGCATCAATGCCTTAGTCTTGCAGGAACTGCTGACACACTCCAGCCACATGAGGTCTAGCATTGTCTTGCATTAGGAGGAACCCAGGGCCAACCGCACCAGCATATGGTCTCACAAGGGGTCTGAGGATCTCATCTCGGTACCTAATGGCAGTCAGGCTACCTCTGGCGAGCACATGGAGGGCTGTGCAGCTGTCACTACCAGAGCTTTGGGACGTTCTCACAGCTCTGTTTCTCCACCCCTGTGATGATGTCACTACTAGAGCTGGGAGGAGTTCTCACTGCTCTGTTTACTTTTGGTTTCCTTCCTCCCAGCTGTTCCTCATGCGTTTGATTTCCCTCTCTTTATATCACCCCTCCTCCTATTGTAGGGCGTGGATTATAGTTCTCATTTCAGTTGTAGCTCTTGCTTTAGTATCTTCACTTGTAGCTATCAGTTCACTGGACCTGTGTTCTGCTGCAGCAAGCACTCCGGATATTGCCAGCTGTCCTTGGATCCGTCTTCTCTGCGGCTGCAACACCTTCAGCTAAGTGTACAGACATTGTTGTGTTCCTGATTATTTTCTGACTGGATCTGAGGTGGCCACGGTTCCCTCCATATACTGAGTAGGGCACCGGTGGCCGTGCCCCTTCCACTATTGTAGGGGTTACAGTGGTCATCAGTCTTAGGCACGTGGGCATGCCTCGTTCCGCCATTTGGATCCGGGCATGTGCTGTAGCAGCATAGGGAGAGCTTTGAGGGTCGGACAGGGGTCACCCTTTATCCTCCCTAGTTTGGGTCCGGTCAGTAGCTCTTTTACTGTGTATACTATTGTTGCTCACATACAGCCGTGACATTATAATCCACCAAAACCGTCCTTTTTTTACATGGATCCGCTTTCTGGCCTGGTTGACCGCATGCAGGGTCTTTCTTTGGAAGTAGCGGATCTCCGTCAATCTATGACTCAGCTTCAAGCATTAGGCTCTGCTCCGGCTCATGGAGTCTGTTGCGAGCCAAAGGTCTCACTTCCGGAAACGTTCTCCGGGGGCAGTGAGAATTTTGTTCGCTTCAGAGAGGCATGCAAACTCCATTTTTGCTTGTGTCCCCACTCCTCTGGTAATCAGGAGCAGAGGGTGAGGATTGTCATCTCCCTGCTCAGGGGTAATGCTCAGACTTGGGCTTTTTCGCTGCCATCAGGGGATCCCTCCCTTCGATCCGTGGAAAGATTTTTTGTGGCCCTGGGGCAGATTTATGATGACCCGGATCGTGTTGCTCTGGCCGAATCTAACTTACGTGTTTTATGCCAGAACAAATTGTCTGCGGAGCTTTATTGTTCTGAATTTCGGAGATGGGCAGCTGATTCGGGTTGGAATGATGCTGCACTCCGGAGTCAGTTCTGTCATGGTCTCTCAGAGAGATTGAAAGATGCGTTTGCTTTCCATGAGAGACCAACGTCCTTAGAGTCTGCCATATCATTGGCGGTACGCCTTGACAGGCGTCTAAGAGAAAGAAACGAGACCTCTGTCCAGCCATTGTCAGTCTAGGGGCAGTGGTGCGGACTCATTCAGTGTGCAGGGGCCTCATCTTGTCTCGCTCCCCTCTGAGGAGGAGCCCATGCAGCTAGGTCGACTTGCCCCTGATAAAAAAGGATTTAGTCCTCAGAGTATGGTGTGTTTTTGTTGTGGGGGCATAGGTCATTTGGCAAATGTTTGTCCGTCTAGGAGATTCTTGAACTGTACTTAGAGCGATAATAAGAGAAAAACCTCAAAAGGTAAATCGTCAAGTTCTGCTTCATCTGCTACTTTGGGCAAAGTTGATGTAGGAATTGATGCTTTTCCTCTGACCTGCAGTTCCCGTTTTCTCCTGTCTGCCAGGGTGGCGCTAGAGAGCAAAGTCATTTCTTGTGAGATTTTTGTCGATAGTGGAGCGGCCGTCAATCTTATTGACACTCAATTTGTAGCCATGCATGGTTTTCAGGTTTGCACATTAGAAAAGGATATACCTGTTTTTGCTATTGACTCTGCTCCACTCTCACAGAGATCTCTGAAGGGCATTGTTCACAATATCCGGCTAGCTGTAGGTGACACTCATGTGGAGGATATATCTTGTTTTGTCCTTAACGGATTGCCTTCTCCCCTAGTTTTGGGGTTACCCTGGCTCACTAGACATAACCCCACTATTGATTGGCAAGGAAGGCACATAAATGAGTGGAGTGACTTTTGTAGAGAGAATTGTCTCACAGCGACTTTTGCAGAGGTGTCTACTAAAACTGTGCCATCATTTCTCTCTGATTTCTCGGACGTGTTTTCCGAGAGCGGTGTTCAGGAGCTACCTCCTCACCGGGAGTTTGACTGTCCCATTAACCTCATTCCCGGCGCCAAGCTGCCAAAAGCACGCCTCTACAATCTCTCACAACCGGAAAGAATCGCAATGCGAACTTTATATCTCCGAGAGTCTCGAGAAGGGGCATATTCGTCCCTCAAAGTCACCTGTGGCCGCGGGTTTTTTTTTTTGTTAAAAAAAAAAGATGGCTCTGTGAGACCTTTCCTAGATTTTAGGGAGCTGAACTGTATCACGATTCGCGATCCCTATCCCCTTCCTCTGATGCCGGACCTCTTCAACCAAATTGTTGGGGCCAAGGTGTTTTCCAAATTGGATTTGAGAGGCGCGTACAACCTGGTCAGGGTCAGAGAGGGGGATGAATGGAAAACTGCCTTTAATACCCCTAACGGGCATTTCGAGAATCTCGTTATGCCTTTCGGCCTGATGAATGCTCCGGCCGTCTTTCAGCATTTTGTTAATAGTATTTTCTACCATTTAATGGGGAAATTTGTATTGGTGTATCTTGATGATATTTAGATTTTTTTTCCCCTGATGTTCAGACCCATCAGGATCATCTTTTTCAGGTTCTGCAGATTCTGCGGGAAAATAAATTGTACGCCAAGCTGGAGAAATGTATTTTTATGGTATCGGAGATTCAATTTCTGGGTTTTCTCCTCTCTGCTTCTGGTTTTCGCATGGATCCGGAGAAGTTCCGTGCTGTACTTGAGTGGGAGCTTCCTGAGAATCAGAAGGCATTGATGCGCTTTCTGGGTTTTGCGAACTATTACAGAAAGTTCATTTTGAATTATTCCTCTGTTGTCAAACCCCTCACTGACATGACAAAAAAGGGGGCGGATTTTTCCTCTTGGTCGGAGGAGGCGCTTGCAGCCTTTTCTAAGATTAAAGAGAGTTTTGCGTCTGCTCCCGTCTTGGTGCATCCCGATGTTTCCTTACCTTTTTATTGTTGAGGTGGATGCTTCCGAGGTGGGTGTGGGTGCGGTTTTGTCCCAGGGCCCTTCTCCTGCCAAATGGCGACCCTGTGCCTTTTTCTCTAAAAAACTCTCCCCGGCAGAGAGAAACTATGATGTGGGAGATAGGGAGTTGTTGGCCATCAAGTTGGCTTTCGAGGAATGGCACCATTGGTTGGAGGGGGCCAGGCACCCTATCACCGTTTTTACCAACCATAAGAATCTGGCATACTTGGAGTCGGCCAGGCGTATGAATCCGAGACAGGCCAGATGGTCTCTGTTCTTCTCCAGATTCAATTTTGTTGTTACATTCCGACCTGGGATAAAAAATGTGAAGGCTGATGCTCTCTCTCGCTGTTTTCTGGGAGGAGGAAACTCTGAGGACCCGGGTCCCATTTTGGCGGAGGGGGTAGTTGTTTCTGCTTTATATTCCGATTTGGAGGCCGAGGTCCAGGCTGCCCAGACTGAGGCACCTGCCAGTTGTCCTTCTGGGAAGTTGTTCGTGCCTCCTGAGCTACGTCACAAACTCTTTTAAGGAGCATCATGATACGGTTCTTGCTGGTCACCCCTGGAGTAGAGCCACGGTAGATCTCATTGCTCGGAGATTTTGGTGGCCGGCTCTTCGTAAGTCGGTGGAGGGTTTTGTGGCTGCTTGTGAGACGTGCGCTCGCGCTAAGGTCCCTCGTTCACGGCCTTCAGGTTCCCTTCTCCCGTTACCCATACCTTCCCGTCCTTGGACACACCTGTCCATGGACTTTATCACGGATCTTCCTCGTTCCTCGGGGAAGTCGGTGATCCTGGTGGTGGTGGACCGTTTTAGCAAGATGGCTCATTTCGTACCTTTCCCTGGTTTATCCAATGCTAAAACATTGGCGCAAGCTTTTGTTGACCATATTGTTAAATTGCACGGCATTCCCTCTGATATTGTTTCCGATAGAGGCACGCAGTTTGTGTCCAGGTTCTGGAAGGCTTTCTGTTCTCGCCTGGGGGTTCGGCTGTCCTTCTCTTCTGCTTTTCACCCGCAGTCGAATGGTCAGACTGAGCGTCTCAATCAGAATCTGGAGACATATTTGCGCTGTTTTGTGGCAGAGAACCAGGAGGATTGGTGTTCATTTCTCACTCTTGCTGAGTTTGCTCTGAACAACCGTCGCCAGGAATCTTCTGATAAGTCACCATTCTTTGGTGCATATGGGTTCCATCCGCAGTTTGGGACATTCTCGGGAGGGGCTCTTTCTGGTTTACCTGAGGAGGAGAGATTTTCCTCGTCTTTGTCTACCATTTGGCAAAAGATTCAGAGTAATCTTAAAAAGATGAGTGAGAGGTATAGGCGTGTGGCTGATAAGAGACGTGTGCCTGGTCCGGACCTGCATGTGGGTGATCTGGTGTGGTTGTCTACAAGAAACATTAAACTGAAGGTTCCCTCCTGGAAATTGGGTCCCAAGTTTATTGGGCCTTATAAAATCTTGTCAGTCATCAATCCTGTTGCCTTCCGTCTTGATCTTCCACGGGTTTGGAAGATACATAATGTATTTCACAGATCTCTCTTAAAACCATATGTCCAGCCCACGGTACCCTCCTCTTTGCCTCCTCCTCCGATTTTGGTTGATGGCAATCTGGAGTTTGAGGTTTCCAGAATTGTGGACTCTCGCATTGTCCGCGGTTCTCTTCAG
Source organism: Bufo bufo (assembly GCF_905171765.1). Taxonomy (NCBI): domain Eukaryota; kingdom Metazoa; phylum Chordata; class Amphibia; order Anura; family Bufonidae; genus Bufo; species Bufo bufo. Next base: position 590,818,367 of record NC_053389.1, on the reverse strand, counting down.
TACCTCGTTCATTGGAAGGGTTATGGTCCTGAGCAGAGGATGTGGGTTCCGGTGTCGGACATTAAAGCCACTCGCCTCATCAGGGCATTTCATAGGGCTCATCCTGAGAAGGTGGGTCCTGGGTGTCCGGAGTCCACCCGTAGAGGGGGGGGGGTACTGTCACTACCAGAGCTTTGGGATGTTCTCACAGCTCTGTTTCTCCACCCCTGTGATGATGTCACTACTAGAGCTGGGAGGAGTTCTCACTGCTCTGTTTACTTTTGGTTTCCTTCCTCCCAGCTGTTTCTCATGCGTTTGATTTCCCTCTCTTTATATCACCCCTCCTCCTATTGTAGGGCGTGGATTATAGTTCTCATTTCAGTTGTAGCTCTTGCTTTAGTATCTTCACTTGTAGCTATCAGTTCACTGGACCTGTGTTCTGCTGCAGCAAGCACTCTGGATATTGCCAGCTGTCCTTGGATCCGTCTTCTCTGCGGCTGCAACACCTTCAGCTAAGTGTACAGACATTGTTGTGTTCCTGATTATTTTCTGACTGGATCTGAGGTGGCCACGGTTCCCTCCATATACTGAGTAGGGGTTACTTCCACTATTGTAGGGGTTACAGTGGTCATCAGTCTTAGGCACGTGGGCATGCCTCGTTCCGCCATTTGGATCCGGGCATGTGCTGTAGCATCATAGGGAGAGCTTTGAGGGTCGGACAGGGGTCCGGTCAGTAGCTCTTTTACTGTGTATACTATTGTTGCTCACATACAGCCGTGACAGCAGCCCTTCAAAGAAATGCCACCCCACACCATTACTGACCCAATGCCAAACCGGTCATGCTGGAGGATGTTGCAGGCAGCAGAACATTCTCCACGGCGTCTCCAGATTCTGTCACGTCTGTCACATGTGCTCAGTGTGAACCTGCTTTCATCTGTGAAGAGCACAGGGCGCCAGTGGCGAATTTGCCAATATTGGTGTTCTCTGGCAAATGCCAAACGTCCTGCACGGTGTTGGGCTGTAAGCACAACCCCCACCTGTGGACGTCGGGCCCTCATATCACCCTCATGGAGTCTGTTTCTGACCGTTTGAGCAGACACATACACATTTGTGGCCTGCTGGAGGTCATTTTGCAGGGCTCTGGCAGTGCTCCTCCTGTTCCTCCTTGCACAAAGGCGGAGGTAGCGGTCCTGCTGCTGGGTTGTTGCCCTCCTACGGCCTCCTCCACGTCTCCTGATGTACTGGCCTGTCTCCTGGTAGCGCCTCCATGCTCTGGACACTACGCTGACAGACACAGCAAACCTTCTTGCCATAGCTCGCATTGATTTGCCATCCTGGATAAGCTGCACTACATGAGCCACTTGTGTGGGTTGTAGACTCCGTCTCATGCTACCACTAGAGTGAAAGCACCACCAGCATTCAAAAGTGACCAAAACATCAGCCAGGAAGCATAGGAATTGAGAAGTGGTCTGTGGTTACCACCTGCAGAGCCACTCCTTTATTGGGGGTGTCTTGCTAATTGCCTATAATTTCCACCTGTTGTCTATCCCATTTGCACAACAGCATGTGAAATTGATTGTCACTCAGTGTTGCTTCCTATGTGGACAGTTTGATTTCACAGAAGTGTGATTGACTTGGAGTTACATTGTGTTGTTTAAGTGTTTCCTTTATTTTTTTGAGCAGTGTATTTATACATAGTTATTAGATCTCCCCTCAGTCGTCTTTTTTCTAAAGTGAATAACCCTAATGTTGATGATCTTTCAGGGTACTGTAGTTGCCCCATTCCAGTTATTACTTTAGTTGCCCTCCTCTGGACCCTCTCCAGCTCTGCTATGTCTGCCTTGTTTACAGGAGCCCAGAACTGTACACAGTACTCCATGTGTGGTCTGACTAATCATTTGTAAAGTAGTAGGACTATGTTCTTATCACAAGCATCTATGCCCCTTTTGATGCAACCCATTATCTTATTGGCCTTGGCAGCAGCTGCCTGACACAGTTTTTTTTACTGCTTAGTTTGCTGTTTATTAAAATTCCTAGGTCCTTTTCCATGTCAGTGTTACCCAGTGTTTTACCATTTAGTATGTACGGGTGACTTGCACTATTCCTTCCCATGTGCATAACCTTACATTTGTCAGTGTTAAACCTCATCTGCCACTTCTCTGCCCAAGCCTCCAATCTATCCAGATCCCTCTGTAGCAGTATACTGTCCTCTTCAGTGTTAATTACTTTACACAGTTTAGTGTCATCTGCGAAAATTGATATTTTACTATGCAAGCCTTCTACAAGATTATTAATAAATATATTGAAGAGAATAGGGCCCAATACTGACCCCTGAGGTACCCCACTAGTGACAGTGACCCAATCTGAGTGTGTATCGTTAATAACCACCCTCTGTTTTCTATCCCTTTAGCCAGTTACTTACCCACATACAGACGTTTTCTCCCAGTCCGAGCATTCTCACAGATATACAGAAAAATTAGGGACAATTTAAGCACGATTGCTAAATTTAGGAGTGAAGCAAAATGGGAACAAGAGATAGGGATGAATAATACTATTAATTGGGAAATTATATATAAAAATGTTAAGAAATCCTCGCTGTCCAGTAATCGTAGGTTAATTCAGTTTAATATACTTCATCAATTGTACTATACCCCTATTATGTTATACAAGTATTGTACTACCTCTACGTATAGGTGTCAGAAATGTAATAGTGAGCAAGCGGACTTTTTGCATCTGATCTGGTCCTGTCCGGTAATTCAGTCTTTCTGGAGTAATATATAGTAGATATTTGTACAACCTATTAAACCAACAAACAACCTGTTGGAAAAATGCAGGACATCACATAAAACACCAAAAAACCCGTAGGGACACACACCTAATATGAAAACTTTATTAGGTAATAAATAATTACAACAATCATGAATAAAAAAGCATAGCAGCAATGCAGGTAGGCGCTGCGACAAGTAGCTCACCTGCTGATGAACAAGGTATGAGATCCCCACAACTTGTCTTGCTCAATACAAGATATCTCAAAAGAGCAATAGCAAAGGTATACCAGTGATCTCCGCTTCAAGGGGCGTGTAGAAGAAGAAGCGTAGCGAAACGTGCGTCGGGGTGCGCTTCCAGCTGACTAGAGGTTTGATCCCTGTATTGGACCATTACCTAGGTATTTCTACTGTCTTTATTTCCCCTTTAGCTGCCTGTTATTTATACATCCACAGATGGTTTTCCTTTACGTGACCCTATGTGGATGTTTACACATTAGGCATCTGGGTATATGGGGTAGTTTCCTGGGAGATCACTGGTATACCTTTGCTATTGCTCTTTTGAGATATCTTGTATTGAGCAAGACAAGTTGTGGGGATCTCATACCTTGTTCATCAGCAGGTGAGCTACTTGTCGCAGCGCCTACCTGCATTGCTGCTATGCCTTTTTATTCTTTTTTGATTCATGAGTTGTTGTAATTATTTATTACCTAATAAAGTTTTCATATTATATGTGTGTCCCTACGTTTTTTTTTTTCTTGCATTTTAATACAAACAAAAAAATTAAAACCTTTTGAGGGAAAAAAATGTTTTATAACCATATTCTGACCCCTATAACTTTTTTGTAGTTATGTGTACGGGGCTGTGTGAGGACTCATTTTTTGCAGAACTCTCTGCTCTTTTCAGTGATACCAATTTCAAGTGTGTGCGACTTTTTGATCACTTTTTATTAAAAAAATTATTGGGTAGTTGAAGTCACAAAAAATGTCAAATTGGCTGTTTTATATATTTTTTTCCCTGTTATGCTGTATGCCAATAATATTGTTATATTTTAATTGTATGGGCATTTTCGCACGCGGCGATACCCATGATGTTTATTTTTTTATTGGTTAAGTATTTTTATTTTAAGGAAAGGGGGATGATTTGAACTTTTTAGGTTTTTAATATTTGTAAACTTTTTTTTTTTTTTACTTTTTTTTTAAGTCACCTTGGGTGATAACTGGCAATCATTACATTGCCCATTGTGTTCATTGATGGCTATATAGTCATCATTGAACACTTCATTTGCACTATACCAATACAATGCTGCCACCTAGTATTGGTATATTCTTAATATAAGCTCCGAAGCCTGCTTGAGGCTTCGGGCTATTTCAGAGATGTAACAGGTTCCCTGATCTCAGCCGGGGAACGCTGTTGCGTAAGCGTGCTACTTCCGCTTCCAGACTGATCAGATGCCGTGGTCAGATTTGACCACGGCATCTGAAGGGGAAAATGTATGCGATCCGCCTTATGGCTGATCGCATACATGTGCCGCGGGTCTCTGCTATTTAAAATGGCAGAAACCCGGCAGCTATGGCACCAGCTGCAATTTTTTTGGGTCTTGGACAACCCCCTTTAAGGATGCATATAGCAGCTAGCTAGTCCTAATTCAGTGATAGACTGAGCGGGCATTTCAAAGCATTTCTTGCCTGCTGAAATGGGAACTGGGATTAGAGAATGGTGGGGTATTGGTTGAGGCGAGTACCACCAGTTTTTAAGCCACTCTGACCCCGCTGCCACCAATTTTTATTCTGCTGGAAAACCTCTTTAAAGGCTATGTACAATTCGGAGGCAATTTTTGTTTATGATTGCATTTTACTCATTTTTGGCAAAAAATCACTTTTTCAATTGGCCTTTATTAAAAAATATTGAGCCGTTTTGTCACAATGTTATTCTAGCTGTATGACTGGTACTTTCCCTTTGACAAGAGGTCATGAACACTTTTTTAAGCCACATGCTTATCAATAAGATAAGAACTGAGCTATGAGTGTTTATAATGTCAGAGATGAGAGATAAGGAGCCTGTCCTCTCCCCAACTGACGGAAAAGAGAGAAAATCCAAAAGGCTGCTACTGGAGCATCTCAGCTCTGTACAGAAAAAAGGGCTCAATAATTCCAATAAAGACCAATTGAAAAAATGATTTTAGCTCAAAACGAGTACAATACAATAATTAAAAGAAATGCCCCCAAAGGTGTACATAGTCTTTTAAATCTCCTTTACCCATATTACTCAGCAGTAACTGGTATTGGCTTTTAAATAGTATAAAATGTACACAAATATATAACCAGAAAACAGTACTTTCTGCATTGTAAGTTCATTGTAAATACTTTTATTTCAGATTCTGAAGAAAAGAATCCCTCAGAATCCAAAGTACCAGCATGTGAAAACAAGGCTTAATACAGGTCCGTGTACTCTACTAATATGGGGTTTGGAATTTAGGGTTTTATGTAAGATGACACCTTTTGGTTATAAAGTCTAGATCGGTGGCTTTTTGCCTTTTAAATAAAACATCAATCCCTTTAATTCCACAGTATGTGGTTGCCCAGTAAGGCTCCATTCAGACGTCCGTAAATGGGTCCGCATCCGTTCCGCAAAATGGCAACGCGTGCGGACCCACTCATTCTCAATGGGGCAGAACGGGATACGGAGAGCACACGATGTGCTCTCCGCATTTCCGGAGAGCAGCCCCGACCTTCCAGGACGCCGCTCCGCCAAAGAATAGGCAGTTCTATGGGGGGTGCCGGCCGGGTGTATTGCGGATCCGCAATACACCACGGACGTGTGAATGGACCCTAAATGACTTGAAGCAGTAAGGCTGGCTATACGCTCGGCTAGCTACCGCCCTACATCTTTACATAGACATGCACGTGAGACTGGGCAGTGTTCATGTGCCTTGAATGCCGAGAATGTTGTAAAGCTGGCCATACACCGGAGATGGCCAATCATCTAATGTGTATGGAGGCCTTTATTGGCAGCATGTCCAGGGAAATAAGGATCAGGTATGTGGGATCCTTTTGTTAGTGGGGAGAGTAGTCGGGCAGCAACTTTCTCCCCTCTGCCATTCAAAGCTGAGTACGCATATGTGTGGAGGGTTGACTACCAGCTCTTGCATGTGTATGGCCAGCATTAGACTCCTGGGAGAACAAAAAGATAAGGCATGTTAAAATCCAAATGCCAAAACCTTTTGTCAAGCTCTCCAAAATCTGCTATTGGAAGGCCACCATACCATTACCTGGCCAGTGGGTTCTGCCAACATTAATCTAAGATGTATGGCTAGCTTGAAGAGGTATATCAAGTTTTCCCATATCTTCAAGAACTTCCATATCGGTGGGGGGCTGTACTGCTGGTGCCCCCACTGATTACTAGAACGGGGTCCCTGTACCCCATATAGCCCCCCCCCCCCCCAAAAAAAAAAAATCGAAGGCAGCGCCTGTAGAGCATGCACTCTACCGCTCCATTTATTTCTATGGAGTGCCAGAGATATAGTACAGCACTCAGCTATCATATTGCAAGACTGACGTCAAAAAGCAACAAAAAGCTGACAGAGAATAAGAAATACATATGTGATAACTAATAACCTACGGAAATTACTGTATGTTGGTTGGGCAGAATGATCTTTTTTTGTGAACAGTCTTGGAGAGTAATTCTCAAGACCAAGAGATGAGCCAGACAGGGATGATGTTGTCAAAAATGTTAATGTAATGATTAAATGTAAAAAATAAATAAAAATTAAAATCAGACATCATATAGTACATGATAATCTCTTGCTAACAAAGCTGGAACCAGCCCTGTACCTCACATGGGTCCAGAGATACAGTATCTCCCTTCATTGCTCCAGTTGCTGTGCCATTTCAAGCTGGCAGCTCAGGGGGTGTCCTTTCTGCTGCAGCTCTCTCCCTGTCACAGCTCTGGCGGTGTCCTTTTCTGGTTAAGCTCACTCCCCGTAACTGTCACAGCTTCTAATAATGGATATGGCTGGTGGCAGTCGAAAGATAGAAGTGAGAGTGTACATCCAGGTCAGCAAAGCAGATGGCACTATGCAGATAGATGTTATGGAATAACCTAGAGATTCATTTATTAAACCGCAATCTGCGACTTTTCCCCGCTCATGCCAGGTCTAAAATTGTGGGCTGGGAAGGGGACGGTCCGGCAGGTCTAAACGTAAGACATCTCGGAAGCGGTCTTACATTTAGAACTGGTGCCGGCGCCTCTTCATAACTCCAGCGGATCCACCGCCAGTTTAGGGCTTTATTAGGACCAGAATCTAAAAAGTTGGTCTTAAAAATGTGCCCCTTAGTGTAATTGTAAAAGACTATTGTCTATAAGAAAAGTAATCTAATGAAAAAACAAAAGAACTAAAAAAAAAAAAATATATAAAAATTCTAATCGCCTTCCTTTCTCCAAAATTAAAAGTACATAAACAACAAAAATAAACCTAATGGGTTTCGCCGTGTGTGAAACACCTGTACTATTAAAATGTAAAAATATTTATCCCATGCGGCAAATGGCGAAAAAAGAAAAAAAATCAAACGGCTGATTTGCCGTTTTTTTGGTCCCATCAGCTCCTACAAAAAAATGAATACGAAGTGATCACAAAGTCATACACACCCCAAAATGATATCAATGAAAAAGGACAGATCGCCCCACCAGAAAATTAGCCCTCACACAGTTCTGTACACATAAAAATAAAAAAGTAAGAATGTGGTGATGCAAAAAGAATGAAAGTAAGAGTCCATTCACCCGTCCGCAAAATGGGTCCGGATCCATTCTGAAATTTTGCGGAACGGGTGTGGACCCATTCATTTTCAATGGGGCCGGAAATGATGCGGACAGCACACAGTGTGCTGTCCGCATCCGCACTTCCGTTCCGCGGCCCCGCAAAAAAATAGAGCATGTCCTATTTTTGTCTGCAGACACAGACAGGAAAGGGCATTTCTATTATAGTGCTGGCCATGTGCGGTGCGCAAAATGCGGAACGCACATGGCCGGTGTCAGTGTTTTGCGGATACGCAATTTGCCCCATTTGGAATTTTTTCCCCGCTTCTGACTACATTGTATGCAACTGTAAATGATGCCATTAGAAAGTACAACTTGTCCCAAAAAAACAAGCCCTTTTACGGCTATGTAAATAGAAAATCAAAAAATTATGGCTTTAGGAATGCTGCGAGCAAAAAACTAAAATAAAAAAAAGGATAATTTTCCGTCATTAAGAGGTTAAATCCCCCCACTTAAATCGACTTCTGGGATTTTGCTGAGTGGCCTTCAGCAAGATCTTTGATAACAGAAGAGGTCCGGATTGCTTAACCAGTTCACAATATAAGGCCTCATGCACACGACTGTTTGTATTGTGTGGTCCGTAAAATACTGGTACATTTAACAATTTCCGCGAGCCTCATTGTTAAAGTGCCTATTTTTGTCTGCAAAATGGATGAGAATAGGACATGTTCTATCTTTTTATTGCGGGACAGACATGTTGACAACACAAGGTGCGCTGTCCGCATTTTTTTGGATCCGCATCCAATCCACAAAATTCCACAGAATAGACGGTTGTGTGCATGATCGGACGATACTTTCTAGAGTGCAGAGATCAGTGAATGTCAGTATTTGACAATGACCACAGATTAGTTTCTTGGGGCAAGGTAAGTGCACTGGAGCTGTATATATATCTGTGTGGAGACTGCTTTCTGTCTGGGGAACGTGGCAAATACCTGATATCTTCCCAGATGAATGATACTGTGAGTGCAGGCCTTTTTCACCAGTAGAAGAAGCTCATTTCCCTTAGGGTACTTTCACACTAGCGTTAGTTCCGTCGTCGGAGCTGCCTGCCGGATCCGCCGATCAGTGTGACAACTGACAGCATTTGTAGACGGATCCGGATCCGTCTTGCAGTCTTTCTCACAGTTTTCCCGGTCTGTGCATGTTTCCCGTTTTGCAATGCCGGATCCGGCACTAATGCAAGTCAATGGGAATTAATGCCGAATCCGGCATTCCGGCGACTGATCAGGCATTTTGGACGGACATAATACTGCAGCATGCTGCGGTATTATGTCCGGCCAAAACGCCTGACAGTGACTGAACGGAGGCATACTGATGCAAACTGAACTGATTTCTATCCATTCAGAATGCATTGGGATATGCCTGATCAGTTCTTTTCCGGCATAGAGCCCTTTTGACGGAACTCTATGCCGGAAAAGAATAACGCTAGTGTGAAAGTACCCTGCAGTGATTGGAGTTGCTGGCATTAGACGTCTTCTGCGTTGGACAACAAACAAGCGTTACTTAGGCATCGGGCAGGGGAAGAATTTTGGCTTTGTCTGAATTGACTGCTGATGACGTTCGGTTACTAGAGTGTTTCACCAAACAGACCATTGAGGAGGATATGCCTGAGTGAAGAAGAAAGGTGCTCTTCTCTCCTTATCTCAGCTCTCCTTACAGATCACAAAACCCTTCAGCTCCATTTATGAAACACTTGTTCTCGTCTTCAATCTCCTTGAAGGTTTTTTTTGGCAAGTGCCTGTCATTTTAACGTTCACTCACAGCAGTGCAAATGTGGTGGCTATGTCTAACACGTACAGAATGACATTATATAAAGCGGGCATTTTCTAATATTCTTAGAACTACAGCACGTGAAAGTCCTGCAACTGCATGATTTGGTGTGGAATGGATTCATACTTAGGTTTTTAAGCTAGGACTTTGTGCCTGCACTTGATGGATTTTTCTTTGCTGTAAAAACGCCAGCTCCAGGTGTTAGCGGAAAGTCTATGGCGAAAAGGAAACGCAGGACACACAAGCGCCTTTTAGGCCTCTTTCACACTCTCGTGACGGATTGGCTCCAGATGCGTTCAGTGAAACTCGCACCATTTTTGCAAGCAAGTTCAGTCAGTTTTGTCTGCGATTGCGTTCAGTTGTTTCCGCGCGGGTGCAATGCGTTTTGATGCGTTTTTCACGCGCGTGATAAAAAACTGAATGTTTACAAACAACATCTCCTAGCAATCTCCAGTGAAAAACGCATTGCATTCGCACTTGCTTCCGGATGTAATGTGTTTTTCACTGAAGCCCCATTCACTTCTATGGGGCCAGGGCTGCGTGAAAAACACAGAATATAGCACATGCTGCGATTCTCACACAACGCAGAAATGATGAGTGAAAAAAACTGTCATGTGCACAGACCCACTGAAATGAATGGGTCAGGATTCAGTGCGGGTTCTATGCGTTCATGTCACGCATTGCACCCGAGTGGAAAACTCGCCCGTGTGAAAGGGGCCTTAGGGTCTCTGCTCTGCAGCATGTCAAACCTCTGGCATTTTGACATCTTCTTTATAGGGAATAAAACACCAGACAAAAACGGTGTTCAAGCAGTTGCTTAGGAAAAAAATGGCAGTAAAAAACACATAACGGTATGCAATATAAAAAAAAAAAACAGGCACTTCATGTGGTGTTTTTTGCATGGTTAAATAACGCAATGCAAAATTTGTGTCTGTAGACCCCTAAAGTGAAGGTAAAAGGGTTCTGCAGTTTGTTTAAAGTGATGATCTATCCTCTGGATAGATCATCAGCATCTGATCGGAGGGGGTCCGACACCCGGGACCCCTGCCAATCAGCTGTTTGAGAAGGCAGCCACGCTCCAGGAGTGCCACGGCCTTCTCACTGTTCACTTGAATGGAGCTTAGCCGCGCCCAGGCCAGTTGATACTAGTAGTGGCGTCACTGGGCCAGCGGTAAACAGTGCGAAGGGCGTGGCTGCCTTCTCGAACAGCTGATCGGCAGGGGTCCCGGGTGTCGGACCCCCTTCGATCAGATGCTGTTGATTTTATCCAGAGGATAGATCATCAGTTTAAACAAACTGCAGAACCCCTTTTAAGATGTGTTTTAAGCAAGTGGCATTTATCATGTAGACAAAGTTAATACAAGGCACTTACTAATGTATTGTGATTGTGCATATTGCCTCCTTTGCTGACTGGATTCATTTTACCATCACATTATACACTGCTTGTTTCCATGGTTACGACCACCCTGTAATCCATCAGCGGTGGCTATGTTTACACACCATAGGAAAAAGAATCTGCCTCTCTGGTGACCAGGCCCGTTGGAGTGCACATAGGCTGATGCTTTTTTTCTTTTTTTATATTGTGCAAGCATGACCACCACTAATGGATTGCAGGGTGGTCGTAACCATGGAAACGAGCAGTGTATAATGTGATGTGTAAATGAATCCAGCCAGCAAAGGAAGCAATATGGATAATAACAATACATTAGTAAGTGCCTTGTATTAACTTTCTCTACATGATAAATGCCACGTGCTGAGGTGACACAACCCTTTAAGGATTTACATTGATCGGTAGGAGTCAGACCCACCTGATCAGCATATGATGTAACTTCAGATGAGGGTTAAGAAAAATAGTGCATATTAAACTATACCTGGCCTGCAGAATAAAGTTTCCAACATGTAAATTGCCTGTATCATTTGTAAAACTACAACTCCCAGCATGCTCTATTGACTTCTGTGGGAGTTATGAGAACAGCTAAGCAAGTGTGCGTGCTGAGAGTTGTAGTTTTACAACAGCTGGAGTGCCGAAGGCCGCGGACCCCTGTCTTAGACCCTCACTTGCCGATTTGTTGCCTGCACATTTTCCATAGAGTGTAATGGAGCGATGACAGGTTACATGCCTTTTTCTCCCAATAGGTGAGGGCTCTTCCTAGACCATTGATGTGACGTTCATCCACATGGTCTATGTGCAGCTCAGTCCCATATAAATGAATGGACCTGGGCTGCAATACCAAGCACAGCTGCCATTCAATGTAATATTAATCTCCTAATTGCCTATTATGGGGCAGATTTATCTAAACTGTCTAAAAGATATGCTGCCCATAGCAACAAATCACAGTGCAGCTTTAATTTTACCAGAGCAGTGTATGAAATCAAAGCTGATCTCTGATTGGTTGCCATGTGCAACATGGACAGTTTTTCTTCTGTACAGTTTTGATAAATGAGGCCCATTATGTGTTATATAGTGCGGTTTCTGCCTTCTATGTTTTAGGCTGGCATGTTTTAAGAAGGCAGAATTTTTCCTTTAAGCTGAGAATGTGTCACAATGAGAAAATAGAAGTGACCTCATGGTGCTGTGACCTCATCGCTTGTGATTATCGGCTGCTTTACCAGAACAGCTTGTTTTGAGGTGAAATTTAAAAGTGCCATGTCTCTCCTTCCAGGTAACAGCATGACCAAGTATTTGGAACGGATAGAAGAGATTAAGAGAAGTAAGTAACAAGGAAAACCGTCATTTGTGTTACTAGTTGGAGGGAAGTGTCATTGCTTCCTAACAACGAGGTAGGTCGGCGTGCGGAGCGCAATATGCATTCTGGATATCCACTTGTTATAATGTAGAAATTTTTAAGGCCTCATTTACACAAAACTGTCAGAAAAAACGTCCTTGCTGCCTATAGCAACCAGAGCCATGCATCCATTTTGTATGCTGCTCAGGTAAAATGAAATCTGTGCTGGGATTGGTTGCCATAGACAACAGGGACAGTTTTGACAAATGAGACCTATAATATGTATGTTTAGCTTGCTCCTTAGAGGGGTTGACCACTTTCTGGCTACTTTTGACCAATGTGCATGTAAGATGACTATATGACTCTATGAATACAACCTTTTGTTTGCTATGTGCTGTTTTTTTTTTTAGATTTCATAAGTCATGTCCCCTTTTTTTTTTAGCAAATACTCTGTGCTGTCCACACAGGAGACCTGTCCATAAGATGGCCGCGGATGGAGGGTCATGTGACCAGGCAAAAATAACTTCCGACACATTACTCTGCCTTCTCTACTCAAATACACAGCATCTGCCACCTGCACATGCAATGTTGAGAGTTTAGTGCAGGTGTTACTGTATTTTAATGGAGGAGGATGACTGATGTGTCTGGTCACATGACCCTCTGTGTGGACGGCACAAAAGACTTGGCCAACAAGGGGGCATACCTTATGAAATAGTGCAAAATGTCAACAAAGACTATGGTGGTCATTTATCAAACTGGTGTAAAGTAGAACTGGCTTAGTTGCCGATAGCAACCAATCAGATTCCACCTTTTTATTTTGGACAGCTCCTTTTGAAAAATGAAAGGTTGAATCTGATTGGCTGCTATGGGCTACTAAGCCAGTTCTACTTTACGCCAGTTTGATAAATGACCCCCTGTATTAGTAAATTCCCTATTGTCCTCTTACATACACATTGGTCAACAGTAACCAGAAAGTGGCCAACCCCTTTAATATCTGATTAGTAGACCGTCAAACATAAGTGGGTGAGGTTCTGATCCGGGCATGGCACCTGATATATCACCTCATTCACCATTATTTGATGAAATAAGTTTATAAAATGTGAGTTATGAAGCCATGACGTTTCATTAGCCCAATAAACCAGTACAATACTTGTGGAAGCCATCTCCACTTACCTGGCTGTATTCTTCTCACTGGAGCAGCCACACAAATGCGGTTTTGTTGGCGTCCAGAATTGAATTCCCTGCGAGCTCATCAGATTTCTTTGGATTTTTATCCTGTGGTTGAGAAGAGTCTGGAGCACACACAGATCTTCTCTGTTCCATGTGCTGGATAATATACACCTTCTGGGGTCACTAGAATAGGCACTTTTGTACCCCCTGGTAAGGCTGCCTCCTATCTCTGTGAAATTGGAGCCATGGTACAGTAATCCTGTCTAATGAGAACAAGTGAGAGAATATGATGGCTGAAAGTATACAAATCTGATAAAAGCCAGCACAATGGCGAGGACTGTCTCTGGGCATGGCATAATGAGGGAATGTGGGGCGAGATGGACCATTCCTGACAGCTTCACAGACCTGCAGAGTCAGCTTAGCATCCGGACCGGATCCTACACACCTGGATATTAAAAGCGGTCATCTATAATGTCACAAAGCTCTGATGAAGCTTCTGGCGCGACAGAACCAGGTAATAGCTCTCTCATCCAGTCTCTAACAAGCCTTCTGTACCATTACTATGCGGGTTACCTAGTATGTTATGTCTGTGTGTAGATTTGTCTCAAGGCTGGCCATAGAGAAGCTAGCGTCTCACAAAATGGAAGAGCTATGTAGCTGGTACGTTACTCATCAGGTGTCTGTGTATACGTCCAGTTTATTGGCTCATTGTGCTGTTTAATGGGGAAACAGACTAAACATTTTGGTTGTAGATGTTGAATTCTACATCCAAAATCCCATTATTCACATTCATATGACCACATCCTTCTTTTGACGTCGGTAGCACTTCGCTAATGAAGGAAGTCACATGTGGCGAGCTGGGTTGGTGGCTATAGAAGGTGTGGCGAGCTGGGTTGGTGGCCATAGTAGGTGTGGCGGGCTGGGTTGGTGGCTATAGAAGGTGTGGCGAGCTGGGTTGGTGGCTATATAGAAGGTGTGGGTTGGTGGGTATATAAAGTGTTGATGATCTGTCTGCACACATATCGCTTGTTACGGTCATGGGTAAAAGGGGCGATTTATCAGAGGTGCGAAAAGGGTGATTGTCTTTCGGGCCAAGAGTGGCAGTATTTCTGAAACTGTGCAGTTTGTGAACTGCTCACGTGCTGCAGTGGTGAAAGTGTATTGTGAGTGGACAAATGGCAGCATTGTGAATAAGCGTTGTGGAAACCACGGAGCACCATGGGCCATTGATGTGAGAGATGAACATTGGCTATGAAGGTGTATGAGGGTGGACTGACACACTACAGAGGAGCAGCTCACCACCAGAATGAACCAGGGGGCTACCAGTCTAAAACAGTTCAGTGAACCCTACTACATATGGGGCTCTGAAGAAGACGATGGTCACTGAACCTCCACTAACAAAGTTGCATCAGCAGAAAAAGCTTTAATTTTCGCGGCAGTATCGGAATTGGACCTCCACTGATTGACAAAGGGTTGTCGTTTTTTTTTTTTTTTTTGTTTGTTTTTTTCTCCGATGAGTTACATTTTCTGCTTCATCAAACGAATGCATAAAATAAACTCCAGCTCCAAAAGTAATGCAATTGTAGTTTATTTGATAATTGCTGCGGCTGCAATAGTAGCCTTTCGGCCGTGTGGCCTACTTCAGACTAAAGCCACTTGCAGAAGAAAGGAAAAGGCTGTGGGAGAACAAGAGCACTTTACCTACCATGCAGTGTGATCTGCTGTTCTCCCACAGCGCTTGTACTTTCTTCTGCAAGTGGCTTTAGTCTGAAGTAGGCCACACGGCCGAAAGGCCACTATTGCAGCCGCAGCAATTATCAAATAAACTACAATTGCATTACTTTTGGAGCTGGAGTTTATTTTGTGTATTACATATGGGTGGGAACCCTACTGCAAACCACATTAACAAAGTGCGACAAGGATCAAAACCACATCATCGAACGCATGGACATTAGTGCCTAAGGCGAGAAACATCCGAGAACAAACACCGTCAACCATTGCTGGAAGAACACAAGCTGGTGGTGGCAGCATTATGGTCTGGGAAATGTTTTCATGACATTCTCTGGCCCACTCATCCATGTGGAAGACACTCTTAACCGATTTGGGTATGAATCCATCCTTGCAGATCATAAACACCCATACTTGCGGATTGTCTTCCCTGTGGTGGATGGGAACCCCCAATTCCCCAGACTTAACCCCAACTGAGCATCTGTGGGACCACCACGATTGTCATGGATCCTCCCCACACACCCTCCAGCAGCTGTGTGAGGCTCTGCAGTCAGCATGGCTCCAGATACCTGTGACAACCAATCAGTCACTCTCAGCCTGTCTAGCTGCTGTCCGTGCTATGTCTACCTCTGAAATTACATAGATGGCAGGTTCTCTTCTACTGAATATGATGCCAAGTTTGTTTGATTTGGCAGTCTCCTCCCCCCCCCCCCACCCCTTTGATTTGGCAGTCTCACAGTGACTGATCCTATAGGAATAGTGACAGTGTTTAGCTACAATGATTAATTATAAAAAGAGATTTGGCGGGGTTCCCTCTTTGAACATGGCGGCAGTTGCACAGGTGATGTTGTTGCGCATGCGCCGCATTTTTCAGCCGTCAGTTTATGGGCACGGCTTGTGATTAATGCGTTCGCGCTTGGGTCTTTAACATGCGACCCTGCGGCGAGCGTGCGTCTCCGCTCGGCCCGATACTGATGACGTAATGCAGCCGGAACATGCGCAGAGGTAACCTACAGACGCGCAGAATGGTGCGATGGTATATGTGGGCCATATCGATCTTCCATGTACTAACTAGTCTTCTCCTCCCTCCTATGATCACATTAATTAAAGTATATGCACTGATTATAGATGAATGCGATACAGTTGGATCCAATCATGTTTATTTGAGGATATTGTATGTTTTTTATTACATCATGTATTTGATTCATTATATGCACTTGTCACTTTATCCTTTGCGGATGATTATTGACTTCTCTTATGTATTTTGATATATTTTGCACTTGAATTTTTGTAATTATCAATTTATGTTTTTGTACTGATTACCTTGATTGATACACCTTTATATGCATGCTGTTCATTTTGCACCAATGCTTGAGAAAGGCATGTATGAGCCGAAATGTCGCTCTTTGCCACTTCATGGGTGAATAAAACACATTGTCTTATTGAAGATCTTTTTGGAGTGCAGTCCGATTTTTATTTTTTTATTTTTTTTATTCTATATATATATATATATATATATATATATATATATATTTATATTCATTCCATGGCACCTCCATATGGTGAAAGAAATGGTGTCCTTTATATAGTGAATGGAGGCGCCATGGAATTTCTTTTATATCTAACAGGTGATTTTGTCAGAATCCAGATCTGCTGGCACTCTGCACTATCATTTTTAATTTTTTAAATTTTTTTTATTCTTGATTTTGCTTGGCTCTTGCTCTATATATGTGACGGCCTATCTACAGGATAGGCCATCACAAGATGATCGGCATGGGTTTGACACCCTGCTTATCAGCTGTTCTGTGTAGCTCCATCTTTGGAAGTCAGTGCCAAAACTACAGAGCACCGTCGGCATTGTAGTTGACAGCGCTGGTCACTGCAGTGCTGCACCCACACACAGAACAGCTGATCTGCAGAGGCGCGGGGTGTCGAACCCCTGCCAATCAGCTAGTGATGGCCTATCCTTAGGACATCCCCTTTAATTTACAATACATCATCTTAACGAGGACCTTTCACGGGTTCTGACATTACAATATCAATACCTAGCACCGTAGGGCATGTTTACTAGATGTAATATCGTTGTTTTTTTTTTTTCTGATCCCCTCCTCCTTTGCGGCACTGTGTCCCCATTCTGTTTTGACACCCTGTATGCCAGGGATGGCCAACCTGCGGCTCTCCAGCTGTTGTAAAACTATGCCTTGCTGTAGACTGATAGCTGTAGGCAGTGTGGGCATGCAGGGAGTTGTAGTTTTGCAACAGCTGTAGAGCCTCAGGTTGGCCATCCCTGCTGTATGCTAATCAATAGCATCAGTACAGGGAGGCAGCTTTTCTCAGGTGATGTCTCCTTCTCCCTGGCTGTGAGCTGTCTAATCACAGCAGACCATGTCCCAGCCAGCGAGAAATGCTAAGCAGAAATATGTATGTATATATAGGGAAACATTCAGGATATCTTGTATACTTGTTTACTTTATTTGCTGTTATTATTTATTCATACTTAAATCCCTGCTTTCTGTGCTTAGGAGTCCAGTGGGCAGTCCTATTCAGTGATTGTCCGCCTTCCCGGTATGACAGTACATACAGTGAGGAACAGAAGTATTTGAACACCCTGCAATTTTGCAAGTTCTCCCACTTAGAAATCATGGAGGGGTCTGAAATTCACATTGTAGGTGCATTCCCACTCTGAGAGACAGAATAAATAAAATAAATTCAGGAAATCACATTGAATGATTTTTTTTAAATAATTGATTGGTCTTGTACTGCTGAACATAAGTATTTGAACACCTGAGAAACAGCAAGAATTCTGTCTCTCAAAGACCTGTTAGGCCCCTTTCACACGGGCGAGTTTTCCCCGCGGGTGCAATGCGTGAGTTGAACGCATTGCACCCGCACTGAATCCGGACCCATTCATTTCTATGCGGCTGTGCACATGAGCGGTGATTTTCACGCAACGCAGGCCCCATAGAAGTTAATGGGGCTGCGTGAAAATCGCAAGCAAGTGCTAGGAGATGATTGGGACCCGATCATTATTATTTTCCCTTATAACATGGTTATAAGGGAAAATAATAGCATTCTGAATACAGAATTCTAAGTAAAATAGGGCTGGAGCGGTTAATAAAAATAAAAATTTACCTCGCCTTAATCCACTTGTTCGCGCAGCCGGCATCTCTTCTGTCTTCATCTGTGAGGAATAGGACCTTTGATGACGTCACTACGCTCATCACATGGTCCATCACATGATCCATCACCATCACAGATGCTATAATTTTACAATCTACACAACCTTGAACCCAAACCTGAACTTCAGTGAAGAAGTTCGGGTCTGGGTACCACATTCAGTTTTTTATCACGCGCGTGCAAAACGCATTGCACCCGCGCAATAAAAACTGAACAACGGAACGCAATCGCAGTCAAAACTGACTGCAACTGCAATTGCGTACCTACTCGCGCGGGTTTGCCGCAACACATCCGGACCTTATCCGGACACGCTCGTGTGAAAGAGGCCTTACTGTGCCTTTTAAAACGTCCACCTCTACTCCACTCATTAATCTAACTTAGTAGCACCTGTCTGAGCTCTTTAAAGACACCTGTCCACCCCACAGTCAGTCAGACTCCAACTACTACCATGGGCAAGACCAAAGAGCTGTCAAAAGACACCAGAGACAAAATTTTGGACCTCCACAAGGCTGGAAAGGGCTATGGGGCAATTGCCAAGCAGCTTGGTGAAAATAGATCAACTGTTGGAGCAATTGTTAGAAAATGGAAGAGGCTAAAGATGACTGTCAGTCTCCTTCAGACTGGGGCTCCATGCAAGATCTCGCCTCGTGGGGTATCACTGACAATAAGAAAGGTGAGGAATCAGCCCAGAACTACAAGAGAGGAGCTCGTCAATGACATGAAGAGAGCCGGGACCATAGTTTCAAAGGTCACTGTCGGTAGAACACTACGCCGTCATGGTTTCATGCATTGCACGGAAGGTTCTTCTGCTCAAGTCATCACATGTCCAGGCCCGTCTGAAGTTTGCCAATGACCATCTGGATGATCCAGAGGAGGCATGGGAGAAAGGCATGTGGTCAGATGAGACCAAAGTAGAACTTTTTGGTCTAAACTTTACTCGTCGTGTTTGGAGGAAAAAGGATAAGTTGCATCCCAAGAACACCATCCCTTCTGTGACGCATGGGGGTGGTAACATCATGCTTTGGGGGTGCTTTTCTGCGAAGGGGACAGGACGACTGCACTGTATTAAGGAGAGGATGAATGGGGCCATTTATTGTGAGATTTTGAGCACCAACCTCCTTCCCTCAGTCAGGGCATTGAAGATGGTTCGTGGCTGGGTCTTCCAACATGACAACGAACCGTAGCACAGCAGCCAGGATAACCGAGGAGTGGCTCCGTAAGAAGCATATCAAGGTTCTGGAGTGGCCTAGCCAGTCTCCAGACCTAAATCCAATAGAACATCTTTGGAGGGAGCTGAAACTCCTTGTTGCTCAGCGACAGCCCCAAAACCTGACAGATCTAGAGGAGATCTGTGTGGAGGAGTGGGACAAAATCTCTGCTGCAATGTGTGCAAACCTGTTCAAGAACTACAGGAAACGTTTGACCTTTTGTAATTGCAAACAAAGGCTTCTGTACCAAATATTAACACAGATTTTCTCAGGTGTTCAAATACTTATGTTCAGCAGTGCAAGACAAATTCTTTAAAAATCATACAATGTGATTTCCTGAATTATTTTTGAAAAATTCTGTCTGAGTGGGAATGCACCTACAATGTGAATTTCAGACCCCTTCATGATTTTCTAAGTGGGGTGTTCAAATTCTCACTGTACATAAATAAATGTATTGTGTCAATGTGTTATACAATACATTCCAGACCTCTACAGGTTACATAGCATCATAAATCAATATAATGCTATGCGACCCCGGCAGTGCTAGAAGTTCAGGACGGGAGCTGTCTTATACTCACTCTGCGAGTCTGGAGCGTGACACTCACTCGTGTGAAACCAGCCTAGGAGCTGACCAAACCAATCCTTCGGAACTTGTGCCCAAATGAAAAAAACTCACCTCTGTCCTCAAAATCGCCATTTTTGTGCCGCAGCCCTGATCCCGGCCTCTGAGCCACCGCTGTACAAGAAGTGGCTTGATCCTGTGACTGCTGTGGCCAGTCACTGGCCTCAGCAGTCACACTAGCTGGAACAGCACGTCACTGGAATGAATGTATCGTTCTACCACGTCACTGGCCTCAATGATAATGGGACCAAGCCACTTCCATTCTGGCTGGGAACAGGGCCATGGTGTGGGACATGCAGAACTGCGGACAAGTGAAGGTTTTTTATTTTTATTTTTTTTATTTTTTTATTTGGGCATAGGTTCCCAGGACTGAGTTGGTCTGCTCCTAGGCCATACAACGCCCTTTAAGTGACAGCTGCAGCCCACATGCCATTCACTGGCCCACATTTACTAATGAGTGCACCTAGACATTATCATAAATTGTGTCACAATTCTGGTATAAAGTTCTGTGGAAAAGTAAACCAACCAATAAATAGTCAGAGAAAAGTGTCTCTCTCTGCACTAGATTTATCATCCAGCCATCTGATAAATCTGGTGTAGGTATATTCTAGCCCAGGGATGGCCAACCTGCGGCTCTCCAGCTGTTGCAAAACTACAACTCCCAGCATGCCCAGACAGCCTACAGCTATCAGCCCACAGCAGGCCATGGTGGGAACTGTAGTTCTGTCTAGAACTGTCTAAGCTTACGCCATCTATAGGATTAGTAGATCTGCCCTATAGTGTTCATTTGGACAACAGCTGTAGCTCAATAGGTAAAACTGGAAAAATTACGGTAAAAAAAACAAAACCTGTGTAGCCTTAGGGTACTTTCACACTAGCGTTAGTGTGATCCGGCAGGCAGTTCCGTCGTCGGAGCTGCCTGCCGGATCCGCCAATCAGTGTCGCAACTGACAGCATTTGTAGACGGATCCGGGTGCGGATCCGTCTACCAATGCATTGCAAGAACGGATCCGTCTCTCCGCTTGTCATGCAGATGGACTGATCCGCCTTGCAGTCTTTTTCACAGTTTTCCCGGTCTGCGCATGCGCAGACTGGAAGGACGGATCCGTCCTTCAGTTGTTTTGCAATGCCGGATCCGGCACTAATGCAAGTCAATGGGAATTAATGCCGTATCCGGCATTCCGGCGGCTGTTCAGGCATTTTGGACGGACATAATACCGCAGCATGCTGCGGTATTATGTCCGGCCAAAACGCCTGACAGTGACTGAACGGAGGCATACTGATGCAAACTGAACTGATTTCTATCCATTCAGAATGCATTGGGATATGCCTGATCAGTTCTTTTCCGGCATAGAGCCCTTTTGACGGAACTCTATGCCGGAAAAGAATAACGCTAGTGTGAAAGTACCCTTAGCCTAAATGTAGTGAGGCGTTTTTTTTTATTACTCATGCTGTTTTTGTTACGGTCTTCAATCCACAGTCATTTATTTTAGTTCAGGCTGCCACAGATGCTCAGTACCAGTTCATTTTTATAGTTGTTCATTTTAACTACAAAATTTTAATAAATGAGTATTTTTTGATCCTCAGATTACAGGTATAAAAAAGATGAACTTTTCAAACGGATTAAAGTTACTACCTTTGCACAACTGGTGAGTGCACAGTTTGTAGTGTTCAGGTTCTACATGTGTTTTGCTATGGCTTTTGGGTAACATTAGGACAGGAATATATTATGTGGTTTGTTTTGTAGGGTGAGACTTAGTTTTAGTTTCAGTTATGTATCGACCAGGACAAGGACATAGCATGCATAAATCTATGCTATACAATAAATTGACATTGACATTTTTTTTAATGTTTCGAAATAACTACATGCAAGGAATCATGATATGCCTCTCAAACTGAGGGCTGTAGTTGATACATTGTGGAAAATTATCATTAAAGAGAGATATTGGAAGTTAGTTTTAGTTACTCTCACATTTATCAAAAGTCGCATGTTTGATAAATTTGTCTCATGCTTAAACCTAAAACTTTTAGATAGAAATTCTACTCCTGTTTTCCTACTCTACCCTTCTACTGGAGTGAGAGCGCCACTTTAAAAAAAATATAGATCAGTGATAAATCTGGAGTGAAACTCATGAACATATCTAACCACAACCACTTTCACATCCATATTTCAAAACGGGAGTGAGTGGTGTGAAAAATGCAAAGTCACAAAATTTTTTGCACAAGTGAGTCCAAAAGTCACAACAGCCCACTTTTGCGACTTTTTAAAGCTAGAATTCTGGAGTTCAGACATGATAAATCAGGGCCATTGTTTATGTGATGTATTTTCAGATTGTTAGGCGGGGTTGGTTGGTTTACATTAAATCTTTAGTAGACCTCAATATATTGAAAGGCTAAAAGAACAAAGTAAAACGGGGTGTCTAGTCCATATTGGTTTTTAGAATTCTTATGTTGTATGAGGATGAGAGAATGACTCTATTCTATCCTGGTCAGGTACTTCAAGTGGCATCTGTATCGGATGAGAGCGAGGCGGGTGACATTACCAGCGAGGAGCTGCTGAGACTGGAAGGTAATGAATATTTCAGCGGTTTAAGTATTGAATATCAGTCACCTGATTCTCTTAATAACATGCTGACAGATGTCAAGAATAGACTCGCAAACCATTGTCCCCTCCCTTTGTATTCTCCGCTTCCTTGGTGTTTTTTTTTTAAACTAATTTCTTGCAGAAAAATATTTAAAAAATGTCTGTTTCCCCTGATCTCTATATAGACCTATCCAGAGGATAGGTTATCACTATCAAAAAGGTGGAAAAGCCCTTTAAGGCTAGTTTCACATTAGCATTAGAGGAACACCTGACAGAGTTAATCATATCCAGCAAAGCTGTATACTGCCTGCAATGCCCAGAGTCCATTGACTATAATGGGGTATGGCGTAGTTTTAGCATGGAGTCTGACAGTGCTCCGGCCCTTTCTGGCTAGGCTGGATACAATGAACTCCAGCAGGCTGTTCCTTTGCCGGAACGCTAGTGTGAAGCTAGATTATAGAGGACCTTTCACCACTCCTGACATGCCTGTTTTTAATAGCTACTTGCATTCCCCATGTAATATTAATTCTGGAGCATCTATTCTTATGGCTCTATGTTGTGCCATTCCTTTATTATTTCTACTAGAAGTTATGAATACATTTACAGCAGTCTGCTGTAAGTGTACAGAGGGGTGGTAACCGGTTGGGGGGGTGTACCTGCACAGTCTGACATTGGCAGCACTGATTGGATAGAGTCAGACTATACAGGCACACACCCCCAATTTGTTACCACCCCTCTGTGCCCTTACTGCAGACTGCTAGCAATTCATTCATAACTTCTAGTAGAAATAATAAAGGAATGGCACAACATAGAGCCCCAAGAATAGATGCTCCAGAATTGTTATTACATGGGGAATACATGAAGCTATTAAAACAGACATGTCAGGAGCGGTGACAGGTCCTCTTTAAGTTGTACAATTTATTTGGGAAGTGAAGCAAAAGTCATTTTTAGAAGGGGTGCTTGCAGGATGAATCGTACTATGTAATGCCACATGTTGGAATGCAAGCTAAGTGTAGCCAATCACAGTCAAAGGGGAACAGTATTTAGTTGAGTGCTTCTAGGCTTCATTAAGTGACTGGCGTGTGTCTCAGGACCCAGACCTCACCTATCCAAAATTCTGAAATGTCAGAAATATTAAAAAATTTATTTAAAATCATGCCATTAGAGCATTCAAACCTGCTATGTGGGACTGGCGTCATATGGTTGCCCTGGCAATAATATGCCCAAGCTGCTAGTTCCATCTCCTGCTAGCACATGTAAACCTCTGCCACAAAGGGCAGCAAGAAATAACGTATGCTGTAACGTGGGACCTGTGGCAGCTTGTCTTAAAAAATTAAGAATGAGATCCAATTCGGTGATCTGGTGGACTTGGTTTGTTGAGATAATTTTTTTAATTTTTTTTTTTATTTAAGCGTTACAAGTTTTTATTTTTACTTTTATATAGAGAGCAATTCTGTCATGTCAGAAGTGGATGCCGAGCTTATGACTGACCGGACTAATGGAAAAGGAAGTCCATACAATGTCCCTTTAAGTCCAATTCAATTAATTGACACTATAGGAGGAGGAGAATGTGTCAATTCTGCACGATCTACCCTTCAGAGGTAAGGAATGATTGTAGAGTTGTATATGTGCTCCATTTTCACTTGGCACGTTGCACTAATACATTAGGGAATTGCTTGAACAAGAATCGCTCATTAAGAAGTAAACTAGAATTCATACACATTTTATACTACCTACTCCATCCATAGTCTCTTGTTCAGATTTTCTTGCTGAAGTACAGCCATTTTTCCCTCTTAAAGGGAGTGTGTCACCAGGAAATTCACTCTTCCCTTGTAGGTCTAGCTCAGCTGAATGCAATGATAACTTTCACTTAGCAATTCATTTCTTCATTGTGGGAAAAAAAAAGTGCTTTTAATCCATATGCAATTGAGCGGTTAAGCGCACCAAGGGAGGGACCAAGCCACTCGGTGCACCATTGCTCTTCCTGCTTTCTCTGCCATCCCCTCCTTGTCCTTGATTGCCAGTGCTAGATGAGATGACCATACAGAAATCTGGCCCCGTCAAACAAGGGAGGAGCAAAGGTGCACAAAGTGGCTTTGGCCTGCCGCCCACAACACATTGGGGGATTTATTAAAACCGGTGTAAAGGAAAACTGGGGTAGTTGCTCATAGCAACCAATCCGATTGGTCCTTGGTTGTTATGGGCAACTAAGCCAGTTTTCCTTTACACCAGTTTGATAAATCTCCCCCACTGTGTGTAGTTCACTAGTGAATTTCCTGGTGACATGCAGGTTTGAAAGCAAGAACTGTATTTTGTTTGGTTATGTGTCCTTTTTTCAATGATATGATTTATTTTGGTCATTGTTTAGCATTTTATTTTTTATTTCTTTATCTGGAAAATTAAAAAAAAAATTGTGGGTCTATATTTATTTATTTTTTATCGCACAAAGTGGAGCTATAAAAATAGTTCTTTACATTGTGACCTCTTTCAGTTGTGGCTGCTTTTATATAAGAGATATATGGATTGCAAGTACCAGAGCAGCAATATGTGGCATGGGCTAGTATTGGTGTTTTTTTATTTATTTATTTTTAAATATTTTTTTTATTTTACAAATTGTGCCCCTTCATAATGTCATACAAGACCTTTTGGCATTTTAATGTTTATTTTTTTTTATTGATGATTTTCCCTGTAATTGAGGCTAACATATTAGCCCCAGTTGCTGGAGAAACCTCCTCTGGGGCCTTGCAGCATATTTGATCTGGATCTGCTAAGAAGTTCCGTTCCTGTAGTTCCCGGATCACCAAACGATCTTGTGATTTCTGGATCCAGGAGAGGAAGGCCACTGTCTGAACTACTATATGTGGTACTTATTGAGTTACATGTCTACAGCCGTTAGGAAGGCATGGACGATAATACACCATCTCTGCTTTCTCTCCGGGGAATCCAGCTGTCGCTGACAACTGGCTTTCCGCTTCTGCAGCTGCAGACGTTCAGAAACCTATGCAGAGCCGCTCAATGTTTTAAGTTGGCTGGTGAACCACAAGTAGTTAATATTTGTTTAGGCTCACTTCATCTTTTTCATATTGGTTGTACATGCTTCTGAATAAGATAAGTTGCCACATTTTAGGTACATTTTTTACAATTCTAGAAAAAAGGGTTTTCCGAGACTTTAATATTGATGACCTAGGCCAAGTGATGACATGTTCATTGATCACATGGCCTAGGCACAGTTCAGGCCCATTGAAGTTAATGGAGCTGAGCTGTAATACCAAGCACAGCTGCTATACAATGTACGGCGCTAGGGTTGGTGAGCTGAGAGAAGGCTAGGAGTGCTGCAGCCTTCTCAAACAGCTGATCGGTGGGGTCCCAGCGGTGTCAGACCCCCACCAATCAGATACTGATGACCTATCCTGAGGATATGTCATCAGTATTAAAGTCTTTGAAAACCATTTTAAAGATTTATAGTGCTTGTAAAATGTAATTTGCAGCTTTAGGCCTCATGCACACGCAAATTGTGCGTCCGCAAAAAAAGTATGCGGCATCAGTTTTTTTGGGAGGATACGTTTTTTTCCACAGATCCCTTGTAATAAATGCCTATTCTTGTCCGCAAATGTGAAAAAAGTAGGACATGCACTATTTTTTTTGCTGAAGGGAAACACAGACAACGGATGCGGAACAGAAACGGCATTTTTTTTGCTGACCCATTGAAATGAATGGGTCCCCATCCTATCTGCAAAAAAAACGGAACGGAGGCAGAGAAAAACAACTGTCATGTGCATGAAGCCTTAGAATGTATTATGTGGCAGCTTAGTACTAATACAGTCCTGATCAAAAGTTTAAGACCACTTGAAAAATGGCGAAAAATCATATTTTACATTGTTGGATCTTAACAAGGTTCCAAGTAGAGCTTCAACATGCAACAAGAAGAAATGGGAGTGAGACAAAACATTTTTTGAGCATTCAATTTAATGAAAACGACGAATAAACTGAAACAGGCAGTTTTTCAGCTGATCCAAATTTTAGGACCACATGCCTTTAAAAGGCCAAATCTGTGCAAAGATGTGGATTCATTGTCATTTTCTGTCAGGTAGTCACACGTTGTGATGGCAAAGGCAAAAAAAACTCTCCCTTTTTGAACGTGGTCGGGTTGTAGAACTGCATAAGCAGGGTCTCTCACAGCGCGCCATCGCTGCTGAGGTGGGACGCAGTAAGACAGTCATTTGGAATTTCTTAAATGATCCTGAGGGTTATGGAACAAAAAATTCAAGTGTAAGACCCAAAAAAATTTCATCCGCACTGAGCCGGAGGATCCAATTGGCTGTCCGTCAAGACACTGGACAATCCTCGACCCAAATGAAGGCCCTTACTGGTGCTGACTGCAGCCCCATAACCATCAGATGGCATCTGAGACTGAAGGGCTTCAAAAACAAAAAAACTTCTTCAAAGACCTCGTCTCCTTGAACGCAACAGAACTGCTCGTTTGGACTTTGCAAGAGAGCACCAAACATGGGACATTCAAAGGTGGAAGAAAGTTTTATTCTCTGATTAGAAAAAATTTAACGTTGATGGTCCTGATGGTTTCCAACGTTACTGGCATGACCAGCAGATCCCACCTGAGATGTTTTCTACGCGCCACAGTGGAGGGGGCGCCATAATGGTCTGGGGTGCTTTTTCCTTTAGTGGAACAATGGAGCTTCAGGAAGAGCAGGGGCGTCAAACGGCCGCTGGCTATGTCCAGATGTTGCAGAGAGCATTCCTCATGACTGAAGGCCCTCGTCTGTGTGGTAACGACTGGGTTTTTCAACAGGACAACGCTACAGTACACAATGCCCGCACTCTTTTTTTGGCCCATCCTGCGTGTTCCCCTGATCTAAATCCAATTGAGAATCTTTGGGGATGGATGGCAAGGGAAGTTTACAAAAATGGACAACAGTTCCAGACAGTAGATGGCCTTCGTGTGGCTGTCTTCACCACTTAGAGAAATGTTCCCACTCACCTCATGGAAACGCTTGCATCAAGCATGCCGAAACGAATTTTTGAAGTGATAAACAATAACGGCGGAGATACTCATTACTTCATGTTTGGAAGTTGGATTTTTTTTTTTTTTTTGGAGGTGTGGTCCTAAACTTTTGATCAGCTGAAAAACAGCCTGTTTCAGTTTATTTGTTGTTTTCATTAAATTGAATGCCTAAAAAATGTTTTGTCTCACTCCCATTTCTTCTTGTTGCATGTTGAAGCTCTACTTGGAACCTTGTAAAGATCCAGCCATGTTAAATATGATTTTTTGCCATTTTTCAAGTGGTCTTAAACTTTTGATCAGGACTGTGTGTAATCAATATCTTCTCTCTTTGGGTATGTTCACGTCACGTTTTTGTCCCAGGTTCAACATATACATTGTAAAAAGTGGATGCTAAAACATAGTACACTACACTTTTTCTATCCTGCATCTTCCTGCAAACGTTTTTTTTTTTTTAACGGAACCTTATGGTAACAGATGCCACTGTATATTGTCTGTCAGAGGTATCCATTTAACAAATCATTTTACTAATTGGCCAGAATCTCCCTATATTGAGGCTCGTTAGAGTGTGTGTGATGTTTATAATAGTGTAGGAATAGAATGATTCTGAACTATAAGCAACTAAATAACTACCAGCTATCTATCTGCCTTTTATTATGCTATTTTACAGTGTTATTAGTGGAGTTGGAGAATTAGACTTGGATAATGATCCCAAGCAGACAAGTAAAAAAGATCTTCTGCCTAGCCCAAGATCCCTGGAACAGCCATACCAAGATTGCCCATTTCTTCTCCTTGATGTACGTGACAGAGATTGTTACGACCAGTGCCATATTATTGGAGGTCAGTATATAATTAAAAGATCATTTAAAGCCTATAGACTCCTTTGGAGCATACCGTGACAGGAATGAGCCTCCTTAGTATAAACCATGATGCTAGGGAGGCATTTCCCTAGTTCTCTTCTGGCCTCTGTTTATCTGCAATAACAACAATCTGTGAGGTTTTCCTCATGTATATTCCTGAGTGTCCCTGCTCCTGCAAAGGGAGTGAATTAGAGTGCTGACCTGAGTGCAATGTCTGACTGCCAGGAGACTCAGCAGCATGTTGTATGTGTAGGACTACAAGTCCCAGCTGTACAATGGCACTGCTGATACACACAGGATCCTCCCCCTACCTGTTCTTGTTCAATGCTCTGCAGAACTCCTCCAGTCTGTCAGCTCTGTCTGCAGGATGAGGAGGGAAGATCCTGTGTCTCTTCACTGCCTGCAGCTCCTTAGCAAAGCCTTCAGCCCTGAGTCTGTGCTGCAGAAGGGGTTAAAGTATATCACTGAATAATTATCCTACTAAAACTTAACTTTTAGTCATTAACATTTAAAATAGGTCCCACAGGAGTATTTAGATAGCTGCATATATAAGATACAATAGGCTTATGCACAGTAGGGCACAGGGTATGTAAACAAATAGAGAGCACGATTTTGGACTAGATAGTCCCCACTCACGGTTTGATGATTTTTCTGTTATGGAAATAGGTCGTCCCACAGCAGGATATACGTGTTTGTGGTGGGAAGGTCCACAGAAACAAAATAGATGGGTGTTCACTGCAAATATCATAAAAAGATGATGTAGTCACCGGCTCTTCTTATCCAGGACAGATGGGTAACTGGGAAGATAATATCCCTAGCCGACTAGTGAGGCCCTGCCTAAAAGCGGAGAGGTCTCCCGCCTATATGCGGGAGAATCACCCCAAAGGGAGCGACCCCACTTATCGACGGCTATCCCTGTTATCCTGTCCCTGAAAATAGTTTCTCCCAGTGTCAGTAAAGCCAAAAAAAGTTGTTAAATTAACCCAACGCGTTTCCTCCGATAAAAATATATATCACCGGATTAATCAGGGGATGTCAAAGATACACGGATGGATCAATGGCACGGTAGCCGTCAGCCCAATAGCTTTCTGTAGATAGTATCCAACTGAATAATGCAGTCCCTGGGGTTAAAGTATCCCGAAGAATCCAGTGAGAGGGAGACACAGCTGGGCCGGTGCAGGGAGGCGTGGCCAGCACAGTGACGTCTCAGACCTGCACTTCAGGCTTGTGCACGAAAGAGAAGCTGACATCACAGGTCATGGGACCCTCAGTGAGATCTTAGAAAGGAGCCACTGCAGATGAAGTAAGTGAATTATGAATCCCTTACATCTGATTAGTTAGAAACATACAAAGAACAAAAAATAACTTGGACAACTCCTTTTAACCTACCTGGACAGTTTTGAAAGGGATCTAGCAGAAGGGGGTGATGTGTTGTAAAATGTGACAAATTTATTAAAGATGTAGTCTAAAATATTACTCTCAAATCTCAAAGTAGAGGTAGTCTCCTATATTTGTACTCAAATAGTCCTTATGAATACTCTGTATGTCTTGATGCTGCTTGTTCCACCATAAAGCATACAATATGCTGTGAATTATCTCCTGAAACTGTGATCTGCGTTAATGTGTGCACTGTATAATGTAATCATTTTCTTTGCCCTTACAGCTAAAAGCTATCCCACTGCAATGCTTGCGAGGACAATGAATCCATTCACAACCGAAATCCTAAATTATGTATCCTTTTATATCACTGCATATTCTCAGAATTGTATTAAAGGGGTTGGCTCATCTCAGACATTGATTGCATATCGCTAGGATATACCATCAATATTGGATAGGTGTGGGTTAGGGCTGCACGATATATTGAAAAAAATAATCAAATTGTGATAATCGCCAAATGCGATATGGCGATTTGGCTGACCCGAAAATGCAGCGATTTATATATGAAGGGGCCCCGCGCACATAACTGGCTTTGTGTGTAAAGTATTTTACTACTGTCTGAAACAAGCTCTCTCCTATTGATAAAATGGCCAGCCTCTGTACTCACTTTCACTATGAATGCACTGCAGTGAGCTGGCCGGCGCGTGACTGACGTCACTTAGTTACGCTCCTCCCACTTAATTCAGGAAGCAGGAGCGTTACTAAGTGGGAGGAGTGTTACTAAGTGACGTCAGTCACGCGCCGGCCGGCCAGCTCGCTGCAGTGCATTCATAGTGAAAGTGAGTACAGAGGCTGGCCATTTTATCAATAGGCGAGAGCTTGTTTCAGACAGTAGTAAAATACTTTACACACAAAGCCAGTTATGTGCGCAGTTTAGGACACATAGGGCCATGAGGGGGACCAGCATAAGATGCTATATGTGTCTTATGCTGCCCCCCCTCATGGCCCTATGTGTCATAGCACACATCCCCTATAACAGTGCCATCCACAGATCCACCCCATAACAGTGTCATCCACAGGTCCCCCACATAACAGCGCGTCATCCACAGATCCCCCACATAACAGCGTGTCATCCACAGATCCCCCACATAACAGCGCGTCATCCCCAGCCGCGTCAGCGGCTCATATGGGAAAATCCAAGCAAATAGACCTCTAGCACAATTCCCTTTAAAATATCACATTGCATATAGTTATCGCAATTTTTAGCGCCCTAATCGCACAAAATTCCCAAATCGTGCAGCCCTAGTGTGGGTCCCAACTCAGATGGCCACACAACGGAGATGGGAGCGGATCCTGGAGGCAAAATGAAATTGCAAAAACGAAAAATTGCCTGGTAATGAAGAAGTTAATATATCTAAAAAGGACTATTGTCTACCAGTAATTGGTCAATATACTCCTTGTTCTGTGCTTGGCGTTATTCAAATGCCAAGAAAGAGTGCTAGAGGGGCTTATTTTCAGTAAGGGCAAGTGAAAGGTAAGAAACCTGAGCTACCGGTAACTGGTAGAGCAATGAATGGTCTGGATCATCCTGATTGTTCTCCTGCTGCAGCCTCCCCTCTGCAAGACATTAAGACGTTAGTACATTAACTAGGGTTGTTTTGATACCAAAATTTTGATTCGGTTTCGTTGCCATAAAAAAGTATTGCGATACCATTTAATACCACACAAAAAAAATAAAAACGCCAAAAAAAAGCTGCGTGCGTTCCGCATTTTATGGAACGTCCGGCCCGTAATCGAACAGTCCAGTTCTATTTGGGGGGGGGAGGGACAAGGTGACTCAAAAAATGGCGAATCGTGCATTATTTTTTTTTCTATTATGGCAATCACTGCATAGGAGATTTTTTTTAAATATTTTAATAGTTTGGACTTTTCGGACGTGGCAATATGTAATATGTTTATGTGACGGTATCATCCGTGTCACCGTCTAGTATTCCCTTCTCCCCTTGAGCTAGCACCGCCAAGTAATCCACTTGAAATAGATCGTTATTATCGCTGGTATCGCCGGTATCGCCAAATAAGTCTATACATTAGCCCAAGCTGAATGCTAGAAATACTTTACTGGAAGGCCTCAAATTGCAAAATACAATTGCTTTTATCCCCTGCTCCCATGCAAGGGATAGAAAGATAACAGAAAAAAAGAAAGGAGGTTAGGAAGACCTTGTGACAAGGAAAATCCCACTTGTAAGGCGCCAGCGGTGATGGGACTAGGAATTACTGGAATATTAATTCTTAAAATAAAAAAAAAAAAAAAAAAAAAAAAAAAAAAAAAGATATAAATAAATTATAAAAAATAAAATATTGTGTTTAGATGTTAAGGACAGCAGTGATAGGGGAGGCTGCACGAAAAAAATATAGTGTTAACACAAGGTTAGACACTTGAGTAGCGGAAGATATAATTATGTGTAAAATTTGGTCTATAGTGTTGGTGACCTTCAGAACTTCTAGATACACATAAACAGCGCCAAATCCCCACAAACATAAAATTACGTACAGAAGCGCAATGAGCTCTAACGATATCCCTAAAGGGCAAGTATCCGTAAGTGATGACTTGCTTTGGTAGGGGGCTGTCAAACGGGTATAAAGGCACCTGCGACAGTGACCCCCCAAGCAAGTTCACCAGAGGAAAGGCACAAATAAGTAAAGATCAGTGTTTACAGCTTGAAGTGAACCGGACTACTCACTTCACTGGGGGGGCTGTCACATAGGTCAGTGGTCGCAAGTACCTAGGACAGTGAACCCCCCTGGCCAAGGTCGCTGGAATTCACTTGGACAAACAAATACTTTTGTAGAGGCAGTTATTACTCACTTCACTGGGGGGCTGCCAAACAGGTATAACGTATGGTACCTGAGACAGTACCCCCCTGGCCGAGTCAGCTTATCCAGGTCTCCAATTGGAAATCAGTGTCTCCAGTCTTTAAAATAGGTATCTTCAAATATTTTAATAAACAAAGCTCTACGCGTTTCGGGGTTATGCAAAACCCCTTCCTCAGGAGCAAGGTATTCACTAATACATAAAATCAAAGAAACTCACATATTAAATAGATTCCTCTCACCAATGCATCTTGTTCCCGCGCACGAGAATCGAAAAAAGGCGGGAAATTGCGTTTAAACATAGCCTCCGGTCAAGTGGAACGCATCCAGGGACCGGAAATCGTGCATCTAGCGCGACTTCCGGTTCAATGAAACGCACGCCGGCTGTGTGTGGAACGCACGCCGGCTGTGTGCGGAGCGCACGCCGGCTGCGTGTAGAACGCACGCCGGCTGAGGGGAGCGTCACTTCCTGGCTCTGTGTGGAACGCATGCCGGCTGCGTGTGGAACGCACGCCGGCTCGGGGGAACGTCACTTCCTGTCTCGATGCGCTCCAACTAATGGAACGCATCGGCAGGGGGGGGAGAAGAGAGGGGAGGGAAACCTGCTATTGGCGATGTCCCTCCCTTGCTAACAGCCGCCTGCTGATGCGATCTGGGAGGAGGAAAAAGTCAGTAGATAATGACCTCCTATCGAATTCTCTCTACATTCATATATGTAGGGCCCCCTGATAAGAATTATTTCATGATTTAGGAAGAGGGATATGATATAAAATATAATAATATTAGAAGGACAAATAATTTCTTAAATTTGCAAAGGAAAATTAGAATAGGATGTAAAAAATAAATATTTGTGGATCATAAGAAATCAATAATAGAAAATTGATAATAAAAAATTA
This sequence comes from Bufo bufo, assembly GCF_905171765.1. Classification (NCBI taxonomy): domain Eukaryota; kingdom Metazoa; phylum Chordata; class Amphibia; order Anura; family Bufonidae; genus Bufo; species Bufo bufo. The sequence continues at coordinate 590,784,802 of NC_053389.1, read as the reverse complement.
AAAGACACGTGCAGCACGGGTGGTCAGCGCATGGGTGTAGAGGAATAGAGGAATAGATATTAGGGATATAAAATTTAAAATTTAAAAATCACAAAAAATACATAAAAAATCCAATGAAGATATATAAATATAAATAGTCAATAATAATAACAATGTAGTCAGGTATAAGATCTTTTCCGAATGATAGATAAAATGATATATAAAATATAAAATATGAAGTAGGGAAAGCACCTATATTCAAAATCATATATCGATTTTCTCTTCAAAAAGTGTATAAAATGCTGGTAGTGTATAGATAACTCCTAACGTCATGGGATCTTTTTTCAGGTAAATGTTTATTTTCTCAATTTGGAAATTAGTAGTTAGCGTATTCCAAGGCCTCATTGAGACCAAACGGTGCAAGTGTATTTAATTTATATATCCAAAACATCTCCTTTCTTGATAGTGTCTGATAAGATTGTGGAACCCATTCTAACGGAGTGACTTTCAGGCCCTTGGAGTCACCCTCGTGATATAATGAGAAGTGTTTAGACACACTATGTGTAGTCACTTTCCGTTTTATATTAGAGCGATGTTCATTCATACGCTCTCTCAGAGCCTGTATTGTACGACCCACATATAAGAGCTTGCAGGGACACTCTAATAGATAGATGACATAGGAGGTGTTGCAATTCATTGTTTGTTTAAGGGAAATCGGTTCTTTTGGTGGCGAGAGGATCAGTGTTTTTCCGCAATATATCATTGGACAACACTTGCACTTTCTTGAGCCGCATTTAGATGATCCTACCTCACTTATCAGACCTTTGTAGTCTGTTTGTATAGTTTTCTGAGGTAGTTTGGGACATGAAGGTGCTAATATATTTTTTAAGGTTTTTGCTCTGCGGAACGTTAGGGTAGGGGCTGATGGGATTGTTTTCTCCATAATTGGATCTTTCAAAAGAATTTTCCAGTGCTTATTAATTATTTTCCTGATCTCTGCATGGCGATTGTTAAAACTAGTGGTTAAACCTAGATTACTATATTTCTGTTGAACTTCTTTCTTTGTGACTTTCGTAAGACTTTCTTTTTGGCTTTCCTTCAGGATTCTGGCTTCGGATTCCAATATTAATTTATTGGGATATCCTTTCTCCTTAAATCTTTCTTTCAGAATATCAAGCTGTTTTTTCATAGTAGCATCGTCACTACAGTTTCTGCGGATCCTTTTCATTTGGCCGTAGGGAATGTTAGTTTTCCATCTCTGGTGGTGGCAGCTTTTAAAATTGAGATAGCTGTTCGTGTCAACTTTTTTAAAATGTGTTTTTGTGGTTATGGTCTTATTAATGATTTCTATATGCAAATCCAAAAATATGGCCTCCGTATTATGATGGTCTATAGTAAACTTTAGATTCCAGTCGTTGGTATTTATTGTATCCACATACGAAACCAATTTATTTTCTCCCCCGTCCCAAATAATAATGATGTCGTCGATATAACGCTTATAAAACCGAATGTTTGGATGGGCCAAAAGTCCAATTTCCCTCTCGAATCCCCCCATGAATAAATTTGCATAGGCTGGCGCAAATTTTGTCCCCATTGCCGTGCCTTTCTTCTGTTGGTATATTGTATTTTGAAAAGAAAAAAAATTATGTTTAAGAATAAAGTCTATGGATTTTAGTATAAATGATCTTTGTGTAATTGGCATCAGGGGATCTGAGTTGAGAACTTTTTCTATTTCTCTAAGCCCTAAATTATGTGGAATGTTGCTGTAAAGTGAGCATACATCCAGTGTGGCCCACAAGAAATGATTCTCCCATTTTAGTGTTTCCAAGAAAGCGAGAAGGTGTGAGGTGTCTCGTAAATAGGACGGTAGATTTAGAACATATTTTTGTAGGATTCCATCTACATATTCTGAGAGGTTGGCGGTTAAAGACCCTATGCCCGAAATAATGGGCCTCCCTGGGGGTTCTGTAAGGGATTTGTGTATTTTTGGCAAGAAATAGAATTTTGCGGTGGAGGGATAGTTGATCTTTAAAAAATGTTTTTCTTTCTTGTTTAAAATACCTGTATGGAAACCCTCATCTATCAATAATCCCAGTATCTTTTTATATTCTGGAGTGGGATCGTATAATAGGGTATCATAGTACTCTTTATCTGCAAGAATACGTAAAGCTTCTTTTTGGTAATAATTGGAATTCAAAATGACAATGCCCCCTCCTTTATCTGCATTTTTTATCACAATATCTCTATTGTTGGTGAGGGTTTTGAGTGCTCTAGTTTCCCTTTTATTTAGATTTCTAACACCAACATCTGGCGGGACTTTGGAGAAATTTTCTTTGAAATCGGACATTACTAAGTTATAAAAAGTTTCGATATGTGGACCTTTGCTGTCCAATGGATAAAAGTTTGATTTAATTCTAATATTAGGTATGATTGGGGCAATTGATGTTTGGTCCAAATTTGGTTCTTGGGAACTTGAGGTAGGATCTTTGGGTTGTGTATCTATCTGTAGAAAGTTCTTTATGGTAAAATGTCTATGTAGGGTTAATTTGCGAATAAACTGATTCAAATCAACAAAAAGTTCAAATAAGTCTGGTTGATTAGTTGGGCAAAATGATAATCCTTTTGCTAGAAGTTCTATTTCGTTCTCTTTTAGGATATACTCAGATAAATTAAAAATGCCAATTTCTTTCTCCTGGTCCTTGGAATCAATTAGTGTTTTGGTTTTGGTTTTTTGGTGAGTGGTGCACTTTCTTCTCCCACCTCTACACCCTCTGTGTCTTCGTTTGGTCTTTTCTTTTTCATAGAGGAGACAGGGGTGTAGAAATGGGTTATCTTTAGAGACCGTGGTGCTAATGGGGTATTCAATTGGGGGGGCTCGTTGGGATGAATAACCGGGCTTAGGGCCAGAAAGCTTGTAAGTATCTGTCTGGCCGGCGGTACAGGCGGACCTTTGTTGGGGGTGGACAAAACCTGGTCTAAAAAAGAATTCCCTGATAGATTTGTTGGGAGTGCAAGAAATTTATTTTCTGGGCTTGGGGGAGATGTTGAGTAGGTGGATAAATTAATAATGTCAAGTGAGTTTGGCAAAACGTTATATAAAACGGAAAGTGACTACACATAGTGTGTCTAAACACTTCTCATTATATCACGAGGGTGACTCCAAGGGCCTGAAAGTCACTCCGTTAGAATGGGTTCCACAATCTTATCAGACACTATCAAGAAAGGAGATGTTTTGGATATATAAATTAAATACACTTGCACCGTTTGGTCTCAATGAGGCCTTGGAATACGCTAACTACTAATTTCCAAATTGAGAAAATAAACATTTACCTGAAAAAAGATCCCATGACGTTAGGAGTTATCTATACACTACCAGCATTTTATACACTTTTTGAAGAGAAAATCGATATATGATTTTGAATATAGGTGCTTTCCCTACTTCATATTTTATATTTTATATATCATTTTATCTATCATTCGGAAAAGATCTTATACCTGACTACATTGTTATTATTATTGACTATTTATATTTATATATCTTCATTGGATTTTTTATGTATTTTTTGTGATTTTTAAATTTTAAATTTTATATCCCTAATATCTATTCCTCTATTCCTCTACACCCATGCGCTGACCACCCGTGCTGCACGTGTCTTTTAATTTTTTATTATCAATTTTCTATTATTGATTTCTTATGATCCACAAATATTTATTTTTTACATCCTATTCTAATTTTCCTTTGCAAATTTATGAAATTATTTGTCCTTCTAATATTATTATATTTTATATCATATCCCTCTTCCTAAATCATGAAATAATTCTTATCAGGGGGCCCTACATATATGAATGTAGAGAGAATTCGATAGGAGGTCATTATCTACTGACTTTTTCCTCCTCCCAGATCGCATCAGCAGGCGGCTGTTAGCAAGGGAGGGACATCGCCAATAGCAGGTTTCCCTCCCCTCTCTTCTCCCCCCCCTGCCGATGCGTTCCATTAGTTGGAGCGCATCGAGACAGGAAGTGACGTTCCCCCGAGCCGGCGTGCGTTCCACACGCAGCCGGCATGCGTTCCACACAGAGCCAGGAAGTGACGCTCCCCTCAGCCGGCGTGCGTTCTACACGCAGCCGGCGTGCGCTCCGCACACAGCCGGCGTGCGTTCCACACACAGCCGGCGTGCGTTTCATTGAACCGGAAGTCGCGCTAGATGCACGATTTCCGGTCCCTGGATGCGTTCCACTTGACCGGAGGCTATGTTTAAACGCAATTTCCCGCCTTTTTTCGATTCTCGTGCGCGGGAACAAGATGCATTGGTGAGAGGAATCTATTTAATATGTGAGTTTCTTTGATTTTATGTATTAGTGAATACCTTGCTCCTGAGGAAGGGGTTTTGCATAACCCCGAAACGCGTAGAGCTTTGTTTATTAAAATATTTGAAGATACCTATTTTAAAGACTGGAGACACTGATTTCCAATTGGAGACCTGGATAAGCTGACTCGGCCAGGGGGGTACTGTCTCAGGTACCATACGTTATACCTGTTTGGCAGCCCCCCAGTGAAGTGAGTAATAACTGCCTCTACAAAAGTATTTGTTTGTCCAAGTGAATTCCAGCGACCTTGGCCAGGGGGGTTCACTGTCCTAGGTACTTGCGACCACTGACCTATGTGACAGCCCCCCCAGTGAAGTGAGTAGTCCGGTTCACTTCAAGCTGTAAACACTGATCTTTACTTATTTGTGCCTTTCCTCTGGTGAACTTGCTTGGGGGGTCACTGTCGCAGGTGCCTTTATACCCGTTTGACAGCCCCCTACCAAAGCAAGTCATCACTTACGGATACTTGCCCTTTAGGGATATCGTTAGAGCTCATTGCGCTTCTGTACGTAATTTTATGTTTGTGGGGATTTGGCGCTGTTTATGTGTATCTAGAAGTTCTGAAGGTCACCAACACTATAGACCAAATTTTACACATAATTATATCTTCCCCATGCAAGGGAGACACCCACAACAAACATACATTAACCCATAACACAAAGGTTACAACCCACATAGACACCATGGTTAACATAATCAACACAGGCAGGAGAATACACATTGCCCTCTGTCCTGAGAGACAATCGAATTACAACTCGGTTGTCTCCAGGACAGAGGACAATCGCCAATACACACAGAGAGACAATGGAACAGACATCACTTACTCAAACATACAATGTCCCACCCTTTACAATACACATAGACATTTAACACATCCCAAAATGACACGAATTAGACCAGGAATTCAAAAGTTAGTACAAGTCTCTTTGGCCTGGCTGTACTCATGACTTTTCTGCACAAAACCGGTGCATACAACATGGGACCATAATCGCATGGTAAGAGGCGGGCAAGTAGTCCTCTCCAAGCACTCGTGGCAACCTCAAAAGAGGGGAGTTTGTCACATAGTTTATATGTAAAATTGGGAAAAGGGGAGATTTATACTTAATATTTTGATGGGATTTTTTTTTTTTTTTTAATTTAATAACTATTCCCCCTTAGGGGCTAGACCTTGGGATCTTTTGATCCCTTGTCCTATTCACCCTAATAGAGCTCCATTAGGGTGAATAGGATCTCACACTCTCCCTGCTGCCCTGTGCATAGTACACACAGCAGCAAGGAGATTACCATGGCTGCCACCACCAATGAGGAGGAGGGGGGGGACCCTGTGGCCACTGCCACCAATGATTTTAATACTGGGGAGGAGGGAAGGGGGGGGGGGGGGGGGCGCACTGCGCCGCCAATGATAATTAACGTTCAATACAAAATACGGGAGGCTGGGTGCAGAATCACATAGCCGTCACCCAGCCTCTATAAAAGGAAGCTGCGATCAGCGGCAGTTAACGGGGGTTAACTGGCGCTGATCGCAGCTTCCTTTTATAGAGGCTGGGCGACGGCTATGTGATTCTGCACCCAGCCTCCCGTAATTTGTATTGAACGTTAACTTTCATTGGTGGCGCAGTGCGCCCGCCCCTCTCTCTCCTCATTGGTGGCAGCGGCGGCACAGGGGGAGGGAGGGAGTGACTCATTCTCCCCTGTGCTGCTGAGGGAACATGGCGCACGCTGATAGCAGCACGCTCCATGCTCTGTGATACTAGACTGCGCAGTAGCGCATCCTAGTATCGAAAATTGTCAAATCCTGGTATCGAGGTCGATACCGGGCAAAAGTATTGAATGGGTATCGAATATTCGATACCCGAAACAACCCTAACATTAACTACACTTTATGTTTTTTACTTAACAATTGCATTCAGAAAAATGCTCATGGCAAAATTATTATCCTTTATGATGAAGATGAGAGGATAACCAGCCAAGCCGCAACAACAATGTGTGAGAGAGGATTTGAAAATTTATTCATGCTTTCTGGAGGTAAATTCTGTTATAATTTTTATTAAAAAAACATCACCCCTGTAATTAGGTGCCAGTGTTCATAGATGCAACCAATTTTCTGATTTCATATTCAGTATTAGAGTTCATGCAAATGGCCATGTCCTTATTTTGGTCTGCAAACAATGGATCCGACAAATACTTGTTACCTTCATTTTGCGCATTGCACTCCTATCAATAGAAAGAGCTATTCTTTTCCTGCAGTATGGACAATGTTCTGTAATTTATTGAACGGTCACACGAATCCTCAAGAAATACCAATGCATGGCCCCATAGAAATGATTGGGTCAGTGTGCTATCTGCAAAGATGCAGATAGCACATGGATAAAAAATGGCCTAGCTAAAACATGGCAGTCATGTGACACTTTTCACATCATATAATCCCTGGCATTCAGTAAGCAACAGTGTTGCATGACATACATTTGCTGGATTAGCACACTGGACACAATAGGAATAGTGGTGGAATCATTATTTTTATTGTGGTTATTACAGTAACTACATCATTGTGTACTTACATGGCTGCCTGTCTCTAGGTGATGTTATCATGTTAGCTTACCAAGCACAGCTCTGTACATTGTATAGCGGCTGTGTTATGTATCACAGCTCAGCACATTGTATAGTGGCTGTGCTTGGTATCACAGCTCAGCCTCATTCACTTGCATGGGACTGAGCTGCACCTAGCCATGTGAACAATAAACATAGCGTCGGCCATGCTGCGAGAAGGCTGTGGCACTTGCAGGAGCTACGCGGCCTTCTCAAACAGCTGATTGACGAGGGTCCCGGCTGTCAGCCAGCCACCGATCATATACTGAGTACATATCCAGAGGATGGGTCATCAGTATAAAAAATAAATAAATCGAAAAACCTGTTTAACCACTTAAGGACCACAGGTTTATACCCCCCTAAAGACCAGGCCCTTTTTTACAAATCGGCACTCCACAACTTTAGCGGTTTATTGCTCGGTCATGCAACTTACCACCCAAATGAATTTTACCTCCTTTTCTTCTCACTAATAGAGCTTTCATTTGGTGGTATTTCATTGCTGCTGACATTTTAACTTTTTTTGTTATTAATCGAAATTTAACGATTTTTTTGCAAAAAAATGAAATTTTTCACTTTCAGTTGTAAAATTTTGCAAAAAAAACGACATCCATATATAAATTTTTCTCTAAATTTATTGTTCTACATGTCTTTGATAAAAAAAAATGTTTGGGTAAAAAAAAATGGTTTGGGTAAAAGTTATAGCGTTTACAAACTATGGTACAAAAATGTGAATTTCCGCTTTTTGAAGCAGCTCTGACTTTCTGAGCACCTGTCATGTTTCCTGAGGTCCTACAATGCCCAGACAGTAGAAAACCCCCACAAATGACCCCATTTCGGAAAGTAGACACCCTAAGGTATTCGCTGATGGGCATAGTGAGTTCATAGAACTTTTTATTTTTTGTCACAAGTTAGCGGAAAATGATGATTTTTATTTTTTTTCTCTTACAAAGTCTCATATTCCACTAACTTGTGACAAAAAATAAAAACTTCCATGAACTCACTATGCCCATCATGAAATACCTTGGGGTGTCTTCTTTCCAAAATGGGGTCACTTGTGGGGTAGTTATACTGCCCTGGCATTTTAGGGGCCCAAATGCGTGCGAAGTAGTTTGAAATCAAAATCTGTAAAAAATGGCCGGTGAAATCCGAAAGGTGCTCTTTGGAATGTGGGCCCCTTTGCCCACCTAGGCTGCAAAAAAGTGTCACACATGTGGTATCTCTGTACTCAGGAGAAGTTGGGCAATGTGTTTTGGGGTGTCATTTTACATATACCCATGCTGGGTGAGATAAATATCTTGGTCAAATGCCAACTTTGTATAAAAAAATGGGAAAAGTTGTCTTTTGCCAAGATATTTCTCTCACCCAGCATGGGTATATGTAAAAAGACACCCCAAAACACATTGCCCAACTTCTCCTGAGTATGGGGATACCAGATGTGTGACACTTTTTTGCTGCCTAGGTGGGCAAAGGGGCCCACATTCCAAAGAGCACCTTTCGGATTTCACAGGTCATTTACCTACTTACCACACATTAGGGCCCCTAGAATGCCAGGGCAGTATAACTACCCCACAAGTGAAATTATGTAAAAAAACATAATTTTTTTATTTATATGTATATTAGAAAATTATTCAACATCCTATTTTCTAAATAAATGTAATCATTAAAACTGGAATACCTCTTTAAGGTCGGTAGTGTTTTTTGTTGTTGTTTTTTTTAATGCAGCACGCTTTTTTCTGCTGCATTTCTTACAGGCGTTTCTAAAGCACTTTAAAAATAACAGGAAAAACCTGTTACTAATGCAAAAAATATATATTTTTTTAAATGCTTGTTAAAAAAAAAAAAAACACAACAAAACAGAATTCTTGAAATTCATGGTATTATTTTACAAGACAAAATGCTGAAGAAGAGTGTGTGATGGAAGCTTTAAAGTACCTAATAAACTGTAGGTCAGGGATGCTCAACCTGCAGCCGCAGTCTACAGCTAACAGCCTACAGCATGATGGGAGTTGTAGTTTTACAGCAGCTGAAGGGCCGCAGGTTGAGCATCCCTGCTGTATGTCATAGATTCAAAGATGGCTTGACACAACTGGTTCTTGCACAGGTTTGAAAGTCATAGCTCAGAAATTTCCAGACTGCCTCACAACTGGCTCCTTCCCAGTCACCTGCCTGCCCCAACCAACCCAATCCAAATCTGCTCGGAAACGAACCACCCCAAGAGAACCTTCCACAACTGCAGAGAACAAGTGGAGATTTTCTAGTGACGACTTGGACAAAATAGAGCAACACCTGGAGAAATTGCTCATGCCAACAGACACTGCCAGTGAGTAGTCCCGCTTGCACTCTTCTAACAATGTGCTTTATTATACACCTTATAAAACACTAGTATAGCTATTATTCCAATAGAAAGGGCTGTATGTTCATGTCTTCTATAAAAATGATCTGTTAACTTGAGTTATCCAGATTAACTTGTTTTCTGGCTGACAATACTGCTCTGTCTGTTTCTAATATCCACTTTTTCACTGAACATACAAGAAGTTGTGCTCCTTCCTGGTTTTCTTCATTCTTCCTTACTGCCAACATGGCACTCTGGTCCTAAAATAACTGCTGCCGGGACCAGACTTGTCCATCAGTTGTTTCGTTTGTAATGTTATGCCCAATGTTGGTCTCTGGAAGCCGCTGATGAATGGGTCTCATCACATGCCCCTCCGTGACCGTCCATTTTGGGACGAGAGTGCCATTCTGGCAGTAAGGCCGAGTTCACACGAACGTGTGTGACCCGTGCCTGTGCTGCGGCCCGCAAATAGCGGGCCGCAATGCACGATCGCCGGCCGTAGGTCTGCCGCATCGGATCGCTGACCCATTCACTTTAATGGGTCCGCGATCCGGCCGTTCCGCTAAAAGATAGGACTTGTTCTATCTTTTTGCGGAATGGAAGTACGGGACGTAACCGCACGTAGGCACGCCGTAGTGCTTCCGAGGGGTCCCGTCCCGTGTGGCCGTTCCGCGATTCCGGATTTGCGGACTCATTGAAGTGAATGGGTCCGCATCCGTGATGCGGAATTCACACGGAACTGTGGCCGTGTATTGCGGCCCACGATTTGCGGGCCGCAATACGGCCACGGATCACACACGTTCGTGTGAACTTAGCCTAAGGAATATTAAAGTAAAAAAGGAAACAGGATATTGCTGTCAATTATCTAATAACAGTATTGCTAAGTGACTTTATGTGCTCTTTACTGTCATGTAGGGATGTAAAGATAAAGTAGATAATCCCTTTAAGGTGCCACATTATCATTTCTGCAGGTGCCTTATGGCAATAGGTATGTTTCAAGCAGCTGGTTAGTTCAGGGCTGTGCTAATGTGTGTTAAGATTTTTTATTTTTTTTTACCATTTGGCACTTTCCAGAATATATATTGAAACCTCTCTAAAAGACCACCTCTTTGAGAAGACCACACCCTTATTTAACCCAGATTTCCAGTGACAGGTCTTCAGCTCCACCATATATTATGCATATTGGTTATCTTGATTGAGAACGCCACCCCCATAGAAGGCCACTTCAATGGAGTTTTTGTCATCTCAGATGTTTCACTGCTGACAGGTCTTCACTTTAGTGACCTGCTGTAAAAGGCCTAGAATTACTTGGAATCTGAAAAAGTATTTTAGTAAATACTGGTATTCCCCATGAAGTTAACAATTCTGGAGCATCTTTTGTTTCACTTCTGTGTGTTCTTATGAAATATTTAAGTAATTTGATAACTGGGTGTTACCAGTTGGGGAGGTGTCCCTACACAGTCTTTCACCGTCCAATCAAATTGCATATTTCAGAGATCCCAGAAAATATGATCCGGAAGTGTCTGCTTAGGGGGAATACAAGGATTCACTAAAACGGGCCTGACGGGTCGTCTTTAAATATGAAATGTGATGTTAAATACTTTTGCGTTAAAAAAGACAAAGTATTATAGCAGTCATACTTTTATTGGCTACCTGCCAGACGAAGAAGCCTCTGTTTTCTGACCGTTCGCAAACAGATAAAAATGTTTTGGGTTAGCCAATAAAGGTATCACTGCTATAATTTGTTTTTGAAGATTTTGCTATGTACCATGCTATTATGGCTATACATCATTAAATATGACATTTAATGGACTGCTCTGTTTGTTGCCTTTAGGCCGTCTCAGCAGATTATCCACTGGAAGATCGGATTCAAAAACGGCCAACTCAAGAAATAGCCAAGTCCCATCGTCTGCCAGTTCCATCAGTTCCCGATCGATCCGCAGCATCAGCCCGCACTCCAAACCATGGAAATAATTAGTATTCAGCCTCGCAATAAACAACTGTTTTCACTCTCCTCCACGTGTCTTCCCCAGTAGAGCAGTTCTTATTCATGCTCCAGCAGTATTGCTAGCTTGACAATGGTTGGAGGGGATACAAGACGCCTAGAATGCTGTTTACATGATATTATAAATCAATGTATAGAAAGAACAATTTATTTATTTATATATAAGTTGCTTGCTGTTTCTTTGTCGGTCATAGAACAGGTCCCTAAGGGCTCCTGAACTTCAGGTTTAGAGATTGCTTTTGCCTGGTTCTTGTACATAACACTACACCATGTTCTCCAAATTTCTTTTACTGTCTGACTTCACTTCTGTCCTTATAATCTGATCCAAAATGACAGGACACACTGCAAATATAATGAGCCCATTACACATCTATTATGTTTTGAATACTTTGTTTATCCGTGCAGTTTTGTTAACTGCCTGATCTGTAAAAAAAATGTTTTTAAAGAAGGTGCATAGTATATGTGTGAGCATTGTTTCTTTTAGGCTTCTTTTCTAATCTTTTTGTCTAATCCTTTGAAATTGAGAGTTTTTGTGTTTAAATTGTGTTATAATATGGTATTTGGGAGATCTCTCCAGGAATGTGTGTAGGGTTGCGTACGAGAACTAATTTATTCTTTGATAACATCTGCATTGCTGTCATAGACCTGGTACATTAATACACCATACCTGTGTGATCTTGGAACTTGAATGTGTTGTACTCCTTTTTCTAAAGCAGTTTGGAGAAAAAGATATCAGGCATTTTTCAGGAATCTAATAAAGAATTATGGGGGTCATTTATAAAGCTGAAATACACCTATATTAGGCTTATTTCAGACGCAGGTTGTGGTTCGTTGAGCCGCAATCTGCAACTTCTCCCCGCTTATGCCAGGTCTAAAATAGGGGGTGTGGCATGGACAGGGAATGGGATGGGCCGGAAGGAACATTTAGAAGAGGCGGTGGATCCGCTGAAGTTATAAGGAGGCCTGCGCCAGGTATAGGGCTTATTAAGACTGGTGTCTAAAACACTGCTCTTAATAAATGACCCCCTATATCTACCTACCTGGATAGGATGGATCGAGCTATAGATGGATACAACTCTTTATCAGACTCCTGTACAATGCCTGGTATTAAAGGAGCTGTGAGATAATCAAAAAATCTTGGACAACACTTACAATGTCTTTTAAAATACAAAAAAACATGCTGTTTGTTTACAAATGGCAGCAGTGACATGCCTATATACAGCATGTGATGACTGCTGCAAATCAGTGTCCTCTACGTTCTACAGCTGAGTACAGTGACTGACTGGATTGGCCAGGTAACTGGTGCAGAAGTGGTGAGTATGTTATGTTTCTTGATTTCAAGACATTGTAGGAGTTGTACAAGAATTTTAAACTGCTCGGACAACCTTTTTAAGGTTACTCTTTAAAAATGCAAATAACAAAACAAATTTTGTACAGATGCTGATGGTTGCTTGGTGGTAGCTTGGAAGTCAGCAGAACTGTGAATGTAGCTCTGAAAAACTAAGGATCAGCATACCACCATATAAGGTAGATGTCCCAATTGTCAACATAACATTTACCTTTTTTTGTGAAAAGCTGGTCCTCTAATCCTGAAAAGCGCTTATTTTTATGCTAATAATGTTTTCGGTTCCTCATGGGTGGAGCCACTGCATTTGGTGCATCATCGTTTTGTCAGTAACTCCGTCCAGGCCTCCCTCTCTTGTTTGACAGCCTCTGAAATTTCAGAGCCTATACCAATCATGCGGGCAGCCAGATGTGCTGAACAGATCACTGTGCACTAAAAACTTTTTCTGCATAATATTTAAAAAAAGCCTTTTCTCTGGATTAAGAGCTGGATTTTCACAAGAAACATATGGTTATGTTTCAGGGTATCTGCCCTGTATAGGGGGATGCTTACTTCAATATTGACTATGAAAGTGAGAGACTCTCTCTCTCTAATGTCTGTCTCTCTCTAAACATTATCTGCACAAGATGATTACATTCCAACTATCCAGCTCTAGCCTTTTTCGCTCAACTGTATGATCCGTGAAGTGAGAGCTGCTGTCCAGAAGATTCTTCTGGTCTTTATGCCTATGCTTGGGATATTCCCCTGACTTCTATTGCCATGAACCTCCTGAACATTCTTCTTTGGTGGTATATAGAATGTCAAGGATTTTGCCTGGAATTATGCATTAAATTGCTAACATTCATAAAACTATTTTTCCAATTTATTTTTTTACCGTAAAGGATATGGCTGCAACTGGTGCTTTATAAACAAGATGAGTGTTATTGTGGGTTTCACAGTGTAGGTGTATATATTGCTATAAAAATCTACTATTACACTTGCCAATTTAGCTCTGACTCCTGCATTTTATTACACTCCAACTCCTTCATAAATGGCCAATAATATAGTAATGACAGATTTACTGTAGTAAAATGGTGACATCTGACTTTTTTGCACTATCATGGAAGTAATCAGGCTACTTGGATAGAACTTAAACCATATTTATTGGGCTATACATTTCTGAAATTCCTGACGTTTTCTAAATTCCTGTAAGTAAATATGCAATGGACTGTGCATATAATAACTGGGAAACACTGTTATACACTTATTAATTGTAAGAAATCTATGAATTTGGTCTCAGAAAAAGTTATAAAAACTACACTATATATGTATGTCCTGGAAATGCAGAGAATCCTGTGCAAATCTAAATGGGAATAAAGGAAACATGTAAAAAGTGTAGCTGTGGGTATATTCAGTGCTTGTCGTTAAAGGGTTTTCTGGGAATAAATAACTTTTCACAGGTTCCTGCAGTCTGCCTCCGCTATGGAAAGATTCATACTAACCTGCTCCCTGCAGCTCTGGTTCTGCGCACTGGATCCATTGGGTCTATATTCTGGTTCTCAGCTTGTTTACGTCCTCTCCAGCATGGGTAGCATCATCTACTCCTCTGCAGCCAATGACTGATGTCTACAGACACTTCACCACTGAAACCAGTCATCGGCTGCAGCAGAGCAGATGGTCATGCCCAAGGCAGGGGAAGAATTAAACAAGCTGCAGACCAGAAGATGGAGACACGGGAGCCAGTACCTAGGACCAGAGCGGCAGCAGGCAGGTAAGTAGAGACTGGCTGCGGGCTCCTGTGAAAAGTTACTTATTCCTAGACAACCCTGTTAATGCTGTCTTCCTGGTCTGTTCTGAGATGACTGCAGCCATACCTAGTAGTAAACTTCCTCCTCTGGTCTTTAGAGGAACAACTTACTCTGAGCACGTGCAGTACATTTTCAGGCATTGTAACTAATGGCTTTGGAGCAGCTTGAAGATCCCTAGTATAAGGGACAGGGCAGAACACAGGAGAGGTGAGAAGATCCTTATTATAAGGGCAGGAGAGGTTAGAAGATACTTTGTATAAGAGACAGGAGAGGTGAAAAGATGCCTAGTATAAGGGACAGGAGAGGTGAGAAGATCCCTAGTATAAGGGACAAGGGAGAACACAGGAGAGGTGAGAAGATCCCTAGTATAAGGGACAGGAGAGGTGAGGGTATCCCTAGTATAAGGGACAGGAGAGAACACAGGAGAGGTGAGAAGATCCCTAGTATAAGGAACAGGAGAGAACACAGGAGAGGTGAGAAGATCCCTAGTATAAGGGACAGGAGAGGTGAGAAGATCCCTAGTATAAGGGACAGGAGAGGTGAGAAGATCCCTAGTATAAGGGATCAGAGAGAACACAGGTGAGAAGATACCTAGTATAAGGGACGGGGGACAACACAGGAGAGGTGAGAGTATCCCTAGTATAAGGGACAGGAGAGAACACAGGAGAGGTGAGAAGATCCCTAGTATAAGGGACAGGAGAGAACACAGAAGAGGTGAGAAGATACCTAGTATAAGGGATCAGAGAGAACACAGGTGAGAAGATACCTAGTATAAGGGACGGGGGACAACACAGGAGAGGTGAGAGTATCCCTAGTATAAGGGACAGGAGGGGTGAGAATATACCTAGTATGAGTCTGGAGAGAACACAGAGAGGTGAGAAGATACCTAGTATAAGGGGAAGGGGAGAACACAGGAGAGGTGTGAACTGATTATCACTGATTCAGACATTCTAAACCAGGGATCAACAACCTCCATCACTACAATTCCCAGAATGCTTCATTTACTTCTATGGGAGTTACAAGAACAGCCAAGCAAGCTGGGAGTTGTAGTTTCACACCAGGTGGAGTGATGGTTACTGACACCTTTTCTAAATTTATATGAAAGGTAATATATTAATATTTTTTAAGCTAGAGAAAGTACACTTTTACATACCCCACCCATAAGGTCACTCTTATGGTTGTCTTTAAATAAGATTTATGCCAATGTAGGTTAATCCTTTTTGGAATTTCTTTTTAGTACCTCATCAGTGATATGTGCTCCATGCTGCCTGGTGCCACAGGGATTGAGGCCAATTTAGGCTTTCATCACATTTGTGTTGGGCATTCTGTTCTTCTGTTTCATTATAAAAAAATTAAAAAAAATGCAAGCCTCAGATGGATCCCTCATATGGTGAACACTGCCTGACAGACCCCACTGACTTTAATCTGGTTCCCTGGGATTCCATCATTGCGTCTATCATTTCATAGGTCAAAATAGAGCTGCATGCTACCCTAGAGCAATTTTAAAAGAATCTGCAACACCTCACAGGTGACACCTTACCAATGCCTCATGTATACAACTGCATTTTTCATCTGTGTGTATAATGTAAAGTCAATTTGAAAGATTTGAGAATGAATAAGCTTAGGCTTCTTTCACACTAGCGTTTTTTGCGGATCCGTCGTGGATCTGCAAAAAAGCTGCCGTTACAATAATACAACCGCATGCATCTGTCATGAACGGATCCGGTTGTATTATGTCTTCTATAGCCATGACGGATCAGTCATGAACACCATTGAAAGTCAATGGGGGATGGCTCCGTTTTCTATTGTGTCAGAGAAAACTGATCCGTCCCCATTGACTTGCATTGTGTGCCAAGATCCGTCTTGCTCCATACCACATGGCGGACAGAAAAAAAATGCAGGCAGCGTTATGGTGTCCGCCTCCAGAGCAGAATGGTAACTGAACGGAAGCAAACTGATGCATTCTGAGCGGATCCTTTTCCATTCATAATGCATTAGGGCAAAACTGATCCGTTTTGGACTGCTAGTGAGAGCCCTAATTTAACGGGTTTTATCTGATATATTTTGCAGACATGTTTTCCTTGTGGTTTCTTTATTGCTGGTACATATCCTTTTCTTTCAGTTTAACTGCTGTTCATTGTGTCCACATTTGTGTTTGTCAGTTAAAAATGCCTTTAATTTTACACAATTCTGTATGTGACAAAATAGAATGTAGTTTATTCTGTAGATAGTTTGCTTAGTTGATTTTAGTTGTAGTTGACCCAAAACTAAAGTTTTTTTTTTTTCCCACAAAGACTACGTATCTCCTATCAATAATCTAGGTAATAAATATTAGATTGCTGGAGGCTTCACAACTGGGATACCACTAATAACTAGTTCAGGGCTACAGCATGCCCCATTCCTCCTCCACTGGGGAAACACTGGACTTGTATGGCCTGCTCTCCCTTGCTAACCATACTCGAGAATCTCCTTATTGCTTATTTGAATGGAGTACTGCAAATGGCAGTTGTATTATGCTGATGCCTTCATATAGCTGCAGGGTAGTTGATCTTCCTGTAATCTTATATGCTAGTTACATGCCATACTGACATGAGTGCTGAGACCCTAGTTGACTGCTGAAATGAAGGAGCAAAAGTGCTCAGCTAAGCACTGTGCCCCTTCAGCTGTGTTCGGGTTCTTAGAAGTCATACACAGTGAACCCTGCCTGTCTGAATCTGGATAGTGCTGTGTTTATTTGCTTTGTTGGCATCTGGTCAGGGTCCGTTAGCAGGAGGAATGTAAATATGGGCAATTTGGGGCATCAAGAGGTTGTTGGCACATGGTAACACCTCTCCTTCCCTCACTTAAGCCCCTTTCACACAAGCAAGTTTTCCCGCACGGAGTCCAATGCGTGACGTGAACGCATAGCACCCACACAGAATCCTGACCCATTCATTTCAATAGGTCTGTGTACAGTCGTGGCCAAAAGTTTTGAGAATTACATAAATATTGGAAATTTGAAAAGTTGCTGCTTAAGTTTTTATAATAGCAATTTGCATATACTCCAGAATGTTATGAAGAGTGATCAGATGAATTGCATAGTCCTTCTTTGCCATGAAAATTAACTTAATCCCAAAAAAACCTTTCCACTGCATTTCATTGCTGTCATTAAAGGACCTGCTGAGATCATTTCAGTAATCGTCTTGTTAACTCAGGTGAGAATGTTGACGAGCACAAGGCTGGAGATCATTATGTCAGGCTGATTGGGTTAAAATGGCAGACTTGACATGTTAAAAGGAGGGTGATGCTTGAAATCATTGTTCTTCCATTAACCATGGTGACCTGCAAATAAATGCGTGCAGCCATCATTGCGTTGCATAAAAATGGCTTCACAGGCAAGGATATTGTGGCTACTAAGATTGCACCTCAATCAACAATTTATAGGATCATCAAGAAGGAAAGAGGTTCAATTCTTGTTAAGGCTTCAGGGCGTCCAAGAAAGTCCAGCAAGCGCCAGGATCGTCTCCTAAAGAGGATTCAGCTGCGGGATTGGAGTGCCACCAGTGCAGAGCTTGCTCAGGAATGCAAGCAGGCAGGTGTGAGCGCATCTGCACGCACAGTGAGGCGAAGACTTTTGGAAGATGGCCTGGTGTCAAGAAGGGCAGCAAAGAAGCCACTTCTCTCCAAAAAAAACATTGGGGACAGATTGATCTTCTGCAGAAAGTATGGTGAATGGACTGCTGAGGATCGGGGCAAAGTCATATTCTCCGATGAAGCCTCTTTCCGATTGTTTGGGGCATCTGGAAAAAGGCTTGTCCGGAGAAGAAAAGGTGAGTGCTACCATCAGTCCTGTGTCATGCCAACAGTAAAGCATCCTGAGACCATTCATGTGTGGGGTTGCTTCTCATCCAAGGGAGTGGGCTCACTCACAATTTTGCCCAAAAACACAGCCATGAATAAAGAATGGTACCAAAACACCCTCCAACAGCAACTTATTCCAACAATCCAACAACAGCTTGGTGAAGAACAATGCATTTTCCAGCACGATGGAGCACCGTGCCATAAGGCAAAAGTGATAACTAAGTGGCTCGGGGACCAAAACGTTGACATTTTAGGTCCATGGCCTGGAAACTCCCCAGATCTTAATCCCATTGAGAACTTGTGGTCAATCCTCAAGAGGCGGGTGGACAAACAAAAACCCACTAATTCTGACAAACTCCAAGAAGTGATTATGAAAGAATGGGTTGCTATTAGTCAGGAATTGGCCCAGAAGTTGATTGAAAGCATGCCCAGTCGAATAGCAGAGGTCCTGAAAAAGAAGGGCCAACACTGTAAATACTGACTCTTTGCATAAATGTCATGTAATTGTCGATAAAAGCCTTTGAAACGTATGAAGTGCGTGTAATTATATTTTACTACATCACAGAAACAACTGAAACAAAGATCTAAAAGCAGTTTAGCAGCAAACTTTGTGAAAACTAATATTTTTGTCATTCTCAAAACTTTTGGCCACGACTGTACATGAGCGTTTTTTTCACACATCAATTCTGCATTGTGTGAAAAACGCAGCATGTTCTATAGTCTGCTTTTTTCAAGCAGCCCTGGCCCCATAGAAGTGAATGGGGCTTCAGTGAAAAATGCATTACATCCGGAATCAAGTGCGGATGCAATGTGTTTTTTACTGATGGTTGCTAAGAGATGTTGTTTGTAAACCTTCCGTTTTTTATCACGCGCGTGAAAAACGCATCAAAACGCATTCGCAGACAAAACTGGCTGAACTTGCTTGCAAAATGGTGTGAGTTTCACTGAACGCATCCGAAGGCAATCCGTCATGCTCGTGTGAAAGAGGCCTAAGGCTGAGTTCACACGGGCGTTGCGGGAAAATGTGCTGGTGCGTTGCGGGAACACCCGCGATTTTTCCGCGCGAGTGCAAAACGTAATGCGTTTTGCACTCGCGTGAGAAAAATTGCGCATGTTTGGTACCCAAACCCGAACTTCTTCACAGAAGTTCAGGCTTGGGATCGGTGTTCTGTAGATTGTATTATTTCCCCTTATAACATAGTTATAAGGGAAAATAATAGCATTCTAAATACATAATGCATAGTAAACTAGCGCTGGAGGGGTTAAAAAATAAATAAAAATTTAACTCACCTTAGTCCCCTTGATCGCGTAGCCCGGCATCTCCTTCTGGCTCCTTTGCTGAACAGGACCTGTGGTGAGCATTAATTACAGGTAAAGGACCTTTGGTGACGTCACTCCGGTCATCACATGATCCATCACCATGGTAAAAGATCATGTGATGACCGGAGTGACGTCACCAAAGGTCCTTTACCTGTAATTAATGCTCACCACAGGTCCTGTTCAGCAAAGAAGACAGAAGGAGATGCCGGGCTACGCGATCAAGTGGACTAAGGTGAGTTAAATTATTTATTTTTAACCCCTCCAGCGCTATTTTACTATGCATTCTGTATTCAGAATGCTATTATTTTCCCTTATAACCATGTTATAAGGGAAAATAATAATGATCGGGTCTCCATCCCGATCGTCTCCTAGCAACCGTGCGTGAAAATCGCACCGCATCCGCACTTGCTTGCGGATGCTTGCGATTTTCACGCAACCCCATTCACTTCTATGGGGCCTGCGTTGCGTGAAAAAACACAGAATATACAGGTTCTTCTCAAAAAATTAGCATATTGTAAAGGGGGAATATTAATCACCAATATTTATGCAAATATCGATAATTAATATTCATAAATGGGAGGAGCCACCTATTGATGACTCCGCCCATTTATACCTAAATAAACATAAAACACTACTGATTACCTCTGATTGCCTATACATTACACTGAACTACACTACGTACGACTTACTATCACTATACTACGGCGGCGACTAGTAAAAACACCATACACTGTATTATGAACAATAAGGAATATTTATTACACAATACAATTATACAAGTCTAACAATATGCTATATCTATATATATTCATAGATCAATGGATATGAATATATATACATACAGAAGTACACACCGCAGCATAGAAATAGAAGTACTACAATAAACACAATACAAGCCTAACTACTCTACACAGCACAATCCCAAATTCCACCCCACACACTATCTATATAATACCATAATACATTTATACACACAAATATCAATAACCTACCCGCCTGACTAATCACTGTCCCTATGGGGTACAAGGAGTTAAACACAATGGTGGCTCTGCAGGGGATTAATACCTGCAGGCCAAGGGACACAGGGTTATGAGTTATCAGGGCAGTGGTAGCAGGGATAAGGCATTGAAGGGGTTAATGGTTAGGACTCTGCAGGGACAGGGCAATGCAGAGGTTAATGCTCTGCAGGGATTTACTACACTAACACATTCCCCAGTCCTCCCCAACATCTAACTACAATTGTACTAATCCCTACGGGGAATAACCAGGGGTTATTACGGAGGGAACTACAATCCTGGGGGGACACAGGGGATATATGATTATAGGGGGACTCAGGGCAGGAGAGGTTAAGGGTAACCAAGGGTTATACAGGGGGTGACTGGGCTGCTTCCAGGGTACAGGCTCATCAAGGATTAATGCTGAGACATGAAGTCAGCAGCCAGGGGTTAGGGGATGGTTGGTACTCAGCCATTTTTCAGAGCCATGTGGCCTCTCTTCAGGGTGCAGCGACCATGTGCCTCATTGCAGTCCAGGAATCCAAGAGAGAGCATGTCTGCCATGCTGGGGGCTTTATACCACCAAAACAGCCCCCCCTCCTCCTTCTTCAACAGGAGGGTGATGACATCATCGTGGGGTCGTGTGACGGAATGCTAGAGCTGAAACAAAGGACTTCCTGCACAAGCTGTAAGCCCCCAGCTGCTGCTACAACATAAGATCACCCACTCCCACGTCATAAACGAACCAGGCTGATCAATATATATATGTACACATATACACACTACACAACCTGGGGATACTTAGGTATATACATCCATATAGATGTTTGGGGCCCATCTACATGCATGTCCATATACACAATATCATAAATGGGCAGTAATAAGCCCACCTGCATATGGATATATTATACATAGAGATATATGCTGACAAGGGGGCATACATACATCTCCATGTATACACCCATACCACCTGGACCGGCCCATGCAAAAGGGCCAATATACATGCATATATGTAAGGGCATATATACATATATATTTAAATCCAAACTTCCCTCAACAATCCCCCTGTTGTCGCAATTCGACAATAAACTTTGGGGAAGTGTTGGGACATATTTGCCCCCTCAACCCCCCTCTTGGTAACAGTTCAGGAAGGACTGAAGTAATATGGCCCTTAGGTACCTAGTCATCACCCATCGTGCACTAACACCTCCGACCTGCCCTTCAACGTAACCAGGCGTCTCCATCCATAGAATACACCGTCTTCTTCTCTGGAATTTACTTGCATCTTACATTATGATCCTCAGGTGTCAGCCACTCCCTATGTAGTCTATTTCTGACTCGGGAATGGCTTCACCTTCGCTGTTTTTATCACTCCACTCAGCGACCGTGTTCTTTCTCTTTGCCAGTGTTGTTCTTCTGGCGTCCGTCACCCCCAATGTCAGTGCCAGTCTATCGGTGTCAGTCACTCCCAATGATTCCAGAATGACTTTACCCTTAATCCATGTAGCACCTCCTTATGGGGTACGGACGGCCATAGGCTGACCTTTTAACACAAGTACAACTTTAGACTCAGTTGTTGGAGAGGTTCTCCCATGGACAGATACGTAGGTCTTTACAAGGCAGGTCAGAATTTCTGGTAAGATTTCTGGTAAGAGGTGATGTCATAGTACCTAAATACTAACTGCGGGAAAGAACACCGCACTCACTGACATTCAGTCCAACCCTTACAAACGTCACCGTTCTTGGGGTTAAAGTGGCAAATGAACTTGGTAAAGGAGGGGGGGGGGGGGGCCTGTCCCTAGGGAATCTACTCTTCCCCATTCACACAAAAACAGGTCACATCCCTCCCAACACCACCAGATTCCATTAAATGTGTGTACCCATAGAGACTCATGCAACCTGGCATATCTCTACACCTCCAAAGACACAGGTAGGTCGCAGACCCCTGTGTCAATGGGAAACGACTATAGGATGCAAATGTGTACAGCCAAATAATAACTCACCGCAATGCGTTGGGCGAGTTTCCCTGGGTATAGGCTGTCACACATTTGTACCTAGAGTGTCTATAGGTCCACAATCAACCAACAAACATAATCAATATATATACAATACAATGTGCTATGGGGTTTCAGGGTAGTACATGTTATAAGTCCCGAACCCTCATAGGAAACAAAGTGTCCATAAAATATTTGGCTACAGGACAAAGCTGGAGTTATGTCCTGAGCCTCCTCCTCCGGATAGTTCTGCAAAGTTCTGTCTGGTTCTGGTGTATTTGGTCAGTAAGTCCCTTGACCCTCCGATTACGATGACCAGAACCAGAAGAAGTTTCACTGGGTGAAACAAGTGATAAGTTCTTCCACCCGAACGTCTCCCAAGTCTTCCTCCAGAGCCTTAAATAATGCTCCCGCTGGATTGTGGCACAGTCTTCTCTAGAACACCTCTAGGCAGAGGTCGCTTAGTTGCCAAAATCCAGTGGGATCCTCTGGAGCTTCACAACAGTGTCAGGGGGAATAGCTGGCCTCTTCTGTGGCATCTCCTAGGTTTTTCTTCCGCTCCATATAAAAATCACACCTATGGCAGAAGAAAATACCAGGCGCTCCCAGGGGAGATTCTCCCCTAACAGTGCAATTAATGTGAAAATTCCCAGCCCCAATACCTTTGACCCATGGGTAGAGAAAGGTATTGGGCTGCCCTTTATCTCACAGGACCCCTCGTTATCCCAACACTGGTGTCTGAACACCCTACCTTCAGAGGATTGAGTCCTCTGCTGCACATCCCTCTGCACCAACAGATAAGGATGGCCACCCTACTAGGTTAGGATAACTGGAGCTCTGTGGACAAAGCACCATCTTGTTATTGATGGCACCGTATCCCCGTCCGCTCGTGTGTACCCAGGCCGATTTCCCCCTGTGATCCCGTCTTGTGGAGGCCCGCAGAACCAATGGCATAGGCATGCCCTGGCTCCCGAGGCCCCCACAACACAAGAACACAGTCCACATTCTGCTGCCAAACACTCTGCGTCCAATCCCTATCAGAGCTGTGCTACCTGACCGGACTAGAATTAAGTGCACAGCACAACATTACACCAATGTTGTCTGTACGCCCCAGTCCCCAGCGCAACACAGTCCTACCGAAAACCTTGAGCAAAACAGTGTTATCTGTATCGATCTGAGACCCTGGCTGCCCAGAATAATATCACATCATCCTTTGTGTAGGATTTCCCGTGTGAAATTATCTGCTCGCAAGCCTATACGTCCTTGATCCACAGTATAACACTGTTCCACTGCAAGGGGACACAGAATGAAACAGACAGCAGATGGGACTTACACCACTACATAAATCAGCATGGTAGAACACATCCGCAGACAAGGACTACCACCATCAACATCAAGAAAAACTTACAAACAGATAACAAAAACACACAACATGGACATACACAGGGAACAAACGGTGTAACAAATCGTACAGGGGTGTCAAATGTTGCCTAGCCTAGCCTGGCCACTCTGACCCCTCAGCAGCTGGTGATGCTGCCGAGAGGTAACCCCGTTATGGCCAGTCTGACTAGACCCTACTGCACAATTTGTTACCTGGCTGATACTGTTGGACACATTGCAATTACCTGCACAAGGGCAATTCCTTGCAATGTGTCCTTTGTTCCCACACCTGAAACACGTGACTTGGTTTCCTGTCCTGTGTGTTATGTTCCCATCTGTTTCGCAGTGTCTCGCTATGTGACCTAGGCCACCACATGCAAAACATCTGATGTTTGCTCTGCATGGCCCAGGTCCATCTACACTGCATCCGTGCTCCCTTCTCCTGAATTGTTCCATCCTCAGGGACGCACTCTTCACCACAGTTCTTTTTCCCAAAGTCAGGGAAAAATCTCTGTTAGTCTGGACCGGCTTGACCTGATGATCAGACCGGTCACAGACTACTCTCCCCCCTTGTGGCCCTGCACAGGGCAACGTTTTGGGAGATTCCGACCCTGGCTTTACGGAAAAAGAAAGGGCCGGCACCAACTTGGTGATAACCTGTTGCATGCCAGACATTAGCTGGGACCTTACAGCAACCTGAGCTTTCAATTTGGCTACCGTCACGTCAGTAGAGGCAGCCCGCTCCTTGAAGGCATTGACTTCAGTATAAGACTGAGTCAACTTAGCCTCAATTTCCTCCTTCTGCCTCTGCAGCTCTACCAACTGTGACTCTATCCTAGCCACCTGCGCATCTCGGTCAACAGTAGACTGCACATTCTCTGCCAGCTGTGCCCGCAATGCCGAAACCTGGTCCGAATTACTGGCACAGCACTGGCAGTGAATGGCCGGAGGAATTGTCTCCGTTGACCGAGACACCAGCGCCACTTCCTTTGGCTTACAGATGCTAGCCTCAAACGTATGAACGAGTTTGGCTAGCATCCGAAGCCGTTTGGTGGCCTTGTTCAAAACCGTCCGTTTGTTAACACAAAGCTTGTCGTAACTACAAGCCTGTGCTAACAAATCGGACCACAGCATTTCTGCTGACTTGTATGTAGTGGGGAGGATGGGGTTAAATGTGCTGTGTTTGCTCAAGTGTTGCAGTGTGGGGAAGTCCATACTCACCGTTTGATGAGTGTCCATCTTCTTCTTGGCGCCGTACCTCGCAGCTGCTTGGAAGAAGTCCATTTTCCCGGATCGCCTCTTCCCGACCAGCCTGACTTGTACGCCGCTCCCACGAAGATGGATCTCCTTCAGTGACGTGTCTTCTTCTCCCTTGCAATCACTTGCGCGATGCAGTGACCGTGTAAAGCAAACAGCAAAATATTAATACACAGATAGACAATAGATTCTCTGCTAAAGATTTTGATCTGCGTCTGGTGCCGTAAGGAAGAGTCACGTTACCCGTCCGAATTATCAGGTCCTAGACGCTCAGCTGACCACGTCTCTCTTGCCTGACAATTCACAGGATGACTGACCTCTAACCCCAAAACCAAACACAGATTTCAAAATCTAAGCAGTGGGCCTGACTCGCCAATGTAAAGGGGGAATATTAATCACCAATATTTATGCAAATATCGATAATTAATATTCATAAATGGGAGGAGCCACCTATTGATGACTCCGCCCATTTATACCTAAATAAACATAAAACACTACTGATTACCTCTGATTGCCTATACATTACACTGAACTACACTACGTACGACTTACTATCACTATACTACGGCGGCGACTAGTAAAAACACCATACACTGTATTATGAACAATAAGGAATATTTATTACACAATACAATTATACAAGTCTAACAATATGCTATATCTATATATATTCATAGATCAATGGATATGAATATATATACATACAGAAGTACACACCGCAGCATAGAAATAGAAGTACTACAATAAACACAATACAAGCCTAACTACTCTACACAGCACAATCCCAAATTCCACCCCACACACTATCTATATAATACCATAATACATTTATACACACAAATATCAATAACCTACCCGCCTGACTAATCACTGTCCCTATGGGGTACAAGGAGTTAAACACAATGGTGGCTCTGCAGGGGATTAATACCTGCAGGCCAAGGGACACAGGGTTATGAGTTATCAGGGCAGTGGTAGCAGGGATAAGGCATTGAAGGGGTTAATGGTTAGGACTCTGCAGGGACAGGGCAATGCAGAGGTTAATGCTCTGCAGGGATTTACTACACTAACACATTCCCCAGTCCTCCCCAACATCTAACTACAATTGTACTAATCCCTACGGGGAATAACCAGGGGTTATTACGGAGGGAACTACAATCCTGGGGGGACACAGGGGATATATGATTATAGGGGGACTCAGGGCAGGAGAGGTTAAGGGTAACCAAGGGTTATACAGGGGGTGACTGGGCTGCTTCCAGGGTACAGGCTCATCAAGGATTAATGCTGAGACATGAAGTCAGCAGCCAGGGGTTAGGGGATGGTTGGTACTCAGCCATTTTTCAGAGCCATGTGGCCTCTCTTCAGGGTGCAGCGACCATGTGCCTCATTGCAGTCCAGGAATCCAAGAGAGAGCATGTCTGCCATGCTGGGGGCTTTATACCACCAAAACAGCCCCCCTCCTCCTTCTTCAACAGGAGGGTGATGACATCATCGTGGGGTCGTGTGACGGAATGCTAGAGCTGAAACAAAGGACTTCCTGCACAAGCTGTAAGCCCCCAGCTGCTGCTACAACATAAGATCACCCACTCCCACGTCATAAACGAACCAGGCTGATCAATATATATATGTACACATATACACACTACACAACCTGGGGATACTTAGGTATATACATCCATATAGATGTTTGGGGCCCATCTACATGCATGTCCATATACACAATATCATAAATGGGCAGTAATAAGCCCACCTGCATATGGATATATTATACATAGAGATATATGCTGACAAGGGGGCATACATACATCTCCATGTATACACCCATACCACCTGGACCGGCCCATGCAAAAGGGCCAATATACATGCATATATGTAAGGGCATATATACATATATATTTAAATCCAAACTTCCCTCAACACATATTGTGATAAAGTTCATTATTTTCTGTAATGTACTGATAAACATTAGACTTTCATATATTTTAGATTCATTACACACAACTGAAGTAGTTCAAGCCTTTTCTTGTTTTTATATTGATGATTTTGGCATACAGCTCATGAAAACCAAAAATTCCTATCTCAAAAAATTTGCATATTTCATCCGACCAATAAAAGAAAAGTGTTTTTAATACAAAAAAAAGTCAACCTTCAAATAATTAAGTTCAGTTATGCACTCAATACTTGGTCGGGAATCCTTTTGCAGAAATGACTGCTTCAATGCGGCGTGGCATGGAGGCAATCAGCCTGTGGCACTGCTGAGGTGTTATGGAGGCCCAGGATGCTTCGATAGCGGCCTTAAGCTCATCCAGAGTGTTGGGTCTTTCTCTTCCCAATATCCCACAGATTCTCTATGGGGTTCAGGTCAGGAGAGTTGGAAGGCCAATTGAGCACAGTAATACCATGGTCAGTAAACCATTTACCAGTGGTTTTGGCACTGTGAGCAGGTGCCAGGTCGTGCTGAAAAATGAAATCTTCATCTCCATAAAGCTTTTCAGCAGATGGAAGCATGAAGTGCTCCAAAATCTCCTGATAGCTAGCTGCATTGACCCTGCCCTTGATAAAACACAGTGGACCAACACCAGCAGCTGACATGGCACCCCAGACCATCACTGACTGTGGGCACTTGACACTGGACTTCAGGCATTTTGGCATTTCCCTCTCCCCAGTCTTCCTCCAGACTCTGGCACCTTGACTTCCGAATGACATGCAAAATTTGCTTTCATCCGAAAAAAGTACTTTGGACCACTGAGCAACAGTCCAGTGCTGCTTCTCTGTAGCCCAGGTCAGGCGCTTCTGCCACTGTTTCTGGTTCAAAAGTGGCTTGACCTGGGGAATGCGGCACCTGTAGCCCATTTCCTGCACACGCCTGTACACGGTGGCTCTGGATGTTTCTACTCCAGACTCAGTCCACTGCTTCCGCAGGTCCCCCAAGGTCTGGAATCGGTCCTTCTCCACAATCTTCCTCAGGGTCCGGTCACCTCTTCTCGTTGTGCAGCGTTTTCTGCCACACTTTTTCCTTCCCACAGACTTCCCACTGAGGTGCCTTGATACAGCACTCTGGGAACAGCCTATTCGTTCAGAAATTTCTTTCTGTGTCTTACCCTCTTGCTTGAGGGTGTCAATAATGGCCTTCTGGACAGCAGTCAGGTCGGCAGTCTTACCCATGATTGCGGTTTTGAGTAATGAACCAGGCTGGGAGTTTTTAAAAGCCTCAGGAATCTTTTGCAGGTGTTTAGAGTTAATTAGTTGATTCAGATGATTAGGTTAATAGCTCGTTTAGAGAACCTTTTCATGATATGCTAATTTTTTGAGATAGGAATTTGGGGTTTTCATGAGCTGTATGCCAAAATCATCAATATTAAAACAAGAAAAGGCTTGAACTACTTCAGTTGTGTGTAATGAATCTAAAATATATGAAAGTCTAATGTTTATCAGTACATTACAGAAAATAATGAACTTTATCACAATATGCTAATTTTCTGAGAAGAACCTGTAGAGCATGCTGCGATTTTCACGCAACGCACAAGTGATGCGTGAAAATCGCCGCTCATCTGAACAGCCCCATTGAAATGAGTGGATCGAGATTCAGTGCGGGTGCAATACGTTCACCTACCGCATTGCACCCGCGCGGAAAAAGTATTGGAAAGGTGGAAATCTGCAGCATAAATTAACATACAGTAGATTTAAAATCTGTACCGCATGTGAATTTAGGCCTCATGCACACAACTGTATGTATTTTGTGGTCTGCAAAATACAGATACTGGCCGCGTGCTGTCCGAATTTTTTGCGGGCTCATAGAAATGACTGGGTCCACGTCCAAACTGCAAAAAAGGCAGACAGAAAATATGGTTGGGTGAATGAGAACTTAGTCCCTTTTCACACGAGCGAGTATTCCGTGCGGGTGCAATCCATGATGCGAACGCATTGTGCCAACACGGAATCCGGACCCATTCATTTCAATGGGACTGTGTACATGTGCGTTGGTCTTCATGCATCACTCTTGCGTTGATTGAAAATCGCAGCATGTTCTATATTCTGCGATTTTCACGCAACGCTGGCCCATAGAAGTGAATGGAGCTGTGTGAAAATCGCATTGCATCACATTCGCGCTTGTGTGTTTTTCATGCATGGTTGCTAAGAGATGATGTTTGTATACATTCAGTTTTTTTATCATGCGCGTGCAAAATGCATTAAATCTGAATGACTTTGCCTGTGAAATCGCGCACATCTCATTCACTTGCTTGCTACTGTAGAACACTGTATTTCCTGCACACAAATCGGCGGTATATATACTATGTGTGAACATACCCTCTGAGCTGAGTAAAGCCTCATTCACATGTCAGTATCCATGCTCAAATCCGTAAGAAGGTGGTCAGTGATGCATCCGTAAAGCTGTCCATGAAAGATCCGTGTTGGGTCCGTGTGTCCTTTTTTTTGCTGTCCGTTTGCCATCCGTGTTTCACTGACACTGAACAGCTGAAACATACGTTTCAAAGCATCTCTTCTTAATGATCCGTGAAACACGTATGGCATCCGTGTTGTGTCTATACTTTTCACAGACCCATAGACTACAATGGGCGTGATGGATCCGTGAACAAGGACAAAATAGAGCATGCATCCGTGCTAAAAAAAAAACAGACCCACGGACTGTGCTAAAACACTGATGTGTGAATACACGACGTGTGCTGTCCGTGGAGAACACGTTCAGCACACATCCGTGGATCACGGACTTGTGAATGAGGCTTAACTCATGATACGTGTCTCACTGTACACTGACCTGGAGACCATTGGATGCAATTGCTCCAGCAGTCACTAGGTCCGTAACCTACACAGACTTCACTGCGTACTAAAAGTCAGTGACTCACGTCCGTTTGCTGTCCATGGATCAGTTGAATACTTTATACTGCATGTTTTCAGATGTCCATTTTTTTTCCACAGACCACTGGTCTGCAGGAAAGAGACGACAGCAGGCGTTACTTTGGTCCAGTTTGCAGACAGAGTGTGCCCATTCTATTCAGCGGAAACCATGGACAGCGCACTGTGTGTAATATTTCACGGATCCATTGTATAGAAAAATAATGAAAATTTTGTATAAAAAACATTTAGGGAGACACAAAAAAAACACTGAAAATGCATATCTGAGTTTGTGCATCCAGTTTGTGGACAGGGATGTGTGAATGGGGCCATACATGTCGTTCTTACCAGTGGTAGGGTCCTGTGGTTGAGGGGGTTTTTCCATAAAATGTCACAATGCACTTTAGCAAGAAATGTGATTGTATTTTTGAAAGGAGAAGGAACGTAGAATGTATACAGGATTGCAGTGTTATTGGAGTAGTGTGTACATCTGCTGACATTCACTTGTGGCTGTACTCAAACTATAGAACAAATGAATAAAGGGCCATGTAAGGCTGCTTTCACATTAGCGTTTTATCCGGATCCGTCATGGATCTGCAAAAACGCTTCCGTTACAATAATACAACCGCATGCATCCGTCATGAACGGATCCGGTTGTATTATGTCTTCTATAGCCATGACAGATCTGTCTTGAAGACAATTGAAAGTCAATGGGGGACGGATCCGTTCTGTCCAATGGCGGACAGAAAAAACGCTGCAGGCAGCATTTTGGTGTCCGCCTCCAGAGCGGAATGGTGACTGAACTGAGGTAAACTGATGTATTCTGAGCGGACCCTCTTCCATTCAGAATGCATTAGGGCAAAACTAATCCGTTCCGGACCGCTTGTTAGAGCCCATGACCGATCTCACAAACGGAAAGCCAAAACGCTGTGTGCTAGTGTGTAAGAATTAGCAGATGACCTTCAATGTTAATTTACTAATGTTTACACTGGCATTTCAAGAAAAGGATAACCCAAAAAAAAAAACTGTTCCCCTAGCGTTTTGTAAATTTCTGTGCAGTGATTTTGTGTCATTAGGTATCTGCGTTCTCTCATTGCCATGCCACAACTCTGCAGAGCATCTGTCATTACAATGCTCTGTGAACCGGGTTGTCAGATTTCTGCATTGATTTTGGGATTTCACTTATACAGTTGTGTTCAAAATAATAGCAGTCAGACATCACTAACCTGATCAATCGCTGCTTTTGGTAGAAATGATATTTCTACATGGCAAATAATTTACTAGCAGGTGTAGTAGAGTAATAGAAATCCAACAGACCCAACAGTCATGACATGCATGCTGCTGATTCTCTGTAATTCAATCACTTATTGAAAGGGGCATGTTCAAAATAATAGCAGTTATTTAAGGAAGGAAGGCAGCAAATGTTGTACATGCTGGTTATAGTGCATTTATCTCTGAGGAAAATGGGTCGTTCCAGACATTGTTCAGAAGAACAGCGTACCTCAATTAAAAAGTTGATTGGAGAGGGGAAAACATATAAGGAAGTGCAGAAAATGATAGGCAGCTAAAATGATCGCAAATGCTTTAAAATGCAACCAAAACCTGAAAGACGTGGAAGAAAGCAAAATACCATTCGAATGGATAGAAGAATGGCCAAAATGGCAAGGACTCAGCCAACAATCAGCTCCAGGAAGATCAAAGAAGGTCTAAAGTTACCTGTGAGTACTGTTACAATTAGAAGACGCCTATGTGAAGCCAAGCTATCTGCAAGAAGCCCCCGCAAAGTCCCACTGTTGAAAAAAAGACATGTGCTGAAGGTTACAATTTGCCAAAGAGCACATTGACTGGCC
Source organism: Bufo bufo (assembly GCF_905171765.1). Lineage (NCBI taxonomy): Eukaryota > Metazoa > Chordata > Amphibia > Anura > Bufonidae > Bufo > Bufo bufo. Next base: position 590,752,913 of record NC_053389.1, on the reverse strand, counting down.
TAAAGAGACATGGCGCAACATGTTGTGGACTGATGAAAGTAAGATTGTTCTTTTTGGGTCTAGTGGCCGGAAACAGGTCGTCAGATGACCCCCAAACACTGAATTAAAGCCACAGTACACTGTGAAGACAGTGAGGCATGGTGGCGCAAGCATCATGATATGGGGATGTTTCTCATACTATGGTGTTGGGCCTATTTAATGCATACCAGCGGTCTTATGGAGATTGACGTTATGGAGTGGCCAGCCCAATCCCCGGATCTTAATCCAATAGAAAACTTGTGGGGTGACATCAAAAATGCAGTTTCTGAGGCAAAACCAAGAAATAGAGAAGAACTGTGGAATGTAGTCCAATCATCCTGGGCTGGAATACCTGTTCACAGGTGCCAGAAGTTGGTTGACTCCATGCAACACAGATGTCCAGCAGTTCTCAGAAACAGTGGTTATACAACTAAATATTAGTTAAGTGACTCAAAGGAAAGCAAAATCTTCAAACATTTTTCAGTTTATATAGTGAATGTTTGAGTTTGTAAAGAAGAATACAAACACTGCTATTTTTTTGAACAGTCTAATATTCACTTTTCTTAAATTTATTTAGAGGAACAACACAAATTTGATATATTTTTTTTATTCATGTTTTGATGTGGAATAGAATGTGTAGTGTTCCCAATGCATTTGTGTGTATGGAAATAAAAGCTATTAGAAGGGTTTTGAGCTTTGTTCACTTTTTTAAACACATAATTAGAACATCGCAGCTCAGCAGTGAAGTGGTTGGTCATACTGGTTTCTCTAAGTGCCTAAGATTACCATAGGTCGTGGCAAGTGTCAACTATGATGACAGTCTTACACGTCTATCACATTTGCGGCATAGGATGCTGGGATTCGGCAGGACAAAGAACGTGGCGTGCATATTCTAGTTCATGTGGCCGGTAACATCCGGCAATGCCGGATCCGGAAAACTCCTGGCAGGCTGTTCTCTGCTGGAATGCTCTGCCGAAAATGTGAAATTCACACTAGCAATGGTGAGATCCAGCAGGGAATAGCCTGCCAGATCTCACTAGCGCTAATGTGGAACTAGCCTAACATGCAGGGGAGTAGCTATAGGGCAAGCAGGGGAAGCGACTGCTTTGGGGCCCAAACTCAGAAGGGGCCCACCCAGGAGGAGGACTAAAAGATTTTAATGTCAAGGCCCCCATAACAGCATTATACAATGACGATATATACAGTGACACCAGGCTCAGACTGGCCCACAGGGGTACAGGTGAATCCCCTGGTGGGCCCCTGAGCAAGGTGGGCCCCTAGTCTCCCACCCCCTGCACAAGTGGCACATAACACATTAGATGTACTGCACTTCAATCATATATTCAATGTACAGCACCTCCACCAGCCTATGTTCATATAAAAAAAACTGTTAAATTATTTATTATATTTGAATGTATCTGTATGGTGGACCCCAAAATAAATTTTACTGGTGGGCCCTAGGTACCCCAGTCCTACACTGAGTGACACTGTAGGAAACCGATGGAGCAGCTACTGGGTTTGGTCTGAAAGAGTTATCTTGACTAGCCACAAGAGAGGGGGTTTCACAGGACGAAGTGGTTGCGAAGAAGTTTCTTGGGGGGGGGGTAATAAAAAATTTGCTGTGGGGCTCAGTCATTTCTAGTTACGCCACTGCTAACATGTATGGGGAATCTATTTTTTTTTCTTGTCTCTTTAGATGAAAAGAACGATTTTTTTTCCACTTTCTCTTGAACCATCCTCCAATAATGTGCTTTAGCTAAAAATATGTGGCAGAGAACATACAGTATCTGGGACTTTCTCTTTAGATAAACCAATAGCGGAGGAGGTTTATCATGACCTGTCTGAATTGAGGAGTCAAAAAAGTTGCAAATTTTTTTCAAAAAATGTTGTTGTTTTTTTTTTACTTTCAGTCATTCTCTGCGCTTTTCATTCCCTGTTATATATACACATCTCATCATTTGCATGTGTGAAAAGAGCCTTAGGAAGGTTTCACACACAGTGGGGTGTAAAATGCACCAAAAAGAATGGCGTTTTGATTTTCACCAAATATATCAACTATTTTCTCCAGAATTTTCACCATAAAGAATGCATCACGCCAGAAATGAGTTATAAATGTCAAAGTGGGCGGGGCTATCAAACATGGCGCATATATCGCCTCATTTATCATCCTCTTATCGGCAGAAATGGCTCCAATTGTTGCAGACAATTTAGCCAGCTTACAGTCAGGTCCATAAATATTGGGACATCAACACAATTCTAACATTGTTTGCTCTATACACCACCACAATGGATTTAAAATGAAACAAACAAGATGTGCTTTAACTGCAGACAGTCAGCTTTAATTTGAGGGTATTTACATCCAAATCAGGTGAACAGTGTAGGAATTACAACAGTTTGCATATGTGCCTCCCACTTGTTAAGGGAACAAAAGTAATGGGACAATTGGCTTCTCAGCTGTTCCATGGCCCGTGTGTGTTATTCCCTCATTATCCCAATTACAATGAGCAGATAAAAGGTCCAGAGTTCATCTCAAGTGTGCTATTTGCATTTGGAATCTGTTGCTGTCAACTCTGAAGATGAGAACCAAAGAGCTGTCACTGTCAGTGAAGCAAGCCATCATTAGGCTGAAAAAACACAACAAACCCATCAGAGAGCTAACAAAAACATTAGGCGTGGCCAAAACAACTGTTTGGAACATCCTTAAAAAGAAGGAACGCACCGGTCAGCTCAGCAACACCAAAAGACCCGGAAGACCACAGAAAACAACTGTGGTGGATGACCGAAGAATTCTTTCCCTGGTGAAGAAAACACCCTTCACAACAGTTGACCAGATCAAGAACACTGTCGAGGATGTAGGTGTATGTGTGTCAAAGTCAACAATCAAGAGTTCACCAGAGTGAATACAGAGGGTTCACCACAAGATGTAAACCATTGGTGAGCCTCAAAAACAGGAAGGCCAGATTAGAGATTGCCAAACGACATCTAAAAAAGCCTTCACAGTTCTGGAACAACATCCTATGGACAGATGAGACCAAGATCAACTTGTACCAGAGTGATGGGAAGAGAAGAGTATGGAGAAGGAAAGGAACTGCCCATGATCCTAAGCATACCACCTCATCAGTGAAGCATGGTGGTGGTAGTGTCATGGCGTGGGCATGTATGGCTGCCAATGGAACTGGTTCTCTTGTATTTATTGATGATGTGACTGCTGACAAAAGCAGCAGGATGAATTCTGAAGTGTTTCGGGCAATATTATCTGCTCATATTCAGCCAAATGCTTCAGAACTCATTGGACGGCGCTTCACAGTGCAGATGGACAATGACCCAAAGCATACTGCAAAAGCAACCAAAGAGTTTTTTAAGGGAAAGAAGTGGAATGTTGTACAATGGCCAAGTCAATCACCTGACCTGATACCGATTGAGCATGCATTTCACTTGCTGAAGACACAACTGAAGGGAAAATGCCCCCAAGAACAAGCAGTAACTGAAGACAGTTGCAGTAAAGGCCTGGCAGAGCATCACCAGGGATGAAACCCAGCGTCTGGTGATGTCTATGCGTTCCAGACTTCAGGCTGTAATTGACTGCAAAGGATTTGCAACCAAGTATTAAAAAGTGAAAGTTTGATTTATGATTATTATTCTGTCCCATTACTTTTGGTCCCTTAACAAGTGGGAGGCACATATGCAAACTGTTGTAATTCCTACACCGTTCACCTGATTTGGATGTAAATACCCTCAAATTAAAGCTGACAGTCTGCAGTTATAGCACACCTTGTTAGTTTCATTTCAAATCCATTGTGGTGGTGTATAGAGCCAAAAATGTTAGAATTGTGTCGATGTCCCAATATTTATGGACCTGACTGTATGTGTGGTGTTTTGCGTAAAAGTGAAACCAACTCGTGGTGGGAACAAGTGATAAGTAAGTATTAAAACCGGATGCGATTTATTTTTTCTATTTTGAGCTAAACAACAGGGTTTTGTCAGTAAATTGGCATCCAATAAAAACAAAACAATAACAAAAACATCCCAAGTGTAAAACAAAAGTCGCAATTTACCAGTGGAAATGTCGCAAATATGCCTCAAAAGTCGCAATTATGTTTCAAAAGTCTCAAGTGTGGTCTGGCAGGGGGGGTTGGCTGAAGTGGCACATTTTGGTTTAAAATGTTGCATTTTAGTGCTGTTGGTGTTAAAATGTCGCAAATTAGGAGAAATAGGTGGATATATCAAGTTGAAATTTTAAAAAGTCACATTTTACAAGCGGAGTGCGCCTTTTGATATATGAGGTGAAACAAATAACCAGTTTTGATTTGTAACATTAGTATTTTTTTGGCGCAAATTACGCCATTATTGATAATGTGTTTTTTGTTTGTTTTTTAAAGACCCAGTTCTTGTGGCACTTTTTCATGCAGTCTTTTGAGCCAAAGCCAGGAGTGGAACCCTACTTCTTTTTACGTTTGGATCCCCTTCTGGTTTTGTATCAAAAATTTACACCAAAAACTGCTGTGGCTTTTTCCAATAAAAACCTCATTCATACGTTGTCTTTTGCCATTGAAATTCTGGTGCAGATTATGGCCATAAAACTGCCGGCGGCCGTGTGCGATCTGCCTCCCAATGTTTTCAATGTGGCTGTGCTGCTGTTCATGTGGCCGTGGTTTATGACCATGACAAAAACAGACATGTCACAGGTCACCTGCACACGAGTGCGGCTGAACGCACATAAGATCTGCACGAATTTAAGTGTAGATTTACAGTATGTACATCTCTGCAGCAAATCCGCAATGTCTAATTATGGATGTGATGCGGTTTTGACTCACAGAAGGGTAAAATCCACAGCTAAAACCACAAACATAAATGACATGCTGCGGATTTGGAACTTTCCACATGGAGAAAAATCTGCAAAGTGTACATGGGATTTGTGTAATCTCATACACTTTGCCATCCGTACGGGATTGACCCGGACAGTCCGGGTTGGTAATCCTTTGTCCGGGTACAAGCCTTTCTCAGACCCGGACACAGGATTCATTTAAAACTGCAGTGCAGACTGTCTGACTTGCTCGCTCACGGTCCTGACAGCTGGCGGTGAGTGAGCGGTGGCGAGCTGTGAGCGGCCGGCACTCCGGGACCGGCTCGAGCCTGAAGAGGACGAGGCCGCTGGTCAGGATGGATTTGGAAAGCTAGGGGCTGCGGGTGGTCAGGAGCAGGAGCACGAAGACGCTGCTGAAGGACGGCCACGCCGGGACTGAGCTGCTCTCACTCCCAGATCAGGCCGGATAACAATGAGACGAGCCGCGGACCTGCACTCCTCCCGTCCCAGGCTCTTCTGCTGCGCTCCTTTCCTATCACCTCCCCTCTCCCCCGGTCTCCATTACCGGGCCCAGGAAAGCTGCCGGACTCTCACACAACACTCTACAGTCAGTGTGCCGGTTCCCGGGATTACTCTAACTGGGGGTCGCTAATGGGGGCAATATTCTTAATGGGAGGCACTAATGGGGGCATTACTCTTACTGGGGGCATAATTCTTACTGGGGGGCACTAATAGGCGGCATTATTCATTTTGGGGCACACTAATAGGGCCATTACTCATACTGGGGCACACTAATGGGGGCATTACTATTACTGGGTGCGTTACTATTACTGGGGGCGCTAATGGGGGCTTTAATATTCCTGGGGAGATACAGTATGACAGCGACTTCACACCCCGTGTTAAGCTATGCCCGACAACCCCCTTTGGTGTGGCTTAACTTGCCCGGTATTTTTTGTTGGGAACAGTGGCAACCCTATTTACTGGTGCTGTACTACATACGGCAATCTGCGTGGAAAAAAAAACGCACGTATTCCACAACATGTGCAGGTGACCTGTGGCAAGCTGCATGCGTTTTTCCTAACTAGTTCAGATACAGCTTTGTGTGAATATACGTGCAGCTTTGGTGTGCAATCCCATTAGGGACAATATATTTTGGCACGCATTGAGGTAATTTTTTTCATACTAGGCCACACCTCTAACTCTGCCCATAGAATAATTACTGACCCCCGTCACAACTGCGGTAGCCGGGGATCGGATAGGTGAGTATAAGTTCCTTTATTTTTTTACAGCATGTGGAGCCCTGGGACAATTTTTTCTTGCGTTTCAATATGCATTTAAATATTAGCACATAAATCATCAAATTATAGATATTTTAAGGTAGAAATTGCACAAAATAATGAAGTTCTGGTCTAATATACAGGTAGAAACCATACAGACACTTTAGTAAGGAGCAATTTAGTAATTTAATGCACATTTATGCATTACTTCCCCAGGTCAAAAAGAGGGACATTTAAAGGGGTTCTGCACTTTGTTTAAACTGATGATCTATCCTCCGCATCTGATCGGCGGGGGTCCGACACCCGGGACAACCGCCGATCAGCTGTTTGAGAAGGCAGGGGCACTCCAGCAGCGCCGCAGCCTTCTCACTGTTTACTGCAGGCCCAGTGACGTCATGACTAGTATCAACTGGCCTGGGCGGGGCTAAGTTCTGTTCAATTGAGTGGAGCTTAGCTGCGCCCAGGCCAGTTGATACTATTCGTGACGTCACTGGGCCTGCAGTAAACAGTGAGAAGGCTGCGGCGCTGCTATAGCGCCGCTGCCTTCTCAAACTGCTGATCGGCGGGGGTCCCGGGCGCCGGACCCCCGCCGATCAGATGCTGAGGATAGATCATCAGTTTAAACAAAGTGCAGAACCCCTTTAAGGGTCAAAGAGGGACAGAGGGACTTGGGTCAAAAAGAGGGACACTTGGGAGGTATGCATTATCCTAAGTTTTAATGCAGCATGCGCTTTAGTAACCTGCACCGGCAATAAGGAGGAAGAGAGAGAGAGAGACTTATCATGTATATTTATTCCTGAGCCCCTGCTACAACTGACAGCTTCGTCCTCGCACATGCGGTGACAGCTGTGTCTTAGAAACCTGCCAGCACAAAACATGGCGCCTTCTTGCCTCTCGCACACTTCCGCCCTTTGCTGTCACAGGCACGCGCACGAGACCTGTTTCCCCGGGGACGCGCCTGATTAGGTGCAGGCGACAGGATGGGAAGTTGAGCCCAGGTAAGGTAAGGAGGGCAGTTGCCGGGCTGAAGTCACTGTTCCCTGACACAGGGCAGCTGTCGGTGAGCGGAGGGTGAAGGTGGCACGTAGAAGCGGGTGGATGGTGACCGGGCACTGCCACAGTATGACAGTCACTGGGTCCATGACTGAGGGCAGAAGCGCTGCCACTGCTCCTCCTGGCACATGCTGAGGACAGGGCGCTTATTGGTTGGGGGATGTAGCTTCCATTGCCATGTGTCAGTATGAGGTGTGTGTTATAGTGTGGGCTGTGCACGTTGTGTCAGTACCTGCAGAGTGCAACGTCTTCATACAGGAGAGAACACCACCCTGATACCCCCTTACCAGAGGCACAGTGCCTCCAGAACAGTGACTGCCTCCATAAGAGAATACCACCCTGATACCCCCTTACCAGAGGCACAGTGCCTCCAGAACAGTGACTGCCTCCATAAGAGAATACCACCCTGATACCCCCTTACCAGAGGCACAGTGCCTCCAGAACAGTGACTGCCTCCATAAGAGAATACCACCCTGATACCCCCTTACCAGAGGCACAGTGCCTCCAGAACAGTGACTGCCTCCATAAGAGAATACCTCCCTGATACCCCCTTACCAGAGACATTGTGCCTCCAGAACAGTGACTGCCTCCATAAGAGAATACCTCCCTGATACCCCCTTACCAGAGGCACAGTGCCTCCAGAACAGTGACTGCCTCCATAAGAGAATACCTCCCTGATACCCCCTTACCAGAGACATTGTGCCTCCAGAACAGTGACTGCCTCCATAAGAGAATACCTCCCTGATACCCCCTTACCAGAGGCACAGTGCCTCCAGAACAGTGACTGCCTCCATAAGAGAATACCACCCTGATACCCCCTTACCAGAGGCACAGTGCCTCCAGAACAGTGACTGCCTCCATAAGAGAATACCTCCCTGATACCCCCTTACCAGAGGCACAGTGCCTCCAGAACAGTGACTGCCTCCATAAGAGAATACCACCCTAATACCCCCTTACCAGAGGCACAGTGCCTCCAGAACAGTGACTGCCTCCATAAGAGAATACCTCCCTGATACCCCCTTACCAGAGGCACAGTGCCTCCAGAACAGTGACTGCCTCCATAAGAGAATACCTCCCTGATGGCCCCTTACCAGAGGCACAGTGCCTCCAGAACAGTGACTGCCTCCATAAGAGAATACCTCCCTGATGGCCCCTTACCAGAGGCACAGTGCCTCCAGAACAGTGACTGCCTCCATAAGAGAATACCACCCTTATACCCCCTTACCAGAGGCACAGTGCCTCCAGAACAGTGACTGCCTCCATAAGAGAATACCTCCCTGATACCCCCTTACCAGAGACATTGTGCCTCCAGAACAGTGACTGCCTCCATAAGAGAATACCTCCCTGATACCCCCTTACCAGAGACATTGTGCTTCCAGAACAGTGACTGCCTCCATAAGAGAAGACCTCCCTGATAGCCCCTTACCAGAGGCACAGTGCCTCCAGAACAGTGACTGCCTCCATAAGAGAACACCACCCTGATACCCCCTTACCAGAGGCACAGTGCCTCCAGAACAGTGACTGCCTCCATAAGAGAATACCTCCCTGATGGCCCCTTACCAGAGGCACAGTGCCTCCAGAACAGTGACTGCCTCCATAAGAGAATACCTCCCTGATGGCCCCTTACCAGAGGCACAGTGCCTCCAGAACAGTGACTGCCTCCATAAGAGAATACCTCCCTGATGGCCCCTTACCAGAGGCACAGTGCCTACAGAACAGTGACTGCCTCCATAAGAGAATACCTCCCTGATGGCCCCTTACCAGAGGCACAGTGCCTCCAGAACAGTGACTGCCTCCATAAGAGAATACCACCCTGATACCCCCTTACCAGAGGCACAGTGCCTCCAGAACAGTGACTGCCTCCATAAGAGAATACCTCCCTGATACCCCCTTACCAGAGACATTGTGCCTCCAGAACAGTGACTGCCTCCATAAGAGAATACCTCCCTGATACCCCCTTACCAGAGACATTGTGCCTCCAGAACAGTGACTGCCTCCATAAGAGAATACCTCCCTGATACCCCCTTACCAGAGACATTGTGCCTCCAGAACAGTGACTGCCTCCATAAGAGAATACCTCCCTGATACCCCCTTACCAGAGACATTGTGCTTCCAGAACAGTGACTGCCTCCATAAGAGAATACCTCCCTGATAGCCCCTTACCAGAGGCACAGTGCCTCCAGAACAGTGACTGCCTCCATAAGAGAATACCTCCCTGATAGCCCCTTACCAGAGACAGACCTAGTGCCTCCAGAACAATGACTTCCCCATAAGAGAAGACCACCTTGATACCCCCTTAACAGAGACATTGTGCTTCCAGAACAGTGACTGTCTCTATAAGAGAAGACCTCACTGATAGCCCTTACGAGAGACATTGTGCCTCCAGAACAGTGACTTCCCCCATAAGAGAAGACAACCCTGATAGCCCTTACCAGAGACATAGTGCTTCCAGAACAGTGACTGCCTGCATAAGAGAAGACCTCCCTGATAGCCCCTTACCAGAGACATTTTGCCTCCAGAAAAATGACTGCCTCCATAAGAGAAGACCTCCCTCTTACCCCCCTTACCACAGACAAAATGCTCCCAGAACAGTGGCTGTCCCCATAATAGAAGACAACTCTGATACCCCTTACCATAGACAGACATTGTTCGTCCAGAACAGTGACTGCCTCCATAAGAGAAGACAACCCTAATACCCCCTTACCAGAGGCATAGTGCCTCCACAAGAGTAACAGCCCCCATAAGAGAAGACAACCTGGATACCCCCTTACCAGAGACATAGTGCCTCCAGAACATTGACTGCCCCCATAAGAGAAGACAATCCTGATACCCCCTTACCAGAGACAGACATAGTGCCTCCAGAACAGTGACTGCCCCCATAAGACAAGACAACTCTGATACCCCCTTACCAGAGACAGACCTAGTGCCTCCAGAACAGTGACTGCCCCCATAAGAGAAGACAACCCTGATACCCCCTGATATAATGGGAGGCTCAGCAGTCTCACCTTTTATTGAGACACTTCTGGATATTTCTAGAAGAGTCTACGTTATGTTATAGTTGATGTTGGGTGTATAGATGATCACTAGATTGATGTTTCCATTATATTTAATAGTATACAGTGTATGTAATAGTACAGAGCTTAAACGTCTGCATTGTGTTGGAGATTATAGTGAGTGGAACTTACCTTTACATGTGTGATTTGCTGACATGTAAGTAGTGAGTTCATAAATGTGAATGTCTTATCTGTGGTGTACAACTACTCTGACCAGCGTAAACTCTGCCCTGCATTATTGCAGATAGCAAGCCTCTATATGGAGATTACACAACGTTCAGTAAGGACCTATGTACTCTCCTGACATGCCCCATTTAAAAGAAAAAAATCTAGAGCATATTCTGTTAGGGCAGGTTCACACAGAGTTTTGGAGGAAGTTTTGAGGCAGATTTCAAAGTAATATAGTCTGTAAGGCTAAAAAAAAGACATCTGACCATCCATTCCAGCCTGTTAGGCCTCTTTCACACGGGCGTCATATTTTTGGCCCGGATAAGAGGCGGGTGCGTTGCGGGAAAATGCGCGATTTTTCCGCGCGAATGCAAAACATTGTAATGCGTTTTGGACGCGCGTGAGAAAAATCGGCATGTTTGGTACCCAAACCCGAACTTCTTCACAGAAGTTCGGGTTTGGGATCGGGGTTGTGTAGATTGTATTATTTCCCCTTATAACATGGTTATAAGGGAAAATAATAGCATTCTGAATACAGAATGCATAGTACAATAGTGCTGGAGGGGTTAAAAAAAAAAATATATATATATAATTTAACTCACCTTAATCCACTTGCTCGCGCAGCCGGCATCTCTTCTGTCTCCTTCATTGCTGATTGCAGGAAAAGGACCTGTGGTGACGTCACTCCGGTCATCACATGGTCCGTCACATGATCTTTTACCATGGTGATGGATCATGTGATGACCGGAGTGACGTCACCACAGGTCCTTTTCCTGCAATCAGCAAAGAAGGAGACAGAAGAGATGCCGGGCTGCGCAAGCAAGTGGATTAAGGTGAGTTAAAAAATTTTTTAACCCCTCCAGCACTGTATTCAGAATGCTATTTTTTTTCCCTTATAACCATGTTATAAGGGAAAATAATAAAATGATCGGGTCTCCATCCTGATCGTCTCTTAGCAACCGCGCGTGAAAATCGCACCGCATCCGCACTTGTTTGCGGATGCTTGTGATTTTCACGCAGCCCCATTCACTTCTATGGGGCCTGCGTTGCGTGGAAATCGCACAATATAGAGCACGTTGCGATTTACACGCAACGCAGAAGTGATGCGTGAAAATCACCGCTCATGTGCACAGCCCCATAGAAATTAATGGGTCCGGATTCAGTGCGGGTGCAATGCGTTCACCTCACGCATTGCACCCGTGCGGAATACTCGCCCCCGTGTGAAAGGGGCCTTATCCTGCAAGTTGATCCAGAGGAAGGCAAAAAAAAACCCTGGGAGGTAGAAGCCAATTTTCTTCATTTTAGGGGGAAAAAATTCCTTCCCGACTCCAATCAGAATAACCCCCTGGATCAATGACCCATCTCTAGTAACTATAACCGGTAATATTATTACCCTCCAGGCCCCTCATTACTGTACAGCACTTTGATTTGGGTACTGAGTGTGAGTGGTGGTGCGGCATTCTTCTCCCTCAACCCCTACCACGGCTGGTTAGTGCAATCACAGTGTCCTCTACAGTATACTGTAAATAATTAGGTGTCAAGTCCCTCTCTACTGACACACATGACATATTTTTCGGACTAAAAGGGCTCATTCACACAACCGTGTTTGGCCGTGCCCGTGCTGTGGACTGCAAATTGCAATCCGCAATGCAGGGGCACTGGCCATGTGAATCCTGCATTGCTGTGCGGACCCATCGACTTGAATTGGTACACAATCCGCAATATACGGCAAAAGATAGGACATGTTCCACACTGCGCCGCATCTTGCAGATTGTGGAACCATTGAAGTGAGAGGATACTGTAGGTCGTCAGCATATAATCTTTGGAAAACACCATTAATCGACAAGAGCATTGCAATCATAGGCAGTACAACTGGTCTAATACAAAATATACATTTGGTTGTACATCTTATTAGTAGAAAATATAGATGAGTTTAAGTGGGTTCAGTTGACAGATATTTTTGTATCTATTGGCGTGTATGAAATAAAATGAGAACTTATTTAAAAAGTAACTTGTCACCTGTTTTTTGCAGCTTGAAATACCGACAGGATCCCTCATTACAAAGAACCTTGGCCCACATTTAGGCTAGGTCTACACGACAACATGTGTCGCGCGACACATAAGGCACAACTACACAGCAACATGTGTCGCACGACATTTTGTCGCACAAATGTCGCGTGACAATTTTTATAATAAAAGTCTATGGTGTCGCACCATCATTATACTATCATTATAAAAATTGTCGCGTGACATTGTTAAGCTGTGTCTGCAGCATAATTTAAAAGAAAACCTGTCAAAATCCCATAAGCTACAATAGTAATCTATTGAAGTCTTTTACACTAGTTAGGGTCGGGCGATTTTTACCAAGAAAAAAATAATCTTGATTATTTTCTATTTAACCACCTCAGCCCCCAGTGCTTAAACACCCTGAAAGACCAGGCCACTTTTTACACTTCTGACCTACACTACTTTCACCGTTTATTGCTCGGTCATGCAACTTACCACCCAAATGAATTTTACCTCCTTTTCTTCTCACTAATAGAGCTTTCATTTGGTGGTATTTCATTGCTGCTGACATTTTTACTTTTTTTGTTATTATTTGAAATTTAACGATTTTTTTGCAAAAAAATGACATTTTTCACTTTCAGTTGTAAAATTTTGCAAAAAAAACGACATCCATATATAAATTTTGCTCTAAATTTATTGTTCTACATGTCTTTGATAAAAAAAAAATGTTTGGGTAAAAAAAAAATGGTTTGGGTAAAAGTTATAGCGTTTACAAACTATGGTACAAAAATGTGAATTTCCGCTTTTTGAAGCAGCTCTGACTTTCTGAGCACCTGTCATGTTTCCTGAGGTTCTACAATGGCCAGACAGTACAAACACCCCACAAATGACCCCATTTCGGAAAGTACACACCCTAAGGTATTCGCTGATGGGCATAGTGAGTTCATAGAACTTTTTATTTTTTGTCACAAGTTAGCGGAAAATGATGATTTTTTTCTTTTTTTCTTACAAAGTCTCATATTCCACTAACTTGTGACAAAAAATAAAAACTTCCATGAACTCACTATGCCCATCACGAAATACCTTGGGGTCTCTTCTTTCCAAAATGGGGTCACTTGTGGGGTAGTTATACTGCCCTGGCATTCTAGGGGCCCAAATGTGTGGTAAGGAGTTTGAAATCAAATTCTGTAAAAAATGACCTGTGAAATCCGAAAGGTGCTCTTTGGAATATGGGCCCCTTTGCCCACCTAGGCTGCAAAAAAGTGTCACACATCTGGTATCTCTGTACTCAGGAGAAGGTGGGGAATGTGTTTTGGGGTGTCATTTTACATATACCCATGCTGGGTGAGAGAAATATCTTGGCAAAATACAACTTTTCCCATTTTTTTTATACAAAGTTGGCATTTGACCAAGATATTTATCTCACCCAGCATGGGTATATGTAAAATGACACCTCAAAACACATTCCTCAACTTCTCCTGAGTACGGGGATACCAGATGTGTGACACTTTTTTGCAGCCTAGGTGGGCAAAGGGGCCCATATTCCAAAGAGCACCTTTAGGATTTCACAGGTCATTTACCTACTTACCACACATTAGGGCCCCTGGAAAATGCCAGGGCAGTATAACTACCCCACAAGTGACCCCATTTTGGAAAGAAGACACCCCAAGGTATTCCGTGAGGGGCATGGCGAGTTCCTAGAATTTTTTATTTTTTGTCGCAAGTTAGTGGAAAATGCTGATTTTTTTTTTTTTTTTTTTTTTTTTTCATACAAAGTCTCATATTCCACTAACTTGTGACAAAAAATAAAAACTTCCATGAACTCACTATGCCCATCAGCGAATACCTTGGGGTCTCTTCTTTCCAAAATGGGGTCACTTGTGGGGTAGTGGACACAAACTTGTGGACTTGTGGACACAAACTGACTCCCCCGATCCGACACAATCTCCTTAGGCAAACCGTGCAACCGGAAGACCTCCCTGGCAAAAATCGTGGCCAACTCTTGTGCAGAGGGTAACTTCTTGAGAGGAACACAGTGGCACATTTTGGAAAACCGATCCACAATCATGAGAATGACCGTATGGCCTCGGGATGCAGGGAGGTCCACAATGAAATCCATCCCCAGGTGTGACCATGGGCGCTCCCCGGTGGCTATGGGTTGCAGAAGGCCCAACGGAAGGTGCCGAGGGGACTTACTCTGGGCACAAACGGAGCATGCCGCTACATATGCGGCGATGTCGGAACGTAGGGAAGGCCACCAGAACAGACGTGAAACAGCCCAGGACAGCTGATTCTTTCCAGGATGCCCCGCGGTCTTTGGGTTTATGGTAGGTTCGCAACAACCGAGTGCGCAACTCCTCAGGCACAAAACATCTGCCGTTGGGTCTCCCAGAGGGAGCACCAGATTGAGCCGCCAAAATCTGCTCACCCAGGGGAGAGGTCAGGCTGGTGCGAATGGCGGCCAGGATCTGATTCGGAGGTATGACCGAAGTCGGAATCGACTCCTCCCTGGACAGCTCGGAGTACTGCCGTGATAAGGCATCCGCCCTGATGTTCTTGGAACCGGGTAGGTAGGAGACCACGTAATTAAAACGTGACAAGAACAGAGCCCATCTGGCCTGACGTGGTGTCAATCTCTTGGCCTCAGAAAGGTAGGTCAGATTCTTGTGGTCCGTCAGGATGAGAACCGGAACCACCGAACCCTCGAGCAAGTGCCTCCATTCTTTAAGGGCCTGCACGATGGCCAATAACTCCCTGTCACCAATCTGATAGTTGCACTCCGCGGAAGACAGTTTCCGGGAGTAAAACCCACAAGGAAGCAGAGGACCCTCTGGTGTTCTACGCTGAGACAGAAGGGCGCCTACTCCCGTCTCAGACGCGTCCACCTCGAGGACAAAGGGCAACCCAGGGTTGGGATGCGACAGAATCGGAGCCGACACAAAGGCGGACTTTAGGGCCTCAAAAGCTCGGATGGCCTCGAGCGGCCAGACCTGGGAATTACTGCCCTTCCTGGTCAGATCCGTGAGAGGCTTGGCCAGCATGGAAAAGTCCCTGATGAACTTCCGATAATAATTGGCGAAGCCCAAAAAGCGCTGCAGGGAACGAAGACCACTGGGCTGGGGCCACTGTAAGACAGCCGAAACCTTCTCAGGATCCATGGAGAACCCCTCAGCGGAAATGATGTAACCTAAGAAGGTTACCTGGGATCGGTGAAATTCGCATTTCTCAAGCTTACCGAACAGCTTGTTCTCTCGTAACCGTTGCAACACTCGTCTGACATCCAGAATGTGGGCCTCCATGGATTCAGAATATACCAAGATGTCATCCAAATAGACTACCACACACTGCTGCAACAGGTCACGGAAAACATCGTTGATGAATTCCTGAAAGACTGCGGGCGCATTGCACAACCCAAAGGGCATAACCAAGGATTCGTAATGAACGGTCCTGGTGTTAAACGCGGTCTTCCACTCATCGCCCGCCTTGATCCTTACCAGGTTATATGCCGCCCTCAGGTCGAGTTTGGTAAAGACCGTGGCCCCTTTAAGGCGATCGAACAGCTCGGAAATCAAGGGTATCGGGTAAGCGTTCTTGATCGTGATGCGATTGAGACCCCTGTAATCGATGCAAGGCCTCAACTCACCGCCCTTCTTTTTCACAAAGAAAAATCCAGCCCCTGCCGGGGACGAAGATTTGCGAATGTGTCCGCGTGAAAGCGCCTCCCTCACGTACTCCTCCATGGCCTCATTCTCCGCTACCGACAGTGGATAGACTTTGCCACGAGGAGGAACGGCACCAGATTGTAACTCTATGGCACAATCGTATGGGCGGTGCGGAGGTAGGGCAACCGCGCGCACCTTATCGAATACATCCCGGTACTCCTCGTATTCAGGAGGCAACAGAGAGTCCGAGGAAGTACACAGCAACTTGACAGACCCATGGATGCAACTAGCCCCACACTGCGGTGACCACGAGAGGATCTCGACCGATCTCCAATCGAAAGTCGGATTATGCTTCTGGAGCCAGGGGTACCCCAAGACCACCGAGTAGTGTGGAGACGAAATAACCTGGAGGCAGACCGACTCTCTGTGAGCGGCACCAATGGCTATCCCCACTGGAAGGGTCTCATGAGTCACGTGTGGCGGCAGAAGGGGTCTGCCGTCTATCGCCTCAAGAGCCAGTGGGGAACCTCGAGCCTGCAGAGGAATGGAATTGGCGGCAGCGAACACACTATCAATGAACAAACCACCAGCACCAGAGTCCACCAACGCCTGGGTCGTCACCGAGCCCCCGACCCAGGAGAGGACAACAGTGATCAGTGGTTTGTCAACACGGGAAACCGGGGACGAGGAGACTCCACCCAAGATCTGCCCCCGACAGGATCTCAGGGTACGAGCGTTTCCCGGACGTTCGGACATGCCAACCGAAAATGCCCACCGAGACCACAGTACATGCATCGGCCCTCGCGTCTCCGGAGTGCCCTCTCCCCCTCGGACAGGCGAGCAAACCCCAGCTGCATGGGTTCACCCCCAGACAAGTCAACCCCAGGAGGCGTGGGAGGAGAGGGAGGCACGGGTGGGACAGCAAACGTAGGCACCAATCTGTTAGAAGACCTCCGCAGGTTCTCCTTAAAGGAAGGTCTCTCCCTGAGTCTGGTGTCAATCAAAATCAGGAAAGAAATAAGAGACTCGAGCTCAACTGGTAGGTCCTTAGCTGCAACCTCATCCTTCAAGGCATCCGAGAGACCATGAGAGAAAGCAGCGACCAGAGCCTCATTATTCCAGCCCACCTCTGCTGCCAGGGTACGAAACTCAATGGCGTATTCAGCTACGGATCGTGAACCCTGTCTGATGGACATAAGGAGCTTCGCAGCAGAGGCAGCACGAGCCGGCACATCAAATACCTTCCGAAGAGAAGCAACAAAACCGGAAAACTCGGCAACCACCGGATTGTTGTTCTCCCATAAAGGGCTGGCCCAGGCCAAGGCCTTGTCCGAGAGCAGCGAGATCAAGAAGCCCACCTTTGATCTCTCAGTAGGAAAGGCATGTGGCAGCAACTCGAAATAAATGCCCACCTGGTTAAGGAAACCTCGGCACTGAGTTGGCTCTCCCCCAAAGCGCTGTGGAAGAGGGGCAGAACCGGTCATACCCCGAAACACCGCAGGCGCAACAACAGGTGTCGGGGTAGACTCTGGCGCAACAACCGGAGCGGCAGTAGGAGCGAGCCCAGGAGCGACAACCGACCCATCGGCAACGGGAGCGAAATGAGCCGTGCGTTCAAGCAGGGTTTGCAACGCCACAGCGAACCGACCCAACAGGTGATCCTGCTGATCAAGTCTGGCAACCAGCGTGGGTAGCGAGGATGGCCCTGTACCGTCAGAATTCATGGCTTGGTCCTAATGTCACGGAACCATGAACCAGACGTACAACAAGAGATGAGTGAAAATAAGAAGGCTTTATTGAAAATAAAGCTGTAAAGCAAAAGTCCAAACGGATGGTGAAACCGAGCAGAGTCTTTGCGAAGCCAGAGGTCAGGAACCAGAAGGGTAGTCAGACGAAGCCAGGATCAGGAACCAGCAGGGTAGTCAGACGAAGCCAGGATCAGGAACCAGCAGGGTAGTCAGACGAAGCCAGGATCAGGAACCAGCAGGGTAGTCAGACGAAGCCAGGATCAGGAACCAGAAGCAGCAGCAGTCTTAGAAGCATGTGAACACAAGAGGACCAAGCAAGGAACTGAAGCCACAGACCTCCTATATATATGAGCTAGGCATCCAGCTCCTCCCAGGGGAAGGAGGAGCCGCAGGGTGGAAGGCTACAAGAAACCCAGAAACCAAGATGGCCGCCAGCACATGTCAAACGAAGGAGAGCAGCAAGCAGGTAAGACCATGACATTATTCGCCACCTTATCTAAGAATTATCTCCTTCTGGATTAGGGATTTCCAATCAGGTTAAGTGGGTGTATTCCTATGCTAATAACACAATGATGTCATATTAACCCTTGACATGGTATAAAAAAAAATGGTAAAATGATATAATATTGTCCATCTGCCTCCAGATGGCACTGTTGTAGATCAGAACTTAGATAACGTGGCTTTATTTTATATGACTACCTTTTAACCTTTCTCAATGTATATCAAAGAGGAGGGATACTTCTCTGACACTCTGGAGTAATATTTCCAGACTTAGTGGTACCATTATGATTTCCCCAGACTCTTGAATTTATGGGTTTGATAAGAAATACAATGGGCCTTACATTTGCACCGTGGGTTTGTATATCTAACTGTCCAAGCTATTGAGTAACGACGCCTGGAATAACATTAGCTTTTCTGAGAAACTTCCATTAGTAGAAAACCTTAGTGCTTTCTATACCTTCTAAGACTATATCCACCTAGTGAGATACACACGGCATAAAGTATACTTTAATATTTGGTTATACTATACAGTACAGACCAAAAGTTTGGACACACCTTCTCATTCAAAGAGTTTTCTTTATTTTCATGACTATGAAAATTGTAGATTCACACTGAACGCATCAAAACTATGAATTAACACATGTGGAATTATATACATAACAAACAAGTGTGAAACAACTGAAAATATGTCATATTCTAGGTTCTTCAAAGTAGCCACCTTTTGCTTTGATTACTGCTTTGCACACTCTTGGCATTCTCTTGATGAGCTTCAAGAGGTAGTCCCCGGAAATGGTTTTCACTTCACAGGTGTGCCCTGTCAGGTTTAATAAGTGGGATTTCTTGCCTTATAAATGGGGTTGGGACCATCAGTTGCGTTGAGGAGAAGTCAGGTGGATACACAGCTGATAATCTTACTGAATAGACTGTTAGAATTTGTATTATGGCAAGAAAAAAGCAGCTAAGTAAAGAAAAACGAGTGGCCATCATTACTTTAAGAAATGAAGGTCAGCCGAAAAATTGGGAAAACTTTGAAAGTAAGGGCTATTTGACCATGAAGGAGAGTGATGGGGTGCTGCGCCAGATGACCTGGCCTCCACAGTCACCGGACCTGAACCCAATCAAGATGATTTGGGGTGAGCTGGACCGCAGAGTGAAGGCAAAAGGGCCAACAAGTGCTAAGCATCTCTGGGAACTCCTTCAAGACTGTTGGAAGACCATTTCAGGTGACTACTTCATGAAGCTCATCAAGAGAATGCCAAGAGTGTGCAAAGCAGTAATCAAAGCAAAGGGTGGCTACTTTGAAGAACCTAAAATATGACATATTTTCAGTAGTTTCACACTTGTTTGTTATGTATATAATTCCACATGTGTTAATTCATAATTTTGATGCCTTCATAGTCATGAAAATAAAGAAAACTCTTTGAATGAGAAGGTGTGTCCAAACTTTTGGTCTGTACTGTATATCAATATTGCATATTATACATGAATTATTGATATGTTCATACTAAAAAGCTAAATAAATGCACACATGAATATATATAATACTTATGAATAGACATCACACATCAGATGTGTCTTAACCACCTCCGGACCGCTGTACGCACAGACGCGTCCTGGAGGTGGTTGATTCATTCCGAGTGGACGCATATACGCGTCATCTCGCGAGACGCGAGATTTCCTGTGAACGCGCGCACACAGGCGCGCGCGCTCACAGGAACGGAAGGTAAGAGAGTTGATCTCCAGCCTGCCAGCGGCGATCGTTCGCTGGCAGGCTGGAGATGTGTTTTTTTTAACCCCTAACAGGTATATTAGACGCTGTTTTGATAACAGCGTCTAATATACCTGCTACCTGGTCCTCTGGTGGTCCCCTTTGTTTGGATCGACCACCAGAGGACACAGGTAGCTCAGTAAAGTAGCACCAAGCACCACTACACTACACTACACCCCCCCCCCCCCGTCACTTATTAACCCCTTATTAGCCCCTGATCACCCCATATAGACTCCCTGATCACCCCATATAGACTCCCTGATCACCCCCCTGTCATTGATTACCCCCCTGTCATTGATCAAGCCCCTGTAAAGCTCCATTCAGATGTCCGCATGATTTTTACGGATCCACTGATAGATGGATCGGATCCGCAAAACGCATCCGGACGTCTGAATGAAGCCTTACAGGGGCATGATCAATGACTGTGGTTATCACCCCATATAGACTCCCTGATCACCCCCCTGTCATTGATCACCCCCCTGTCATTGATTACCCCCCTGTAAAGCTCCATTCAGACGTCCGCATGATTTTTACGGATCCACTGATAGATGGATCGGATCCGCAAAACGCATCCGGACGTCTGAATGAAGCCTTACAGGGGCATGATCAATGACTGTGGTGATCACCCCATATAGACTCCCTGATCACCCCCCTGTAAAGCTCCATTCAGATGTCCGCATGATTTTTACGGATCCACTGATAGATGGATCGGATCCGCAAAACGCATCCGGGCGTCTGAATGAAGCCTTACAGGGGCATGATCAATGACTGTGGTTATCACCCCATATAGACTCCCTGATCACCCCCCTGTCATTGATTACCCCCCCTGTAAAGCTCCATTCAGACGTCCGCATGATTTTTACGGATCCACTGATAGATGGATCGGATCCGCAAAACGCATCCGGACGTCTGAATGAAGCCTTACAGGGGCATGATCAATGACTGTGGTTATCACCCCATATAGACTCCCTGATCACCCCCCTGTCATTGATCACCCCCCTGTCATTGATTACCCCCCTGTAAAGCTCCATTCAGACGTCCGCATGATTTTTACGGATCCACTGATAGATGGATCGGATACGCAAAACGCATCCGGACGTCTGAATGAAGCCTTACAGGGGCATGATCAATGACTGTGGTGATCACCCCATATAGACTCCCTGATCACCCCCCTGTAAAGCTCCATTCAGATGTCCGCATGATTTTTACGGATCCACTGATAGATGGATCGGATCCGCAAAACGCATCCGGACGTCTGAATGAAGCCTTACAGGGGCATGATCAATGACTGTGGTTATCACCCCATATAGACTCCCTGATCACCCCCCTGTCATTGATCACCCCCCTGTCATTGATTACCCCCCTGTAAAGCTCCATTCAGACGTCCGCATGATTTTTACGGATCCACTGATAGATGGATCGGATCCGCAAAACGCATCCGGACGTCTGAATGAAGCCTTACAGGGGCATGATCAATGACTGTGGTTATCACCCCATATAGACTCCCTGATCACCCCCCTGTCATTGATTACCCCCCTGTAAAGCTCCATTCAGACGTCCGCATGATTTTTACGGATCCACTGATAGATGGATCGGATCCGCAAAACGCATCCGGACGTCTGAATGAAGCCTTACAGGGGCATGATCAATGACTGTGGTGATCACCCCATATAGACTCCCTGATCACCCCCCTGTCATTGATTACCCCCCTGTCATTGATCACCCCCCTGTAAAGCTCCATTCAGACGTCCGCATGATTTTTACGGATCCACTGATAGATGGATCGGATCCGCAAAACGCATACGGACGTCTGAATGAAGCCTTACACGGGCGTGATCAATGACTGTGGTTATCACCCCATATAGACTCCCTGATCACCCCCCTGTCATTGATCACCCCCCTGTCATTGATCACCCCCCCTGTCATTGATCACCCCCCTGTCATTGATCACCCCCCTGTCATTGATCACCACCCCTGTCATTGATCACCACCCCTGTCATTGATCACCCCCCCTGTCATTGATCACCCCCCTGTCATTGATCACCCCCCTGTCATTGATCACCCCCCTGTCATTGATCAACCCCCCTGTCATTGATCACCCCCCTGTCATTGATCACCCCCCTGTAAGGCTCCATTCAGACATTTTTTTGGCCCAAGTTAGCGGAATTATTATTTTTTTTTCTTACAAAGTCTCATATTCCACTAACTTGTGACAAAAAATTAAATCTCACATGAACTCACCATACCCCTCACGGAATCCAAATGCGTAAAATTTTTTAGACATTTATATTCCAGACTTCTTCTCACGCTTTAGGGCCCCTAGAATGCCAGGGCAGTATAAATACCCCACATGTGACCCCATTTCGGAAAGAAGACACCCCCAGGTATTCCGTGAGGGGCATATTGAGTCCATGAAAGATTGAAATTTTTGTCCCAAGTTAGCGGAACGGGAGACTTTGTGAGAAAAAAATAAAAAATATCAATTTCCGCTAACTTGTGCCAAAAAAAAAAAATTTCTATGAACTCGCCATGCCCCTCATTGAATACCTTGGGGTGTCTTCTTTCCAAAATGGGGTCACATGTGGGGTATTTATACTGCCCTGGCATTCTAGGGGCCCCAAAGCGTGAGAAGAAGTCTGGTATCCAAATGTCTAAAAATGCCCTCCTAAAAGGAATTTGGGCCCCTTTGCGCATCTAGGCTGCAAAAAAGTGTCACACATCTGGTATCGCCGTACTCAGGAGAAGTTGGGGAATGTGTTTTGGGGTGTCATTTTACATATACCCATGCTGGGTGAGATAAATATCTTGGTCAAATGCCAACTTTGTATAAAAAAATGGGAAAAGTTGTCTTTTGCCAAGATATTTCTCTCACCCAGCATGGGTATATGTAAAAAGACACCCCAAAACACATTCCCCAACTTCTCCCGAGTACGGAGATACCAGATGTGTGACACTTTTTTGCAGCCTAGGTGGGCAAAGGGGCCCATATTCCAAAGAGCACCTTTCGGATTTCACTGGTCATTTACCTACTTACCACACATTAGGGCCCCTGGAAAATGCCAGGGCAGTATAACTACCCCACAAGTGACCCCATTTTGGAAAGAAGACACCCCAAGGTATTCCGTGAGGGGCATGGCGAGTTCCTAGAATTTTTTATTTTTTGTCACAAGTTAGTGGAAAATGATGATTTTTTTTTTTTTTTTTTTTTCATACAAAGTCTCATATTCCACTAACTTGTGACAAAAAATAAAAACTTCCATGAACTCACTATGCCCATCAGCGAATACCTTGGGGTCTATTCTTTCCAAAATGGGGTCACTTGTGGGGTAGGTATAATGCCCTGGTATTTTAGGGGCCCAAATGTGTGGTAAGGAGTTTGAAATCAAATTCTGTAAAAAATGACGAGTGAAATCCGAAAGGTGCTCTTTGGAATATGGGCCCCTTTGCCCACCTAGGCTGCAAAAAAGTGTCACACATCTGGTATCTCCGTACTCAGGAGAAGGTGGGGAATGTGTTTTGGGGTGTCATTTTACATATACCCATGCTGGGTGAGATAAATATCTTGGTCAAATGCCAACTTTGTATAAAAAAATGGGAAAAGTTGTCTTTTGCCAAGATATTTCTCTCACCCAGCATGGGTATATGTAAAAAGACACCCCAAAACACATTCCCCAACTTCTCCTGAGTACGGAGATACCACATGTGTGGCACTTTTTTGCAGCCTAGGTGGGCAAAGGGGCCCATATTCCAAAGAGCACCTTTTGGATTTCACTGGTCATTTACCTACTTACCACACATTAGGGCCCCTGGAAAATGCCAGGGCAGTATAACTACCCCACAAGTGACCCCATTTTGGAAAGAAGACACCCCAAGGTATTCCGTGAGGGGCATGGCGAGTTCCTAGAATTTTTTATTTTTTGTCACAAGTTAGTGGAAAATGATGATTTTTTTTTTTTTTTTTCATACAAAGTCTCATATTCCACTAACTTGTGACAAAAAATAAAAACTTCCATGAACTCACTATGCCCATCAGCGAATACCTTGGGGTCTCTTCTTTCCAAAATGGGGTCACTTGTGGGGTAGTTATACTGCCCTGGCATTCTAGGGGCCCAAATGTGTGGTAAGGAGTTTGAAATCAAATTCTGTAAAAAATGACGAGTGAAATCCGAAAGGTGCTCTTTGGAATATGGGCCCCTTTGCCCACCTAGGCTGCAAAAAAGTGTCACACATCTGGTATCTCCGTATTCAGGAGAAGTTGGGGAATGTGTTTTGGGGTGTCTTTTTACATATACCCATGCTGGGTGAGAGAAATATCTTGGCAAAAGACAACTTTTCCCATTTTTTTATACAAAGTTGGCATTTGACCAAGATATTTATCTCACCCAGCATGGGTATATGTAAAATGACACCCCAAAACACATTCCCCAACTTCTCCTGAGTACGGAGATACCAGATGTGTGACACTTTTTTGCAGCCTAGGTGGGCAAAGGGGCCCACATTCCAAAGAGCACCTTTCGGATTTCACTCGTCATTTTTTACAGAATTTGATTTCAAACTCCTTACCACACATTTGGGCCCCTAGAATGCCAGGGCAGTATAACTACCCCACAAGTGACCCCATTTTGGAAAGAAGAGACCCCAAGGTATTTCGTGATGGGCATAGTGAGTTCATGGAAGTTTTTATTTTTTGTCACAAGTTAGTGGAATATGAGACTTTGTAAGAAAAAAAAAAAAAAAAAAAAATCATCATTTTCCGCTAACTTGTGACAAAAAATAAAAAGTTCTATGAACTCACTATGCCCATCAGCGAATACCTTAGGGTGTGTACTTTCCGAAATGGGGTCATTTGTGGGGTGTTTGTACTGTCTGGGCATTGTAGAACCTCAGGAAACATGACAGGTGCTCAGAAAGTCAGAGCTGCTTCAAAAAGCGGAAATTCACATTTTTGTACCATAGTTTGTAAACGCTATAACTTTTACCCAAACCATTTTTTTTTTACCCAAACATTTTTTTTTTATCAAAGACATGTAGAACAATAAATTTAGAGCAAAATTTATATATGGATGTCGTTTTTTTTGCAAAATTTTACAACTGAAAGTAAAAAATGTCATTTTTTTGCAAAAAAATCGTTAAATTTCGATTAATAACAAAAAAAGTAAAAATGTCAGCAGCAATGAAATACCACCAAATGAAAGCTCTATTAGTGAGAAGAAAAGGAGGTAAAATTCATTTGGGTGGTAAGTTGCATGACCGAGCAATAAATGGTGAAAGTAGTGTAGGTCAGAAGTGTAAAAAGTGGCCTGGTCTTTCAGGGTGTTTAAGCACTGGGGGCTGAGGTGGTTAAGGATATAAATTCTTATCTTGTCATGGCTTAGCCATGAAACAAACATTGTTCCCTTCAGACAGACATGTCTGGAGAAACCAGTATACTCCCTATAGATAAACCCATATCTTTTAGCAATAACTTTTAAAATACAATGTCATTTATATTCACTATAACTCCTATATAAACTGAACTTGCCACTCTGCGGTCCAGCTTACCCCAAACCATCTCGATTGGGTTCAGGTCCAGTGACTGTGGAGGCCAGGTCATCTGGCGCAGCACCCTATCACTCTCCTTCATGGTCAAATAGCCCTTACTTTCAAAGTTTTCCCAATTTTTCGGCCGACTGACTGACTGACCTTTATTTCTTAAAGTAATGATGGCCACTCGTTTTTCTTTACTTAGCTGCTTTTTTCTTGCCATAATACAAATTCTAAAAGTCTATTCAGTAGGACTATCAGCTGTGTATCCACCTGACTTCTCCTCAACGCCACTGATGGTCCCAACCCCATTTATAAGGCAAGAAATCCCACTTATTAAACCTGACAGGGCACACCTGTGAAGTGAAAACCATTTCCGGGGACTACCTCTTGAAGCTCATCAAGAGAATGCCAAGAGTGTGCAAAGCAGTAATCAAAGAAAAAGGTGGCTACTTTGAAGAACCTAGAATATGACATATTTTCAGTTGTTTCACACTTGTTTGTTATGTATATAATTCCACATGTGTTAATTCATAGTTATGATGCCTTCAGTGTGAATCTACAATTTTCATAGTCATGTAATTAAAGAAAACTCTTCGAATGAGAAGGTGTATCCAAACTTTTGGTCTGTACTGTATATATTTATATATACACAAAGTGCATGTGCAGTTAATCATAAATCAATATACATAATTAAATATTAAAAAACAAACATAAATCTATCTATCTATCTATCTATCTACTTGTGATAATTGTGGTGTTGTGTGGCAGATTTCTGCACTTATGTCCTGAGCCAGCAGAAGCATTAAGAAGATTACATGTCTGTGGCAATAAAGCTTCTTAGGTGCAGTCTGCATTCCCATATTTTCAGTAGTAAAGAAATTCTTCGGGCTTTAGCTATCTTTTAGTAAGACAGTAATCCATTATTTCACATATACACAGCTGGATATGCCTGCTCAATGACTTTCATTATGAGAAAAATGCTTTTTGTTGCTGTACTGTGTGCAGCTTTTGGATACTTCTGACCACTGATTTTAATAGTAGAATATATCATTTAATGTATTCATGCCGGCATTTTTAGTATAGAAACCCTCCCCCAATTCAGTATAAATACAGCCAAACCCCTAAAAAAACATTCTGGAATCCCCACATTTAGAGGGGGCACACAGATTATTATTTTTTTATTTGCAGCAACTACACAAATCTCAGCAAACATACCTCAAACAATTGAAAGTAAATTAAAAGGGTTTTGGAAGCTTTTGGAGTAAGAACAGAGATACGTATGACACAACCGGAAGTACATTTTTCGAAGAGGCAAGTCACATGACTAGTTTGGAAAGCGGCAGATCCACAGTGCTTTAAAATGATGACTACATTAGAAATGTTGTCTTTGAAAGGTTCACACAGATGAGAGGGCATTAGGAAGTCTGGGAAACCCTTCAATTAATAGCATAAGACCTTACAGGCTGTCCAGGCATGCTGGGAGTTGTAGTTTTGCAACAGCTGGAGCGCTGCAAGTTGGGTATCCCAGTTCTAGAACTCCAGAACTCTGGTGTTAATGGCATATTATTTAAAGGGGTTGTGGCAAGACAAGTGATGAGTATCTGATTGTTAGCGGTCCGACTACTGGGACGAGAATGGGGCTCCCATATCCCTGTATGAATGCATACATAGCCGGAGTGTAGCGCTTTGCTGTCCCTGGGAGTCCCATAGAGAATGAGTGAAGTGACAGCATAAAAGCTCTACCTGCTGCTCCATTCATGCGTGATGGCCGTTCTTGTGATCGGTGGGTGTGCCAGCAGTTAGACCTTCACCTTTGAATAGGGGATACGTTTCTATCTTGGTACAGTACAAGCCCTTTAATTCATGAAGAATCAGAGCCTCAGTGGCACGTACATAAGATAAGTAACCATCTTTTTGTGATCTGCCAGTAAAAGGCTCATGATAACTTGTTCTTCATTGAGATCAGGGGAAAGAATATTTAGGATGTGCAAATGAATTTTTCCTCTCTATGTGTTGCAGGATGAAGGAATGGTGGATTCAGGTGGGGCTGATTACGGTGCCTCTGCTTGCTGTGTACCTGCACATTCCTCCACCTAACCTCTCCCCAGCACTGTTAACATGGAGGTCATTTGGCGCATTTTTCACATTCCAAGAACAACAGATCTTTTATAGAGGTTATTATTTTGATTCATTTTACTTCTGCTGAGCAAAATAAGTTGTTAGATTATTAGGCAAGGAAATATAATAACTATATTATTATATTATTATCATCACTTCAAGGACTCCTTGTTCTTTATGCTGAAGATATTTCTCAATTACATTGTATACAGAATAAATGTGGAGTCAATCAGATGCCTCTCTGATGGAATAGCATGATGGAGAAGTATCTGCCTGTATTTCTCAGCATTGAGGACAATATTAATCCTGCCCAAATTCCCGATTCCATTGGCTGAAATGTAGCCCCACGCTGGCAAGGAACCTTTCTTCACTGTTGCCTACAGACACTCATTATTGTAATGGGTCCTAAAGCTGTCTAGGCTCTCTGAATGGAACTTGGTGGTATATATATATATATATATAAAATTATTCCTCAATATTGAAATTGCATTGGTTAGATCTACAGGTGATCAAATTTTCAAGCACCTAGCTCCAATCTGTGGTATGTGGGAGGGGCATAAAAGCCAGATTGAAGGCAAAGTTTTTTAGCAACATGAAACCTCAACTTTCCAGTTATTGCCACTTGTTGCAAACTGAAATGGACAGAACCCTTGAACTGAGAGACCTTGGTTTATCACTCCGGCAGATCACTACCTGCCCAAGCCAGCACTATTCAACATTGTGTGTCCGAGTGGTTGGGAAAACACATTTAACTTGAATGACAGCAAGAGGAGCACAGAGGTGAATGTCTGCATGGACAGATCGTCTAAATAGAAGAATGACGCATAATGATTCATTGTGTACTGCAAGCGCAATTGGACGTCACATCCCAAGCCCACGGTGGCAAACAATCAGAAGGCATTTGTACGGTATAGGTCTACGAGCTAGATGACCAGCTTACATGCGTTTCATTGACCTCATGACACCACTCTTAAAGGGTATCATGGTGCACAGCAAGACGGCAATGGAGGTCTATCGCACTTTTGTCTCAGACGCAATGATAGCTGGAGAATGGTCTGGGGACCA
Source organism: Bufo bufo (assembly GCF_905171765.1). Lineage (NCBI taxonomy): Eukaryota > Metazoa > Chordata > Amphibia > Anura > Bufonidae > Bufo > Bufo bufo. The sequence goes on along the minus strand of NC_053389.1, from coordinate 590,724,145 downwards.
CATAGGCAATATCATGAAGTGGCCTTCATAAGGGAATGTCACGGGATTATGGTGTGTGGTGGCATAATGTACATTAGCCGGTTCCCTCTAGTCTTCATTTCAGGTATACATTACATCAATTTGGTTGTGGAACCAGTGGTACGGCCCTTTTATAGTGTCCCAGGCCGCATGTTGCTTGTGTTACTGTGAGCAGTCTGTGTGACCTTTAACATGCTGCCATGGCCTGCAGCATCTCCAGATTTGTCTCTCATTGAGCACATAAAGGTCATCATTGGTCGGCAATTACATAGGGAGCTTCCAGCAATGTATGTTAATCATTTCCATGCCCAAGTGCATTCAGCATGGCAGGACATTCCATAACCTCATTGATAGCATGCCAAGGCAGGTAAGTGTGTGTATTTCTGAGCGTGGCATTCCTACTCGATACTACATAAAGCGAGATGTTTTGAATATATTGTTTCCATTATTTTTTTTTTATTATTTGCAGATCCTGTGACTTCAACTTTTCCTTTTTGGTGTTGCAATTTCAGTGTTGAGGAGTGAATATATATATATATAATCTTTTATTTTTTTTACATTTTAAGAATCTTGGGGAGCTGTGGGAAGCTCAGATGTGGTGATTATTTTACATGGATTCCCAACATCAAGCTACGACTGGTACAAGGTAAATCTAATGTGTTTTATATAAAAGTGTGCTGCACCAGATACAATGCAGTTTATACATAAATCACAGTTGTGAAATGTCTCAAAAACGTGGGCCATATTCTTCTCTGAAAGTTGGCAGTTTACCATTGAATCCCGTTTGAGCAGCTCACAAGGAACTTGTAATTCTTCCTGATTCTTCCAATGTTCAGCTGTATCTGCCATTGAATCACCCTAAAAGTGTCCATACACATTAGAAAGAAGTTGATGGTTCAATAGCAAATGAACAACCATCTGCTGAAACGATCAGTTCGCTGAAACGGCTATACACATTTTAGTCCATATTGGTTGTTACAGTTGTTCAAGCTGTGGTGATGCATGGTACTCAGTGCAGAATCCATAGACTACATACATGGTCAAACTTTGAGGTCCTCTTTTTTGCTTGTAAAACAGTAAAAATCTATAAATAAAGTATATTTAAAAAATTATCAAGGCGTGTCTAACAGTTTAAAATATTTATTGAAAGGGAATCTGTCCTCACACACCTGGAAATACAACCCTTTGTGCAGATGAAAGAAACACACTTGGTCCCATGTTGATATGTGGCTCCATTTGCACAGTTTCTATGACAGCCCCCCTACTCAATTTGACTGACCGAGCCAGGCAGTGTAGACATAATCATACCTGGCCTTGAAATCTCGTGGCTGTGCAGTATAGGGCTGGAGATTCCATATGCCTGGCCATGTACTGCATAGCCATGAGATTTCAGGGCCAGGCATGATTACATCTACACTGCCTGGTCCTGTCAGTGGGGCGGGGGGCTGGCTGCTACAGAAACTGACTGGAGCTTCAGGTGCAGTGGCCACATCCTAGGTATTCATCTGCATAACCTACAAAGGCACATATCAACATGCGCTCATCTGCACAGTCAAAGGGTTGATATGAACTATAGACTAATGGGTATTGCCAGCTTGAAGGTGTTATCCAATAGTACAGATATCCCCCACAATGCCAGTGCCCCTCTTATAGATGATACTTACATGCGTCCTTCCGGATCCCTGCATGGCCACCGCTACATCTCCCCGTCGCACGAATCAAAACATCCGGCGACGGGGGTGAGCAGCCAATAGCAGATTGTGACAGTGATCAGCCTCCCTAGCATCACGGCCAGCTGCTCCCCCCCCCCCCCCCCCCCCCATCGCCAGATGTTTTTATCCATACAATGGGGAGATGTAGCGGTGGCCATGCAGGAGTCCGGAGGGATGCGGGTGCTGGGCCCTGGGCATTGTGGGGGATATTTGTACTATTGGATAACCTCTTTAAGGCACTGCCCCTTATATTTTCATAAATTACTTTTATTGTGTCATGGTCTTCATAGTTTTGTATTGTATCCAATTGCAGATCTGGGAAGGGCTAACACAAAGATTTCAAAGAGTGATTGCCCTGGACTTCATAGGCTTTGGTTTTAGTGACAAGCCAGTAAGTACAGCAGGTCATGTGTTGTATAGTATTCAGGGTCTATCTTCATCATTGTTTCCCAAAAATAACTATAAATGATTTTCTTCATGTTTTATCATCGCTTTAATTTTGCATTATAAGTATTTGTCGTTTGTGCATGCCTAGTTGTCCTTGCTGCATTTTTTGTCTTAATTTCTCTTTTTTACTCTTTTGCTGGACCTACATAGAGAAGCATACTTACCTGCTTTCTGCAGCAGGGTTCGGCCCCTCTGGTCCACCGCTGCTTTGCTGTGTTCCCGCTCAGCAACTTCTAGTTTGACGAGGATCACGAGTGCCACTAGAGCCAATTATTGGCCAGTCATCGGCCGCAGTGGTACCTGTGATTTGCACCAAACCGGATGTTGACGAGCAAAACCAGAGTGCGGCTTCTGAAGGTAGATTCTCCAAATTATTATTATTATTTTTTTAGTTTATCTTAAACTCTATCCGTTGCATATAGCATATGGTCTACATCAGGATTTTTTATTTTATTTTTTACAAATTTGAGGTTTGATCTGTTTATAATAATATTAATTTTGCAGAGATTCCACCGCTATTCCATTTTTGAGCAGGCCAGTATCGTGGAAGCACTGATCAGTCACCTTGGCTTAACAGATCAAAAAGTGAACTTACTTTCTCATGATTATGGAGATACTGTCGCCCAGGAATTGCTTTATAGGTCAGTACTATACCCGCCATAATTACATGTAGGTTTTTATTTGTGTTTGTTATGGTGTTTTCAGAAAAACACCCCAGTGTTTGTGGCAGTTTTCGAGCCGAAGCCAGCAGTGTATTCAAAAGGAATGGAGAAATAACAAGGAAGGACTTATATTTATCCTTCCTGCTGGATTCATTTCTGAATATGGGTCAAAAAACTGCTTCAAAAGCTACCACAAAAAGCTTTGTGGGGTACCACCCTAAAAGTACAGCCACACATGGTATAAATGCTGTGGCAAATCCGAAGCTTTTTACGGTATCAGCAATGTGGATAGGATTTTTATGAAATATCCACATGGTGTAAAAACAAAAACAAAAAAAAAAACACAGCATAAACTGAAATTTTAAATCCACAACATGTCAATTTATGCTGCGGATTTCCACTGCCGATTTCAACCTTTGTAATTTATAGGGTGATATCCACACAAAATCCGTAACAAATCTGCAGCACAAATTCTGCCCTGTATGGCTGTATCCTAAAGGTGGAAATAAAACCTAGCTTTTAGCTATGCTCCATGCATGCCCCCAATTTTTTACCAAATACCACTCGCACACCAGTGGCTGTGGCTTAGTAGAAGATAGAAGGGGGTTGACCTCTGGAACAGTGCTGAACATAACTATTCCAGAGCTCCCCATCTTTCTTGTGTTGGTCACAACAGTCATGCAGCACTTGGTTGTATCTTAGGAGGCATGTATGGCTCCAAAACTATAGCCAAAAACTGCATTTTCACATTTAGAACTTGCCTATGTTGTTTTTCCTTAGGTATGAACACCAAAGACAAGGACATATTAACATCGGTAGTTTGTGTCTCTCTAATGGAGGTAAGACGATTTGACGCACCTAGGCCAGCTCTGAGAAGCTGCTGTGTTGTACTGCACTGTCCGTAGCTCTGTATATTAGGATGTTAGGGACTAGATGTATTTAGTAATAACTAGCAGTGCAGTATCAATTCATATTTCTAATTTCTCTTATAGGGAAATGATGGCTGCTTAACTCTACTATATGCTTAAAACATTTTGTGGTTCCGTATTATTATTTCTTTTACATCTTTTTAAAATAATTGCTTATTATATTCCATAAAGTTCTAGGTGTATCCATTTATCCTTACAAGCTGAGTTCCTTAACATCCAGTTTGGCTATGTGGCTTACATTGAACAGTTAGGGTATATGATTCATGTGCACAGCCAACTTTACTTATATAACTGATAAATACTATGTGGAATTTTAGTTCTGGTGGAACTGCAGTGACTTCTGTAAAACGTATATATACTTTATAAAGACATATCTCTTTCTGTGTGCATGTTGTAGGTGTTCCATGGCTTGCAAGAGGGCAGATTCTTTGCTAATATGTTCCTTTTTAATTTGCAGGAATCTTCCCAGAGACACATCACCCCAGATTAATTCAGAAGGTTGGTTCTTGAATGGTTTCTAGCAAAATCATTGTTAGATATTCCACATGTGATGATCCTGAAGAACAAAAGCTATTCTTTCATTAACACTACTGACGGACCTTAGAGTGTACCCCAGTTTCAAAGGGTTTTCCTCTGAATAAGTAATCAGTGCGGGTCCGACACCTGGGACCCCTGCCGATCAGCTGTTTGAGAAGGCAGCGGCCTTCTCTCAGCTTGAACGTGCCATCACATGGCCTAGGCAATCGGTCACAGTGCCATAGAAGTGAATGAGGCTGAGCTGCAACACCAAGCACAGCCGCTATCAAATGGACAGTGCTGCCTTTGGTTTGCTGAAAGAAGGCTGCAGAGCTACTGCGAGCCCCAGTTCCTTCTTGAACATCTGATCGGCGGGGGTCACAGGTGTCAGACCCCCACGATCAGAAACTGATGACCTATGCAGAGGATAGGTTATCAGTATAAGGGCTTGTTCACACGAACGTGTGAAACCCCTGCTGTGGACTGCAAATTGCGGTCCGCAATGCACGGGCACCATCCGTGGGGCAGGAGCATGGGGATCGCAGAACCATACACTTGAATGGGTCTGCAATCCTTCAGTTCCGCAAAAATATAGAGCATGTTCTATCTTTTTGCTGGGTGGTAGCATGGAACGGAACGCCAGAAAGCACTCCGTAGTGCTTCCGTAGTGTTTCGTTCCACACCGTTCCAGATTTGCGGACCCATTGAAATGAATGGGTCCGCATCCGTGATGCAGAATGGCAATGGAACGGTGCCTGTGTATTGCGGATCTGCAAATGCAGTCCGCAATACAGCAATGGGCATCACACGTTCGTGTGAACGAGCCCTAAATCTCCCGGAAAACCCCTTTGAAAAAAACAATACTGTTGAGCCCTTTTGCGCTTTCTATTGGTGGAGTTCTCCATGCCTTGGCCCCTACTAATAGTAACTTTTGACATTATATTGGCTTTTAGTCGCAACTGGCATTTTAACCACACTCTCACCGGGTTTCCAAGAAGGAGATGTGGTGTGGGTGGGGGCATCAGTACTGGCACATTTATCATTATTTACGGCAGTAACTGGCTTAAATAATGGCTGAAATCTACGGCAGCTCAGTACATTTCAGTCTACCGCACAGACTGCCAGAAGAGGCATTTAATTTATCAAGAGGCCTTCTCATAAATTAGAAGCCTGCCTTGGCAAGACTGGAGCAGCATACGTCTGTCTTGATAAATCAGGGGCTATATGTTCTATAAGTAGAGGTACACTGTCATCCACAGCCAACACCTCTCAGAACCTGTCACCACCAAGTGCACTGCACTCTGCAGGCAGGTGGAGATTGATATATAAATTTGTGGAAAAAGATTCAGCAAAACTTATATACACTCACCTAAAGAATTATTAGGAACACCTGTTCTATTTCTCATGAATGAAATTATCTAGTCAACCAATCACATGGCAGTTGCTTCAATGCATTTAGGGGGGTGGTCCTGGTCAAGACAATCTCCTGAACTCCAAACTGAATGACAGAATGGGAAAGAAAGGTGATTTAAGCAATTTTGAGCGTGGCATGGTTGTTGGTGCCAGACGGGCCGGTCTGAGTATTTCACAATCTGCTCAGTTACTGGGATTTTCACGCACAACCATTTCTAGGGTTTACAAAGAATGGTGTGAAAAGGGAAAAACATCCAGTATGCGGCAGTCCTGTGGGCAAAAATGCCTTGTGGATGCTAGAGGTCAGAGGAGAATGGGCCGACTGATTCAAGCTGATAGAAGAGCAACGTTGACTGAAATAACCACTCGTTACAACCGAGGTATGCAGCAAAGCATTTGTGAAGCCACAACACGCACAACCTTGAGGCGGATGGGCTACAACAGCAGAAGACCCCACCGGGTACCACTCATCTCCACTACAAATAGGAAAAAGAGGCTACAATTTGCACAAGCTCACCAAAATTGGACTGTTGAAGACTGGAAAAATGTTGCCTGGTCTGATGAGTCTCGATTTCTGTTAAGACATTCAAATGGTAGAGTCCGAATTTGGCGTAAAAAGAATGAGAACATGTATCCATCCTCTGATGGCTACTTCCAGCAGGATAATGCACCATGTCACAAAGCTCGAATCATTTCAAATTGGTTTCTTGAACATGACAATGAGTTCACTGTACTAAAATGGCCCGCACAGTCACCAGATCTCAACTCAATAGAGCATCTTTGGGATGTGGTGGAACGGGAGCTTCGTGCCCTGGATGTGCATCCCTCAAATCTCCATCAACTGCAAGATGCTATCCTATCAATATGGGCCAACATTTCTAAAGAATGCTATCAGCACCTTGTTGAATCAATGCCACGTAGAATTAAGGCAGTTCTGAAGGCAAAAGGGGGTCCAACACCGTACTAGTATGGTGTTCCTAATAATTCTTTAGGTGAGTGTATATTTAAATCTCTGCTCTTTCCGAGTTCATTTGTACACTGGGGCCATTTTATTAATGACTGACAGCTATGTGTACACACTTAAGGGTATATTAGACACCCCGATCACGCAGGTGATTGTCAGGACGGAAATGTTCCCTCCCTACACAAAATGAGGAGGAGCGATCGCTATGCCATCGCTCGTCCCCATGCTGTACAGTGGTTTGCCAGCGGCAGATCGTAATTAGACAGCACAATCTGCCGCCTGCAAATCCTGATCTTTCAGCATTGTGCAATCGGTGGTAGTATTACACTGCAAGATGATCGCCAATGAGTGTTCACGGGCTGAAAATCTGCCCATCTAAGGCTACTTTCACACTAGCGTTTCTATTTTCCAGTATTGAGATCCATCATAGGGTCTCAATACCGGGAAAAAAAACGCTTCCGTTTTGTCCCCATTCATTGTCAATGGGGACAGAACGTAACTAAACAGAACGGAGTGCACAAGAATGCATTTCGTTCCGTTTGGTTGCGCTCTCATACCGGAGAAAAAAAACGCAGCATGAAGACTGATCAGTTTTCTCTGACACAATAGAAAACTGACCCGTCCCCCATTGACTTTCAATGGAGTTAATGACGGATCCGTCTGGGCTATGTTAAAGATAATACAACCGGATCCGTTCATAACAGATGCAGATGGTTGTATTGTCAGTAACAGGAGCGTTTTTGCTGAATCCTGCCGGATCTAGCAAAAACGGTAGTGTGAAAGTAGCCTAATACACCCTTTGCACAGAGAATACCATCTGTCACTGATAACAGCCAAATGCAGATCAGAAAGAGCTGATTAAAACGTATAAAATTACAAATTGTATTGACTCTTTTCCCACAAGACTACCGTATATATCAAGAGGCTCGTCTCCTTCTCCTCCATGACATGCTTCCTGCAGATACAACTGCATTTTGTGCTGACAAAAACATCTATCTGAATTTAGGCCAACACTGAGATTGTGCTTCTTGCTAAAGTCTGTATTTCATTAGTAGAAGGGTTTGGAAACTTACAATGATTTAGGCGGGGATCCAAAGATTTGTGAAGTAACATTCAGGTCACTCAGGCTGTTCAGTCTTACATTATAGCAAATATTTCTTTCCCTACCAACAGCTGCTGAAAGATGGTGGGATTTTTTCACCAATACTAACTAGACTGATGAACTTTTACTTCTTTAGCAAAGGGTAAGTAAATTAAAGATGTATATAATAAAAAAATATATATATTCCAGCCTGGTCAAGCTGAATGGGTGTATAGTAATGAAGCAAAGGTATGAAAGTGAAATATCATCATATCTGTTTTATATTTACTCTGCATCTCCCTTTGGCTACATGCACACGACCAAATGTGTTTCGCGGATCCGCAAAAAAAATTAAAACGGATGACATCCGTATGCCATTAGTTTTTTTTTTTGCGGATCCATTGTAACAATGCCTAAAACGGACAAGAATAGGACATGTTATATTTTTTTGCCGGGGCTACGGAACGGACATACAGATGCGGACAGCACACGGTGTGCTGTCCGCTTTTTTTGCAGACCCATTAAAATGAATGGGTCCGCATCCTATCCGCAAAAAAAACTGAGCGGACACGGAAACAAAATACGTTTGTGTGCATGAGGCCTTTCTGGTTACTTCAGTGGTGCTGGCCATGGCTGCATTCTCTTCCTTCTCCCACACATTTTGTTATTGGGCAATACAGGGTAAAAAAAAATGACATAGCCGTCCTCTTAAAAACTGAACTATATTCCTTTGGAAACAAATATTAGAAGTGTGGTAAATTGCACATTGTTAATGTAATATATTTGTAGAGGCTCATGGACACGAACTTATTTTTGGTCCGCATCCAATCCGCGTTTTTTGCCGGTCGGATGTGGTTGCATTTACTTCAGTGGGCCCGCAAAAGATACAGACAGCACACCTGTGTGCTATCTGTTTGTCCGTTCCGCTGCCCCGCAAAAAATAGAGCATGTCCCATTCTTGTCTGTTTTATGGACTAGGATAGGACCGTTCTATAAAGGGCAGGACGTTCCGTTCCACAAAATGCGGAATGCACACGTCTGGTATTCGTGTTTTGCAAAAACAGCAACAGCTATGTGCATTAGCCCTAAAACAAATCTATGACATAGGAATTTTAATCATCAGAAAATAACAATTTCTAATACTTAGTAGATGATGATATTAGTTGCCTGACCACGATTTCCTGCTTTTGCATCGGCAGTATCGGTGAGGTATTTGGACCTTATACTCAGCCTTCAGACACTGAATACTGGGATATGTGGACTGCCCTCAGGATCAACGATGGCAATCTAGTAGTAGACAGGTAAAGCATAGTAAACTTACTTGACATTGCATTGGTTTTTATTAGCCCCACACCAAAGCTTACACCAGTGCTGCTGGTTCTCCTGGAAAGTTCAGTAGGCCTCCCAGAAGAACAGGCTGTTCTGCAAAGCCAAGTGACTGCTTCTCAAAGCCAAGTCAAAGGTTGTGCATGTGAAAATTTAACGATTTAGCTTGTGTAGTTTAGTGTATTTAGGGGGGCATTTAACAATTTTCCGCTTAGTGTGCCACCCACAAGTTGTGCTTGAAAGATATTTCTCAAAATAGGCAAGTATGGATGACATGTACTAGATCAAATGAAGTCATAGTTTCATTTAACATGTACTACATGGTCTTACCAGTTGGATTTAAAGGGATATCCAAAGTATATATTTTTTTATAACCTCAATTTGGCTCTTAGTATTTTACAGTATATAAACCAGCGCAGAAAGTACAGAGAACGCTGGGTGGGAGCTTTGACCAATTCATCGGTTCCATGTGAGTATTCCTTCTATGTTCTACGAACAGGGCAACTTTCTCTTGAAAAAAACCCAAAAACCTAGATGCCATAATAACAGTAGAAGATAAGACGGTGAAGTATATTTAGAAATCTGATAATACAGCACTTGTTTCCTGTACCAAACTGGAATATCACAAGACCAGCATTATCAGAAAAGTGCTAAATTTACTCCACTTTTCTTCTTTACTTAGAAGTCCCAGTTATATTATTGCTCTCCATGCACAGGGTCAGCTTTATTGTAGCCTTTCATTTCTATATAGGCCATTTTTTTGCAGTCATAATATGGGCTTATTAAAGCCCCCCATGGTGCTACTGAACTAAAAATGCATCTTATGGAAATCTGTAGCTGCCAAAATCTAATTTACCTGAATAGGGCTGTTCTGGATGAGGGTGGAGTTGGCCAAGACCATAGAGTAGCATTGTCTTGAGCTACTTGGGAGTCAGAATAAAAACTACAGATTTCAATTTATCACACAATGATAATTTATGGACCTGTTTCTCAAATTTAACATCATCAAACATTTACAAAATTGTTTACTTTACAATTTGCTTTCTGTATCCATAGTGCATTTAATTTATGGACCACTGGATCCAGTCAATCCCCATCCTGAATTCTTGGATCAATACAAGTAAGTCCAACTACTTTTTAATTATAAACCACATCATATACAGCTCCATTCTATAACATAGGTGAGCAGCACAGGCCAAAACAGTATCATGGCAGCATGATAAAGAGAGGCGCAATGTACAGAGAAAATAATCGCTCGTAAATAAAGAGAGAGGGATTTCAGTATGGAGCATCACTATTCACTTAAAGGGGTTGTGTCACTTCAGCAAATGGCATTTATCATGTAGACAAAGGTAATACAAGCCACTTACTAATGTACTGTGATTGTCCATATTGCTTCCTTTGCTGGCTGGATTCATTTTTCCTTCACATTGTAGACTTTTCGTATCCAGGGGTTACAACCACCCTGCAATCCGGCAGCGGTGGCTGTGCTTGCACAATATAGGAAAAAGAGCCGGCCTATGCACACTGCCATGGTCCAGGCCACCAGAGAGGCCAGTGATTTTTCCTATAGTGTGCAAGCACGACCACAGCTCCTGAATTGCAGGGTGGCCGTAACCATGGAAACTAGCAGTGCATAATGTGATGGAATAATGAATCCAGCCAGCAAAGGGAACAATATGGACAATCACAATACATTAGTTAAGCTACTTTCACACTACCGTTTTTTTCGGATCAGTCATGGATCTGCAAAAACGCTTCCGTTACAATACAACCGCATGCATCCGTCATGAACGGATCCGGTTGTATTATGTCTTCTATAGCCATGACGGATCCGTCTTGAACACCATTGAAATTCAATGGGGGACGGATCCGTTTTCTATTGTGCCAGAGAAAACTGATCCGTCCACATTGACTTACATTGTGTGCCAGGACGGATCCGTTTGGCTCCGCTTCGTCAGGCGGACAGAAAAACGCTGCAGGCAGGGTTTTGGTGTCCGCCTCCAAAGCGGAATGGTGACTGATCGGAGGCAAACTGATGCATTCTGAGCGGATCCTTTTCCATTCAGAATGCATTAGGGCAAAACTGATCAGTTTTGGACCGCTTGTGAGAGCCCATGACGGATCTCACAAACGGAAAGCCAAAACGCGAGTGTGAAAGTAGCCTAAGTGCCTTGTATTACCTTTCTCTACATGATAAATGCCATTTGCTGAAGTGACACAACTCCTTTAACACTACAGTACACACAGAAATTCTAGATTTGGAATTTACATCAGTATTACAAAGCCCCCAACTTGATAGCAAAATTCATAAGCTAAATAGTCTGACATGTTTTGTGTGGAAGCTTTAACTGGCTTGCATAGAAGCCTGATCTCAACACCCTCAAACTCCATTGGAGTGAACTAAAACGGTGAAAGACAGAGAACCCGACATTTTGTCAGGGTTCCCAACATCCTCTTCAGATATTGTTTTCTTTAAACTAAACGAAAAATCATGGATGATTTTACAGGCATACACCACATCCTAATGCCCCAGGTGAATTTTTTTTCCCTTCATGAGACTTCTTAAAGAAGGTATATGATGTAAATTGTAGTGAAGGTAATATTCTTACCGATGTCTGTATTTGTGAGTTATAACCTCCCTTCTGATCCTCAGCTGTGTCATGTGACCAACACTCTGCCTCTCCAACTGACAAAGGACAGGAAGTCAGTTACTTCTCTATTCATTCATATGGGATAGAGGCCTCATGCACACGACCGTATGTATTTTCAAGTCCGCAAAAAATACGGATGATGGCCGTGTGCATTCCGTATTTTGCGGAACAGAACAGCTGGCCCCTAATAGAACAGTCCTATCCTTGTCCGTAATGCAGACAATAATAGGAAATGTTGTATTTTTTTGGGGAACGGAAGTATGGACATACGGAAACGGAATGCACACGGAGTAGCTTCCGTTTTTTTTTGCGGACCCATTGAAATTAAATGGTTCCGCATACGGTCCGCAAAAAAAAGGTACAGACGGAAAGAAAATAAGTCCATGTGCATGAGACCCGAGAGTGAGGATCCCATAGGAATACACAGAGAAACTGGCTTCCTGTCTACACGTTAGATGTAGAGAGTCAGAATGTTGGTCACATTAAACAGCTGAGGATCAGAAGGGAGATTATAATTTACAGATATAGTCTCTTCACTAGTTACATCATGTACCTTTATAACAGGTTACAGAATAAACCTTTTTGTGGGAGTGCTTCTTTAAATTCATTTACGTTCAGTCCCCCACATAAATCCAGGAGCATTCTTCATTGTTGCTGGTGGTGGCTTTTGAACACAGGGAAGCTTGAGGTGAAGGCTCTGGATGAGACGACTCCTTATGCATCCCTCTGTTCAGTAACCACCACCAATTGGCAAGAATGCTCTTGGTTGCCTCTGTACTGTCCTCCTATAGAAAAATGTAATTTAAAGCCATGGCATCTAGAGTTATAAATTCAAGTACACTACTTTGTACACAGTGGGACTGAGCTGGTCGCAGAAAAAGCGGAGGACACTGGATGAACTATAGAGAGGACTGAAAGATAAAATAATACCCCTTTCTTCTCTCTCCTCATTGTGTCCTCCACTGTCCACATGACACAGCATGTCCTGTACTGGCACATAGGCAGTAAAAACGTAAAAAAATAAAATGCAGTTTTATTTTTTTTTGTGGACTGTCTATAAGGCCTCATGCACACGACCGTTGTTTGGGTCCGCATCTGAGCCGCCGGCTCGGATGCGGACCCAATCACTTCAATGGGGCCGCAAAAGATGCGGACAGCACTCCATGTGCTGTCCGCATCCGTTGCTCCGTTCCGTGGCCCCGGAAAAAAAAAAAGAACAGTCCGTTTTGCGGACAAGAATAGGCATTTCTACAATGGGCCGCCCGTTCCATTCCGCAAATTGCGAAAGGCAAACTGGCGGCTTCCGTTTTTTGCGGATCCGTGGTTTGCGGACCGCAAAAAACGGAACGGTCGTGTGCATGAGGCCTAAATCTGCGTTTTACCTATTATCAGTGCCCAAACCTCTCATTCTAGTGGATCAATAAATAGCTGAAAGCACATATTGATGTGATGTTGGGGTTAAAGGGTAGGGCAGTGCAAAGATATTGATGCCCTATCCTCAGTATAGGTCATCAATGTCAGATTGTCAAGGGTCCGACTTCCAGCACCCCTGCTGAATGGGATGAACAGTTGTAATTACACCGCGCGGCCACTGCAGATGAGACGGCACACAGGTAGTTTTAAAGCTGAAGCAGAGCTCGCATGAGCACCGCCATCCGTTTAAAGAGGTAATTGAAGGGGGTGCTAGGAGTCGGACTCCAGCTGATATGATAAGGGATGAGCGAATCGACTTCGGATGAAACATCCGAAGTCGATTCGCATAAAACTTCGTCCCAGTACTGTACGGAGCAGGAGCTCCATACAGTATTAGAATGTATTGGCACCGATGAGCCGAAGTTATTGCTTTGCGAAGTCTCACGAGACTTCGGGTAATAACTTCATAAATTAATTTGTACTATTAAAAACCATTTGCCGAACCTGAGTTTGGTGCCAAAGTAGTACCTGGAACCGAACCAGAGTTCGGTACAAAGGTTTTTTACAGTACAAATTAATTTATGAAGTTATTACCCGAACGAAGCAATAACTTCGGCTCATCGGAGCCAATACATTCTAATACTGTATGGAGTGCTCAACATTGCACAGAAGCCTGATCTCAACACCCCTTAAACTCCATTGGAGTGAACTTGAAGGAGTTCTGCAGTTTTTTTAAACTAATGATCTATCCTCTGGATAGATCATCAACATCTGATCGGCGGGGGTCCGACACCCGGGACCCCTGCCGATCAGCTGTTTGAGAAGGCAGCGGCGCTGGCAGTAGTGCAGCGGCCTTCTTGCTGTTGACCGCAGGCCCAGTGACGTCACGACTAGTATCAATGGCCTCGGCGGGGCTAATCTCCATTCAAGTGAACAGAGATTAGCCCCGCCCAGGCCATTGATACTATTCGTGACGTCACTGGGCCTGCGGTAAACAGCAAAAAAGGCCGCGGCGCTACTGCCAGCGCAGCTGCCCTCTCAAATAGCTGATCGGCAGGCGTCCCGGGTGTCGGACCCCCGCCAATCAGATGCTGATGATCTATCTAGAGGATAGATCATCAGTTTAAAAAAAAACTGCAGAACCCCTTTAACTGAAAGTTTAGGATTATATAAGCTCTAAAAGCTTTTATTTTCCATGTAGGAAACTTATTCCCAAGTCAACCTTTACTGTACTGGATGATCACATCAGTCACTACCCTCAGCTGGAGGACCCCACTGGATTCCTGAATGCTTATCTAAACTTTATCAATTCATTTTGAGCCACAAAGAACAAGTTAACTTGGTGTCTATTTCATCCTGTGTGAATATGGAGCTCTGTTAAAGCAATAACAATCCTTTCTACACAACGGGCTCCTGACTTGCTCTGGACTAAAACACCAGCAGTGACCCCAGCCAGACATGTCTCAGGGATAGTCTTTAACACTGTATGTACCTACAATATATTTTTAACTGACTAAGTGTTTTATGTTATTCCTGGAGTACTGGAGAAATTGCATGTTCCGAATCCAATCAGTATTTTAAAAGCCACTGTCATTTGTGATGATTACAGACAGTATAGCTGTTGGGAATGCCAGCACAGTAAGAAGGTTTATGACTCTTCATGTTTTGAGGGATTTATTTTAAGCACATTAAGCCATATAGCGAGTGCACCAAAAGCACTACAGTGTTTTCACCATTGTGAAAACACTGTAGCGATTCTGATCTTGTTTTAAAGATTAGACTGACAGCTTCCAAACAAGAAGATGCCTATAGCAGATTCCAATCCGGAGATATAAGTGGCTAAAGCAGCCCTCCCCCTGATGCTGCTGCCCGAACTCTGCAGACAGCCAACACTCTATGCTGCAAGCGTCATGGTTACCTAGGCAACTCTGGCGCACTTCAGCTCCAGCAAGCCCTCAAGTGCTGAGGGGCCATCCGGCCAGTGCATAAACATAGTGATTGCGGACTATAAGGCCCCTTTCACACGGGCGTCGCGGACAAGATGCAGGTGTGTTGCGGGAAAATGCGCGATTTTTCCGCGCGACTGCAAAGCGGTTTAATGCGTTTTGCACGCGCGTGAGAAAAATCGGCATGTTTGGTACCCAGACCCGAACTTCTTCACAGAAGTTCGGGTTTGGGTTAGGTGTTTTGTAGATTTTATTATTTTCCCTTATAACATGGTTATAAGGGAAAATAATAGCATTCTTAATACAGAATGCTTACTAAAATGTCCATTGAGGGGTTAAAAATAATAAACAAATTTAACTCACCCCATCCACTTAATCGCGTAGCGGATCTCCTCTTCTTTCTACTTTCTTCAGGACCTTTGATGACGTCACTGTGCTCATCAGAGCACAGTGACGTCACCACAGGTCCTTTTCATCAAAAAATAAAGAAGACATGCCAGGCTGAGTATTCAAGTGGATTAAGGTGAGTTTATTAATAGTTTTTTATTTTTTAACCCCTCCATCACTATTTTACTAAGCATTCCGTATTAAGAATGCTATTATTTTCCCTTATAACCATGTTAGAAGGGAAAATAATAAAGATCGGGTCCCCATCCCGATCGTCTCCTAGCAACCATGCGTGAAAATTGCACCGCATCTGCACTTGGTTGCGGATGCTTGCGATTTTCACGCAGCCCCAATAACTTCTATGGGGCCTGGAAAAATGCACAATATAGAGCTTGCTGCGATTTTCATGCAACGCACCAGTGATGCGTTAAAATCACTGCTCATGTGCACAGCCCCATTGGAATGAATAGGTCCGGATTCAGTACGAGTGCAATGCGTTCACCTCACGCATTGCACCCGTACGGAATTCCCGCCCGTGTAAAAAGGGGCCTAAGTTGCAGGCACTTTTTAGCAAGTTTTTTTTCTTGCTAAAAAGGGCGTCTTAGAAAAAAAGAGAAATAGCTACTGTATTTTTCGGACTGTGTGTGACACAGGGTTTTCTTATCACTCCATATTGACACCGTTATCTTAAAATTTTGTAGCGTCAAGATTAAATACATTTTTGTGTGTTTGGACTACCGCATTTTGTGCCATATCATTGCTAGAGCATGTTATACTCTTGTCATGCAAGATGTTTAAGACCAGAATACAGTAACTATCAAAATTAGAGAACACACAATTTCCAAAATGTCAAGGTCATAGTGTAGTCCTATGTGAATATATCCTAACATGAGTAAAAAAAAAAAAAAGCAGTATTTCTAAAGCACAGAATAAAAATGTAAATGAGATAGTTGAAAAAGAACACTGATCAAAATTTGAGAACACTTTCAGATACCTGCAAGTTTTTGGTGTTACCGTATTTTTCGCCCTATAAGACGCACCTAGGTTTTTGGGGAGGAAAATAAGAAAAAAAATATTTTTAACCAAAAGGTGTGCTGTGTGTTTGGAACTAATGGTGGTCTGTGGATGGCACTATTACTGGGGATCTGTGGATGACGGACACTGTTATGGGGGGATCTGTGGATGACGGACACTGTTATGGGGGGATCTGTGGATGACGGACACTGTTATGGGGGGATCTGTGGATGACGGACACTGTTATGGGGGGGATCTGTGGATGACGGACACTGTTATGGGGGGGATCTGTGGATGACGGACACTGTTATGGGGGGATCTGTGGATGACGGACACTGTTATGGTGGGGATCTGTGGATGGCGGACACTGTTATGGGGGGATCTGTGGATGACGGACACTGTTATGGGGGGGGGGATCTGTGACGGACACTGTTACAGGGGGATCTGTGGCTGGCACTGTTAGAGGGGGGATCTGTGGATGGCACTGTTATATATGTGCCATCCACAGACCCCCCAGCCCATAACAGTGCCATCCACAGACCCCCCCCCCCAGCCCATAACAGTGCCATCCACAGACCCCCCCCAGCCCATGACTGTGCCATCCACAGATGTCCCCCATAAAAATGTCATCCACAGATCCCCCCCCCCCCCCCGCTCCAGTATACAATTATAAGATGTCTTATTCAATAGTTATTAAACATGCCCCCTCACTCCTAATAGTACCTTACATCCTAACCGCTTCAGTAGAACCCAGGCAGGCCGGGCGGCCGGCGCGTCACTCACTGACGTCACTTGCCTGCGCCGCCTGCTTCATTCATAAAGTAGGCGGCGCAGGCACGTGACATCAGGGACTTACGCTGCCGCCCGCCCGGCCGGCCTGCCGGCATTCTACAGAAGCGGTTAGGATGTAAGGTACTATTAGGAGTGAGGGGGCATGTTTAATAACTATTAATTGAATAAGACATCTAATATTAGTATACCGGAGCGGCGGGGCTATAGTACACTGACTGCACCGCCCCGCCGCTATTGCCGGCCCCCAGTCCCTCCCCGAGTCCCCGCTCGCTCGTACATCGCAGCTTGCGATGTAAAACTGCAAGCATTCGCCCCATAAGACGCAAGGGCATTTTTTCCCCCATTTTGGGGGGAGAAAAAGTGCGTCTTATGGGGCGAAAAATACGGTAATCTGGGAACTGGTGCTAATTTCCTTAATGATCTGACAAACCCTATTTAACTGCCAGCCTAACTTTTCAGTTTTCACTGATTTGGCCAAAATGGTGTGCCTTTCCAAAGTGACTGAAACCCTCCGGCAGCAGGTTGTCCAGATGAAGGCCAAGGGGGGGGGGGCCCTATCAGCCATAGCAAGAGCAGTTGGTGGTTCCAAGTCTGTGATTTCTGGAATATTGCATCTTTATAACATCACAAACTCATTCAAGTTCCCCAAGAAGGTTGGTCGCCCTTGAAAGACAAATGCAAGAGAGGACAGGATAATGTAGAGAATATCCATGGGTAATCGTTTCAACACTGCAGCTGGAAATTGCTCGCCAGTTCAGCATTGAACAGGGTAAGGTAGTCTCGACGTTTAGGAGCATTTGGACTAAAAGCCCACTCAGCAGTGACCAAACCTCTCATTAACAGAAAGAATCAAAAGGTTAGACTCACCTTTGCTGAGGAGCATGTTGTGTGGACAGAGGAGAAGTGGTCCAGACTTCATTTTAGTGATGAAAGCAAGTTTAATTTATTTGGGTCTGATGGGAAACATTATGTTCATCGACAAACTGAACCCAAAGTGTGTAAAGAAGTCAGTGAGAGGTGGAGGAGGAAGTGTCATGATTTGGGGAATGTTTTCGGCAGCAGGAGTTGGACCTCTCATACAGCTATATGGCAGAGTGAATGCACGTGTGTATCAGAACCTTCTTCAACAACACATGGTTCCTTCCTTGCGTTCATCACTCAATCAGCCAGCAATTTTCATGCAGGACAATCCCCCCCTGTCATACAGCAAAACGGGTAAAGCAGTTCCTTGAAACTAAAAGCATTGAAACAATGAAATGGCCAGCCCAGAGTCCTGATCTAAACCCAATAGAAAACCTCTGGAAAATCCTTGGTGACAAAGTTATGTTCAAGAAACCCACAACAGTCACAGAACTGTTGAAGAGACTGGAAGAAGAGTGGACCAAAATCCCACCAGAGCAGTGTGAGAGACTAGTGATGTCCTGTGGCCGCAGATGTGCTGAAGTCATTCAAAGCAAGGGCCTGTACACTTCTACTTATTGGTGACTGTTGTAACCTTCAGAAAATTTAGTTAGAATCTTTCTCTGTGCTACAGTCATTGCTGTTCTCGAATTATGATCAACATTTATTTTTTATTTTTTTATAAAGGTTTTATGTTGATATACTTTGTTTATTTTGGAAAACACTGTTCTAATGGCATGGTGTACCCCTTACAAAAAATCCTTCAAACGATGATAAATGTAGATTATTTCTGAATCAAGTGTTCATAAATTGTTCTCTAATTTTAATCGCCACTGTATATAGGTTCAGACTTACCACTGTGCCTCATGTGGAATCAGCTAAGGCCCCTTTCACTTGAGCGAGTTTTCCCGCGCGGGTGCAATGCATTCATTTCAATGGGTCTGTGTACATGAGCGTTTTTTTTTTTCACGCATCAGTTCTGCGTTGAGTGAAAAATGCAGGATGTTCTATATTCTGCGTTTTTCATGCAGCCCTGGCCCGATAGAAGTGAATGGGGCTTCAGTGAAAAACGCATTGCAGTCCCGGTCTAATGCATTTTTCACTGATGGTTGCTAGGAGATTTTGTTTGTAAATATTCTGTTTTTTTGCACGTGCGTGAAAAACGCATCAAAATGGATTGCACCCTCGTGGGAAAAAAAGAGCAATTGCAGACAAAACTGACTGAACGCATCCGGACCTAATCCGTCACACTCGTGTGAAAGAGGCCTAAGGGCTGCATTTCCATGTAGAGTTTTTTTAGATGCATTTTTTTAAGCCTAAGCTAGGAATAGATCAGAAATGGAGGAGATCTGAAAACCGCCCAATTTTTTTTAGCAACAAGGAAAAGATTGCTTTAACCCCTTGTTGTGCTACTCCTGAGAAAATCAGTTTTCCACTCCAAAAAGTAAAGACAAATGGAATATCTAGGTTCCCCTAGCTGCCACAGTTGGGAGAGTTTTTTGGAGGAGGATTTGAGGCAGATTTTCCTGCATGTTTTTCAGCCACAGCCAGAAGTGGACTCAGCAGGAAGTGTCCTTCCTTTATAGTTCCAATTTCTTTCAAATCCATTTCTCACTTTGGTTCGAAAATCTGCATTAAAACTTCCTCCAAAAAACTGTGTGTGAACCAACCCTAAAACTGTATCAGTAAAAGCAATGAATTGAGACATCTTTGGTGAAGATTACATGTAATACTGGCCTCCAACTTCAACCATGCAGAATGTACTTATACTGAGGTTTTGCACTTTACTCTAGTACAACTCACCTAAAGGGTTGTTTCACCTCTAACATTGGTGGCATACTGCTAGGCCAACTCTGGAACCCGTACCCATCTCTAGAACAAAGCGCCCAAAGTACAGGTGAGCACACTGCTGTCCATTAATTTCTATAGGAGTTCAGAAGTCCCATAGATAAGAATGGAAATTCGAGGCAGCTAGGCTATTTTTGGCGCTCTTGTTCACTTTGGGAGCTCCGTTTTAGAGATGGACTTACACATAGGGCTCATGCACACAAACTCATTTTCTTTCCATGTCCATTCCGTTTTTTTTGCGGACTGTATGCGGAACCATTCATTTCAATGGGTCCGTGTGCATTCCGTTTCTGTATTTCCATTCCGCAAAAAAAATAGAACATGTCCTATCATTGTCTGCATTACGGACAAGGATAGGACTGTTCTATTAGGGGACAGCTGTTAAGTTCTGGACCGCAAAATACAAATGGTTGTGTGCATGAGCCCTTATCTGACATTGGTGGCATATCATAGCGATATGCCACCAATGTTGGAAGTGAGACAACCCCTTTAAAAAGTTTGACTACACAATGAAGGGTGGTGAAAGTAAACACTCACAGTTGTTACCTAAGGCTACCTGCACATGTGGTGGACTACATGCAGATTTTTGTGTGGAAAATATGTGATTACACTTACCAGTAATCTTTTTTCCTTGAGCCTATGACAGCACCCTTGGATAGTGTCCGCCCCCTCCTCAGGACAGGAAACCACAACCACTTCAAAAGGAGGGATCAACCCCTACACGCCAGTACTATTCCAAGAACTAAGAAAACACAAACGTCTCATAACAATAACAACTTTTCCATACCTATAAATTTTTATTTTTTAATATATATTTTTATAAATATATATTTATTTTATTTCTCTTTTTTATATATATATATATATATATAAATATATATATATATATATATATAAATATATATATAAATCCGGAAAAAAGAGCGGCACTCCAAGAAATAAAAGCAAGTGAACCTTTTATTCACCCCAGTGGTGCAACGTTTCGGCTCTGGTCACGAGCCTTCATCAAGCTCGTGACCAGAGCCGAAACGTTGCACCACTGGGGTGAATAAAAGGTTCACTTGCTTTTATTTCTTGGAGTGCCGCTCTTTTTTCCGGATTTATTCATCGGGGATACCAGTCTACTCCCCTTGGGACGTGCACCCGCAATTTTTTTCTGTAGCCAGTGCCGCCATTTTTCTATATATATATATATACACATATATATATAGGGAAGGGAATTAAGTGGGTGCTGTCATAGGCTCAAGGAAAAAAGATTACTGATAAGTGTAATCACATATTCCCCCCCTCGCATATGACAGCAACCCTTGGATCTATAAGCGAGATCAGATTAGGGAGGGACAACTGCCTGAGGGACCTTATGTCCAAATACTAGACCCTCATTAGAGGGTAACTGAAGCCTGTAATGCTTAAAAAACGTGTGAGGAGAACTCCAGGTGGCAGCTCTACAAATTTGCTCGATGGAGGCAGAGGCCCTTTCTGCCCAGGACGTGGAGACCGCTCTGGTAGAGTGGGCTCAAAATTCCGTAGGCGGGGAAATTCCCTTGGAGGAATACGCTAAATGAATAGCCTGCTTTATTCATTTAGCTATAGTCTGGGAGGAAGCGGCCAAACCCTTTCTTTTGCCCTGAAAGGAAATGAGAAGCTTAGAGGACGATCTCCAAGGTTGAGTGATCTCCAGGTACTGCAATAGACACCTCCTAACATCTAGACAGTGGAATTCTGACTCCTTCCTATTTTTTGGAGAGGCACAGAATGAAGGTAAGATGATGTCCTGAGAACAATGATAGGAAGAAGAAACCTTCGGTAAAAATGAAGGATCTGGTGAAATTATCACCCGATCCTCCAAAATATTCAAATACGGCTTTCCAATAGCAAAGTCCGAAATCTCACTCACTCTCCTAGCTGATGTAATAGCTAGTAAAAAGGCAAATTTTAGTGTTAAAACCTTTATGTTTCCTGAATGGGTTCAAAGGGATCTGACGTAAGGGCAGAAATTACCAGGCTTAGATCCCATGGAGGAATATTAAACTTATGGACTGGAGCTAACTTTGAGACTGCCGTTATC
Source organism: Bufo bufo (assembly GCF_905171765.1). Classification (NCBI taxonomy): domain Eukaryota; kingdom Metazoa; phylum Chordata; class Amphibia; order Anura; family Bufonidae; genus Bufo; species Bufo bufo. The sequence goes on along the minus strand of NC_053389.1, from coordinate 590,702,055 downwards.
AATTTTTTTTATCCAAGGGTGCTCAGCCAGCTTGAACTCAAAAAGAGCACTTAAGGCTGAAATTTGTACCTTTAAAGTACTAGGCCTAAGCTTCCTCCTCCAACCTTCCTGTAGAAAATCTAATACTAGAGGTAAATCGGGCGCTTTCAGTACATTTATTGGTTTATTAGCAAAAATACAAAAGGCCCTCCAAACACGTAAGTAGATCTTGGACGTAACTCTCTTATGACTTGCCAATAGAGTGTTGACTACCTCCTCTGACACCCCTTTCTTCCTTAAAATCTGCCTTTCAAAAGCCAGGCAGTCAAACGAACATTCTCTACCGCTGGGTGAAGGATGGGACCCTGAGCTAGAAGTCCCGGGAAGACTGGAAGAACCCAAGGGGAGGCAACTGACATTCTGCGGAGCCAGGAAAACCAAACCCTTCTGGGCCAGAAGGGCGCTAACATGATGACTAGAGCACTCTCCTCCCTTATCTTTTTCAGGACCCTTGGCAACAATTTTAATGGTGGAAAAGCATAAAGAAGTTCCTCTCTCCACGACTGAGCTAGAGCATCCACCGCTGCTGGATGCTCTTCTGGAAAAAGAGAGAGGAACCTCTTTACCTTCCTGTTGCTCTTGGTGGCAAAGAGGTATGTTACTGATAGACCCCATAAGGCAACTATCCTGTTGAATATTTGCTGGTCCAAAGACCATTCTCCTTGACGCAGACGATGGCGGCTTAAGAAGTCTGCTGTCACATTGTCCCTTCCTCTCAGATGTACTGCAGAAATTGACAAAAGAGAATCTTCTGCCTGACAAAAGATCTTTCAACTGAGGGACATTAGACTCGGGGATCTGGTACCTCCCTGTCTGTTGATGTATGCCACTGCAGTCATGCTGTCTGAATAACTCTTTACATTCCTGCCTCTTATTACTTGGAGACTCTCCTTCAAGGCTATCCAGATGGCATATAGCTCCCTGAAATTGTGAGATTGGGACAGAATTTCTTCATCCCAAGGTCCCTGAAGAAGAAGCAAATAGTGGCCAATGGGATAGAGAAGGCGCTCATAGGGTGAGTAAGTTCAGCAAATCAAATTTCTACTGAAAGAAAATTGTTTGCTCACCTATTGAGGTTGCATCAATTGGACGCAACCGCAATGAAGGTCAAATATGGATGAGTAACGGTTGGTGCAGCCTAGATTCGTCTGATCGCCTTGGGCAGGGGCCACCCTGCCACTCGGGTAACGGTATAGAGGAAAGAAACGCTGAACTTTACGTGGAGTGCATGGACCACATAGGGCGCACAAAAACAACCGGTCATGGGCAATGTTTTAGTTTCGGCAGTGTTCAATTTATTCGTAAGACGACGCGTTTCGGGGTGCTAAAGTCCCCTTTATCAAGTCTGAAATAAAGGTTGACAAAAAAGAAACATAGGAAAAACACAAAAATCTGTGCTCATCTATAACAATATATATAGCAAATAAATAAGTATAAAAATATATATATAGGTAAATATATACATATCTAAAAACATACATTAATAAAATATTAAATGTATACCTATGTATGGAATAATGAATATTATATGTATATATATATATATATATATATATATACATACATACATATACACTCACCTAAAGAATTATTAGGAACACCTGTTCTATTTCTCATTAATGCAATTATCTAGTCAACCAATCACATGGCAGTTGCTTCAATGCATTTAGGGGTGTGGTCCTGGTCAAGACAATCTCCTGAACTCCAAACTGAATGTTAGAATGGGAAAGAAAGGTGATTTAAGCAATTTTGAGCGTGGCATGGTTGTTGGTGCCAGACGGGCCGGTCTGAATATTTCACAATCTGCTCAGTTACTGGGATTTTCACGCACAACCATTTCTAGGGTTTACAAAGAATGGTGTGAAAAGGGTAAAACATCCAGTATGCGGCAGTCCTGTGGGCAAAAATGCCTTGTGGATGCTAGAGGTCAGATGAGAATGGGCCGACTGATTCAAGCTGATGAAGAGCAACGTTGACTGAAATAACCACTCGTTACAACCGAGGTACGCAGCAAAGCATTTGTGAAGCCACAACACGCACAACCTTGAGGCGGATGGGCTACAACAGCAGAAGACCCCACCGGGTGCCACTCATCTCCACTACAAATAGGAAAAAGAGGTTACAATTTGCACGAGCTCACCAAAATTGGACAGTTGAAGACTGGAAAAATGTTGCCTGGTCTGATGAGTCTCGATTTCTGTTGAGACATTCAAATGGTAGAGTCCAAATTTGGCGTAAACAGAATGAGAACATGTATCCCTCCTCTGATGGCTACTTCCAGCAGGATAATGCACCATGTCACAAAGCTCGAATCATTTCAAATTGGTTTCTTGAACATGACAATGAGTTCACTGTACTAAAATGGCCCCCACAGTCACCAGATCTCAACCCAATAGAGCATCTTTGGGATGTGGTGGAACGGGAGCTTCGTGCCCTGGATGTGCATCCCTCAAATCTCCATCAACTGCAAGATGCTATCCTATCAATATGGGCCAACATTTCTAAAGAATGCTATCAGCACCTTGTTGAATCAATGCCACGTAGAATGAAGGCAAAAGGGGGTCCAACACCGTATTAGTATGGTGTTCCTAATAATTCTTTAGGTGAGTGTATATGAAACATGTAATCTCAAAAGGGACAATCATATACAATAAAAGACAACAATGGTAAAACAGTGATAAAACAAAAAATAAAATAAATAAAAAATTCGTACACTATACCGATGCTTTGTGATAGTATCTCTACTGTGAGACTGTCCCGTACCACAGCAAACAAGTAATATAGAAGTGAAAGAGAAGTAAACCTATATACAATATAATATATATTGATGCCACCAAGGGAAACCACTAAGGTAAAAAGGCCATATATAGATATAGCTCTATAATACGGACGAGTATATATGAAGGATCAGCTAAGAGACCCCCTGATGTACCTTCAAAATATAAAAAGAGGGCTAATTAATTCTAATGATAATGACAAAGTTGAATTCCATGGGTTAAAAAGAGGCACTATGAGATATGAACACAAGGGGCTGTAACAGATATATATATATGAATATATAGTGTAGCGTATCCACTAGCAAAAAACAGGCGGTGTTGATATCTTGGAAATTCCAAATGAGCTGTGGTTATTGAATGAATATGTGATAGGGTTAAAGGCTATAGATATTATATTAGTCAATGCATCAATATGTGATAGGGTTTTAAGGCTATAAATATATATTAACATATGATAGGGTTAAAAATTATAAATACATATTGAATTGTATTCGTCATGTCCTTGCACCTCAAGCAAAGACTGCCATTTCCGGACGAATGCAAGATGGAATTAAGAAAATGTATTAAAATAACTATTAGAAGAGGGCCTTGGTGCCGGGCTATATTACCTGAACTGGATGAGCAGGGCGAGTGCCGAAGGAATTGTACTGATGATGGCGACTTCCTTATTCAGAGTGAGATATTACGATCTAGGTTCACAAAGAAGAAATACCCGAAAAGAATTGTAGAGAATGCGTTCATGCGAGCAAAAAATCAGAGTCAGGAAGAATGCTTGAATATAAAAAAGAAAAATGAGGCAGTCAAAACATCCAAAACCACGGACTACAAGACCCCTTTTATTACGACCTTTAACCCCAATCATGAAGTCTTAAGAACTATCCTAACAAAACATTGGCACATACTCAAATGTGACCCATATTTAAAAGATACTATACCACTAAAACCCTGTATTATAAGCAAAATCTCTGAAGAATTTACTTGCACCGAGTAAACTGAAGAAGAAAAAAAGTATTAATACAATCTCAGCCAGTTCGACGGGTCACCTGAAACTTACAGGCACCTACAAATGCAATCACAAGTTATGCAAATGCTGTAACAATATTTCAAATCGAGTACGGTCGTTTAGGAGTAATGTGACGGGGGAGGACTACCCAATCAAAAGTCTTCTGAACTGTTCATCCTCTTATGTTATATACTTGATGGAGTGCGAATGTGGGTTACAACATGTAGGCCGCACCATCCAGTCATTGAGAGAAAGACTGAACAAACACCGCTGGAACATTTATATATATATATATATATATGTCTATATACACTCACCTAAAGAATTATTAGGAACACCATACTAATACGGTGTTGGACCCCCTTTTGCCTTCAGAACTGCCTTAATTCTACGTGGCATTGATTCAACAAGGTGCTGATAGCATTCTTTAGAAATGTTGGCCCATATTGATAGGATAGCATCTTGCAGTTGATGAAGATTTGAGGGATGCACATCCAGGGCACGAAGCTCCCGTTCCACCACATCTTAAAGATGCTCTATTGGGTTGAGATCTGGTGACTGTGGGGGCCATTTTAGTACAGTGAACTCATTGTCATGTTCAAGAAACCAATTTGAAATGATTCGAGCTTTGTGACATGGTGCATTATCCTGCTGGAAGTAGCCAGAGGATGGATACATGTTCTCATTCTGTTTACGCCAAATTCGGACTCTACCATTTGAATGTCTCAACAGAAATCGAGACTCATCAGACCAGGCAACATTTTTCCAGTCTTCAACAGTCCAATTTTGGTGAGCTCGTGCAAATTGTACCCCCTTTTTCCTATTTGTGGTGGAGATGAGTGGTACCCGGTGGGGTCTTCTGCTGTTGTAGCCCATCCGCCTCAAGTTTGTGCGTGTTGTGGCTTCACAAATGCTTTGCTGCATACCTCTGTTGTAACGAGTGGGTATTTCAGTCAACGTTGCTCTTCTATCAGCTTGAATCAGTCGGCCCATTCTCCTCTGACCTCTAGCATCCACAAGGCATTTTTGCCCACAGGACTGCTGCATAATGGAAGTTTTTCCCTTTTCACACCATTCTTTGTAAACCCTAGAAATGGTTGTGCGTGAAAATCCCAGTAACTGAGCAGATTGTGAAAATACTCAGACCGGCCCGTCTGGCACCAACAACCATGCCACGCTCAAAATTGCTTAAATCACCTTTCTTTCCCATTCTGACATTCAGTTTGGAGTTCAGGAGATTGTCTTGACCAGGACCACACCCCTAAATGCATTGAAGCAACTGCCATGTGATTGGTTGACTAGATAATTGCATTAATGAGAAATAGAACAGGTGTTCCTAATAATTCTTTAGGTGAGTGTGTGTATATATATATATACATACATACATATAATATTCATTATTCCATACATAGGTATACATTTAATATTTTATTAATGTATGTATTTAAATATGTATATATTTACCTATATATATATATATATATATATATATATATATATTTTTTTTTTTATACTTCTTTATTTGCTATATATATTGTTATAGATGAGCACAGATTTGTGTTTTTCCTATAGATGTTTCTTTTTTGTCAACCTTTATTTGAGACATAATAAAGCACCCTGAAACGCGTCGTCTTACGAATAAATTGAACACTGCCGAAACTAAAACATTGCCCATGACCGGTTGTTTTTGTGCGCCTTGTGTGGTCCATGCGCTTTACGTAAAGTTTAGCGTTTCTTTCCTCTAAACCTGAAGAAGGGATTCTACACTGCTCAAAAAAAATAAAGGGAACACTTAAACAACACAATGTAACTCCAAGTCAATCACACTTCTGTGAAATCAAACTGTCCACTTAAGAAGCAACACTGAGTGACAATCAATTTCACATGCTGTTGTGCAAATGGGATAGACAACAGGTGGAAATTATATGCAATTAGCAAGACACCCCCAATAAAGGAGTGGTTCTGCAGGTCGTGACCACAGACCACTTCTCAGTTCCTATGCTTCCTGGCTGTCAGCGTAGTGTCCAGAGCATGGAGGCCAGAGGAGACAGGCCAGTACATCAGGAGACGTGGAGGAGGCCGTAGGAGGGCAACAACCCAGCAGCAGGACCGCTACCTCCGCCTTTGTGCAAGGAGGAAATGGAGGAGCACTGCCAGAGCCCTGCAAAATGACCTCCAGCAGGCCACAAATGTGCATGTGTCTGCTCAAACGGTCAGAAAAAGACTCCATGAGGGTGATATGAGGACCCGACGTCCACAGGTGGGGGTTGTGCTTACAGCCCAACACCGTGCAGGACGTTTGCCATTTGCCAGAGAACACCAAGATTGGCAAATTCGCCACTGGCGCCCTGTGCTCTTCACAGATGAAAGCAGGTTCACACTGAGCACGTGACAGAGTCTGGAGATGCCGTGGAGAATGTTCTGCTGCCTGCAACATCCTCCAGCATGACCGGTTTGGCATTGGGTCAGTAATGGTGTGGGGTGGCATTTCTTTGGAGGGCCGCACAGCCCTCCATGTGCTCGCCAGAGGTAGCCTGATTGCCATTAGGTACCGAGATGAGATCCTCAGACCCCTTGTGAGACCATATGCTGGTGCGGTTGGCCCTGGGTTCCTCCTAATGCAAGACAATGCTAGACCTCATGTGGCTGGAGTGTGTCGGCAGTTCCTGCAAGACGAAGGCATTGATGCTATGGACTGGCCCGCCCGTTCCCCAGACCCGAATCCAATCGAGCACATCTGGGACATCATGTCTCGCTTTATCCACCAACGTCACGTTGCACCACAGACCGTCCAGGAGTTGGCAGATGCTTTAGTCCAGGTCTGTGAGGGGATCCCTCAGGAGACCGTCCGCCACCTCATCAGGAGCATGCACAGGCGTTGTAGGGAGGTCATACAGGCACGTGGAGGCCACACACACTACTGAGCCTCATTTTGACTTGTTTTAAGGACATTACATCAAAGTTGGATCAGCCTGTAGTGTGTTTTTCCACTTTAATTTTGAGTGTGACTCCAAATCCAGACCTCCATGGGTTGAAAAATTTGATTTCCATTTTTTTTTATTTTTGTGTGATTTTGTTGTCAGCACATTCAACTATGTAAAGAACAAAGTATTTCAGAAGAATATTTAATTAACTCAGATCTAGGATGTGTTATTTTTGTGTTCCCTTTATTTTTTTGAGCAGTGTATATGGGGGCCCCCCATCTGTAAGGACTTGCATCCGTGGTCAGGAGTAAGAAATCTTGTCTCTGCCACGGAACTCCCCCCCGGAGGTTTGATAGATTCATCCACCACTCCAGCGAGGAAAGCGTCTGGGGCGATAAATGAATCTCCGAGTCCAGAGACAAAGGACTCTTGTCCCAGACTTCCATAATTTGCAGTTGGAGTGGTCTCGAGTGGAACTGGGCCCACTCCACCCCCGGAATGGCAGCTGTCATAAGCCCTAAAACAGACATGGCTTGTCTTAGGGAAAAGGACTGATGGAAAAACAGGTACTGAACTCTGGATCTGATCAGACAGGCTTTGTGAAGGGGAAGCAGGCACATCTGTGATGTGGAATCTAGGGTCATCCCCAAAAAAGTGCACACTTGACTCGGAATTAGACTGGACTTCTCTATGTTTAGATCCCATCCTAATCTGTCCAATACTTCCCTGAACCATGAAATCTGTTCTTCCAGCTGTGTGAATGTCTGAGAGAGGAGTCCAGATATGGGATAACAACCAAATCCTTCTCCCTCAAATGGGCCATCATTTCTGCTATAATCTTTGTGAATACTCTGGGGGCCTGGGACAACCCCAAGGGGAGCGCCCGAAATTGCACATGCAGGACCCTGTCCTCTAACTGAACCGCTTCCCTTAGGTACTTTTGGTGACTGGGATGTATAGGGACATGATAGTAGGCATCCCTGAGATCCAGGGACGCCATAAAACAATTTGGAAACAGATTTAAAATCACCGACTTGATCGTTTCCATACGAAATCTCTCGTAGACTACAAATTGGTTCAGAAGTTTCAAATTTATTATTGTACGATAGGAGTTGTTCGGCTTCTTTACAAAAAAGAAGGTTGAATAAAATCCTTTTGCTCTTTCTTGCACTGGGACTTCCAACAGAACATTATTTTCTAATAGGGAAGATACTTCTGAGACTATGGCTGCTGGTTTCTGAGGACTTGAGCAATAAGCTGTTATAACGAATCTTTCTGGTGGCAATCTCTGAAAATTTATCCTGTAACCTTCCCTTAGGATGGATATTATCTATGCGCTGTTTGTTATTTTTTGCCACTTCGAACTGTTCTGCGAAGTGAGAAAGCTGACCTCCTACCGGGGTCCTGGCGTCATTGTGGCTGCTTTTTTGAGGCCTCTGCTCCGGAAAAAAGATGTCCCTTAGACCTTCTGGTAGTACCTGAAGTTTGCCTAGACACCTCCTTTCTCCTATAACCACCCCTATTTGTCTGAGAACGGAAGGGTCTCTTAGGAGGTTGTTGACTGGTGGAAGGGAACCCCTTCTTTCTGTCTGAGGCCTTCTTAAGTAAATCATCTAAGACCGGGCCAAACAAAAATTCTCCCTGACATGGAATAGCACATAGTTTGGCCTTGGAGGTATAATCTCCCTTCCAATCCTTCAACGAAATGGCTCTACATGCTGAATTATATAGGGCGGAAGCTCTAGCAGAAAATTTTAACGAATCCGCCGATGCATCGGCTAGAAAATCAATGGCACTAAAAATAGTGGGAAATGAAGACAACAGCTGCTCTCTAGGGGTTCCTTCCTTTATATGATTCTCTAAATCTTTCATCCAAATTTTTAGGGAATTAGCCACGGAAGTGGCCGCAATGGCAGGTCTAAAAGCTCCTGCCGTAGCCTCCCAGCTCTTTTTTAAATATATTTCTGCCCTTCTATCCATGGGGTCTTTTAGGGAACCTGTGTCTTTAAAAGAAAAAGGGCCACTTTTTAAAAAAAATCTTGGCGACTGGGGCATCTAATTTTGGGGCCTTATCCCAACAGGCAGAGATTTTCTCATCAAATGGGTATTTACGTTTTAGGGAAGAGGGAATAAAACATTTTCTATCTGGTTTACTCCATTCCCATTGATAACAGCAGCAATATTTTCATGTACATCAGAGCCCTTATTTTTTTCTTGGACCCAGGCCCTCAAACATGGAGTCCCGTACAGATTGTGGCACTTTATAATCGTCTAACCCCATGGTGGCTCTGACAACCCTGAGCAGAGTGTTAATATTCTTGGGCTGAAAAAGCAGTCTTCCCGCTACATGATCATCAAAGGATTCATCCGATGACAGTCTTTCTCCCTCTTCCTCCAATCCGGACAGTAATTCCTGATCGCTGGAGGGGTGCTGGGGCGACCTTCTAAGAGGCTGTTAACCGACTCCTTTACTGACTCTTAAACAGATGATCCGGGATGAAGTTAAAGACTGGTCTTAAGAGACGGGGCCTCATCCTACAATAACTTGCTTACACAGGTCTGACAGATAGAGGCTGGGGAAAGCCTATCTGTCAGACCTGGAGTCCCTTTTACTCTCCTTGGAGACCTAGATACAGAAAAATAGCCCCATAAGAAACTGCAATCTAGAGTTTATGGGGTATTCACCCCTCTTACCCCACCCTGGTACCGAAGATTCATTCGTGGTTTCAGTGGGATCTGTGCGCTGTGTCTGCTCCATGGTCACACGCTGTAGTACGCAATATGGAGAAACAGACTGCTAGTTTATTGTCCGGTTAGCAGTATGAGCTGGCTGAACTTTACCTCTGCCGGGCGCGCATCGGCTTCTCCCACTTCCGGGCTACAGCATCGCGCTTCCTCCTACTGCCGGAACCTGGAAGTACCGTCAAACGACGGCAGCCGAACATGTAGACACGGCCGCAGAGGTCCAGCCATCCGGGAGGCATGCGAACCTCCCGAACCGAGAAGGGACCAGAGCGGGAGGAAGAGTCAGAGGCTCAGTCTCTGCAGCGGCTTCCACAGAAGTCTTACGCTGTCGGGTAAGCCCTCCTTATAATTCCATGCACAGGGCGCCCGCAACTCCTTAAATTTCTCGTGGCTGTGATATATCCAACCCTGTCCCTTAGGACAGGAAACAGAACTGGCGTGTAGGGGGTTGATTCCTCCTTTTGAAGTGGTTGTGGTTTCCTGTCCTGAGGAGGGTGCAGACACTATCCAAGGGTGCGGTCATAGGCGAGGGGAGAAAAACTGCAGTGTAATACAATCCCCGCAAAGTGAATGATGAGAGTGAATTGTTTGGTACATGCGGAAATTGACTTGACGTGCAGATTTTAAAATGTCAAATTGTTTGGGAGTCTTCAATGGGGTTGTTGACATAAACAGAAAAATCACTAAAAAAAATTGGATAAAAACCATGCCAAAACTGTGATAAATAAGTGCAGATTTGTGTGCGGTTTTGGTGCAAATTTCATGCATACAAATATACCCTAAGGTACCCTAAGCCAGCATGGTCAGTGCTCCTGGCCATCTTACTCCTGCCGATACCAATCCTGCGGGATTTTCTCTAACATGTCAGGGTACGTCCACATGGGATTTACATGTGGAAGATAGTAGCTGCAAAGTGGATGAGATTCAAACAAACCTTATCCAAATTCTGCTTAACAAATCTGCAGCTTAAACTGACCTGTGGTGCAGATTTAAAATCCTCAGCGTGTCAATTTATGCTGTGTATTTCCATCTAGGATTTCACAATTTGCAATGCACGTAATATGCACGTAACACAGAAATGCAGCAGAAATTCTTCCCCATTGTATGGGATTCATATACAGCCAATAGTATGGTATCGGTAAGGCCTCATGCACACGAACGTATTTTGTTTCAGTGTCTGTACCGTTTTGTTTTTTTTTGCGGATAGGATGCAGACCCATTCATTTCAATGGGTCCGAAGAAAATAAGGACAGCACACCGTGTGCTATCCGCATCCGTATGTCCGTTCCGTAGCCCTGTAAAAAAAAAATAGAACATGTCCTATTCTTGTCCGTTTTAGGCATTGTTACAATGAATCTGCAAAAAAAAAAAACAAAAAAAAAATGGATGGCATACGGATGTCATTCGTTTTTTTGTGTGGACCGCAAAACACATACGGTCGTGTGCATGTAGCCTTAGGATGTATTCCAGGCAGATCCAATGGAGAACACACAGGACTGGTAACATTCACATTTATTCTGACAATAAAGCTGTAGGGTATTTATACAAGGCAAACCAAGGTCTTACATGTATGAAATAATTATTAACAATTTGTTATAGAACCTAATTACATATTTAAACTTTTTAAAATAATACATTTTTAAAACTCAAATTTTGTCAGGTCTCCAAGTGATTTCAGTTTTAAACTATGTCTATTTTTTTTCAAGTAAACAGTGAAAAAGAGGCAGAACAGTATAAATGGCAAATGTTACCTAATTGCCATTTGGATTCCAGTTTCTACCATTTCTGCATCAACTGAAATATAGAGTTAAAGGGGCTGTGCAAGAATGTTTTTGGTTTTTACTGGCAAACCCCCCCTACTTGGCAGGACTTGTAAAGGAAAGATTACTTAGCTGCCGGCGTAAGCATCCGTTTGACATCTCCACAGCCAAACACTGGTCGCGGCAAAGACCGGATCTCATGTGACCATTTGTAATGACATAAGGGGAGCCCAGCGGAGCATCACAGGCCTGGAGGAGAACGACTGGGCAGCCTGCACCTGGAAGCAGTCAAGTAATCCTACCTTTACCGGTCCGGCCAAGTAATTGTGTGTTTAAGGGAGGCTGGGGGCAGAGGTTGCCAAAAAAAAAACAATTCTTGCACAACCCCTTTAAGTAAATGTATGGGTCATGGTTGCAGTCATAATATGGTCACGTGTATGATGCTCTCTGGTGATGAAGTGTCTAGAAACCTACTACTTCTTATTTATGAAAAGTAGAACTTAAAGGGTCACTGAGATTGCAAAAGACCTTCGATAGGTTATAGAGAGACGTATTAACGCTCTTGATAGGTGGGGGGGTCACCCTCCAATCACTAGAACCAGGAGAAGCGCTCTCCCTCCTCGCTGTAGCATAAGGAGGTAGAGCGCTTAATAGAAGTCTAAGTCTGTCTCGATTCCCTCTGCAGTGAGGAGAGAATGATATGGGAGCGCCTCATTCTCCTCGTTCTAGGTCCTCGGTGGGGTTCTCAGCACTCTCTCTATGACATATCAAAAGTTGTTTGAAACCTCAGTGACCCTTTAAGTAAAAAGACGCTGTTGGCGGACAAATGATTCTTAATGGCCGCGTTTATTTTACCACAATAATTGTTGTCAGAAATATCAATGTGTCCAGTCTAGTTTTTAAATAAAAGGTAGATATGTTAAAATGATAAAAGGTGGAAACAAAGTTACAATTTTTACTGTACTTTTATTGGAAATAACAGTAAAGACGTGACCACTTATATTTTTGAATATAAGCATAAAAGGTACTGAGTCCACTTAGGAGGATAACAGAAACAAATTCAAGTATAAAAGATCTGGTTCTTCAAAACAGAAAACTGGAATGGGCAAGGTGACAGCAGGACCCTGGATTTTTGGGGCCATTCTGCTGTTAATATAAGAGGAGACGGAACTGTAGAAATGTCAATAACCAGTGGATGTGATGTATACCCTCCTTTCAAGGTTCAGCCAACAGAGGCCAGGATGACATCAGCTGGTGTCTCATCGGTGCTCCGAACGGTTACCTGCATGGTGACTCCATCAGCTAGTGCAAGTCTGGACCTAACCAAAACATCATGGCAGCCTCTATACACCCCTAGAGATGGATGTGAAAAAAAAAAATATATATCATTATTGTACGGAATTCTGCATTCATTGTAATATAATCATGATTATTTGTTTAGTGTGCATTTTCTGGGGACAAGGAACATGACATCAGAGAATAGTCATTAGATGGTCTTTCCTACACACCCTGGTAACTGTAATCATTTTTTTTCCTATGATAGCTGTCCTGTAAAGCTAAACTGTCTAAAAGGGAGTCTTTCACCTAAACTGACCATTATAGAACACTAACACCATGATCTGCATTATAGTCTCCATATTGGAATGCTACTTACCGTATAGCTGTCAGTCGCTTATTTTCACTAAAAAACACCTCAATATGTTAATTAGGATCTGAAGGTGCTGCATGAACGCAACCCCTGGGCACCTTCAGAACCTAATTAACATATTGAATGAGTGTTTTTTTAGCGAAAAAGAGCGACGGACAGCTATACAGTAAGTAGCATTCCAATATGGCGACTATAATGCAGATCATGGTGTTAGTGTTCTATAATGGTCAGTTTAGCAGAAAGACTCCCTTTAAAGGGGTATTCTGGGCTAACGAGGTTGGTGACCAATCCTCAATATGTCATCAGCATCACATTGGTAGGACAGTCTGACACCCCCAATGCTCCTGTTATCAGCGGGTGCCATAACTACCAATAAGAAAGGAGTCGGAAGCACAGATCTGTGGGTGTAGTGGCTGCGCCAGGTTACCGTCGCTCAGCTCCCTTTCACTTGATTGTAACCCGACACAGCCACTACAATTTGAACGGAGCTGTACTTCCAGCTCCATTCTCGTGGTAGTTCTGGTGCCTGCAGGTAACAGTTGATTGGTGGGGGTGCTGGGTGTCAGATCTGGAGGACATTTAATCAATATCATTAGCCTTGAAAACCTCTTTAAGTCTTCCTCCCAAATATTGACCTGGATATCACAATAAAACCAATACAATTATTGAAAAAGGGTTATTTTGATATTAGACATTTATGGCATATTCACAGGATATGCTATAAATATCTGATAGATGTGGGTCCCCCCCATCCCAAGGACAGGCATCTGCAGATAGGAAATTATAAAACACAATGTAAACTGGTGTATTTTTGTGCCATTTTTCTTTCACTCGCGGCTTTTTTGGGTCTGTGCCATTTTTTTTCAACATGCAGCTTGATTTGGGGATGGTGGTTTTTTTCAGGCATTTTCAGAGAAAAAAAATGCATGTCAAAATAAGTGACCAAAGACAATACTAAACAAGCTTGTAAAAAAATAAAAACGAGATTTTTGTATAACTTACCAGTAAAATCTCTTTCTCGCTCTTTCCTTGGGGGACACAGAAGACCTTGGGTATAGCTCATCTCCCTAGGAGGCGTGACACTAAGTGAAGACTGTTAAGCCCCTCCTCCACAGCTATACCCTCAGCCTGGAGAGAGAGACTGCCAGTTGCGTGTCCAAGTAGTGAGAAAAGGCAAAGTCCAAAAAGTGGAACCAACAAGCCAACTACCCAAAGGGTAAAACAAACTCGGAAACAGTCAGAGAAGAACAAAGAATGGGTGGGTGCTGTGTCCCCCAAGGAAAGAGCGAGAAAGAGATTTTACTGGTAAGTTATACAAAAATCTCGTTTTCTCGCCCAGTTTCCTTGGGGGACACAGAAGACCTTGGGACGTTCAAAAGCAGTCCAAAGGGGGAGGGACCACAGCACCAAGGCGAAGCACCCGAAGGCAACAAAAAACCGCCGCCTGCAGACCAGGCGGCCCAAGGCAGCATACGCCGAAGGCCGAGTATGCACCCTGTAGAACTCGGTAAGGTGTGCAAGGAAGACCAGTGACCACCTTACAAATGCATGGCCGAAGCCTAATGCCTCCGGCCCAGGAAAAACCGACAGCTCTGGCAAAATGAATGGTGACACCAAAAGCAGAACCCTGCCCTTGGTGCGACAACCACAGCAAGAGCCACACTGAGAAAGCGGAGGAAAGCCACCCTGGAGGCCCTCAACCCCTGCGCGGACCTCCTGGGAACACAAGAGACCGAACGTCGACAAGAGTCGGAGATCTCCAAGTAAAAAACTGCAAGGCCCAAACAACGTCCAAATCGGTGAAGTGTCCGTTCCCGGGGGTGGGAAGGGGAGGACGACTGCCTCAATGAAATGAAGGACAAACACCACCTTCAGAAGGAAGGAAGAGACGGAATGGAGAACAGCCCTGTCCTGGGGGAAGACAGAAGGCTCGGAACAAGAAGGGCCGCCACTCAGGCACCAGTCAGAGACACGATGGCTACAGAAACCCAACCGTACAGGACAGAAGGAGTAGAGAGGACTTCTGTAACGGCTCCAAGGAAAAATTGGAGCGCCAAGAGCCCAGTATGTGGTTCCCAGGACGGTAACGGAGGGCAGTACAAAGGAACCCAAGAGCCGCTCCATGGAAGAAGTTCCTGACAGGCCCAGAGGGTCGGGGAACGCTGAAAGAGGAAGGACAGGAACGACACTTGATACCTCAAGCAACGGAGTCCCAGCCCCAGGTCCAGGCCGGGCTGGAGAAAGACAGAACCATGGAGAGAGAAAGGCAGAGTGGGGGAACGCCCAGCTTCCCACAGAACCCCAGGTAAAGTCCTAAGTCCTACCACAGATCCTGGACGAAAACTCGGCTAGAAGCGAACACTAGCGAGCTCACTAGAGTCGCCTGGGCAAGCGGGCGAAAACCCAATGATCAGTAACACGGGCAGAACGGTCGGTAGAACGGGTCCCGTCGGCCCCGAACAATGTTGTCCCGTATCCACCCGGAGTGGGGGAGCAGACGGACAGGAACCGAAGGGTCCGCCCAGCAACTGCCCGATGCCAGGACAAGACAGGCTAAAGCCCAAGCCGATGTAGCCACCACAGGAAGACGGACTAAATGGTAGTCCTCCCAAGTTACCGAGAAGGTAAATCCATAGCAGAAACATTGCCTAGAATGGAAAAAACGCAATCTGCACCCAGCGGGAGGACAGAACGCGGTAGACCCGTTAGATAGGTACACAGCTAGTACAGTCAGTGTGGACAAGACACCAGAACCATCCACCTGAACAACCATGCTCTTCCCAGAGGGGAGGGCAGAGAAGGAACATCCTCTGAAGCGTGGCCAGAACAGAAGCCACATCGGAGAGATCCGTACTGAGTGGGAGCCAAACAGAACCGGCGAGAAAAGGCAGTCGAGACAGAGGCCGGGATAACACCCTCCAAAAGAAAGGAGGAGTGGGCATAGAGAAGCCATAGGACAGCTCAAAAGCAGAACCCCGCTACACTGAGACGCCCGGTTCACCGCTTCGCAGAAGGCGAATATCCTGAAGAACTCAAGGTGGATGTCCTCCGGACCTGGGTAAGCGAGCACCCAAGAGAAGTTGGGTGACCTTTCCCAAGAAGAGCGGCCCGAACCTGGTAGAAGGAAATAGTAGTAGGCGAGGGGACCGTAGTCCCGCCAGAGCCAACATAGAATGTGAAGGGCGCTGCAGACAGCACTCTCGACCATGTGACCACTAGCGCAGGGAAACAATGCTGCGGGAAGACGAATGGGTACGTGTCTAGGAACCACGAACACTCCCCGGCGGAAGGGCCAACGAAATGAATGAGCACCGCCCAGCTCTGAGCAGTAGCGAGCAGGTAGAGGCCGTCTACTTATATATAAGGCATTCATTTATTGTTTGTTGGACAACACCTTAGGCTTACACAGGTGGACAGAATGATCTCTTTAGAGAATAGTGCAAGGCTTGCTGCAAACACCGTCTCCCAAGAGAAAAAAATATGTCGCAGGAGGAAAGGAGGGATACGTACGAGTAGCCCCGTAAGCAGTGAGAAGGCCAACCCATCTACGGGACGAGAAGGTATACACGGCCCAAACAACGCACAAAAACGTCCACTCACTGCCAAAATATCACTCAGCGAAGGCCAGCCAGAGTGCCACAGTATCTACGGAAGTGCAAAGTGCAAACTGAAAAGGAGTTATGCACAAGACTAGTATGGTATGCGATGGAACGCAAAACTGACCGCCCCGAAAGGGGGGAAATGTACCTGGCAAATTGCAGTCGGCAAGGGTGCAAAAGCCCGCCCCAAAAAAAGGGGGGAATGCCCAAGGCCGTACCTACGTCAGAGAAGTAGGGCATACCATACTTCGCCCCGAAGGGCGCCATGCACATAGCCACACAGTATCCAGCAGGAATGCAGGAGGTCCACCTAGTGAAAGGGGGACATGCACAGGGCTATCCTAGCATTAAGTGAGTGTGCAACAACTCACCCAACACCGAAACTTTGTGAGAGTGTAACTACTCCCAATGAAGGGGAACATGTGCAAGTCCAATACGGCACATACAAGGACAGCCTTGGATCTCGTGAGCGTGCAAAATTCCGCCCATGGAATGAGGGGTGGTCACGCACAAGGCCAGCACGGTATCCAATGGGAGCGCAAGCGTTCCACCCATGTTAGAGGGCCATGCTCAAGGCCAGCAACGTATCCGGTGAGAGTGTAGTATGCCGCCCAGAAAAGAGGGGGGGGGTCATGCACACGGTCAGCATCGCATCCAGGGAGAGTGCGATCAGTCGGTGAGAATGTGTGCATGTCACCTGAAGGAGGCGTGCCCATGGCCGGCAGCGAATCCAGTGAGAGTGCGTACACCGCCCACGGAAGAGGGGTCATGCATATGGCCGGCAGCGGATCCAGTGAGAGTGCAAGCACCCCGCCATGTATGGGGTTCATGCACATGGCCAACAACGTACCGGCGAGAGAACATCACCGACCGAGGGAGTGTATGTATGCCGCCACAGGGAAAATCCAATGAGAGTGCATCATACCACCTATGGAAAGTGGTCATGCACATGGCTGGCAGTGAATCCAGTGAGAGTGCCAAATGCCGTCCACGGAAGGGAGTCATGCCTATGGGCGTCAGCGAAATCAGAGAGTGCAGCATTCCGCCTATGGAAGGGGGTCACGCACATGATCGGCAACGAATCCAGTGAGAGTGCAGCGTTCCACCAATGGAAAGGGATCGTGCACATGGCCAGCACCGTATCTGGTGAGAGTGCAGTATTCCGCCTAAGAAAAAAAAAAAAAAAAAAAAAAAAAAAAGGGGTCATGCACAGATCGCAACGAATCTAGTGAGAGTGTAGCGTTCCGCCTATGGAAGGAGGTCGTGCACATGGCCAGCACCGTATCCGGTGAAACTGCAGTAGTCCGCCAATGAAAGGGGGATCATGCACAAGGCCAAACCGTAGCCAGGGAGAGTACAGTATCCCGCCCAGAAGGGGGGTCCCGCACATGGCAGTACCATAACTGAAGAGGGTGACGAATGCTGCCTACAGAAAGGGCCGCATGCACTTGACCAGCGCCGTATCGTGAGAGAGGGCTAGGAGGGTAAAATGACCCTGGCAGCGCCGCAGCCGGGGAGTGCGACATGCCGCCTAGGGAAGGGGGGGCATGTACTGACATGAGGCTGCAGCGTCCTGCGCAGCCCACAAGTTATATATATAAAATTTTTTTTTTTTTTTTTTTTTTTTCATATATATATATATATATATATATATATATATATATATATATATATATATATAACAGAGAGGGGAGCCACCTACAGGAGCACTGGGGGGTTCCATACAGGCCCATCTGAAGCCGGCCTGTACCCAAAGGGTTAAACAGGGATCCGGCCAGGAGGGCGGCGCTGCGATCTCCTGGGGGCAGCCATACAGGCCCATCTGAAGCCGGCCTGTACCGCGGCGCTGCGATCCCCTGGGGGCACCCATACAGGCCATCTGAAGCCGGCCTGTACCCAAAGGGTTAACAGGGATCCGACCTGGAGGGCGGCGCTGCGATCCCCTGGGGGCGGGGGAAACTCCCGGCGGGAAGAATTCCCGCCTGGAGAAGTTCCAGCCCCCTCCAACAGAGGCCGGAATTTTGCGGCCTAGTAATTGTAGGCCGTGAAGCCGGGGCCTAAATTATTAGCGGCGCCCGGCTGACCGGGGCCGCACAGTATTCAAGTACCGGCCGGGGAACGAAGCGGCGCATGCACATGCCGGCCGCGGGTGCCCACCCCGCGGGCCGGAAGAGCCGGGGACCCGGATAGAGCGCCGGGATCGAGGCCGTAAAGCCTGCGGTGCCCGGCCGACCGGAATGTTCCGACGGTCTGCCTGGGGCTGTTGAAGCATAGCGCTCATATTGCAGGCCGCGGGTGCCCACCCCGCTGCCCAGAAGCGAGGACCCTGCGCTCGGCAGCCATTTTACCCATGGAGCGGGCCCTGGCTTATAACAGCGCACCATGTGGCCAACAGCCACAACCACCTTGCCCTTGGGCCGGTGCCCGTGAGGGCA
Organism: Bufo bufo; assembly: GCF_905171765.1. Lineage (NCBI taxonomy): Eukaryota > Metazoa > Chordata > Amphibia > Anura > Bufonidae > Bufo > Bufo bufo. The sequence goes on along the minus strand of NC_053389.1, from coordinate 590,683,125 downwards.
GAGGAGGGTCAGGAGCAGCAAGGCTCTGGCCCTGAAGCAGTAGCCGGTAAGAGGGAGGGGGACCCTGAGACCGGGTGCCTGTGAGGGTGGGATGCCTGCATAACCCCTCCGTCAGGGGCAGCTAGTTGCGGACCACTGCAGCTCCCCAGGCATTCTTCTTGTAGGGAGAAGGGTGCCAATGACCTATGGAGGCCAGGAGAGAGGGAGCAGAATGTCGCCCTGCGGCAGCCCAGGGGCCAGCCTAGGTCTAGCAGGGACAGAAGGGTCCATAGGCCCAGTATAGGGTCAGGCACGCAGGAGACCGGGGGGGACGGGGACGTTGGGCTGGAGCAGCCAATCTCTCACCATAGACGTCTTCACCCTCGGTCCGTTCCAGCAGGGTCGCCCCTTCAGCTACTGGCACCGTAGTGGCAGGACGCTGGAAGGGGGACTTGGCGTGCGGGCGACCCTTGCGCTGGCGGGATGTAGGGGAGCTAGGCTGCCCTGATCCACCTTGCCTTCTGTGGGGAAGGCAGCCGTGCGGGTGACCGGCACTGGCGCAGCTCAACCCCGGGAGAAACAGAGAGGTCTAGTGCGTCTCTGTTGTCCCTGATGATCTGGAACAAAAAGAGAAAAAAAAAAAAGTAAAAATCTAAAATTTAAACAAGGAGAAACCAGCCCTGCAGAGCAGGGAGTGTCTTGCCTCCTTGGACACTAAGCAAAAACTGGCAGTCTCTCTCTCCAGGCTGAGGGTATAGCTGTGGAGGAGGGGCTTAACAGTCTTCACTTAGTGTCACGCCTCCTAGGGAGATGAGCTATACCCAAGGTCTTCTGTGTCCCCCAAGGAAACTGGGCGAGAAATAATAATAATAATAATTCATTTCATTGTGTTTTTGTACAAGTCCGAACAACTGCCATTAAAAACTGGATTTTTGTATTCACCGTAAAATCCTTTTCTCATAGGATGCATTGGGGGACACAGCACCATGGGTATATGCCCAGCTACCACTAGGAGGCACTAGACATAAAAGAAAAGGTTGGCTCCGCCCAGGTGGGCTATACCCTCTCCAAAGCACTAGGCTATCCAGTTTGTACCAAAAGCAGTAGGAGAGAGAAACAAAAGCGAAGAACCAACATATCCTGGAACGGGAAACAGCAGCCCGGTGACCGGGAGAGTGAGTAAAAACAGAGGGTGGGATCTGTGTCCCCCAATGCATCCTACGAGAAAAGGATTTTACAGTGAGTACAAAAATCCAGTTTTCTCTTGAATGCATTGGGGGACACAGCACCATGGGACGTCCTAAAGCAGTCCTCGAGGGTGGGAGTGAAACCTCATGCAAAAAGAGAGAGAAGAACCATGTGACCCAACAGGACCAGGAGAGACCCTAGCATGAAATGGTTCCAAGAAAAGAGAGACCCTGAAGATCCTAAGGACAGGTGCCTGGGAAACAAGGCCTGCAAGAAGAACCAAGGGAACACCCAGCTCCACTCAAGGTGGGAAACAATAGAATGCTAGAGGAAAAGGGACATGACAGATGTCCCGCGCAAGAGGTTGACAAAAGTGCACTAGAGAGCCAGAGAAAGGATCTAGAACAGTGGTTCTCAACCTTTCTAAAGCCGTGACCCCTTAATACAGTTCCTCATGTTGTGGTGACCCCCAACCATTAAATTTTTTTCCTTGCTACGTCATAACTAATTTTGCTACTGTTATGATGACCCACCAAAAACACGCACAGACACCAATACACCAATACACCAAATGTTAATTCAAATACACAAGAATTCATTCATAACCACAGAACTTTAGCATAAATACAAAATATTTGTAAACCAAATAAATAACTTTAAAATAAATAATAAACAACAAATACCCCCTAAAAAATAAATCAGTGGTGCGCACAGTACCCCTCAAATAAATAACTCAGTGGTGCTCACAGTCCCCCCCCCCCCCCCCAAAAAAAATAAAAATAAATCAGTGGTGCTCAGGGTACCCCTCAAATAAATAAATCAGTGGTGCTTCAAGCCCCCCCCAAATAAATAAATCAGAAGTGCTCAGGGTCCCCCAAATAAATAAATCAGCGGGGCTTCAGGTTTCCCCCAAATAAATAAATCAATGGTGCTCAGGGTCCTCCAAATAAATAAATCAGAAGTGCTCGGGGTCCCCCAAATAAATAAATCAGCGGTGCTTCATGTCCCCCCAAATAAATTAAGCCTTGCTCAGCCAAATAATTAAAATAAAATTAGCCAGGCTCAATTAAATCATTGGTGGCAGTGGCGCTCAGCGGCGGTGTCATTAACGAAAAAACTCGGACCTCAGCAGACAGGCGGCCCGACTTACCCGTCCAGACGTCAGGCTCCTTCAAGCACAGGCAGTGATAGGACATCATTTCCTGTGCGTGAGGATAAGGGGCCGCTGCCGTTGTGCGGGCGACCCACAATAGGAAGCCTTAGGCGACCCCCCGGAAAGGGCCGATCAACCCCCAAAGGGGTCGCGACCCCTAAATTGAGAACCGCTGATCTAGAAGAACCAGGGCTCCCCCTGAGGAAACAGGAGAGTAGCATAGCAACGTCTGTTGGTAACGACCTAGTGCTCTGCATATGAAAGGACGTAAGTTTGAAACAACCTAGCACTCTGCATATATAAGGAATCTCCAGGAGGAGAAGCCCTAAAAGGACAGACCCATCAAGACAAATAGACATGAGGGTGCCTGGCAGGAGATAAAATGTCTGGAAAAAAGGACCGAAGCAGTCCTCAACCAAAGACTAAAAATCTTAGTTGTCTCAGACCAAAATAACTGACTGTCCGTGGCCAACCACATGTAAGGGCCAGGGTAGTAAGACTCACAAGGGAAGGGAGTGAGCCTCTTTTCACAGCAAGGAAGGAGGGAAAGAGAAACACCCAAAAGAAGGTGGAAAACTCTTCCTGCCAGAGAAAATAGCCAACCCCCGGAGGAGGGGGGTCTTAGGTAATGGTCAGGAGAAAAGACCAGCTTCCCATACAGAGGAGGCGAGGAACAAGCCTCTGGAAGACAAAATATCGCTGTGAAATGTAAGACCAGGGAAACCCCTAGCTACATAAAGCCACAGGGAAAAGGGAACCAGTCGCAGGCCCTGGTAATACAAGCGGAGACCCACTGGTGTGAGAGATATTGGAGTAGAAGGAGAGGACTCCAAACAGCCTAAGGAGGAACAGTTCTCCAAATGAGGGAACGCTCTGTCCCAAAAGAGACCATACGATGTAAAGTGTAAACCTTAGCACTAAACAACTAGGTACCAGGTAATTGACCTGGGGGGGGCAGAAAGAGAGGTTAGAATCTCAAGAAGGCAACAACCCTAGAAGACACAGGAGGGAAAAAAAGAGCAAACCGGGCCAAAAGAAGCAGCTGTCATACAAAGCCTGTGTGGTCAAAAGCCATGGGTAGCTTCCCCAGAAGAGAGCTGCCCGCTAGATGGTGTAAGAAGAGTGGGGTCAGGGACCTCAAGTAGGATTACCCGGACAGGGACTCCAGAAGGGTCCAAAGGACCAGACCACCTAAGGACAACAATAGCCAGAAAAACAAGGAAATAACATCGGCCACGGGTTATAAACCATCTCAAGTGTAGTGACCAGCCAACTGTAGAACACTGTCCCAGAAGGTGCAAGTACAGCAGTAAAAGAAACGCCAAACATCCATATTCCAGAAGGATGCAGAAGTCAGCCGGGAAAGCCGGAGAGACTACACAGACATGTAAGGACTAATTACCAGAAGAGCACAATAAAACCCCCAGGGAAGGGGGAGAGAACTGACAGGTGCAGACAATGGCCAGGCCCAGGGAACTGCCCTTCTGTCATGTAGCACAACTAATCAGAAAACATAAGGGAGTACCAAGAACACCCGGACCATAGAAGAGGTATGGGACCACGTCAGATACCAGAGCAAGCCGCGGAGAAGTCCACCCGCCGGCAGGAGTGTGGCACTCACTGGTTCTGTCACAGCCAAACAGAGAGGGCGACCAGCGAATACGCATGTCATTGACCACCCAGAAGGATTCTGTATGGTGGAGGACATCCAGCGATGACCCAAAACTGCAGTGGCGACTGGTGCTCACAACGCTGCGTACCCTTGCAGGAAAGAACATCCAGTGGAGATCCCTGTACTCTGCCGGGACTGTGCCATGTAACTCTGTGAAAAGGATCACAGGAGCAGTAACGACAAAGCGCGTACTCCATCATGAAATGGGGTAACGCAGCGGTGCAGCATGCAGTAGTACTTTACAGGGTAGACAAAGAACAATCCTATCATGCGGAGGGAGAGCAAACTTCTGGTGCACAACAGGACTGGGAAGTCTTGTTAAATAGTGCGTCAGGCAATGAAGTAAAAATCATTCCTAGTACAGAGGCAAAGAGAAGACTAGAGGGCCTGGTTCAGGAGGAACTGCACCTGGTGTCGAATCTGAACAGGCCAGCCATATACTGAAACCACAAGCAACTCTCCTCCACCCAGGAAGGGGGGAGACATATGGATACCAGGTATGTCATGTATGCTAGAAGCAGAACAGAGTGATGAATACAGCATCAGGAGATGGAAACACCACTCCACGTGAACGGGGGGGCCACATGATTGCCTATCACAGATCAGAGCCAGGGAAGGGAGAAATACGCCCAGTAATGTATGCGTCGCAGATTATACCAATAGGGCATAGCTCCTGGCGATACCGCAAATACTCCGCCTATAATAGGAGTAATGTGGCTGCATGGTGCTCATCATAATGAGAATGGAACACAGCTACGGCATTGGATGCTATGGTATATGGAGGCTGTACAGGTACTCTACCTAATAAGGGAGAAATACGGCTGTGAAGTGCAGACTTAAACCAGACAGGTGTAAAGAGTACAGCATCTGGAAAAGGCACAGGAACTCCACGTCAGAGGGGAGCGATGCCTGCGTGGCACACATGAGAACCAAGAAGATGGCCACTATACCTCGCCCGTTTGAAGTAAAAATCATTCCTAGTACTAAGGAATCTCCAGGATGCATGGTGCTCAACAGAACCAGAGAGGAGTACCTGCTACAGCAATCTGCGCAGGCCCTGTTAATACTACGCCCAGGAAGGGAGGAGAAATGGTACAGGTACTCTACCTCTAAGGGGAGCAATGTGGCAGCTTGGTGCACACTACCCAGCATAAGATTAATGGTACAGCCTGTGGCGATGGAGCACCAGAGAACCAGACAGGTGTACAGACTACAGCATCTGAAGATGGTATAGATACTCAACCTATGAAGGGAGCAATATGGCTGCTTGGTGCACATTAGAACAAGTGTAATGGCTACAGCCCCTGGAGATGGAGCACCATAGAACAAGACAAGTGTACTGACTACAGCATCAGAAGATGGTACAGGTACTCTACCTATGAAGGGAGTAACGTAGCTGCCGGGATACGGCTGCATAGTGTACTGTAAAGGCTACAGGCACTCACTCTGGGAGCCAGGGCTCCCTCTGTAACTCTACTCCGCCCAGGAAGGGGGGAGAATATATTGTTGCGTGTTGCACGCTAGCACCAGAATGGCTGTTTTGCAGCGCCTGGCGGGAACACTCTCCGACTAGGAGGGTATTTAGAATATAGCCCCTGGTACAGAGAAATAGCTGCAGTGCTGGGTACAGCAATTGGCAGTGGTACAAGTACCCCCCTGTCAAGTGGGGAGCGTACGTACCTGAAACACCACATAGGTGTGACGGCATGCTAACCATGTGGCGGGTTGCTTACCTTGTGCAGCGCCATCCGAAAGTCCACTAGAGGGGATACCAACCCTGGAGATGAGAGGTTCCTCAGCGGACATTTGTCTTTAACCACTCAGAGGGGATCCGTCTGGTGGAAGACCGCCTGATGCTATGTTACCGAGAGAAAATCAGAACAGAGGTGTTCCCCGAGGCAGTGGATGGAATGGCAGGGAAGGGTTGTCATCAGCCTCAGGCTTGTCCTGGGAGTGACCCGAGGATGCCGAGGAGGAGCGGGACATGGTTGTGACAACCATAGGTCGTCTGCGGGACCTAGCAGAGAGATCCCCATCCGCGGAAGGGTCCATGGGAGGGCAGAGGTGGCCGCAATCCTGTAATGGCTACAGCCCCTGGTCAGGCAGTCAGCGCAGCGACTCTGCCATTGGGAGAGTCGGACAGGATTCCCTATGACCTGGGACAGGGAAGAGGTCCGGTCAGAAGAAACCGAGGTCGTCATGAGGGGGCCTGGGAGCAAATGCGCACAAACAGGGACAAGCTGACCACGTGGCAGCCCTTTATCGCCCCGGGCGCACCAAAATACTTGCGACCCCCCCACTACAGTTTGTCCAAAAGCTGTCTACTGGAACCCAGGGACAGAGTTCCCAAAGATGTGCTGCAGCGGCTGCAGAATCAAGGGACCCCCCCCTTGCTGGCAAGATGGATGCTATTTAAAAGAAAACAGCACCCAGAGGGTTAAAGCCCATGCTTGGCTGACATATGAGGAGGAGTAGTTCCTCCAGAAGCTGAGAGGAGCGGGGAGGTGCCAGCAAAAGCCTGGGAAACAAGGAAAGGGGGCGGGAGAGAATGCGGCATGAAATGAAATGAAGAAAACCGGTAAGGGGGGCTCCTGAGGGGGAGCGACACTCAGGGAGGGGAAAAAACAGGGCAAAAGGAGCACCAGGGGACCTGGGGCGGGCCAGAGAAAACTCGGCCTAGTTCCGGCAGAAGTCGGGGACTAAAATAGATGGGAGGCCGGGGAGAGGACCGGGGGAGGCCGCAAAGGAAGAGGAATGACCAGGAGAAGGGAAAAAAAGAGGAAGATCCCACTCCCTCTCCCAGAGAGAGAATTTCCCCCCTCCCTGGGAGAGAAGGGATGTATCCCACCCCCTGGCCACAACAGGGGACCTCACCCTGGACCCCCACTAACTCTGGGACAGGGACGCACGTGAAATACTCACCGTCCGATGTCTTCAGGCGCCGCAGGATCACCCCATCGGCAGACTCAACACGGGGACCGTGGGAATGCCGACATGCCACTGCGGATGCAGTCAATGTGGACTGGGTGACCGGCGAGGTACCTGGGTACACGCCCGCAGGGGGTGCAGCTAAAGTGGCAGCCCACGATGGAGTACCCACCTGCAGCAGGTGAAAACCTGCAGAAGAGAAAAAAAAATAAAATAAAAAAATAGTAGGAAGATCTGCAGGAGAAAAGCAGGTCAGGTCTGCCTCCTACGGCACTAGACAAAAAACTGCATAGCCTCGGGCTGTGGAGAGGGTATAGCCCACCTGGGCGGAGCCAACCTTTTTTTTTATGTCTAGTGCCTCCTAGTGGTAGCTGGGCATATACCCATGGTGCTGTGTCCCCCAATGCATTCAAGAGAAATAAATAAATATAAAAAATAAGAAGGGAAGCCTTAAACACGTAAGAGAACACTGCATTACTCAGTAATGCAGATATTAAATAAAAGGTCCCGGTTTATTCCTCCTCTGACATTATCCTTGCACGCTTTCATAGACACAATGCTATAAAAGGGTAAATATTTGTGTCAGTTTCCCCTTACTCCTAAATCTACCTTAACTAAGGCCACATTCACACGACCATATCCATTTTGGGGTCCGTAAACCCAGCGACCACCTCTGCTGTATTGCGGCAGTGGCCGTAACCACTGAAAAAGAACAGAAAAGGAAAACAAAAGAGGGAGCTAATTTCAGTAATTACAAGCATTTGTTAAAGTTGTCTCACTTCAGTAAATGGCATTTTATCATGTGGAGAAAATTAATACGAGGCACTTACTAATGTATTGTGATTGTCCATATTGCCTCCTTTGCTGGCTTTATTGATTTTTCCATCACATTATACACTGCTCGTTTCCAGGGGTTATGACCACCCTGCAATCCAGCAGCAGTGGTCATGATTACACACTATTGGAAAAAGCACCAGCCTCTCTGGTGGCCATAGCTATGGGAGTGCGCATAGACCAGAGTTTTTTTCCTATAGTGTGTAAGCATGGCCACCGCTGTTGGATTGCAGGGTGGTCTGTAACCATGGAAACGAGTAGTGTATAATGTGATGGAAAAAGGAATCCAGCCAGCAAAGGAAGCAATATGGACAATCACAATACATTAGTAAGTGCCTTGTATTAACTGCATCTACATGATAAATGCCATTTGCTGAAGTGACAACCCCTTTAAGTTGTCTATTTCACAGTGATGCACACGTTGAAAGGTGGCTGCCCTGATGGGAATAACAATTTAGGTAAGGACTAACTGGAAATGTAGACCGTTTCTGCTCACCTGAGAGATAAAGCACATGAGAGTTCTTGTTCTCCGGCACCTTGTCAGATCGCTCACATGGCTGCATTCCCAGAAACTTGATGATGTTTGTAACAGCATCTGTGGCCGCGATAATGTAAGAGAAAAATACATACCAAGTTATCAAATTTCTCAGACACTGTCTAATTCATTTCTGAGGCAGAGACAATTTTTGAAGGCTCCAGCCAATATTCAGAACATTCATATTGTCGAGGCGTAATGGTAAATTTAGAACTTTACACTACAAGAGCAGTGACATCAGGTTTACAGGTCATTAAAGCTTTATACATTATGGGTCTCACAATCTACAAGGCTCCATTGCTGTATGACCTGTTAGAGAATGTATTTACCTTCCAAGGTTTTAGTAGTACTGAGTGCGAAGGTCTCCTCTTTCTCATAGGCATCTCCAACCTCATCCCATGCAGCACCAAAATTTGGCTTTAACACCTTTTGAATGTGGTCTTCTATAGTAACCTCCAAGTCTTCAAGCTAGATAAAACACAAATCGCTGAGATATAAACTTTTATGGTTTGCTTCTATCTATAGGGCTGACATTTCAAACTGTGGATTTGATGCAGTTTTTTGCCCTGATGAATACAAAATAGCGGGAAAAATGCACTAAAAAGTGGATTTTTATCCAGAAAATCTGCCGCACATTACAATACCAGCCAAGTAGATGAGATTTTTAAACTCTCATCTACATGGTGCGGAGATTTCCTGTATTTAAATTGATTTGCATGGCAGTTTTTGAAATCCGCAGAATGTTAATAGTTTCTGCGGATTTTCAGTCCAGATTTCATGCTTTGCAGAGAAAATCCATGTAAACATCAGCAACAAAATCTACACGTAACACAAACAGATTTCAGTGTGGATTTGGTGCAGCAAATCCACATAAACTACAATAACATGTGCATGTACCCTTAGGCTTCCGACACAATACAGTTTTATGGTATTTTATGGGTCTTTACTGTACCTCCAATCTGAGATGGAGTTTTTTTTTTGTTTTTTTTCAAGATGCTGTGAAAAATATGCGAATTTGTTAAACTTTTTACTTTTTTTATTAAGTGATGTGAGGGGGGGGGGGGGGGGCTGTTAAAATAAAGAAGCACCCAACTGCGATGCAGCGCTACAGCCGTCATCTTCTCAGGATGCAGCCAATGACGTATTGTTGGCTGCAGCGGTATACAGAACGTCACCACTGCAGCTCGGTGGTGCTGGATTGAAGCATGTGCAGGAAATTATGGCAATTTTTATATTTTATTATTTTAATTTGGCTCACCAACACAAAATGAAAAACAGCTTTAAGTCCCCATGTGGCATACAGGGGCTAGTTCACATACCACATATTCATCGTTGTAACCTTCATCATCAGGAACTCCTGTATGAGGATCACAGTCTTTGACAACAAACTTCATTGTGCAGTTAAATGTGCAAGACACTGAGGAAGGGAAACAAATCCATCAGATAAAACTGCAACAAATCTATACATCTAGCTGTAGCATCACAAGTATCACAGTGGACATTACTTGCAGCAACTCTACTGCCGTTTGCAAACTTTTAGGCCAGAGGCACAAAAAACACTGTAACAAAAACAAAACACTATGCTGCTTTTTAAAAGGGATTTCCGTGAATATGTCCATATATAGTGCTGTGTGGAGATGCATGTGGATCCACAAGTGTACTTACAGATGCAGTTTGTGCATACGTACCTGCTGCGGACTCATCCTCGGGAAGTCTGACCAGAGTGTAGCATATGCCAGGCTGATTGTAAGGGAGACTTGGTGCTGGGACATAACAGACCACTTCATATCCTTCTGAAGGCTCCACTTGAACAATAACCTTTTCTAAGAACTGATCATTCAGGGTATTGGTACAGTCAAACTGGCCAAGGGGAAAGGAAGAAACAACAGTAGTTGCTTGGGGAATTTGAAAATATTTAAAGCCTCAAAATAAACTAGAGGGAAGAGCATACACACCTGAAATACAATATGATCTGTGAAGACATGCTTAATACAGCGCACAAAGTATTCCGTTTCTGCTTCTGTGAGTTGTAGGGGGTCAGAGGACTTAAAAAGTGGCCCCAGATTTTTGAATTCTGGAATGGCTGCCAGTTGTTCTGTAGAGAGACATGGACATGAGGTGAATCAAATCTACTAACATTCATATTACTCACAGTAAACCATATACAAATCTCACTGGTTACTACACACAGACCTATTCAACCACATCAAAATCTGTGACGATCAAAATTAAAAATATTTTCTTACTATTAAAATTTATGGCACATTGCAAGATATAAAATCACTTTTTGAAGTTGGTGGTGGTGGGGTGTCTGACTGCGAGGACCCCACTGATTCTCAAAAAGAAGGGGTAACATTGTTAGTTTTTCATTTAAAGGAAGTGAAGTTTCAATTTCATTCACAACAAGTGTCTAGGAGCGACCTTGGGATCTGTGGTGCTCTCAGAGGTTGAACCCCCTCTGATCTTAAAGGGCTTGTCCAGGATTTTGATATCAAATCGCCTATCTTTAGGATAGGCCATCAATATTAGATGGATAGGGGTCCGATACCCCACACCTCCACCGATCTGCTGGTACTACACAACTCCATCCACTGTGCTACAGTTAGCAGCTGATCGGCGGGGGTACAGGAAGTTGGACCCCAGCCGATCTGATACTGATGGCCATGAATGTCACAATTCTACACAACCCCTTTAATGTTATGGCATCTGTGATATCAAATAATATTATACAATGGAAATACCCTTTAAATTAGCTGAAATGATGGTGAAAATTTAATTCACTGCATAAAATTCACAAATTTTACTGTAGTATGTGTAAAGGGTGACATTGTGAATTTTACCGGATGGAATTTGGCCTCCAAGAATGGATAAACTGAGCAAACTGTACCCAAACTTCAGGGCCCGGATTGGATTCGTAGTTCTCCCACCAACATCTTTTTAACTCTTAATTAAACTAAAACTATTAACTACACAAAAAGATTTAGCATACCTATTCCAAATACATAAACTAGAACTAGAATGTTTACCTTGAAATATGTCTTGGCGAGCAGGTATGGTTTTACCAAGCTGCTTCCCAGCCACTGAAGTGAGATCTAACAGGAAAGAAGGTGAACAGAAAATGAATGCAATAATACGATGGAACAGAAATCAAACAATCATTATGTCTCAATTAGAGCATCACACATTACACTGATCAATGCAATCCTCTTCTGTGGGCACATTTATCTAGGCCTATCAAGAGAACATTATAACGGTCATGCTGTTATCCCAATTCTACACCTACTATTAGCACAAGGATCACCCGTCAGATAACATCTTCCCCCTCATAGCAGCAGTAGACTGACAATGGGTTATCTGTCTATTAGAAAGGTTTAATTATGTGTGCTGACAGCTACAAAAGAACATTATTTTGTATTTATTTTTCCATGGTATAGAAATTAAAAAAGAAAAAAAAACTGCCAAAATTCTAAAAAATATATATATTTTCTATGATTATTGAGTTTCGAATGGAAATGCTCCATTAAGGCCCCATTCACACTATGTGCTCTCCGCTTCCGCATTTGCGGAGCGCGGCCCCGAACTTCCGGACCGCAGCTCCGCAAAAGATAGAACATGTCCTATTCTTGTCCGCAGCTGCGGACAAGAATAGGCAGTTCTATAGGGGGTGCCGGCCTGGTGTGTTGCGGATCCGCAATTTGCGGACCGCAACACACCACGGACGTGTGAATGGACCCTAAGCTTGTGGTAGGACATTAGTAATATCTATGTACTGTGGTCTAGAGACCCTCACTGGCACATACCTGCTTTTTGTTCCACCAGAGGAACTGTGGATAAAGGAACAGATTTCAAATCAAATGGTTTTTCTGATGGTTCTAGAGTGTACTGGTGTAAAGCCTTCTCCATTCCCAGAACAGACACAGTCAGTCCTGCAGAAATCCCACCAGACAAAAATGAGAAGAATGCAAAAGCAAAAAAATAATAATAAGTAAACCAAGGCCTCAGATAAAAATTCAAGATGCTGTAAACTACAGGCCTGCACAGGGTCACTAAATGACTATAGATTTAGGATCTTCTAGAAGAATGCTGATCAACATAAGGTAGTGAAACTGTAAATGTGAACCTCCCCATAAACAGGAGAGGAGATAAGTATTGGTTCGTGGGCGTCTAAACACTGGGACTCCCAACAATCACAAGAACAGGCTCATGTGCCCACATATGGAGTGTGCATCTACTCCATTCCTGCTCTATGGGGCTGACAGAAATAGCTGAGCACTGTACTTGGCTATCTCCATCAGTAACGCACTTGAATGACCTGCCTCTCCATTCATAGAGAGGCATAGGACCACCGTTCCCAAGATTGATGGGGTGTCAGCGGTCGGACTGTAAATAATCAGATACTTGTAAAAGGGTAAAACTTTATAAACTTGGCACAACCACTTTAAGAAACCTGCTGATGGCAGTAAAAAGCAATATCCAAGAAAAATACTAACCATTCAAAATATAGGCGGCATTGAGGTTTAACTGTTTCTGCTTCAGAACATTGAAGTAAAATGTTGCTCTGTCCCGGACTTCATCGTCACTGTCCATCATACACCTGGTATATAGGAACAGGAAGTTATAAGCTTCAAAATGTACAAAGTTAATAAACTGAAGAAATGACCACAGCACGCCAGTAGTCACAGAGAAAGGCTCAGCTTGAGTCAAAATGTCACCTGCATCAGATGAAAAAAAAAAAAACTTGTGCCCTACAGCAGGAAACATAGAATGTGTCGGCAGATAAGAACCATTTGGCCCATCTAGTCTGCCCAATATACTGAATACTATGGATAGCCCCCGGCCCTATCTTATATGAAGGATAGCCTTATGCCTTTCCCATGCATGCTTAAACCCCTTCACTGTATTTGCAGCTGCCACTTCTGCAGGAAGGCTATTCCATGCATCCACTACTCTCTCAGTGAAGTAATACTTCCTTATATTACTTTTAAACCTTTGCCCCTCTAATTTAAAACTGTGTCCTCTTGTGGTAGTTTTTCTTCTTTTAAATATGCTCTCCTCCTTTACCGAGTTGATTCCCTTTATGTATTTAAAAGTTTCTATCATATCCCCTCTGTCTCGTCTTTCTTCCAAGCTATACATATTAAGGTCCTTTAATCTTTCCTGGTAAGTTTTATCCTACAATCCATGTACTAGTTTAGTAGCTCTTCTCTGAACTCTCTCCAAAGTATCGATATCCTTCTGGAGATATGGCCTCCAGTACTGCGCACAATACTCCAAGTGAGGTCTCACTAGTGCTCTGTAGAGCGGCATGTGCTGTGTTGATACATTCTGTTATAATACACTTATATTTGGTTGCCCTTATGTTCTAAGAGTTCTAAATGCTGCAAGAACAAAAAAGTGATAGTAGGCAAGAAACAAGTAAAAATGGCTTCTTACTTTCAGATAGGCATTCAAAGTTTATTTTCCCCCCAGGAAAATATCTTTGAATTAAAAACAAAAAACTGAGCTGTGTGAACAAGGCATAAAGAAGGGAGCATCCATGCACTGCATATCATGATTCAGCACTAGTGGGAATGTGTTAGAAAATCTCAGAAAACACCTTTAATAAGAAATGAAAGCCTAACAGATTACCTTTCCACTGGATAGGTCATTAGTATCTAATCGGTGGGGGTCTGACACACGGGAACCCCGCCGATCAGCTGTTTGAAAAGGCACTGGCACCCAGTGTAGCGCAGCAGCTTTCTCTAAGCTCACCAGGCACAGCGGCTATGCTTGGTATTGTAGCTCAGAGCCATTCACTTCAATGTGACCGATGAACGTGGCGTCACATCGCCTAGGGAAAGCCAGAGATGGTCATGGTGCTACTGTGGCCACTGGTGCCTTCTCAAACAGTTTGACCTCCTCCGATCAGATACTGATGACCTCTCCAGTAGATAATATTACAAGAAAATTTAGACTAGCACATTAATATACATAGTCATCAAACATGGTTGATAAAAAAAATGGCTGCACAACATTTCACATACAAACAATGGAGCTGAGAAATGGGGATCATTCTAAATTAAATTAAAGTGGTATTATACCTACTATAAATGGAAAAATGGAAGCTCTTAGTGCACATTTCTGATCAAACGTGTGTCGGGCCCATCTACTAGGCGTCAAGGTGGCTTCCGCAGACGGATACCCAACACTTATATACCGCCTTATATACACACACGTTTAATCAAAAATGTGCGCAGAGAGCTTTCATTTTTCCATTTATAGTAGGTATAATACCACTTTAATTTAGAATGATCCCCATTTCTCAGCTCTATTGTTTGTATGTGTAAAGTTGTGCAGCCATTTTTTTTATCAACTCTCCAGAGGATAAGTTATCAGTTAAAATATCCCAAAAAACCCCTTTTAGCATGCTCCTTACTGTTGTGCATTTTCATACGTATACAATATTATCTAATGACATTATAATCAAAATGAATGCTCATCTCATTGCCTTTAAGAATAAAATCAGCCTGAACCAAAGTTCTATTATGTGGCTGAGGAAGCCAAGATGAGTTCATGGCAAGTTCAGTTTATATAAAAATAATTGTGAACATAAAACGGACATTGTATTTAAAAGTTATTACTAAAGATATGGGATTATCTGTAAGGAGTAAACCAACTTCCTAAGACATGTCTGTCTGGAGGGAACAAGGTTATTTCATGGATAAGCAATGACTTGATAAGGAATCATATCCTTGAGGCACACCTGCTGTATGAGGTTCAATTTATATATTCATAATTATATTAGAGATATATATATATATAGATAGAGATATATATATATATATATATATATATATATATATATATATATATCTATCTATCTCTGTATGGTATATTTAGTTTACAACATATGTTGATCAATAATTCATATAATGTGTTATCTATGTGTAACAATGTATCGATTTATATATATATGTTATACCATGTATTTATCATTTAGAAGGTATTGTAGAAGGTATAGAAACATTGAAGTAAGTTTATGTTAATTGGATTTCTGAGAAGAGTAAATGTTATTTCAAAACAATAGTTATTCATGGATGTAGATAAGTGAAATGTACAAATTCCGATGCCAAGCATCAAAGCCGTTATATAAAATTTTCATCAAGTCAGCCTATATTTCAAAAAGATAGGAGAAGACAGCCAACTCCAACAAGTCCAGGATATAGGTAATTAAAAGTGACAGGAAAAGACCTTCCTCAATGATGTATGTTAAAAGGTCAAGGAGGTCATGTTGAACGTATTATTAGATATTTAGTTTTAATGCTTAAAAGTTGTGATGTTCATCTGCAGTACCGCAGTGCCATCTGGAGGCAGATGGACAATATTATATTATTTCATTATTTGTTCTATACCATATTAGGAGTTAATATGAC
The DNA here is from genome assembly GCF_905171765.1 of Bufo bufo. NCBI lineage: Eukaryota > Metazoa > Chordata > Amphibia > Anura > Bufonidae > Bufo > Bufo bufo. The sequence goes on along the minus strand of NC_053389.1, from coordinate 590,667,424 downwards.
ATCATGGTGTTATTAGCATGCGAATACACCCACCTTACCCGATTGGGAATCGCTAATCTAAAGGGGATGATTCTTAGATAAGGGGGGAATAATTACTCGTGTGCGGAACAGCAAGGGGGCCATATAGATCCATATATCCTGTGATCCATCCATCCATTCAATCAAAAAGAAAACTTTATCAGAAGAAACTTGAATTATTTTTTTGGATTACTAGGAAAGTTCTTTAGAACTGGTCCCATCTGAACTCTGTCTACCTTTGACCTGGTAACGTATATTTTGTTTACTACTCGTGATATTAATAAGGAGACTTTTGTATTACTTACCAGTAAAGTCTCTTTCTCGCTCTTCCTTGGGGGACACAGGAAACCATGGGTATAGCTGTGCTCCCTAGGAGGCGTGACACTAAGTGAAAGCTGTAAGCCCCTCCTCCATCAGCTATACCCTTCAGCCTGGAGAGAGAGACTGCCAGTTGCGTGTCCAAGTAGTGAAAGATAACCACCAACCGGAAAAAAGAACTGTCAAGCCCCAACGGGGCAACCAAGCCGGAACCACAACTGTAAACCCAAATGAAGGGCGGGTGCTCTGTCCCCCAAGGAAGAGCGAGAAAGAGACTTTACTGGTAAGTAATACAAAAGTCTCCTTTTCTCGCCCATATTCCTTGGGGGACACAGGAAACCATGGGACGTTCCAGAGCAGTCCCAGAAGGGAGGGACCAGAACAAACTAGACCAACACCAGAGGCATCAATCAACTGCCGCCTGCAACACCAGACGGCCTAAAGCAGCGTCAGCCGACGCATGAGTATGCACCCTGTAGAACTTGGTGAAGGTGTGCAAGGAGGACCAAGTGGCCGCCTTGCAAATCTGCTCCGTAGAAGCCCGATTCCTCTGAGCCCAGGAAGCCCCGACCGCTCTAGTGGAGTGAGCGGTAACACCAAGGGGCGGAACCTTGCCCTTGGCGAGATAAGCCTCAGTAACAGCCATCTTGACAAAACGGGCGATAGCAACTTTGGACGCCGCCATCCCTCTGTGCGACCCCTCCGGAACCACAAAGAGCGAGTCAGTACGCCTGAAAGGGCTGGTTACCTCCAGGTAAACCTTGAGCGCCCTGACAACGTCCAGGCGATGAAGCTTCCTCTCCCGAGGGTGGGAAGGGGAAGGACACAAAGAGGGGAGAACGATGTCCTCGTTCAGATGAAAGGCGGAGACCACCTTAGGAAGGAAGGAAGGGACCGGACGAAGAACCACCTTGTCCTGGTGGAACACTAGGAAAGGTTCCAGACAGGAGAGTGCAGCCAATTCGGACACCCTCCGAAGAGAGGTGACGGCTACAAGGAAAATAACCTTGCAGGACAGAAGTCGCAAGGAAACCGTCCGCAGAGGCTCGAAAGGAGAAGCCTGGAGCGCTGAGAGAACCAGGTTCAGGTCCCAGGGCGGTACCGGAGGGCGGTACGGGGGAACCGCGTGAGCCACGCCCTGAAGGAAGGTCTTGACAGGACCAAGGGGGGCCAGTGGGCGCTGAAACAAATTGGACAGCGCAGACACCTGACCCTTCAAAGAACTAAGACCCAGACCTTGGGCAAGTCCGCTCTGCAGGAAGGACAAAACGGTGGGGAGAGAAAAGCGGAGCGGAGGAATCCCCAGATCCCCAAATAGGTCCTCCAGGTCCTATAATAGATCCTAGAAGAGGACGGCTTACGGGCGCGGATCATGGTGCGGACGACGTCCGCAGAAAAACCCCTACGTGTCAGGACGGTGGTCTCAACAACCACGCCGTCAAACTTAGGGACCTTAAACGCGGGTGGAAGATCGGTCCCTGAGAGAGAAGATCTTCCCTGGCGGGCAGCGGCCAGGGCGCGTCTGCCAGGAGCAGCATGAGGTCGGCATACCAAGACCGGCGGGCCAGTCCGGAGCGACCAGAATCACCGAGACGCCTTCCGCCGCGATCTTCCGAAGGACCTTGGGCAGGAGTGGGATGGGAGGGAATATGTATGGACGCGCGAAGCCTCGCCAAGGAAGAACGAGGGCGTCGGCTCCGCAAGCTCCCGGATCCCTGGCCCTGGACAGATAGGCGGGGACCTTGTGATTGAACTTGGAGGCCATGAGGTCCACGTCCGGTATGCCCCAACGAAGGCAAATGGCCTCGAACACCTCCGGGTGAAGAGACCACTCGCCGGGGTCGACGGTGGTGCGACTGAGGAAGTCCGCCGCATAATTGTCCACCCCTGGAATAAAAATTGCAGATAGAGCCGGGACGTGGGCTTCCGCCCAACGGAGAATGCTGGTGACCTCCCGCATCGCTGCAGCGCTGCGAGTGCCCCCCTGGTGGTTTATGTACGCCACGGCCGTGGCGTTGTCCGATTGCACACGAACTGGATGACCCTTCAGCAGATGAGTCCAGTGTCGCAGAGACAGAAGGGCCGCTCTCAGCTCCAGGACATTGATCGAGAGTTTGGACTCCGATGGAGACCAAATGCCCTGGACGGATCGGGGAGGAAACACGCCTCCCCAGCCCAAGAGACTGGCATCGGTTGTAACCACCAACCAGTTGAGCGGCAGAAAGGACCTGCCCAGAAGAGGGGACTGTAACCACCAGCGGAGAGATGACCGCACCGGAGGCGATAGATGGAAGGGATGATCCAGAGACTCCGGCGATTTGTCCCAGGAGGAGAGGATCGCCCGTTGGAGAGGGCGGGAGTGAAACTGCGCAAATGGGATCGCCTCGAAGCAGGCAACCATCTGCCCCAAGACCCGCATGCAGAAGCGGAAGGACGGTCGACGGTGGAGAAGGAGACCCCGAATCGCCCGACGGAGGGTCAGTCGTTTTTCCGAGGGAAGACGTACCTCCGCCGCTCCCGTGTCTAAAAGCATTCCCAGGAAGACCAGTTGTCTGGAGGGGGGAAGGGAGGACTTGGGGAAGTTGATGACCCAACCGAACCTCGCCAGGGTCTCTAGAGTGAGATCCACGCTGGCAACCGCTTGAGAAAGGGACGGAGCTTTGATGAGGATATCGTCCAAGTACGGTAGCAGAAAAACACCCCTGGAGCGGAGTAAGGCCAAAACCGGGGCCAGGACCTTGGTGAACACCCGGGGGGCTGGCGACAAATTGGAAGTGAAGGTCCCCCACGGCGAATCGGAGGAAGCGATGGTGACACCGGGCTACCGGAACATGGAGGTAGGCATCCTGTATATCGATGGAAGACATGAAATCTCCCCGCTCCAGGGAAGCCACCGCGGAACGGAGGGACTCCATCCGAAACCGTCGAAGGAGGAGAAAACGGTTGAGCCTTTTGAGGTCCAAAATGAGCCGCATCGAACCTCCCTTCTTGGGAACTACAAAGAGGTTCGAATAGAACCCTTGGAACCTTTCCTCTAGAGCAGGGGTCTCCAAACTTTTCAACAGGAGGGCCACATTGAAGATTTTACAAGTATTCGGGGGCCGGAAAAAAAAATCAGTTATGTATTAAATTAAATGTATATATTTTACATGGATCGTTTTTGTAATCAGCATGATATGACTGAGAACAAAAGAGAAAAAACTTTAGCAAAACAACGCAAAGACACCCGTGTCCCTATCAGCGGTGTCCCCATCAGCACAAAAATGTCCCCATCAGCACAGCAATGTCCCCATCAGCACAGCAATGTCCCCATCAGCACAGCAATGTCCCCATCAGCACAGCAATGTCCCCATCAGCACAGCAATGTCCCCATCAGCACAGCAATGTCCCCATCAGCACAGCAATGTCCCCATCAGCACAGCAATGTCCCCATCAGCACAGCAATGTCCCCATCAGCACAGCAATGTCCCCATCAGCACAGCAATGTCCCCATCAGCACAGCAATGTCCCCATCAGCACAGCAATGTCCCCATCAGCACAGCAATGTCCCCATCAGCACAGCAATGTCAGCATCAGCACAGCAATGTCAGCATCAGCACAGCAATGTCAGCATCAGCACAGCAATGTCAGCATCAGCACAGCAATGTCAGCATCAGCACAGCAATGTCCCCATCAGCACAGCAATGTCCCCATCAGCACAGCAATGTCCCCATCAGCACAGCAATGTCCCCATCAGCACAGCAATGTCCCCATCAGCACAGCAATGTCAGCATCAGCACAACAATGTCCCCATCAGCACAGCAATGTCCCCATCAGCACAGCAATGTCCCCATCAGCACAGCAATGTCCCCATCAGCACAGCAATGTCCCCATCAGCACAGCAATGTCAGCATCAGCACAGCAATGTCAGCATCAGCACAACAATGTCCCCATCAGCACAGCAATGTCCCCATCAGCACAGCAATGTCCCCATCAGCACAGCAATGTCCCCATCAGCACAGCAATGTCAGCATCAGCACAGCAATGTCAGCATCAGCACAGCAATGTCAGCATCAGCACAACAATGTCCCCATCAGCACAGCAATGTCCCCATCAGCACAGCAATGTCAGCATCAGCACAGCAATGTCAGCATCAGCACAGCAATGTCAGCATCAACACAGCAATGTCCCCATCAGCCGTGTCACCCTTAAGCACAGCAATGTCCCCATCAACGATGTCCCCATCAGAACAGCAATGTCCCCATCAGCGGAGTCCCCATTAGCAGCTGATAGGGGCCACCACTGATGGGGACACTGCTGTTGGGGACGCGGCTGATGGGGACACCATTGATGGGGACACCCGTGTCCCTATCAGCGGTGTCCCCATCAGAACAGCAATGGCCAAATCAGAACAGCAATGTCCCCATCAGAAAAGCAATATTCCCATAAAAAAAAAAATATTCCCATCAAAAAAACAATATTCCCATCAGAAAAACAATATTCCCATCATGGGGACACCCACTGATGGGGACGCTGCTGTTGGGGACATTGCTGTGCTGATGGGGACACCACTGATGGGGACGCTGCTGTTGGGGACATTGCTGTGCTGATGGGGACACCACTGATGGGGACACCATTGATGGGGACACCCGTGTCCCTATCAGCGTTGTCCCCATCAGCACAGCAATGTCCCCATCAGCGGTGTCCCCATCAGCACAGCAATGTCCCCATCAGCGGTGTCCCCATCAGCACAGCAATGTCCCCATCAGAACAGCAATGTCAGCATCAGCACAGCAATGTCCCCATTAATGATGTCCCCATCAGAACAGCAATGTCCCCATCAGCGGAGTCCCCATTAGCAGCTGATGGGGACACCACTGATGAGGACACTGCCTTTGGGGACGCGGTTGATGGGGACACCCGTGTCCCTATCAGTGGTGTCCCCATCAGAACAGCAATGTCCCCATCAGAATGGGGACGCTGATGGGGACATTGCTGTACTGATGGGGACACCATTGATGGGGACACCTTTGTCCCCATCAGCAGTGTGCCAATCAGCGGTGTCCTCAGCAATGTCCCCATCAGCACAGCAATGTTCACATCAGCAGTTTCCACATTAGCAGCGTCCCCATCATTGCTGATGGGGACGCCGCTGTGCTGATGTGGAAACCGATGATGGGTCACCGCTGATGGGGATACCCATGTCCCCATCAGCGGTGTCCCCAGCAATGTCCCATCAGAACAGCAATGTCCCCATCAGCAGTGTCCACCGCAACATCCCCATCAGCACAGCAATGTCCCTGTCAGCGGTGTCCCCAGCAGCATGTGTCCCCATCACCGCTGATGGGGACACCTCTGATGGGGACATTGCTGTGCTGATGGGGACATCGATTATGGGGTTACCGCTGATGGGGACATTGCTATCCTGATGGGGACACCATTGATGTGGACACCCATGTCCCCATCAGCAGTGTGCCAAACAGCGGTGTCCCCAGCAATGTCCCCATCAGAACAGAATTGTCCCCATCAGCAGTGTGCCCATCATCGCTGATGGGGACACCTCTGATGGGGACATTGCTGTGCTGATGGGGACACCATTGATGGGGACACCCGTGTCCTCATCAACGGTGTCCCCATCAGAACAGCAATGTCCCCATCAGCACAGCAAAGTCCCCATCAGCAGTGTCCCCAGCAGCACAGCAATATCCCCATCAGTATGTGTCCTCAGCAGCTTGTGTCCCCATCAGCGCAGCACAGCAATGTCAGCGTTCCCCATTGTGTCCCCATCAGCGTTGTGCAACACTTGCCTCCGCTGTAGCCGGCTTCTGCTCCTCTTCTTTTTTTTTTCTTCTTGGACTCCTGAGTCCCGACTCCCGCCCGCTGCTACACACGTGGATTTGTTATTTCAAACAGCGGGCGGGAAGAGGGGAGGTGCCGCACCTGTGACGTCACTGGTTGCCGGGACATCGGCGGTCCCAGCAGCCAATCAAAAAGCACAGCGTGACAGCATGGGCGGTTGTGCGGCTTTCGTTCCTGCAACCTGTCAGCTGCGGGCGGGCGCGGAATCGAACACACAACACAAGCGTGACAGCATGGGCGGTTGTGCGGATTTGGTTCCTGCAACCTGCCAGCTGCGGGCGGGCCGGATCGAACGCACAAGCGGGCCGGTTGTGGCCCGCGGGCCGGGGTTTGGAGACCCCTGCTCTAGAGGAACGGGGGTAATCACCCCCCTGTCCAGTAAGGCTTGAACAGCCGCGAAGAACGCAGCCGCGCTTTTCGGGTCCCGCGGCAGGCGGGAGCGAAAGAACCGATCTGGAGGGAAGGACGCGAATTCGATTTTGTATCCGGAAGACACAATTTCGAGAGCCCAGGCGTCGGAGACGTGAGCCATCCAGACGTCCCTGAAAAGGAGGAGCCGGCCCCCCACCCGGGTGGGTGGGGGCGCACCTTCAGGCAGAGGACTGCTTTGCTGCGGGCAGCCTGCGCCAGGAGGGCTGCGCCCGAAATAACGGCTTCCTACGCTTATCCTGGGGAGGGGCCGAAGCGGCAGCTGCGGGGGGAGCCCCAGAGGTCCTGCGGGAGGACCGAAAACAAGACGCACCAGGGCGTCCGCGGGGGGCGCCCCTGGCTTGGGGTTGAGGAAGATGGGTGCTTTTACCACCCGTGGCCTCTGAAATAAGCTCGTCTAGGCGGACCCCGAAAAGGCGGGAACCCGCAAAAGGTAGCCCCGCCAAGGAACGTTTGGAGGCAGCGTCCGCTTTCCAAACCTTCAGCCACAGTTCCCTCCTGACGGAAACTGCCAGGGCGGAGGAGCGTGCTATAAGGGCTCCCGCATCAAGGGAGGCCTCACAAACAAAATTCCCGGCCCGAATAATAAGCTGGGCCAAGGAACGTAGGTCCTGGATGGGGACGTCCGAGTCCAACTCCTGTTCCAGCTGCACACCCCAAGCAGAGATTGCTTTACCTGCCCAGGCAGAGGCAAAAACCGGTCTGAGGGCAGAACCGGAGGCAGCAAAAATGCCCTTGGAAAGGGTCTCCATGCGACGGTCCTCCGCTGACTGAAGAGAGGACCCGTCGGGAACAGGGATGGCCGTGTTCTTTGACAGACGGGCCACCTTGGGTGGGGACGACCAGGTGGCCACGACATCGGCTGGAAAAGGATAGCAAATATCCAGCTTCTTGGGGTTGACAAAACGGGCGTCCGGGCGAGCCCAAGCCTTAGACACCACGGAGGAGAAATCAGAGTGGATTGGAAAGACTTTTGAGGCCTGCCTGGGTCTGATAAAGGAGACGCTAGCTGCGTCAGAGCTAGGGGGGTCATCTTGCACCTTAAAGGTGTCACGAATATCAGAGATGAGTTGACCCATCGCTGAGGCTAGCTTGGACGGCAGGGCCGAGTCCATTTCCAAATCCGAAGCCGCCAATTCACCTTCAGAGGGCGAATCCTTTGGAGAGGAGAGGCCCGTCTGAGTGCGCACGCATGGCGGGGAGAGGGAGGCATCCGAGGAGGAGGCTCGCTCTACTCTAAAACGCTTCTGAGAGTGCCTAGCTCGGGAAGGGTCACTAAGAGAGGGTGAACCCGCCGCAGCGGCGGAAGCGGTGGACCCGGAGGGCGCGACAGTAAGAGTGGCGTCCTGCGGGGTAGGCGGCCTGTCTATTAGGCGGCCCACGACATGGGTGAGGCTTTCCACGGCCTGGGACAGGGATCTAGCCCAGTCAGGCGGGTCAGAGGAAACAGGGAGCGACACAGCGGGCGACTGAGGCTGCGGTGGAGCTCGGCATGCAGGACAGTGCGGATCAGACTGCCCCCGGGGAAAGGGTTCCCTACAAGCGGTACAGGCATGGTACCAAGGCTTGGCGGCTGCAGAAGGGTCTGACATGGTGGCAAAAAATGTTGCACTTAAAGTGGGAGACCCCAGGGAAAAAACGGAACGGGGATTACACCCAAGCAGCAGTACTGGTGGCACGGAGGGGGTTAACAGTCCTACCAGACCCGCGGACAGTGCAAGCGGCAGCAGCAAGGGCAGCAGACTGAAGGAGGCTGTGGAGGAGTGGCAGCAGGCACGAAGATGAAGAGCTTCAGGATCGGACGGCAGAGAGGATTCCACGCAGCACTAGAGATGTGGAGCCCGACGAAACAGGAAGTAGCGGAGCGCATGTAGGAAGCTCCGCCCCCCCTGCCGCGCTGAAGGAGAAGGCAGAGCCGCGCGCGCGCGGCAAAATGATTTAACCCCCAAGGAAGATGAAGTGCCGGCCAAGATAAAATGGCGCCGTTCGCGCCAAGTAAGCGGCCCCCGCCGCGCCTGGATGTGGCAGACGGCCTCCTGCCCACAGCCGTCCCCCTGATGCCCTGCCGCTAGAGAAGACCGAAGTCCACCCCAAATGATGCCCGGTAAAGTTGCCGGTCCAGTTATGCCCATGTGGGGGGGGGGGTCGATGATGGGGGGAGGCTGGAGCAGCCACTCTCACCATCCGCTGTCTTCACCCTCAATCCATCCAGCAGGGTCGCCCCTTCAGCTACTGGCACCGCAGTGGCAGGAAGCCGGGGGAGGGACTTGGCGTGCGGGCGACCCTTGAGCTGGCGGGACGCAGGGGAGCGAGGCTGCCCTGGTCCACCTTGTCTTCTGTGGGGGAGGCGGCAGTGCGGCATTACCGGCACTGGCGCAACTCAACCCCGGGAGAAACAGAGGGGTCTAGTGCGCCTCTGTTGTCCCTGCAAGTAGAAAAAAAACCGAATTAAAAACAACAAATAACGCAAAAAATAAAAAAAAATTTAGGAAAGCAACCCTGCCTAAGCAGGGAGTGTCTTGCCTCCTTGGACACTAAGCAAAAACTGGCAGTCTCTTCTCCAGGCTGAAGGGTATAGCTGTGGAGGAGGGGCTTACAGCTTTCACTTAGTGTCACGCCTCCTAGGGAGCAGAGCTATACCCATGGTTTCCTGTGTCCCCCAAGGAATATGGGCGAGAAAAGATATTTCTCTCGGTATATAGCCAAGAGTTCCCATACTGTGGGAATATATAGTGTTAGGCGCCTCCATAATGCTGATTATTCCCTTAGCAAAGATGCATATTGTTAATGGAAGATCTGACATTATTTGAAAAGAGTACTAAACCCTTGGAAAGTTATTTTCCATAGTCTGATTGCCGAGCTGAATATTTTATCATATTAATATCATATATTTTTGATTGGTCATTGGAAAACAGAGTCGAGGGATAACAGTTATTTTCCTGTATATCCGTGTTTTATTGCTATAGCCTGTTTGATAAACAGAAGATCCTAAGTTTCTCTTGGTATAGGAGTCTGTTTGTTAAAAGTATGACACTGGTTGTCATAAATCACTAAATCATACTGTGCTGATCAGATAGGGGTGTGTTAACACCACCGTGTGGTACATTTTGGGTGTTATTTTGTAACTTCATCATTTGTTTTGCAATTGTATTGATTTTATATTCTTTGTTTTTATAATAAACGATTATATATTTTTGCATATACAATTGTCCCTTTGTTTCACTGTTTGCACAAATCAAATTAAGATACCCGATAAAAAGAACTTTAAGGCGATTATGTCCGCCTGAAGGATAATATCATTTTATAGTTTTTTTTTTTTTATTCTCTCTTTTATATGAAGATTCTTTTTATATAGAAGATATATGACATTACCTCTGTAGGAGAACCAAAACACTAGAAAGAAGATTTTCATTCTGGGCACCAAACTTTGCTAATGCACTAACAGCAGCTGCGAGGAAGAAATAAGTATGATTTAATAATATTTCTACACATTTATTGATCTACATATTCCTTGTGTAAACGATCAAATAACAACCTTTCGCCCCCCAAGTTTGTATCAGCCAGTGTAAAAACCCTTTAAAAGGTGTTGTCCCATTAAGACAACTTATCCCCTATCCACAGGGGCCCCCACTGATCACAAGAGCAGGGCAAAGTCACGATCCAATACCGTCCTTGGCACTAAATATATGGCTCAGGCAGTGGCGTTCCTCTAATATAGGCAGACCATGCAGCTGCTATGGGGCCCATGGGAGGAAGGGGCCCGGAGTGGATGGAAGGCCCCGCCCCCCAATTATACTACCACAACAACAGCTGCTGCTTGAGTCCCTACCTGGGGCTCCAATGGGCCCTGCTTCCCTTACAAACTTCTCCTGTTCCCATGTGTGTCACCACGCTGGCCCTGCCTGGCTCAGTAAAGGCTGACTGCTGGACTGGACGCACGGCACAGCCAGAGATTGAGTGAGTAACACGCTGCATTAAGTTAATAAAAAATGTTAATGACCTGGTTGTTGGAGGGGGCAGCAATAGTTTTTTTGTTTTTATTTTTTGGGGGGGCTCTTCTCTATGTAAGCATCAGTAGCAAGCAGAGTTCATGGTAGGAGGGGGCGCCGCCTTTATCTCTACTAGGGGCCCTATGGGGGAATTATTAATATGAGGGGTATTATTATTAAGAACAATATGGAGGGCATTACTAATAAAAGAGTTGCTTTTGGGGGTACTGTAGGGGGCACTATTAATATTCAGGGCAGTATAAGAGCACTAATATTATGGGGGAACTATCTTTATGGCAGTATAATTTGTATAGTATTTGGGGGCCTTGGGGAGCACAAAGTCCACAGTATTGGGGGTGGCAGCAGGATGACAATGTTGGGACACAAGAAGGGGAAGGATTATAGAAAAGTGAGGAACCTAAGATGTCTGTGTGCCGAATTCTGTAGAGACAGCAAGAACACACATATACAGCGATGGACTAGCCATCGGGAGTACCGGGAGAATCCCGGTGGGCCGATCGAATTATGGGCCGGCCAGGGCCGCCATCAGGGGGCCCTGGCCGCACGACCCCCCTGCACGCACAGTACACTCAGCGGCGGCATCACTACCAGACGGGGGCGGGGCGGTTATCAGCGAGGCCCTGATAGACTGAAGAGAGATGTTAGCCCCGCCCCCGGCTCAGCTGAATAGATGGATGTGAGCCCCGCCTCCTGCTTCGCCCTCCAGTGCAGCTGAATGAATGTGAGCCCCTCCCCTCCTGGTGCTCCGCCCCCGGCTCGCCTGAATAAATGGATATGAGCCCCGCCCCTACTGCTGCTTCGCCCCCCGTTTAGCAGAATGGATGGCTGTGAGCACCGCCACCACCCCTCCACCCCCGGCTCTGCTGAATGGATGGATGTGAGCCACGCTTCTCTTGTTTCCCCGCCCCTCTATTTGCTCCGCTGAATGGATGTATGTGAGCCCCGCCCCTTTATTTGCTCCGCCCCCGGTGGGCCGGTCAGTGGGCCGGTCTGGCTGAAGTCCAGGGCCACTTTATTGTCCCAGTCCATCCCTGCACATAGATTATATATATATATATATATATATATATATATATATATATATCTATCTATCTCTTACATAAATTGTACTTTATATTTGTGCGGGGAGGGAGGGGCCCAATACTGAGTTTTGCTATGGGGCCCCATGATTTCAATGTACGCCCCCGGGCTCAGCCCCCTGGCTTATATCCTTTTGTCTCTGCTCCAACAGGAGGAAATCTGAGCAAAGCAAATTTCACACAATAAAACAGGCAACCGATGCATTAGCTGTCTATTGCACTCTGCCCTTACCTGCTCTTACAGCCTCATTTTCCAGGACCACCCTGTTAAAAACAAAGCGGATATATTTGGAAGGGCTAGGTGTTCGAGGACCTTCTCTGCCCAATAAGTGCAATATCTTTGTGGCAAGGACAGTATGTTCACAGTCCTCAATGAACTCGCACAGATGAGCTAGCCCAGATTCTTTGCTATCTGGGTTCTCCTCTATAATGCTGATAATGCAGTCCACAATTGCCCGCTTGTATTCAAAACCACCCTGCAAAGAGATCAAAGCTTAAGTGATCATGCAGTCCATCAGCATGTGAGTAAATAAAGGGTTCTGTTAGATAGACAGCACACTCATCGGTAACTGGTTTGTATAATCGAGAAGCCGATGAATGAGCAGACGCTCGTTCATTGCATCCTGATGAAAGATGCCATTCAGGCAATCAGGGATGTGCTGCCGATAATGAATACAAAAGAATAGGGAGATAGGAGTCGTTCCTCCTGCATTCAGTGTGCATCGGCATTGGTGCCCATGCATCATGCAGTATAATGCTGCTTAAGCTAAGATTTAGGCTAGCACCATTGGATACTGTTACACATATTTTAGCTGCAAGGGTCCTAATAAATTAGTTTCTGATGAGATCATCCCCAATAGTCATTCCTTGCACTGCTGCCTAATACAGATTGTATTATCTCCATATCTGCGTCATATTTGTTAGAATGATATTATTTTGAGTGGAAACATTGGAAAGTAGGAATTCATAAAAGGCCATGTGAGTAATGTCTATAAAATGAATATACAGTTACACAATGGAGTAGCATGTCATAGGTTATCCTCTTCAATTGGTCATTACAGCAGGAATCCCGGGGGTGAAGTTACCGGTAATCTAGGAATATGCAGGTACTCACATCATCTCTAAGCATGTTTGACAAAAACGTCATCATCACTGTATGTTTCCGTGGATATTTCTGGCATAAGGCACTAATTGCTTGTACAACCACAACCTGTAAAGAAAAAAAAAGAGAGAGAGTGTGTACATTGGACTATATTAAATAGATTCAGTGCACATGCCAATGTAAATCAAAAATATCTCTTTTTAATCTTTGAAGAGATATTTGTACATAATTTCTATTGTCTCAGCAAAAAAATTGAAAAGAAGAGAGAGAATTAGTAATTTCAGGAATTGTTTCTCAGAAAGATGACGATGATGTTTCGGTCGTGGTGACCGTTTTCAAGTCTCATCACTAAGTGTAATTGAAGGAAAAGCTGCCAAGACCAGGGTCATCATCATCATTCTGAGAAACAATTCCTGAAATTATGAATTAGCTCTCTTCAATTTTTTTGCCGAGACAATGGAAATTATGTACAGATCTCTCTTCAAATATTACAAATCTATATTTTTTATATACATTGGTATGTATGTGCACTGAATCGATTTAATACTCAAACAGGGTTGAAGAACCCTTTCTAGGTCCACCGCACCCTACATATGGTGTGCTTTTCCAATATATCTCCAGTACATTGGACTATATTGTCAGAATCATTGGTATTCATTTAAATCTCTGCTCGTTCAGGGCTACTCACTGACTGGCGGCCTTCCTTGTATGAGTGTGCATAGAGAAACAGCTGTCACTTAGGGCTGTAATACACTGGCTGAGGGCTGGCCAGATCATTGCTAACCAGCATTCGTGGGAATGCTCATGATCTGCCTGTGTAAGGCCACTTGCACACGAACGTTGTGTGCCCGTGTGCTTCCGATCCGTGCTTCCGTTCCACATCTCCGTGATTGCGGACCCATTTAAGTGAATGGGTCCGCATCCGTGATGCGGAGTGCACATGGGCCGGTGCCCGTGTATTGCGGACCCGCTGTAAGCGGGCAGCAATACGGCCACGGGCACACAACGTTCGTGTACAAACCTTTTCTAGAGTTTTTTGTCCTGTACTATCTGTATAGTTAGCAAAGTGCTTTATGGCATCTGAAATTAATGGAAGTCAACTGATATAGAGATGGCATAGACCAAGGATGCTCAACCTGCGGCCCTCCAGCTATTGTAAAAATTAGATTTTTGTATAACTTACCAGTAAAATCTCTTTCTCGCTCTTTCCTTGGGGGACACAGAAGACCTTGGGTATAGCTCATCTCCATAGGAGGCGTGACACTAAGTGAAAACTGTTAAGCCCCTCCTCCACAGCTATACCCTCAGCCTGGAGAGAGAGACTGCCAGTTGCGTGTCCAAGTAGTGAGAAAAGGCAAAGTCCAACAAGGAACCAACAAGCCAACTACCCAACGGGTAACAAAAAACTCGGAAACCGTGTAGAGAAAAACAATGAATGGGTGGGTGCTGTGTCCCCCCAAGGAAAGAGCGAGAAAGAGATTTTACTGGTAAGTTATACAAAAATCTCGTTTTCTCGCCCAGTTTCCTTGGGGGACACAGAAGACCTTGGGACGTTCAAAAGCAGTCCAAAAGGGGAGGGACCACAGCTCCAAGGCGAAGCACCCGAAGGCATCAAGGAACCGCAGCCTGCAGACCCCGGCGGGCCAAGGCAGCATCTGCCAAAGCCAGAGTATGCACCCTGTAGAACTCGGTAAGGCGTGCAAGGAAGACCGCCTTGCCAAGATGCATGGCCGAAGCCCAATGCCTCCGGCCCAGGAGGCACCGACCGCTCTGGTGAAATGAACGGTGACAGCAAAGGCAGAATCCTGCCAATCTGATAAAGCGGAGGAAAAAGCACCCTGGAGTCCGTTAACCCTAAGCGCGGACCTCCAGGAAACCCAAGAGACCGAACGTCGACAAGAGTCGGAGATCTCCAAGTAAAAACGGCAAGGCCCAAACAACGTCCAAATCGGTGAAGTGTTGAAGCGAAAGGCAAACACCACCTTCAGAAGGAAGGAAGAAACGGGATGAAGAACAGCCCTGTCCTAGGAAAAAACAGAAGGCTCGGAACAAAAAAGGGGCCATTCAGCCACCCGTCAGAGACACGACTGATACGGAAACACAACCGTACAGGACAGACGGGGTAGAGAGAGCTTCTGAAACGGCTCCAAGGACAAGATTGGAGCGCCGAGAGCCCAGTATGTAGTTCCCAGGGCGGTACCGAAGGACAGTACAGAGGAACCAAAGAGCCACTTCGAGTAAGAAGGTCTTGACAGGCCCAGAGGGCCGGGGAACGCTGGAAGAGAAGAACAGCGCCGACACTTGACACCTCAAGTAAAGGAATCCCAGTCCCAGGCCGGACTGGAAAAAAGACAGAACCATGGGGAGAGAAAAAGTCAGAGTGGGGAATGCACAGCTTCCCACAGAACCCCAGACACAAAGACCATAAGTCTTACAACAGATCCTGGACGAAACACAGCCAGGAGCGGACAGAAGCGAACCCGCTGGAGTCGCCTGGCAAGCGGCCGAAAACCCAATGTGATCAGGCGCAGACCAGTAACACGGGCAGAAGGGTCGACAAAACTGGTCCCGTCGGCCCCCGAGCAACGTTGTCCCGTATCCACCCGAGTGGGGGAGCAGAAGGACAGACAGAAGGAACCAAAGGATCCGCCAGATGCCAGGACAAGACAGACTAAAGTCCATGCTGATGTAGCCATGTTCTACAGTCCCGGTGTGGGAGATCAAAGGACAATCTGGACCGAAAGGTAGTCCCCCCAAGTTACCGAGAAGGTAAGTCTACAGCAGGACCATTGTCTTAGAATGGACCACGCAATCTGCACTCAGCGGGAGGACAGAACGCGGTAGACTCGGTAAATAGGCACAGCTAATACAGCCAGTGTGAACAAGGGAGACAGTACGAGGCCAAAAGGAACACCGGAACCATTCACATGAACAACCATGCTCTCCCCAGAGGGGAGGACAGTGAAGGAACAGCCTCTGAAGTCTGGCAGGGCAGAAGCCACATCGGAGTGATCTGTACCGAGCGGGAGCCAAACAGAGCCGGCGAGATAAGGTAGTCGAGACAGAGGCCGGCATAACACCCTCCAACCGAAAGGAGGAGTGGGCAACAGGGAAGCCATAGGACAGCTCAAAAGCAGAACCCTGCTACACTGTGAGATGCCCGGTTCACCGCCTCGCAGAAGGCGAATACCCTGAAGAACCCAAGGTGGAGGTCCTCCGGACCTGGGTAATCAAGCACCCAAGAGAAATTGGGTGACCTTCCCGAGAAAAGCGTAGAGGCGCCAAGAGGAAGGATTCATACCACACTGCATCCGAAGAGGAGAAAATTGCAGCAGGCAAGGGAACCGCAGTCCTGCCAGAGCCAACGAAGAATTCGAGGTGCGCTGCAGACAACAGCACTCTCGACCATGTGACCACTAGCGCAGGGAAGCAATACCGTGGAAGGACGAATGGGCACGCATCTAGGAACCACGAACACTCCCTGGGATGAAGGGCCAACTAAATGAATGAGTACCACCCAGCTCCGTGCAGCAGAGAGCAAGTAGAGCCCGTCCGGGTCAGGTGGACAGAATGAACTCCTTAGAGACGAGTGCAAGGCTTGCGGCAAGCATCGTATCCCAAGAAAACAAAAGTATGCCGCAGGAAGCAGGTGAGGCATACGTACGAGCAGCCCCGTACTTCAGCGAAAAAAAGGGGGCTCGCCACAGAGTGCCACAGCATGTACGGAATTGCAAAGTGCAACCTGAAAGGGAGTTATGCACAAACCTAGTATAGCATGCGATGGAACGCAAGCAGTCCGCCCCGAAAGGGGGAAATTGTACCTGGCAAACTGCAGTCGGCAAGAGTGCAAAGGCCGGTCCCAAAAGGGAGTGATGCCTAGGGCCGTACCTGTTTCAGAGAAGCAGGACATACCCTATAATCCAGCAGGAACGCAGGAGGTCCACCTAGTGAAAGGGGAACATGCACAGGGTTATCCTAGCATTAAGTGAGTGTGCAATAATACACCCAACACTGAACTCAGCGAGAGTGCAAGTACTCTGCCAATGAAGGGGGACATGTACAAGTCCAGCACAGCCATACAAGGACAGCCGTGAATCTCATGACCGTGCCAAATTCTGCCCATGGAATGAGGGGTGGTCACGCACAAGGCCAGCACCGTATCCAATGGGAGTGCAAGCGTTCCACCCATGTTAGAGGGCCATGCTCATGGCCAGCAACGTATCCGGTGAGAGTGTAGCATGCCGCCCAGAAAAAAGGGATGGTAATGCACATGGCCAGCATCTCATCCAGGGAGAGTGCGAGCACCCCGCCATGTATGGGAGTCATACACATGGCCATCAACGTACTGGTGAGAGACAAACACAGTCAGTGAGAATGTGTGTATGTCACCTGAGGAAGGAAGGCATGCCCATGGCTGGCAGCAAATCCAGCGAGAGTGCGTACACCGCCCACGGAAGAGGGGTCATGCATATGGCCGACAGCGGATCCTGCGAGAGTGCAAGCACCCCGCCATGTATGGGGTACATGCACATGGCCAGCAACGTACCTGCGAGATGGATGTATGTATGCTGCCTGAGGGAAGGAGGCATACCAAAGGCCGGCAGCGAATCCAATGAGAGTGCAGCATACCGCCTATGGAAGGGGGTCATGCCTATGGCCGGCAGCGAAACCAGTGAGAGTGCAGCATAGTAACATAGTACATAAGTACATCATAGCACATCAGTGAGTGTGCAGCATTCCGCCTATGGAAGGGGGTCGTGCACATAGCCAGTACCGTATCCGGTGAGAGTGCAGTATTCCGCCTAAAAAGGGGGGTCATGCACATGATCGGCAACAGATCCAGCGAGTGTAGCGTTCCGCCTAAAGGAGGGGGTCACGCACATGGCCGACAGCGAATCCAGTGAGAGCGCTGCGTTCCGCCCATGGAAGGGGGTCACGCACATGGCCGGTAGTGAAGCCAGTGAGAGTGCAGCGTTCCGCCTAGAGAAGGGGGTCACGCACATGGCCGGCAGCAAATCAGAGAGAGTGCAGCGTTCCGCCTATGGAAGGGGGTCATGCACATGGCCAGCACCGTATCCGGTGAAGGTGCAGTATTCCGCCTAAAAGGGGGTCATGCACATGGCCAGCCGGCAGCCAGGGAGAGTGCAGTATCCCGCCTAGGAGGGGGGGGGGGATGCACATGGCAGGCACCATAACTGGAGAGATGATGAATGCTGCCTACGGAAGGGCCGCATGCACTTGGCCAGCGCCGTATCCTGGAAGAGGGCAAGAAAACCGCCTAAAGGGGGAAATGCCCTAGCAGCGACGCAGGCTGGGAGCGCAACATCATGCCGCCTGTGGAAAGAGGGCATGCAGACATGCAGCACTACTGAGATGAGGCTGCAGCGTCCTGCGCAGCCCACAAGAAATCTATTATTTTTTATTTTAAAAACACAGCCTCTCTGAGGCTAAAGGGGGCCACCATATAGGGGCACAGATAGTCAGGAAAAAGGGGGGGGGCAGCCATACAGGCCCTTTGGGAGCCGGCATGTACCCAAAGGGTTAACAGGGATCCGGCCTGGAGGGCGGCGCTGCGATCCCCTGGGGGCGGAGGAACCTCCCATCGGGAAGAATTCGCGCCTGGAGAAGTTCCCGCCCCCTCCACCAGAGGCCGGAATTTTGCGGCCTAGTAGGCCGTGAAGCCGGGGTCTAAATTTGCGGCGCCCGGCATGTACCGCCGGGACCTGAGGCGGAGTGGCGCATCAAAACCGGCCGCGGGTGCCCACCCCGAGGGCCGGTCGGAATTGCGGCCCAGCAGGCCGCGAAGCCTGGGCCAAAAATTTGCGGAGCCCCACCGACCGGCACCGACGGTCGGCCGGGGCCTGCTGGAGCCCAAAGCCGGCCGCGGGAGCCCACCCCGCCGGCCGAGTCAGGGGCCCGGGATGGCGGCTTGCCGGCCGCGGGAGCCCACCCCGCCGGCCGGAAGAGTCAGGGACCCGGAATGGCGGCCTAGCAGGCCGCGGAGCCTGGGCTAAGATTTTTGCGGCGCCCGGCCGCACCGGAACACCAATGCCGGCCAGAGGCGAGGCCCCACTCCACAGCTCGTCTGGAGCGGACCTCGAGCCTCGAGCAACACTCCGGTAAGGAGATGGGGGGGACCCAGAGACCGGATGCCTGCGCTGACCAGAGGAGAAGGCAGGCGACGCGCAGAAACCACGTCGCAGCTCCTGCAGCCAACTCTGGGGAGACAGCCACTGGCTGCATGTCCCATGGGAGCCAGGCAGGGGGGTGAAGGCAGAAGCAGATTGCCGCTCTGCGGCACCCTAGGGGCCAGCGCAGATCCGGCAGGGACCAGAGGCCCAGCATTGGGGTCAGGCACGCAGGAGACCAGGGTGGGGGACGTAGGGCTGGAGAAGCCAATCTCTCACCATAGCCGTCTTCACCCTCGGTCCATTCCAGCAGGGTCGCCCCTTCAGCTACTGGCACCGTAGTGGCAGGACGCTGGAAGAGGGACTTGGCGTGCAGGTGACCCTTGCGCTGGCGGGATGTAGGGGAGCTGGGCTGCCCTGATCCACCTTGCCTTCTGTGGGGGAGGCAGCAGTGCGGGTGACCGGCACTGGCGCAGCTCAACCCCGGGAGAACAGAGAGGTCTAGTGCGTCTCTGTTGTCCCTGATGATCTGGAACAAAAAGAAAAGAAAAAAGTAAAAAATCAAAAATTTAAACAAGGAGAAAACAGCCCTGCAGAGCAGGGAGTGTCTTGCCTCCTTGGACACTAAGCAAAAACTGGCAGTCTCTCTCTCCAGGCTGAGGGTATAGCTGTGGAGGAGGGGCTTAACAGTTTTCACTTAGTGTCACGCCTCCTATGGAGATGAGCTATACCCAAGGTCTTCTGTGTCCCCCAAGGAAACTGGGCGAGAAATTACAACTGCCACGATGCCCTTCTGTAGGATAATAGCTGTAGGCTGTCAGGGAATGATGGGAGTTGTAGTTTTGAAACAGCTGGGGGGCTGCAGGTTGAGCACGCCTGGCATAGACTATTAGGCCACCTGCACACGGGGTGGATATTTCAGCTGCAAATACACAGCAGATTTCACCACAAATCCATGTCAAATGTACAGCAAAATCAGCATTATGACATCTTACAGTCCCAGAAATAAAGGTAACAGTCACTCATAGTTTGCTTACTTTAAATTCATCAGAAATCTCAGACACAAAGGTGGAGATCTGTTTCATTAGCCTGTCAACGCTGCTCTCACTGCCAGTTTTCAGCAGTGTGGTGATAGCGAGGGTTGCAATGCTGCGGTTGGAGTCCGTAATGAGGTTTTCCAGGTCCAGGTTACATGCAGTGACTGCAGAAGGATGTTTCATTGCCACCTAAAGGAGAAATACAACATTAAGCACACATACAATTCATCTGTGCCTATAATGGACGTGCTTACAAACAAAAGGATCTTAGGTTTAGGTTCCAGCTCTTACAATATCTTTTTCCTACTCAACAGTCTGCAGTTTTGGCAGCTCGGATGCGGACCCATTTGCTTCAATGGGGCCGCAAAAGATGCGGACAGCACTCCGTGTGCTGTCCGCATCCGTTGCTCCGTTCCGTGGTCCACAAAAAAAATATAACCTGTCCTATTCTTGTCTGTGCTTTGCAGACAAGAATAGGCAGTTATATTAAAGGCAGTCCTTTCCGTTTCCGCAAATTGCGGAACGCACACGGACGCCATCGGTGTTTTGCGGACAGCAAAACAAAACGGCCGTGTGCATGAGGCCTAAGGATGCATGCATTCACACTACACTTCTGTGTTTTGTGGTCCACAAATTGCAGATCTGCAAAACATGGATACCAGCTGCGTGCATTGCACATATAGTAAATGCCCATTTTTGTCCTCGATTGTGGACAAGAATAGGACATGCTCTATATTTTTGCAGGGCCGCGGAACGGAATGACAAATGTGGTGGACCCATTCATATGGTCGTGTGAATAGGCCCTAATAGTTATAATAATGGTTCTTCCATATGACATCAGCCAATCATAAAGTGTAACTGTCACTTTATTTTATTTTTTTATTTATGTGTAGGAGAAGTGATTAGAAGTTTTGTGCAATATAGTTTTTTTATCAGGTGATTTCTGTTGATTTGTATTAAAAACGGGCTCTAAAGTTTTCCATTAGCAATGCTCTAAATGAGTTGCTAAGGAAAATCCATCTTTAATGTGTACAGTATGCACTAAAGACAAATTTAAGGAAGGCTCCCGAGCCGGCCTCTAGTCTCCCTGCTGCCTATTTATTGTATATATACACAGCTGTCCCATGTATCACTGTCGCTCCCTGATGATTATACTGACAGACTCTCCGCTAGTTCCATGGAATGTCAAATAACTAACTATCCTCCAGGATGTACCAACGAAATAAAGAAGAGGCAGACTTTCAACGATCAGCACTGGAAGTCTAGAAGCCAGGGAGAAAGTGTACATAGGGACAGTTACATAAATGTAGGTAACAGGGAGACTAGAGGCAGGCTGATAACTCTGCTTCTGCATCAACATTTTCTTTAGCAATGCTCATTTAGAGAATTGCTCATATAAAACTATAGAGCCAGTATATATATATTTTTTTATAAAAGTCAACCGAACCAGCAACTCATCGCCAGATTGTGTATCTACTCTTTATATACAATCAGATGTA
The DNA here is from genome assembly GCF_905171765.1 of Bufo bufo. Lineage (NCBI taxonomy): Eukaryota > Metazoa > Chordata > Amphibia > Anura > Bufonidae > Bufo > Bufo bufo. The sequence goes on along the minus strand of NC_053389.1, from coordinate 590,645,966 downwards.
ACTGAAGTCATTAATACATAAGTATCAGCTACTGTTTTTTCAGTTGTGGATTATTAAAAAGAGTTTTAGATCCCAATATACTTAAAAGGCCAAGTAACTTTCTGCCAGTACATACGTGTATGATTTTATCTAGGCGCCATTTCATTCTATAAATACTACAGAATCCAATAGTCTCACTATGAATATACTGAAATGGAAAGCCTACCTTGTTCAGAGTCCTTACTGCGGCATACCTTAAAGCAGGTTTTGGAGAGCTGCAGAATAGCTGCAGAACTGAAAGTAAAGTATCAGATCTGAGAATGTCACAGACAAAAGAAAAAACACAACACATATCACATACTACTTAGATATATTTTCTCAATCACAAGTAAGAATTAGGAATGGGGCCGGAATTTGCAGCTATAATGACTGGATAAAAATGCTTGAGTTTTTTGTTGTTGCCTGAAACAACTCTGATCATGCAATCTTTTTAATTGCAACTTCTTCTGTTCCATCACTAATGACTATGGTGCATTAACTCTGGGAACATCACTTGGGTAACAAGTGTGTGTGTGTCATGTCTATTGAACTCTAGGCCTTATAACACAGGATGGCTATATACTTGTCAATGTGTAGTTATTAACACCTATTAAGAAGAAAGGACTAAAACAAATAAAAAAATTGAGATACATAGTACCATCGTAATATTAGATTGACAAGAGGCTGTGTACGCTATATAAATGTGTAACAGAAGCTGGAAGCAGAAGGCTTGGTCCATTATGTAGTGGCCGTGCTAGCATACTGCAGCTAAGCGCAAATTCACTTGAGATACTGGAGGATAGGTCAATATCAGAAAGCTGGAATACGCCTTTAAGGATGGAAAGATGGCCATTAAAAGGGGGTTAACCTGGACATATCCCCATTTTCACCCAGGCAGCCCCTCTGAACCCGGTCAACACCTTTAAGACAGCAGACAGCAAAATAGTTTATTCAACAAGAATTAGGAGGAATTGAGCCCATACCTGAGACTGCTGGGGCCAACTCCCTTGCCGTGCAGTTGGGCAGGTGAATAATGGCTGAAGCTGCCTCATATACTACCATTTCATGTTTGTTTCTAAGGCAGCTCTCAATGAAGTCAAACAAAGGGCTGGTATGCCTACAGAAAAAGAAAGTGTCTTCATCTATAAAGAAGCTAAACCCTCATTACCAAATAAATTTTTAATTTGTAGCTATACAATTCCCAAGGTGAAACATCTATCTATAGGGTATCGATCATTCAATCCATCGCAGGCACATGCAATACTTCCACAATGTTCCCATGTGCTTGTGCAGGTTTCCTCTGCACCTGGCGCTAGCGTGTTCACATGTAATCGAGAAATGACACCTTCTGCCCCGCTGAGGACATGCACTACTGTAAGCAGATATAGTCTGTGCACACTAGACTACATAAAGGACAAACATTTCATTATTCTCACCCCTCATCCGACTCTTCCAGCAAACGGCTAGCAATTCGGATTAACATGCAGTATGCAAAAGGAGACTTCAGGCCGGATTTAGTAAACTTGTTAATCATTTTTGCAACAGAAAGACGGTCGTTCTTTCTCAGATAGTAGAGCAGTCCCAACGCATGGTACTGTCAGAAACAAAGAAGAGTTATCAACCAACAGTCACATTAAAATAGTAAAGTAATATACACTGGAGTAATAATGCTCCATTCATATAAATAGAAATCAGTGGTTCAACCTTAAAGAGGTTGTCTGGGTTCAGCCTTCAGCATCAGTGATACCCGCCTCTAAAATCGCACAGAACAGCGCTATAGACCGCCCATTTGTGCCAGTGACGTCACCAGGCTCCCTGCTAGGTGGAAGTTTCCACCTAGCATACTGATGTGAAGCCCGGTACGTCACCGGCTCACAACAAACAGGCCCTGCCCTACGCGATGCTCCACTCCTACATGGTAACGGAGCGAAGGGGAGCTTATATCCGGGTTCAGCCCTGACCCGAACAACCCCTTTAAAGGCTATGTACACCTTTGGGGGCATTATTTTTATGATTGCATATTACTCATTTTGAGCTAAAAAAAATATAAAAAATTTCACCTGGTCTTTATTAAAAATGTTCAGCTGTTCTTGAAATACAAGGGTTAAAAATCAGTCTGTTTGCAAGCAATCTTTTTAGTTGAATCTGATGGCTCATGTATAGCTCATCTCTCTGATCTCCTGACCTCATAAACACTTATTTAAGCAATATTCTTATCAGTTTGAGAAAGAACTGAGCCATTATTTAGCCTAAAATTTGTAGAATGCAATTATTTAAAACAAATGCCCTGAAGGTGTCCAGAGCCTTTAAAAAAGATAGTCTGGTAGGCAGAAGTACACCAACTAGAATACACTATACTAAAATATAATCACAAGTCATACATTGCAAAATAGCTCTACCGAAAAAGGAAGAATACTGACACTAATTGGTGGATGGCCTGCAAGTCAATGTCCGACCCTTGGGTTACATCCACACCGGACATAAACTGCAGCAGAAAAATCTGCATAATTCCACATGCAGTAAAATCTAAAATCCACGTCTACCTCTGTGTGGATCTTGTGCAATTTTTTTTGGCAGCACGCGGATGAAATGCCAGAAAAATCGCATCCACTTTACTGCTACTGTAAACACTGAGGATTTTCCATCCACAATTCCACAGTGAAAAATCAGGGTGTTATAAGCACTGTGTGAACATGCCTTTAATGGAACACTAATCCTCTGAAACCATACAAACAAACATGGTCATCCTTCCTGTGACTGCAGCAGCCAATCTCTGGCGTCAGCGTTCATATGTGTATCAACAGCATATGACTGATGTTAGTAATTGGCTGCAGCAGTCATAGGAACAATGAAGTGTTTTAAGTTGGTGCAACTGTGGCTATATAATTTTTTCTCAGCATTTTTTGTAAAAAAAAAATTTTTTTTTTTTTACAAAATTCATTTTCTGCCCAAAAAGCATGGAGAGACCGTGCCTTTTTTTGAGGCACATCATAAGTTCAAAATCTGAGCAATAAGGCCTGCTTTCGGTATAGAATGCCCGGGAATCGGCTGCATGCAGCGGAATTTGTCCGACCGTTCCTCTGCATATTTCCTGGATTGCAGCTAGATCACCGTTAGACACCATTATAAATAATGGGGCCGGATGGCAGTCCAGCAGTGTCCGGCAGGAACAGACGGCAGACACAAGTGTGAAACAAAGCACCCGCACTGAATCCTGACCCATTTATTTCAATGGGTCTGTGTACGAGCGTTTTTTTTCAGGCTTCATTTCTGCATTGCGCGAGAATCGCAGCATGTTCTATATTCTATGTTTTTCACGCAGCTCTGGCCTCATAGAAGTCACTGGGGCTTCAGTGAAAAACGCATTACATCCGGATGAAATGCGCTTTTCACTGAAGGTTGCTAGAAGTCTTCAGTTTTTTTTCAAAAAACGCATCAAAACTGATTGCACCCGCGTGGAAAAAACTGAACAACTGAACGCAATTGAAAACAAAACTGACTGGACTTGCTTGCGAAATAGTGCGAGTTTCACTGAACGCACCCTGAATGCATCTGACACAATCCGTATAGTTCGTGTGAAAGAGGCCTAACCTGTTCTCTTGTTCTGTTCTGCAAACAATTTTGATAAGAATACCTGGACCATGATGTTGTCACTAGAAGCAGCCTCCTGAGCCTCATTAATCCAGCGTTTCACCACATCATAACTTATTTTCATCATGTGCTGATAAAAAGAAAAGTTACAGGTCAGGAACATTTTTCTTACACCACTGTTAGGACTCAAGTACATAAAAACGTAAACACTGCTATTGCTGAGCAGGATCACTAAAGTGAACTGGTCAGCAGTACCGACCATGCTAAACTGCTGACCGCACTCGGTAGGCGCTGGGGAGAGCAGTTCACACATCCCATTTTTGGAGCCATTATCATCAGTAGTGAAAATATGATGTTTTACTCTGCCAGATTCTGTACCCACAAGTGCAATGGAGGCGGAGCTTCTCTGTAAAGTGCTCTCTAATTACCAGCTTCACAGCCCCTCCCCTCTGAGTGACAACTGTAGCATCCAACCAGGAGCCTACTACAGCTGTCACTCAGAGCAGAGAGGAGGGACTGTGAAGCAGCTCAATGCCAAGAACGTTTCACAGTGAAACTCCGCTTTCTAGGCACTGGCATGAGCAGAACCTGGCAGAATCAAAGTTCACATTCGCACTACTCCTGATATTAAAAACTCCACAAACAGTAGGTTTGTTCTGCTCTCCCCAGCCCCAACCTTGAATGAGCCATCAGCAGTTTTAGATGGTCACGGTTTTGCAGACTCGCTAAAATTTTCTTGTTTTCGAATCTCATGAACATTCACCCCCAAACATTCTCTATGACTATGACATTCACATACGATGTCTCCCCAATCTTCTAATTCTTTATTATATTAAGGAGCAAGGCGTGCCTATCTTATATATTTTCATGTTTTAATGCCAGTAATAATTGAATATTAATAATCATCATATGAACTGTCCATGTCTAATGGTAGAGAATGCGCACTGAGACACAAAGTCTATCTTCCTTCCTTTCCCCACTACCTGTTATCTATATGTCATAAGAAGCAGAAACAGTCATTTCACATGTCACATAGTGTCCATGTAGAACTTATAGATTTCTGCAGTAGCTCTGGGGCCAGAGGTCGGTGCTGGAACTACAGCTCTGTCCGCAGCTTAGTGGATGGGAGCAGCGCTGCAGTAACCAGCTCCGTCCACTACACAATGCATGGAGCTGTTTAGTTCTGGCACCTACTTCCTACTCTGGAACAGCTGATTGACGGGGGTGCAAGGAGTCTGACCGCCGCTGATCAAATACTGATGACCTACGCCGAGAATAAGACATTAATACCAAAAGGACCGGAAACCCATTTAAATGTCTCTTAAGTTTTAGACAGACAAAGTGAAAAAGAAATTCATTAAAAATATAAGGGAAGGCATATTTACATACCAAGGAAGACACCAATGCAGAACTGGAAACGCTGGGAACTTTATCCACAATCGCCTGTTTCATGTACCTTTCAATTGCTTGCAACATGGTGGCCTGTGAAAAGAAACAAGCCTTATTAAAAGGTAATCATATCGAAAACTCTAAGTCATCATTCAGACATATGACCGCGTTAGCTCCCAACATTAAAATGGACTTGCCTGATATGGCGATGTTAGGAGAAAACCAGACAACAGGATCGTTACACACAAGGGCTCACATTTAGGCCTCATGCACACGACCATTGTGCGTTTTGCGGTCCGCAAAACACGGATGGCGTCAGTGTGTGTTCCGCAATTTGAGGAACGGCACGGACAGCCATTGATATAACTGCCTATTCTTGTCCGCCAAACGCGGACAAGAATAGGACAGGTTATATCTTTTTTGCGGACCACGGAACGGAGCAACGGATGCGGACAGCACACTGAGTGCTGTCTGCATCTTTTGCGGCCCCATTGAAGTGAATGGGTCCGCAATCGAGCCGCCAAAACTGCGGCTTGGATGCGGACCAAAACAACGGCCGTGTGCATGAGGCCTTACTAAGGTAGTTGCACCTGTTTTCTGGTGATATTTGCGGCAAAATTCTGCCACAAATTTTTTTTTCCAGATTTATTTACTGATTGATGACCTACCTTGAGGATAGACAATGTCAAAACAGCAGGGGTCCGAATCCTGGGATCCTCACCGATCAGCCGTTTGAAGAGGCCGCAGAACTCAGGTGGTATTTAAGCCTCTTGCTAGACCACAGACGTCACCGTACATCAGTCATGTGGCCTAAACACAGCTCAGTCCTAATCAAGAGGCTGAACTGCAATACCAAGCACAGCTGCTATAAAATGTACAGTGCTGTGCTTGGTAGGTTGTGAAGAGACTGCAAAGCTCGCCAGAGCAACAGGGAGCACAGTAGCCTATTCATACAGCTGATTGGCGGGGTCCCAGGAGTCGGACAACCACTGATCTGATATTGATGACCTATCCTGAGGATAGACCATTGATATCAAATTCACAAGCGTGACAGATTGACTCCGTTCAGTGATACTCGCACCATTTTGCAAGCAAGTTCAGTCAGTTTTGTCTGCGATTGCGTTCAGTTGTTCTGCGCGGGTGCAATGCGTTTTGATTCGTTTTTCACATGCGTGATAAAAAACTGAAGGTTTACAAACATCACTTAGCAACCATCAGTGAAAAACGCATTGCATCCGCACTTGCTTCCAGATGTAATGCATTTTTCACTGAAGCCCCATTCACTTCTATGGGGCCAGGGCTGCATGAAAAACGCAGAATATAGAACATGCTGCATTTTTCACGCAACGCAGAACTGATGCGTAAAAACAAAACAAAAACAAAACAAAAAAAAAAAACACACAGTCATGTACACAGACAGACTGAAATTAATGGGTCAGGATTCCGGACGGGTGCTATGGGTTCACGGTCACGCATTGCACCCGTGCGGAAAACTCGCTCGTGTGAAAGGGGCCTAAGGCTCCATTCACACGTCTGCAACTTGGGTCCGGATCCGTTCCACAACTTTGCGGAACGGGTGCGGACACATTCATTTTCAATGAGGCCGGAACGGATGCGGACAGCACACTATGTGCTATTCGGATCCGCAATTGCGTTCCCGGAAAAAAATAGAACAAGTCCTATTCTTGTCCGCAATTGCGGACAAGAAAAGGCATTTTCTATGAGAGTGCAGGCGATGTGCGGTCTGCGAACTGCGGAATGCACATTGCCGCTGTCAGTGTTTTGTGGATCCGCAAATGTGTGAATGGACCCTTAGAATGACTGTGTGCAACATACCCAACTCTTCTTTGTTTTTTTATGTCTGAAAGTGGGCATAGCTTAGTGGAGTCATGCACCAGTTTTTAGATGCAAGTTAAAGGGGTTGTCCAGGTTCAGAGCTGAACCCGGACATACCCTTATTTTAACCCAGGCAGCCCCCCTGAGGCTAGCATAGGAGAATCTCATGCTCCAATGCGCTCCCTTGCCCTGCGCTAAATCGCACAGGGCAAGGTCTCTTTTGTTTTCAATAACACACTGCCGAGCGGAAACTTCCGCCCGGCAGTGTGTTCGGTGACGTCACCGGCTCTGATGGGCGGGCTTTAGCACTGCCCTAGCCGTTTTACTGGCTAGGGCAGCGCTAAATCCCGCCCATCAGTGCTGGTGACGTCACCGGGGTTCCTGGCAGCCCCATGGAGAGCCCCGGTACGTCACCGGATCTCCAAAAAATAACTTTGCCCTGTGCGATTTAGCGCAGGGCAAAGGAGAGCATCGGAGCATGAACTGCTCCGATGCTCATGTCAGGGGGGCTGCCGGTGTGAAAATGGAGGTATGTCCGGGTTCAGCTCTGAACCCGGACAACCCCTTTAATGGTCCAAAGTAACAGATATGAAATATCTTTCATAAAGTTGAATACTTTTCTATGGCACAGTGGCCAAGACTTACTAATCCTGAATATCATGTAAACTTACAGGCTACCTAGACCTGCACCAGATTTATCACAGGGGCTCAGGCTGGATGATGGATGGGGTGCAGGAATAAGTTATTGTTTTCCCCTTTTTTCGGAAGCAGAATTATCATTATACTATAGTAAAACATAATACAATTTGTATATGTTATGCATCTGAACAGCCATAACTTGGCAGTACTTACCCCTCTGTCTCCACTGCACTCAGAGTGGCTGCAGGCTCTGCCGCTCAGGTCCTGACAGGATGCACTCCTTGGTCTTCCTGTTCAGCTGCATACTGTAAATGTAAACAGGAAGACTCGGGAACACATCCGATCGGGACCCGAACGGTGGCAACGACAAATGGGTAAGTACTGAAGAAACGACCGCTCATCCACAGGTGAGAAGACTATGGGATTTTCTAAAAAAAAAAACAAAAAAAAAAAAACCACAACCCTGGAGAACTCTTTTAAAAATGTGTTTTGAAACAAAAGTCGTGAGTCAGCTGACTACTGAACGGACAAAATATGCTCCCCAATTTCTTCATTTCACCATGGATTTCAGCTCACAGCTGTAGAGAAGTGTGAACATACGTGAATGCTCCTCATTCTTAAGAGTAAAGTCCTTCAGAAGGCCATAGCAGCAACCTTAGCCCTAAAGGCTACTTACGTCAGTAATCCGGCAGAGGGCTCGGATAGCAGGGCCTCTGTAAACATCTTCTTTTCCAGTCATATCCTTGGTCAGACTATTAAAATTGAATTATGTAAAGGTTAATCCAATAACTTCTACTATACATTTTATTGCGGTGTGTCTTATTCCTAGCTATGTCAAATACACATGACAAAAGTCTGATCTATTAGGAATAGTAGCTGAAATGTCAATATGAAAAACAATTGCTGAACCGAACTAAGGAAATAAATCCATTCTGAAAGGGACAGTAACATCTGGTCTTAAAGGCTATTTACACCTTTGGAGTCCATTTTCTTTTAGATTCTTTTTGGCTAACAATTAGGGATGTCCCGATACCGATACCAGTATCGGTATCGGGACCGATACCGGGCATTTGCACGAGTACATGTACTCGTGCAAATGTCCCCGATACCACTGCCGATACCTGTGCACCGCTTCTATGTGTCCGTCCGCGGCCCCTGCACCTCGCACAGCTGACAGCTTCAGAGGCAGCAGCAGGCAGTGTAATAGGAGCCGACAGTGGAAGCTAGCTCCGCCCCTCCCCGCCCTCCAACCAGAGACTCACAGCACAGGGAGCGTAGTGCAGGGACTCAGAGAATCGTCTGACAGTTTATTGGTTAAAAGAATCCAATGAGTCACAGACTGTGTCACCGAGTCCCTGCCAGACGTCCTGCTCTGCGGCTCCCTGTAAGTCCGTCCGGGGGGAAGGGGGGCATTATTAGCATAGCATGTAGTGGAGCTGTGTGTGTACAGGGTGCATGTAGCAGAGCAGGAAGCCTGGCAGGGACTCGGTGACACAGTCTCTGACTCATTAGATTCTTTTTAACTAATAAACTCTCAGACGATTCTCTGAGTCCCTGCAATAACTATAATTACATCACAGTCTGCTCCACTGCATTCACTGCAGCAGAGCTGTGTTTGCCAGGAGCGAGTCCCTCCAAAGGTGATAGTGTCTGTCTTCTATGGCCCTGGTCCCTCCCTTCCTGCCTGCAAGCTGCACATTGATCTCTAAAAGCAGCCATTAGGGCAAGAAGAAATATACATTACTGTATGATGGCCACAAGACTATTATACTGAGGAGGGGCTTCAAAAATTGTTGTCCTGACTCCTTACAGTAGCGTCTCCTTGTGGCCGCCCCCAATACAGTATAACGTCTCCTTGTGGCTGTCCCCATACAGTATAACGTCTCCTTGTGGCCCCCCCATACAGTATAACGTCTCCTTGTGGCTGCCCCCATACAGTATAACGTCTCCTTGTGGCTGCCCCCATACAGTAGAACGTCTCCTTGTGGCTGTCCCCATACAGTAGAACGTCTCCTTGTAGCTGCCCCCATACAGTATAACGTCTCCTTGTGGCTGCCCCCATACAGTGTAACGTCTCCTTGTGGCTGCCCCCCCATACAATATAACGTCTCCTTGTGGCCGCCCCCATACAGTGTAACGTCTCCTTGTGGCCGCCCCCATACAGTAGAACGTCTCCTTGTGGCTGCCCCCATACAGTAGAACGTCTCCTTGTGGCTGCCCCCATACAGTAGAACGTCTCCTTGTGGCTGCCCCCATACAGTATAACGTCTCCTTGTGGCTGCCCCCATACAGTATAACGTCTCCTTGTGGCTGTCCCCATACAGTATAACGTCTCCTTGTGGCCGTCCCCATACAGTATAACGTCTCCTTGTGGCCGCCCCATAGTGTAACGTCTCCTTGTGGCCGTCCCATACAGTGTAACGTCTCCTTGTGGCTGCCCCCATACAGTATAACGTCTCCTTGTGGCCGCCCCCATACAGTATAACGTCTTCTTGTGGCCGCCCCCATACAGTATAACGTCTCCTTGTGGCTGCCCCCATACAGTATAACGTCTCCTTGTGGCTGTCCCCATACAGTATAACGTCTCCTTGTGGCCGTCCCATACAGTATAACGTCTCCTTGTGGCCGCCCCATAGTGTAACGTCTCCTTGTGGCCGTCCCATACAGTGTAACGTCTCCTTGTGGCTGCCCCCATACAGTATAACGTCTCCTTGTGGCCGCCCCCATACAGTATAACGTCTTCTTGTGGCCGCCCCCATACAGTATAACGTCTTCTTGTGGCTGCCCCCATACAGTATAACATCTCCTTGTGGCTGCCCCATACAGTATAACATCTCCTTGTGGCTGCCCCATACAGTATAACGTCTCCTTGTGGCTGCCCCATACAGTATAACGTCTCCTTGTGGCTGCCCCCCATACAGTATAACGTCTCCTTGTAGCTGCCCCATACAGTATAACGTCTTCTTGTGGCTGCCCCCATACAGTATAACATCTCCTTGTGGCTGCCCCATACAGTATAACATCTCCTTGTGGCTGCCCCATACAGTATAACATCTCCTTGTGGCTGCCCCATACAGTATAACGTCTCCTTGTGGCTGCCCCCATACAGTATAACGTCTCCTTGTGGCTGCCCCCATACAGTATAACGTCTCCTTGTGGCTGCCCCCATACAGTATAACGTCTCCTTGTGGCCGCCCCCATACAGTATAACGTCTTCTTGTGGCTGCCCCCATACAGTGTAACCTCTCCTTGTGGCTGCCCCCATACAGTATAACGTCTCCTTGTGGCTGCCCCCATACAGTATAACGTCTCCTTGTGGCTGCCCCCATACAGTATAACATCTCCTTGTGGCTGCCCCATACAGTGTAATGTCCCCTTGTGGCTGCCCCATACAGTATAACATCTCCTTGTGGCTGCCCCATACAGTATAACGTCTCCTTGTAGCTGCCCCCATACAGTATAACGTCTCCTTGTGGCTGCCCCCATACAGTATAACATCTCCTTGTGGCTGCCCCATACAGTATAACGTCTCTTTGTGGCCCCCATACAGTATAATGTCTCCTTGGAATGTTATAGTTCTGTTTTTGGGCCTTTTGGTTGGTCAGTGGTCAGAAAATACATGTGTGTGTATTTTATTGTTAAAATTAGTATCGGTAATTGGTATCGGTGAGTACTTAAATAAAAGTATCGGTACTCGTACTCAGTCTTAAAAAAATGGTATCGGGACATCCCTACTAACAATCATATTTTCAATTGACCGTTATTAAAAATATTGAGCTGTTCAGTCACAAAGGGTTAACTATTTTTCTAACTGTGTGACTGGTACTTTCCCTTTGTGCTGGTCATCTAATTACCCTTATTTCTAAACTACTGAGAGGTCATAAACACTTATTTAAGCCACATGCTTATCAGTAAGATAAGGATTGAGCTATAATGAGTGTTTATAATGTCAGAGAGCAGAGATAAGAAGTCCGTCTGTATGGAAAGGACAAAAAAATCCACAGGCAGCTAGTAGAGCATCTCGGCTCTGTACAGAAAAAAGGATTCCATATTGTTAATAAAGACCAATTGAAAAAAAGATTTTTAGCTCAAAATAAGTATAATGTAATAATAATTTTAAAAAAAATTGCCCCCAAAAGGTGTACATAGCCTTTAAAAGGGGGCATGTTACATTGGAAATGCACTCCAATACATGGGCAGCAGGTTATAGAGCAAGGGGGGCTGAACAGACTGATGTATAGTTTTTTGGAAACCATTTAATAAATCTTGTAATTTATTCATTTCAAAATATTGAGCTGTTCTGTCACAAAGGGTTAACTGTTTTTCTGTGTGACTGGTACTTTCACTTTGTGCCGTCATCTAATTACCCTTATCGCTAAACTACTAAAGAGGTTATAAACACTTATTTAAGGGTACTTTCACACTAGCGTTTTTCTTTTCCGGCGCTGAGTTCCGTCCTAGGGGCTCAAATCCGGAAAAGAACTGATCAGTTTTATCCTAATGCATTCTGAATGGAAAGTAATCCGTTCAGGATGCATCAGGATGTCTTCAGTTCAGTCTTTTTGACTGATCAGGCTTTTCAGAAAACTGTAGCATGTTGTATTTTTACCTCCGGCCAAAAATCCTGAACACTTTGACTGAACGCCGGATCCAGCCTATTTCCCATTGACTTGCATTAGCGCCGGATCCGGCGCCGTGTGTTCCGTCAAACCGGATCCGGCTTTTGCATGTTAAACCCGAAAAATGTAAAAAAAAAAGTTAAAGTTAATAAATGGCGGATCCGTTTTTTCCAATGCATTTTTTTATTGTGATCAAAATTCTGATCAGGATTCAAATGTAATCTGTTTTCACAAGTTTTTCCGGATCCGGTGGGCAGTTCCGGTGTCGGAATTGAACGCCGATTGAAAACAACACTAGTGTGAAAGTAGCCTTAGCCACATTCTTATCAGTAAGGTAGGGATCAAGCTTTAATGAGTGCTTATAATGTCAGAGAGCAGAGATAAGGAGCTCGTCAGCTCCTCAGATGACGGAAAAGAGAGAAAAGCCACAGACAGCTAGTAGAGCATCTCAGCTCTGTACAGAAAAAATGATTCCATATTGTTAATAAAGACCAATTGAAAAAAATATTATTTTTAGCTCAAAATAAGTATAATGCAATAATTAAAAAGGTGTACATAGCCTTTGACAAATCTGCAACTATCAGCTGATGGGCAAGGAGGCTTCTTAGGCCTCTTTCAGACGGGCGTGATTTTTCCGCGCGAGTGCAAAACATTGTAATGCGTTTTGCACTCGCGTGAGAAAAATCGGCATGTTTGGTACCCAAACCCGAACTTCTTCACAGAAGTTCGGGCTTGGGATCGGTGTTCTGTAGATTGCTATTATTTTCCCTTATAACCATGTTATAAGGGAAAATAATACATTCTGAATACAGAATGCATAGTTGAATAGGGCTGGAGGGGTTAAAAATAAATAATAATTTAACTCACCTTAATCCACTTGATCACGGAGCCGGCATCTCTTCTGACTTCTTTCTTTGCTGTGTGCAACAACAGGACCTGTGGCGACGTCACTCCGGTCATCACATTGTCCATCACATGATCCATCACCATGGTAAAAGATCATTTGATGGATCATGTGATGACGTCACCACAGGTCCTGTTACTGCACACAGCAAAGAAAGAAGTCAGAAGAGATGCCGGCTCCTCGATCAAGTGGATTAAGGCGAGTTAAATTATTTTTAATATTTTTTTTAACCCCTCCAGCGCTATTTTACTATGCATTCTGTATTCAGAATGCTATTATTTTACCTTATAACCATGTTATAAGGGAAAATAATAATGCTTGGGTCTCCATCCCGATCGTCTCCTAGCAACCGTGCGTGAAAATCTGAATTTTCACGCAACCTCATTCATTTCTATGGGGCCTGCGTTACGTGAAAAACGCACAAAATAGAGCATGCTGCGATTTTCACGCAACGCACAAGTGATGCGTGAATATCTCCGCTCATGTGAACAGCCCCATAGAAATGAATGGGTCGGGATTCAGTGCGGGTGCAATGCATTCAACTCACGCATCGCATCTGCGCGGAAAACTCGCCTGTGTGAAAGGGGCCTTAATCAATCCATCCCTATCACAATGATGGTAAGATTTTCATGTTTACCTGCTTGTGACAATAATGACATCTTCAGATATATTGGCCATTTCCTTAATAGTGAGGTAACACATTCTCCTCAGTGTTTGCTAAGAAAGGGGAGTGTTAAAGAAAAAAAAAAAAATAAGAAACATAAACAGCAGAAACAACAAATATATGAACAAGTAAAATGCCCACCAAACTACACCAATGAGGACACCGTGAGGGAAATTTACTAAAGACAGGCAATTCAAATTCCAGTTTTCGTAAAAAGCCAGAGCTGGTTTAAAATGCAACCAGTTTATTAATAGGCGCTGGCCTCCTCATAAAGGGGTCGCGTCTGAAACTGAATCCTATGCCCACAAGGAGCTGGTGTAGATTTCACTTGTAACCGATGCCAGCTTTCTGACATAACCTTTAGTTAATGTCACAAGCCGTGGTGGCCCCGTCCCTTATCTCTTCCCACTTCTGAAAGTCTTTTATATGTGCACAGCCTTCATACATGAGGCCACATGTTCTGTAGGGGTCTGGGTGTTGCATCCACAATGTAGACAGCAGATTTACTATGCCAGTCTTAGTAAAAAAAAAAAAAAAAAAAGTGTGCTGCAGTAAGATGTGCCAAATGAATTAAAAGTTGGCACATCTTCTGGTTTTCCAAACTGAAATCTACACCAGATAGGAGCTTTTGTAGATTTCAGTTATAGTTTCCGTAAATTATAGCAATTCCACCGGGCCGTGGGGACCTCCCACTGAGCCCCATTCCTATTTCTTGCCACTTTTCAAAAGTTATCAGAAACTTTAATTAATCAAACACAGCATAAAACCACTTAAACAGCAGCAAATCACAGATAATGACACAAATGGACCCCATTATATAACTACAATAATAATACAAAATATATTATAAAAGACTGCTGAAAAACGGTATCGCATCAATGAAAACTAAGCTGGTGTGTATAACTCGCAAGGAATAACAAAGAATAGCGATCCATCCATACTACAAGTAATGTGGTATACAGACCAAACAGATGGGCCCTCACACCCCAACACGTGTTACGCCGTGGCTTCTTCCAAGAGGAATAACCAAAAGAGATTAAAATCAACAGAAACCGACTGCCTAGGTCTCCCAAACTATGCTCCAGGACAGGCAGGAAACTCCATGGCGATGACATGATACTATTTTTTTGTAGTCTATATGTAATGTAATATGTCATTTATAATAGATTTTGTTTTCTCCAAGCATTTTTCTCAAGGTTTTCCATGTACAACAAACAAAAAGAAGAAACCCTGGGTGAGTGATTAGAAAGATACACCAGCAGCTCAACAGTTCCCCTGTTGTCAGTAGGTACCGTACATATGAACAGATATAGGTCTCCAAACTGAGAGGCCTATAGTCACCGAAATAAAACGGCAACAAATCAGAAAACAAAGTTAAGGAAAAAATGCACAAAGATTCATAGTCTCAAAATGTATAATAAGAGCTACCGGTCCATATGTTCCAATGTCTGCAAAAAAACACGGGTAAGCACGTCATTGGGCCACCAGTGTCTTTTCATAGGAGCATTGATTAAGTCGATCCACTCAATAATATGGGGTTGATAGGGAGATTTCCAATGTCGAGTGATTACTAATTTAGTAGCCAGCAGATGAAAAGCTATGATTGTTCTATAAGAAGAGGGTATTTCTTTAATCTGTAGTAGGAGTAATGCCAGTTGGGGTGAAAGTGGAATCTGGGTTTTACTTCTATTCTGGATAATTCCAGAAGTGGTCCACAGGGGTTGGATAAGAGGACATTCCCAGAGGATGTGAAGTAGAGTGCCCCCCCTAACCACAAATCTTTCAACCGGCTCCAGAGCAAGAAGGAAATATATGGTGCAATTTAGTGGGGGAGTAATACCATCTAGAACAAGACTTAATGATGACCTCTTGGTTAGTACATCTAAGGGTCTTATACACAATCTGGAAGGTGGCTTTCCAAGGGTATAGGTCCTCTTCCCATCTTGTCATAGAGAGGAGTATAACCTGGAATATTATGAAATGCTGAAATACCTCTGGTTCCGATTATTATCATATATTTTGTATTAACATTATTGTAGTCTGTCACTTTTTAAGTGATTTTAGGATGTGTTTAATTCAATAATGTTTTTGATATCATACTGTTTGTACCATGGAGTACTTGTACAGGTGATCGATCTTTTGTATCATTGTTCTCTAGGTACTTCATCTGAATATTTATAGTCCAGCTTGCGGTTTGGTGATCACTTTTAAAACGCAGCAAGAAATTAGCAAATTACGGCATGTACCATAATCCGTGACTTTCTTTTTTCCGCCCTAACATGCTGATGTGAATGAGCCTTAGGCTCCATTCACACATCAGCAATTCTGTTCCGCATTTTGCGGAACGGAATTGCGGATCCATTCATTTCTATGGGGCCGCACGATGTGGTCCGCATTTCTGATCCCGAAAAAAAATAGAACATGTCCTATTCTTGTCCGCAATAGCGGACAAGAATAGGCATATTCTATTAGTGCCGGCGATGTGCGGTCCGCACACTGCCGGTTTCTGTGTTTTACGGATCCGCAAAACACACACGGATGTGTGAATGGACCCTTACTTTGGACACAATGATAAAGATCTATATGGAAGTTACTAATAAACAGTTTCTGAAATCTACTAGATCAAACCTGGCAGTCCTGTGCAAACACATCCACAGAGGTTGGACACAATTTACTTCCATCCTTCATTGTATTATTTACCGCTGCTCAACCCAGAACTGATGTGGCTACTACAGAGCCGAGAATCACGCTATCCCATCCCGGTGGACAACGAGTCCCAACATTCACAGACTGTACTGGAGGGTAATAATAAACTTACATCATTGGACTGGAACAATCTGGTCATGGCAAAGAACGCTTCCGTGGCTTCCATTGTTCCAAAATGTTCACCCTAGGACAAAAAAAAAAATACAAATAAAAAAAAAAAAAAAATTACACAGACCTTGAGTTATTTTATTTTTTTAAGAATTAGTATCCTCATGGAGAAGACTTAACTGGTTACACTAGGAAATGATGAATAGTCATGTACAGTCTGCGAGAGATCCAATAATTGATCAGAATAAGCAAGGAACCTTGCTAACCTTCTAACGGATCCACCCATGCTTAAAGAGGCTCTGTCACCCAGATCAAGTCTACCCTACCAGGCATATAGCCTGGTAGGGCCGACGATGGAGACAAAAAAACATATCTTTATTTCTCTTGTCAGCAGACCGGTTAGGCAGAAAAAGCAACTTTTAAAAATGTGCTAATGAGGAATTCGAGCAGTCGGAGGCGGGCTTATGCCTTCCGAGCACTGCTTCTGTGACGCCCCCGCTCATTGCTAATGCTGGCTTTCTGCACCTAATCACGCCCCCATGTCTTTTGATTGAGATCCCACGCCTGTGCACTTCCGCACATATTTTCTGTTCTTCCCTGCTTGTGTGTGACGGCGCGCGTGTTCTGGAAGAACGGAAAATATCCAAGAAGCGGGGGATCTCTGTCAATCAAAAGACATGGGAGCGTGATTAGATGCAGAAAACCAGCATTAGCAATGAGCGGGGGCGTCACAGAAGCAGTGCTCGGAAGGCATAAGCCCGCTCGAAGTCCTCATTAGCATATTTTTAAAAGTTGCTTTTTCTGCCTAACCGGTCCGCTGACATGAGAAATAAAGGCATGTTTTTTGTCTCCATCGTTGGCCCTACCAGGCTATATGCCTAGTAGGGTAGACTTGATCTGGGTAACAGAGCCTCTTTAAGGGGCCTCTCCAGGCAGTATTTATTTTTTGAAGACTCAATGGTTTAAAAAAAATACTCCTCTTACTGACCGACACCCCCCCCCCCCCCACGCTGCGCCTATTCATGCGCTTCCAGGGTCCCCCAGCAGTCTCTGCGTCCTCGTCTCTGTCAGCATGGAAATGTGACCACTCGGCTAATTATTGAGGCAGCGGTGACCTGACTCAGCCAGTGGTAACATTTCCTGTCTCGAAAGAGACAAGGGACAAGGTCGCAGAGACTGGGCAGGACCAGGAAGAAAAGGAATAAGGGCTCTATCACACGAGCGGATGCCGTGCGGGTAATCCGCTGCCTGAAAGAGTGCCAAGCCGCGTTCTGGACAGCAGAGACACGGAGCATTGACATGATTGATAATGCTCTGTGCCTCTCTGATCTTTTTACTACAAAATCACAGTGACAACTTTTCTCGCTGTGATTTTGAGGTAAAAAGATCAGAGAGGCGCGGAGCATTATCAATCATGTTAATGCTCCGTGTCTCTGCTGTCCGGAACAGGGCTTGGCACTCTTTCACGCAGCGAATTACCCGCACGACATCCACTCGTGTGAAAGAACCCTAAGAGGGGAGAGAAACAGTAAGATGAGCATGAGTTTTTTTTAAACCCTTTCTGAGCCTTAAAGGGTTTCTGTCACCCCGCAAAACTCTTTTTTTTTTTTTTGGATAGTTAGATTGCTCATAGTGCGATATAGCAGAATATAATGCTCTTACTTACTTTCATGCGGCCGATTCTTTATAAAACGAACTTTTATAATATGTAAATGAGGGCTCTACCAGCAAGTAGGGCGTCTACTTGCTGGTAGCTGCTGCAGAAATCCGCCCCCTCGGCGTGTTGATTGACAGGGCCAGCCGTGATCTCCTCCTCCGGCCGGCCCTGTCAGTAATTCAAAAATCGCGCGCCTCTGTTCATTCGGCGCAGGCGCTCTGAGATGAGGAGGCTCGTCTCCTCAGCACTCCCTCAGTGCGCCTGCGCCGATGACGTCTTCTCTTTCGGTGATGTCATAGGCGCAGGCGCACTGAGGGAGTGCTGAGGATACGAGCCTCCTCATCTCAGAGCGCCTGCGCCGAATGACCAGAGGCGCGCGATTTTTGAATTACTGACAGGGCCGGCCGGAGGAGGAGATCACGGCTGGCCCTGTCAATCAACACGGCGAGGGGGCGGATTTCTGCAGCAGCTACCAGCAAGTAGACGCCCTACTTGCTGGTAGAGCCCTCATTTACATATTATAAAAGTTCGTTTTATAAAGAATCGGCCGCATGAAAGTAAGTAAGACTATTATATTCTCCTATATCGCGCTATGAGGAATCTAACTATCCAAAAAATAAAAAATGAGTTTTGCGGGGTGACAGAAACCCTTTAAAAAAAAAAAAATTCTGTCCGGAGGACCCTTTTAACCACCTCAGCCCCCAGTGCTTAAACACCCTGAAAGACCAGGCCACTTTTTACACTTCTGACCTACACTACTTTCACCATTTATTGCTCGGTCATGCAACTTACCACCCAAATGAATTTTACCTCCTTTTCTTCTCACTAATAGAGCTTTCATTTGGTGGTATTTCATTGCTGCTGACATTTTTACTTTTTTTGTTATTAATCGAAATTTAACGATTTTTTTGCAAAAAAATGACATTTTTCACTTTCAGTTGTAAAATTTTGCAAAAAAAACGACATCCATATATAAATTTTGCTCTAAATTTATTGTTCTACATGTCTTTGATAAAAAAAAAATGTTTGGGTAAAAAAAAAATGGTTTGGGTAAAAGTTATAGCGTTTACAAACTTTGAAGCAGCTCTGACTTTCTGAGCACCTGTCATGTTTCCTGAGGTTCTACAATGCCCAGAAAGTACAAACACCCCACAAATGACCCCATTTCGGAAAGTACACACCCTAAGGTATTCGCTGATGGGCATAGTGAGTTCATAGAACTTTTTATTTTTTGTCACAAGTTAGCGGAAAATGATGATTTTTTTTTTTTCTTACAAAGTCTCATATTCCACTAACTTGTGACAAAAAATAAAAACTTCTATGAACTCACTATGCCCATCACGAAATACCTTGGGGTCTCTTCTTTCCAAAATGGGGTCACTTGTGGGGTGGTTATACTGCCCTGGCATTCTAGGGGCCCAAATGTGTGGTAAGGAGTTTGAAATCAAATTCTGTAAAAAATGACGAGTGAAATCCAAAAGGTGCTCTTTGGAATATGGGCCCCTTTGCCCACCTAGGCTGCAAAAAAGTGTCACACATCTGGTATCTCTGTATTCAGGAGAAGTTGAGGAATGTGTTTTGGGGTGTCTTTTTACATATACCCATGCTGGGTGAGATAAATATCTTGGTCAAATGCCAACTTTGTATAAAAAAAATGGGAAAAGTTGTCTTTTGCCAAGATATTTCTCTCACCCAGCATGGGTATATGTAAAATGACACCCCAAAACACATTCCCCAACTTCTCCTGAGTACGGAGATACCAGATGTGTGACACTTTTTTGCAGCCTAGGTGGGCAAAGGGGCCCATATTCCAAAGAGCACCTTTTGGATTTCACAGGTCATTTTTTACAGAATTTGATTTCAAACTCCTTACCACACATTTGGGCCCCTAGAATGCCAGGGCAGTATAACTACCCCACAAGTGACCCCATTTTGGAAAGAAGAGACCCCAAGGTATTCGCTGATGGGCATAGTGAGTTCATGGAAGTTTTTATTTTTTGTCACAAGTTAGTGGAATATGAGACTTTGTATGAAAAAAAAAAAAAAAAAAAAAAATCAGCATTTTCCACTAACTTGTGACAAAAAATAAAAAATTCTAGGAACTCGCCATGCCGCTCACGGAATACCTTGGGGTGTCTTCTTTCCAAAATGGGGTCACTTGTGGGGTAGTTATACTGCCCTGGCATTTTCCAGGGGCCCTAATGTGTGGTAAGTAGGTAAATGACCTGTGAAATCCTAAAGGTGCTCTTTGGAATATGGGCCCCTTTGCCCACCTAGGCTGCAAAAAAGTGTCACACATGTGGTATCGCCGTATTCAGGAGAAGTTGGGGAATGTGTTTTGGGGTGTCATTTTACATATACCCTTGCTGGGTGAGAGAAATATCTTGACAAAAGACAACTTTTCCCATTTTTTTATACAAAGTTGGCATTTGACCAAGATATTTCTCTCACCCAGCATGGGTATATGTAAAATGACACCCCAAAACACATTCCCTAACTTCTCCTGAGTACGGCGATACCAGATGTGTGACACTTTTTTGCAGCCTAGATGCGCAAAGGTGCCCAAATTCCTTTTAGGAGGGCATTTTTAGACATTTGGATACTAGACTTCTTCTCACGCTTTGGGGCCCCTAGAATGCCAGGGCAGTATAAATACCCCACATGTGACCCCATTTTGGAAAGAAGACACCCCAAGGTATTCAATGAGGGGCATGGCGAGTTCATAGAAATTTTTTTTTTTTGGCACAAGTTAGCGGAAATTGATATTTTTAATTTTTTTCTCACAAAGTCTCCCGTTCCGCTAACTTGGGACAAAAATTTCAATCTTTCATGGACTCAATATGCCCCTCACGGAATACCTGGGGGTGTCTTCTTTCCGAAATGGGGTCACATGTGGGGTATTTATACTGCCCTGGCATTCTAGGGGCCCTAAAGCGTGAGAAGTCGTCTGGAATATAAATGTCTAAAAAATTTTACGCATTTGGATTCCGTGAGGGGTATGGTGAGTTCATGTGAGATTTTATTTTTTGACACAAGTTAGTGGAATATGAGACTTTGTAAGAAAAAAAAAAAATAATTCCGCTAACTTGGGCCAAAAAAATGTCTGGAGCCTTACAGAGGGGTGATCAATGACAGGGGGGGTGATCAATGACAGGGGGGGTGATCAATGACAGGGGGGGTGATCAGAGAGTCTATATGGGGTGATCACCACAGTCATTGATCACGCCCGTGTAAGGCTTCATTCAGACGTCCGGATGCGTTTTGCGGATCCGATCCATCTATCAGTGCATCCGTAAAAATCATGCGGACGTCTGAATGGAGCTTTACAGGGGGGTAATCAATGACAGGGGGGTGATCAGGGAGTCTATATGGGGTGATCACCACAGTCATTGATCATGCCCCTGTAAGGCTTCATTCAGACGTCCGGATGCAGTTTGCGGATCCGATCCATCTATCAGTGGATCCGTAAAAATCATGCGGACGTCTGAATGGAGCTTTACAGGGGGGTAATCAATGACAGGGGGGGGTAATCAATGACAGGGGGGTGATCAGGGAGTCTATATGGGGTGATAACCACAGTCATTGATCATGCCCCTGTAAGGCTTCATTCAGACGTCCGGATGCGTTTTGCGGATCCGATCCATCTATCAGTGCATCCGTAAAAATCATGCGGACATCTGAATGGAGCTTTACAGGGGGGTGATCAGGGAGTCTATATGGGGTGATCACCACAGTCATTGATCACGCCCCTGTAAGGCTTCATTCAGACGTCCGGATGCGTTTTGCGGATCCGATCCATCTATCAGTGGATCCGTAAAAATCATGCGGACGTCTGAATGGAGCTTTACAGGGGGTTGATCAATGACAGGGGGGTAATCAATGACAGGGGGGTGATCAGGGAGTCTATATGGGGTGATCACCACAGTCATTGATCACGCCCCTGTAAGGCTTCATTCAGATGTCCGGATGCGTTTTGCGGATCCGATCCATCTATCAGTGGATCCGTAAAAATCATGCGGACGTCTGAATGGAGCTTTACAGGGGGGTGATCAATGACAGGGGGGTGATCAATGACAGGGGGGAAATCAATGACAGGGGGGTGATCAGGGAGTCTATATGGGGTGATCAGGGGCTAATAAGGGGTTAATAAGTGACGGGGGGGGGGGGGTAGTGTAGTGTAGTGGTGCTTGGTGCTACTTTACTGAGCTACCTGTGTCCTCTGGTGGTCGATCCAAACAAAGGGGACCACCAGAGGACCAGGTAGCAGGTATATTAGACGCTGTTATCAAAACAGCGTCTAATATACCTGTTAGGGGTTAAAAAAAAACACATCTCCAGCCTGCCAGCGAACGATCGCCGCTGGCAGGCTGGAGATCAACTCTCTTACCTTCCGTTCCTGTGAGCGCGCGCGCCTGTGTGCGCGCGTTCACAGGAAATCTCGCGTCTCGCGAGAGGACGCGTATATGCGTCCAGGCGGAATGAATCAACCACCTCCAGGACGCGTCTGTGCGTACAGCGGTCCGGAGGTGGGTAAAGATGTTGTCCAAAAGAATAAAACATTATGTAGCTTTATAATGAAGTTTGTGTTTCTATTCTTTACCATTTTCAAGATGTTTGGTTGCTGTCAGTGAATGGATACAACAGAATTAGACCAAGTAACCGGAAACTATGTGATAACCACAGCTAGCTTATCTAGAGGATCATGGCTGTTGTACTGCCTGTGGGAGAGGGACAGGATCATATCACACCCTGGGAGATTAGGAAAGAGTTTTTTTGGGAAAAGGTTTTCTGATATTCTACAATGAGATCCCTGGGGTACATACTGATTTATATTAGAATACAATAAAAGGACTCTAACATCAATTTTTTTTTTATCACATATCAACCCCTTAGTGACCAGCCTGTTTTGGGCCTTACTGACCAAGCGTTTTTCTTCCTTTTTTCATCGTCTCCTTCCAAGAGCTATAACTTGATTGATTTTTGCGGGCCGACTAGTATTTTTCATTGGTATCATTTTGGAGTAAATAGCGCTTTTTGATTGCTTGTTATTGCTTCGGTGGCAACTAAGAATAAATTTGCAATTCTGTATTATTTTTTTTACAGCGTTCACCGTAGGAAATAATTTATGTGATATTTATGTAGTCCTGGTCATTACGGATAAGGCAATACCAAACATATGGGGGAGATTTAAATTTTTTCACAAAAAAGCGTATTTTTAATGGGGGAAAAAAAGCAGTTTTTTTTTTTATGAATAAATGTTCCCCAAGTGGCACTATCCAGCTATAATGGATCCGGAGAACTCCGGCAGGGTGTTCTGTGCCGGAATGTGAAAGTAACATATGTGAAAGTAGCCTCAGTCATAACATTCACTACGACCAGAGAGAGAAGGGGATGGATGAATCAATTAGAGCCTCACACATTACACTAAGTGTAATGCTCTGTGGACATCCTTATCTAACTTATCAAGATAACAATACAATACTGTCATCCAAATTCAACTAATCTACTATTTTACAGATAATATCTTTCCCTCACAGCAGCAGCAAACTGACAAGGGGATCCCTATTTTATCTCTCTGTGCTGACTGCTACAGAAGGACATTATTTTGTATTATATTTTCAAAGGAATAGCATTGCTGAAATGAAAATGAAAACAGCTAAAAATTATTTTAAAATGGTTTTCTATGAATGTTGAGTTAAAAACATACTGCCTTTCTGACTGAAGTGTCTCTTTAAGACTCTTTAGCATACCTGGTTCAACAAGTACAAAATCTTGGTTAGAATGTGGAGGCATCGTCTTGGATTTATCGGCGTCTCATTGAATAATCGAGCCTGCAGACACAAATATGTTAATCCAACAGTTAGGAATTGAAAGTGAAAATACAAATTTTACTAGTGTCAACGCCTCCTAGAGGACATAGCTATACCCACGGTTCCTGTGTCTCCCAATGAATATGGGCGAGAAAAACGAGATTTTTGTATAACTTACCAGTAAAATCTCTTTCTCACTCTTTCCTTGGGGGACACAGAAGACCTTGGGTATAGCTCATCTCCCTAGGAGGCGTGACACTAAGTGAAAGCTGTTAAGCCCCTCCTCCACAGCTATACCCTCAGCCTGGAGAGAAAGGCAGCCAGTTGCGTGTCCAAGCAGTGAGAAAAGGCAAAGTCCAACAAGGAACCAACAAGCCAACTACCCAACGGGTAACACAAACTCGGAAACCGTGTAGAGAAAAACAATGAATGGGTGGGTGCTGTGTCCCCCAAGGAAAGAGCGAGAAAGAGATTTTACTGGTAAGTTATACAAAAATCTCGTTTTCTCGCCCAGTTTCCTTGGGGGACACAGAAGACCTTGGGACGTTCAAAAGCAGTCCAAAAGGGGAGGGACCACAGCTCCAAGGCGAAGCACCCGAAGGCATCAAGGAACCGCCGCCTGCAGACTCAGGCGGACCAAGGCAGCATACGCCTAAGCCAGAGTATGCACCCTGTAGAACTCTGTAAAGCGTGCAAGGAAGACCTGTGGCCGCCCTGCTCAAATGCATGGCCGAAGCCCAATGCCTCCGGCCCAGGAAGCACCGATCGCTCTGGTGAAATGAACGGTGACAGCAAAGGCAGAATCCTGCCCTCGGTGCGGTAACCTCAGCAATAGCCAATCTGATAAAGCGGAGGAGAACCACCCTGGAGTCCGTCAACTCTAAGCGCGGACCTCCAGGAACCCAAGAGACCGAACGTCGACAAGAGCCGGAGATCTCCAAGTAAAACCGGCAAGGCCCAAACAACGTCCAAATCGGTGAAGTGTTGAAGCGAAAGGCAAACACCACCTTCAGAAGGAAGGAACGGGATGTAGAACAGCCCTGTCCTGGGAAAAGACATAAGGCTCAGAACAAAAAGGGGCCATTCAGGCACCCGTCAGAGACAAGACTGATACGGAAACACAACCGTACAGGACAGACGGGGTAGAGAGAACTTCTGTAACGGCTCCAAGGACAAGATTGGAGCACAGAGAGCTCAGTATGTAGTTCCCCGGGCGATACCGAAGGACAGCACAGAGGAACCAAAGAGCCATTTCGAGTAAGAAGGTCTTGACAGGCCCAGAGGGCCGGGGAACGCTGGAAGAGGAAGAACAGCGCTGACACTTGACACCTCAAGCAAAGGAATCCCAGTCCCAGGTCCAGGCCGGACTGGAAAAAAGACAGAACCATGGGGAGAGAAAAGGTCAGAGTGGGGAATGCACAGCTTCCCACAGAACCCCAGACAAAAGAACCATAAGTCTTACGACAGATCCTGGACGAAATACAGCCAGGAGCGGACAGTAGCGAACCCGCTGGAGTCGCCTGGCAAGCGGGCGAAAACCCAATGTGATCAGGCGCAGACCAGTAACACGGGCAGAAGTCGACCAAACTGGTCCCGTTGGCCCCCGAGCAACGTTGTCCCGTATCCACCCTAGTGGGGGACCAGAAGGACAGACGGAAAGGAACCAAAGGGCCCGCCCAGCATCCGCCAGATGCCAGGACAAGACAGGCTAAAGTCCATGCTGATGTAGCCATGTTCTACAGTCCCGGTGTGGGAGATCAAAGGACAATCTGGACCGAAAGGCAGTCCCCCCAAGTTACCGAGAAGATAAGTCTACAGCAGGACCATTGTCTTAGAATGGACCTCGCAATCTGCACTCAGCGGGAGGACAGAACGCGGTAGACTCGGTAAATAGGCACAGCTAATACAGCCAGTGTGAACAAGGGAGACAGTACGAGGCCAAAAGGAACACCGGAACCATCCACATGAACAACCATGCTCTTCCCAGAGGGGAGGACAGTGAAGGAACAGCCTCTGAAGTCTGGCGGGACAGAAGCCACATCGAAGTGATCTGTACCGAGCGGGAGCCAAACAGAGCCGGCGATATAAGGTAGTCGAGACAGAGGCCGGCATAACACCCTCCAACCGAACGGAGGAGTGGGCAACAGGGAAGCCATAGGACAGCTCAAAAGCAGAACCCTGCTACACTGTGAGATGCCCGGTTCACCGCCTCGCAGAAGGCAAATACCCTGAAGAACCCAAGGTGGAGGTCCTCTGGACCTGGGTAATCGAGCACCCAAGAGAATTTGGGTGACCTTCCCGAGAAAAGCGGCCCGCACCTGGTAGCAGATCAGACTGAAGCGTAGAGGCGCCAAGAGGAAGGACTCATACCACACTACATCCGAAGAGGAGGAAATTGCAGCAGGCAAGGGAACCGCAGTCCTGCCAGAGCCAACGAAGAATTCGAGGGGCGCTCCAGACAACAGCACTCTCGACCATGTGACCACTAGCGCAGGGAAGCAATACCGCGGAAGGACGAATGGGCACGCATCTAGGAACCACTAACACTCCCTGGGATGAAGGGCCAACTAAATGAATGAGTACCACCCAGCTCCGTGCAGCAGAGAGCAAGTAGAGCCCGTCCGGGTCAGGTGGACAGAATGAACTCCTTAGAGACGAGTGCAAGGCTTGCGGCAAGCATCGTATCCCAAGAAAACAAAAGTATGCCGCAGGAAGCAGGTGAGGCATACGTACGAGCAGCCCGTAAGCAGTGAGAAGGCCAACCCACCTACAGGAGGAGAAGGCATAAACGGCCCAAACAACGCACAAGAACGTCCGCTCACTGCAAAAAGGTTAATTCAGCGAAAAAGGGGGCTCGCCACAGAGTGCCACAGCATGTACGGAATTGCAAAGTGCAACCTGAAAGGGAGTTATGCACAAGCCTAGTATAGCATGCGATGGAACGCAAGCAGTCCGCCCCGAAAGGGGGGAAATTGTATCTGGCAAACTGCAGTCGGCAAGAGTGCAAAGGCCGGTCCCAAAAGGGAGTGATGCCTAAGGCCGTACCTACTTCAGAGAAGCAGGACATACCCTATAATCCAGCAGGAACGCAGGAGGTCCACCTAGTGAAAGGGGAACATGCACAGGGTTATCCTAGCATTAAGTGAGTGTGCAATAATACACCCAACACTGACTTAGCGAGAGTGCTACTACTCTGCCAATGAAGGGGGACATGTACAAGTCCAGCACAGCCATACAAGGACAGCCGTGAATCTCATGAGCGTGCCAAATTCTGCCCATGGAACGAGGGGTGGTCACGCACAAGGCCAGCACCGTATCCAATGGGAGTGCAAGCGTTCCACCCATGTTAGAGGGCCATGCTCATGGCCAGCAAGGTATCCGGTGAGAGTGTAGCATGCCGCCCAGAAAAAAAGGGGGGGGTAATGCACATGGCCAGCATCTCATCCAGGGAGAGTGCGTGCACCCGCCATGTATGGGAGTCATACACATGGTCAGCAACGTACTGGTGAGAGACAAACACAGTCAGTGAGAATGTGTGTATGTCACCTGAGGAAAGAAGGCATGCCCATGGCAGGCAGCGAAACCAGCGAGAGTGCGTACACCGCCCACGGAAGAGGGGTCATGCATAAGGCCGACAGCGGATCCAGCGAGAGTGCAAGCACCCCGCCATGTATGGGGTACATACACATGGCCAGCAACGTACCTGCGAGAAAACAACCACAGACAGAGGGATGTATGTATGCTGCCTGAATCATGCCTATGGCCGGCAGCGAAACCAGTGAGAGTGCAGCATAGTAACATAGTACATAAGTTCATCATAGCACATCAGATAGAGTGCAGCGTTCCGCCTATGGAAGGGGGTCGTGCACATAGCCAGTACCGAATGCGGTGAGAGTGCAGTATTCCGCCTAAAAAGGGGGGTCATGCACACGATCGGCAACAGATCCAGTGAGAGTGTAGCGTTCCGCCTAAAGAAGGGGGTCACGCACATGGCCGACAGCGAATCCAGTGAGAGCGCTGCGTTCCGCCCATGGAAGGGGGTCACGCACATGGCCGGCAGTGAATCCAGTGAGAGTGCAGCGTTCCGCCTAGAGAAGGGGGTCACGCACATGGCCGGCAGCAAATCCATAGAGAGTGCAGCATTCCGCCTATGGAAGGGGGTCATGCACATGGCCAGCACCGTATCCGGTGAAGGTGCAGCATTCCGCCTAAAAGGGGGTCATGCACATGTCCAGCCGGCAGCCAGGGAGAGTGCAGTATCCCGCCTAGGAGGGGGGGGGATGCACATGGCAGGCACCATAACTGGAGAGATGATGAATGCTGCCTACGGAAGGGCCGCATGCACTTGGCCAGCGCCGTATCCTGGAAGAGGACAGGAAAACCGCCTAAAAGGGGAAATGCCCTAGCACCGACGCAGGTTGGGAGCGCAACACTATGCCGCCTGTGGAAAGAGGGCATGCAGACATGCAGCACTACTGATGAGGCTGCAGCGTCCTGCGCAATCCAATAGAAATCTGTTATTATTATTTCTTTTTCTTTTTTTTTTTTTCTTTTTTTTTATATATATACATATATATATATTTTTATTAAAAACACAGCCTCACTGAGGCTAAAGGGGGCCACCATATAGGGGCACAGATAGTCAGGAAAAAGGGGGGCCAGCCATACAGGCCCATTGGGAGCCGGCCTGTACCCAAAAGGGTTAACATGGATCCGACCTGGAGGGCGGCGCTGCGATCCCCTGGGGGCGGAGGAACCTCCCGGCGGGAAAAATTCGCGCCTGGAGAAGTTCCCGCCCCCTCCACCAGAGGCCGGAATTTTGCGGCCTAGTAGGCCGTGAAGCCGGGGACTAAATTTGCGGCGCCCGGCATGTACCGCCGGGACTGAGGCGGAGTGGCGCATCAAACCGGCCGCGGGTGCCCACCCTGCGGGCCGGTCGGAGTTGCAGCCCAGCAGGCCGCGAAGCCTGGGCCAAAATTTGCGGAGCCCCACCGACCGGCACCGACGGTCGGCCGGGGCCTGCTGGGCATAGAAGTCAAGCCCAAAGCCGGCTGCGGGAGCCCACCCCGCCGGCCGGAAGAGTCAGGGGCCCGGAATGGCGGCTTGCCGGCCGCGGGAGCCCACCCCGCCGGCCGGAAGAGTCAGGGGCCCGGAATGGCGGCTTGCCGGCCGTTGGAGCCCACACCACCGGCCGGAAGAGTCAGGGGCTCGGAATGGCGGCTTGCCGGCCGCGGGAGCCCACCCCGCCGGCCGGAAGAGTCCGGGTCCCGGAATGGCGGCTTGCCGGCCGCGGGAGCCCACCCCGCCGGCCGGAAGAGTCAGGGACCCGGAATGGCGGCCTAGCAGGCCGCGGAGCCTGGGCTAAGATTTTTGCGGCGCCCGGCCGCACCGGAATGCCAATGTCGGCCGGAGGCGAGGCCTTACTCCACAGCCGTCAGGAGCCTCAGGCCTTGAGCAACACTCCGGTAGGAGATGGGGGGGGACCCAGAGACCGGGTGCCTGTGGTAGAATAAACTATATTGCCACTTCTGTAGCTGGCTGTGGGGACAGCCACTGGCTGCATGTCTATGGGAGCCAGGCAGGGGGGGGTAAGGCAGAAGGAGATTGCCGCTCTGCAGGTGCCAGCATAGATCCAGCAGGGGACTAGAGGCCCAGTATGGGGGTCAGGCACGCAGGAGACCGGGGGGGGACGGGGACGTAGGGCTGGAGAAGCCTCTCTCTTACCACAGCCGTCTTCACCCTCGGTCCATTCCAGCAGGGTCGCCCCTTCAGCTACTGGCACCGTAGTGGCAGGACGCTGGAAGAGGGACTTGGCGTGCGGGCGACCCTTGCGCTGGCGGGATGCAGGGGAGCTAGGCTGCCCTGGTCCACCTTGCCTTCTGTGGGGGAGGCAGCAGTGCGGGTGACCGGCACTGGCGCAGCTCAACCCCGGGAGAACAGAGAGGTCTAGTGCGTCTCTGTTGTCCCTGATGATCTGGAACAAAAAGAAAATAAAAAAGTAAAAATCTAAACTTTAAACAAGGAGAAAACAGCCCTGCAGAGCAGGGAGTGTCTTGCCTCCTTGGACACTAAGCAAAAAACTGGCTGCCTTTCTCTCCAGGCTGAGGGTATAGCTGTGGAGGAGGGGCTTAACAGCTTTAACTTAGTGTCACGCCTCCTAGGGAGATGAGCTATACCCAAGGTCTTCTGTGTCCCCCAAGGAAACTGGGCGAGAAAAACAGTTCTTCCATGTCTGAGACTGGAGCTAAAGGACCTATCTGTGGGTGCACCTTCATGTCCATGCACTGCCTACAACCAGAACACTGTACGGAGCACCTCTATATATACATGCGTGTGGTCTACAAGATTTTGAGGGATCACATTTTACCTATTTCCTCTCGAGTTGGTAAAACTAGGGAGCGCTGCACGCATCTACGTACATGTTACTCCATGGAAAATGTTGCGTTACAAGATGCCCACTGTGGGCCGGCATAAAAATTCTGTACATAGCAGCCATTTGCTGAGGCTTTCTGGTCTTTGTAAGGATGAAGAATCCTCAGTGAGGACGGGACAGGGATGGCCATGGGTGGACAAATGCTATTACACAGCAGTACAACTTTAATTTAAAAAAATAAAAAGTAAATTCTTCTCTACCAGTGTGAAAGATACATGGCAGCGGTGGCACTACAATTCCAATACTTCATAAATTGGAAGAATATGAAAGGACTCACCTCCTGAAGAACAGCGCTCTTCTCTAAATGCTGGAAGGGATTGGAGCCACTTCCTGAAGACAAAAAACTGTAATAAATCTACACCCTGGAATAGTTCTGCCCGATCTGCTGCATCTCGCTGTGGCTAGCCAGTCAGTGCACCAGGGATACAGAGCCTACATACAGTGTCGGCGCTCACCACTGACAGTCTATAGAAATATATTATATATATATATATATATATATATATACACACACACATACAGTGGATATAAAAAGTCTACACACCCCTGTTAAAATGTCAGGTTTCTGTGATGTAAAAAAAAAATAAGACAAAGATAAATCATTTCACAACTTTTACCACCTTTAATGTGACCTATAAACTGTACAACTCAACTGAAAAACAAACTGAAATCTTTTAGGTAGAGGGAAGAAAAAATATAAAAATAAAATAATATGGTTGCATAAGTGTACACACCCTAACGCTGGGTTCACACCAGGGCGTTCTGAAAGGAGCGCTCTGTATGCGCGATTGTACGGACGTTTACAAGCGCGCATACAGAGACAAGCGATCACACATTGTCGCGCGTTCCCGAAAGTCTATGTACGGGAACGCGCGACAAACGCCCGAAAAAACGCTCATGTACTTGTTTGAGCGTCGGGCGTTTTACAGCGCGATCGTACGCGCTGTAAAACGCCCAGGTGAGAACCATTCCCATAGGGAAGCATTGGGTTCTCCTTGTTGAGCGTTTTACAGCGCGTAGGAACGCGCTGTAAAACGCTCAGGTCTGAACTGAGCGTTAAACCAATACTTTGTTGAAGCACCTTTTGATTTTATTACAGCACTCAGTATTTTTGGGTATGAGTCTATCAGCATGGCACATTTTGACATGGCAACGCTCCATCACCCCACAGATTTTCAATCGGATTCAGGTCTGGGCTCTGGTTGGGCCATTCCAAAACTTTCATCTTCTTCTGGTGAAGCCATTCCTTTGTTGATTTGGATGTATGCTTTGGGTCGTCATGCTGAAAGATGAAGTTCCTCTTCATGTTCAGCTTTCTAGCAGAAGCCTGAAGGTTTTGTGCCAATATTGACTGGTATTTGGAACTGTTCATAATTCCCTCTAGCTTAACTAAGGCCCCAGGTCCAACTGAAGAAATACAGCCCCAAAGCATGATGCTGCCACCACCATGCTTCACTGTGGGTATGGTGTTCTTTTGGTGATGTGCAGTGTTGGTTTTGGGCCAAACATATCTTTTGGAATAATGGCCAAAAAGTTCAACCTTGGTTTCATCAGACCATAACACCTTTTCCCACATGCTTTTGGGAGACTTCAGATGTGTTTTTGCAAAATGTAGCCTGGCGTGGATGTTTTTCTTTGTAAGAAAAGGCTTTCATCTTGTTACTCTACCCCATAGCCCAGACATATGAAGAATACGGGAGATTGTTGTCACATGTACCACACAGCCAGTACTTGCCAGATATTCCTACCAGTTTTCTTCTCGTCTTTTCATCAATTTTGGAGAGACGTCCAGTTCTTGGTAATGTCACTGTTGTGCCATATGTTCTCCACTTGATGACGACTGTCTTCACTGTGTTCCATGGTATATCTAATGCCTTGGAAATTCTTTTGTACCCTTCTCCCCACTGATACCTTTTAACAATGAGATCCCTCTGATGCTTTGGAAGCTCTCTGTGGACCATGGCTTTTGCTGTGGGATGCGACTAAGAAAATTTCAGGAAAGACCAACTAGAGCAGCTGAACTTTATTTAGGGTTAATCAGAGGCACTTTAGATGATGGCAAGAGTATTCTGACTCCTATTTAACCTGATTCTGAATGTGATTGCTTAATTCTGAACACAGCTACATCCCCAGTTATAAGAGGGTGTGCACACTTATGCAACCACATTATTTTTTTTGTTTTCTTCCCTCTTCCTAAAAGATTTCAGTTTGTTTTTCAATTGAGTGGTACAGTTTATAGGTCACATTAACCCCTTAAGGACACGGCCATATTTCACCTTAAGGACTTGTCCATTTTTTGCAAATCTGACCAGTGTCACTTTATGTGGTGACAACTTTAAAACGCTTTGACTTATCCAGGCCATTCTGAGATTGTTTTTTTGCACATATTGTACTGACACTGGTAAAATGCAGTCCAAAAAATTCATTTTTATTTCTAAAAAAATACCAAATTTACAAAAAAAAAAAAATCAGTTTCAATTTCTCTACTTCTATAATAAATTGTAATACCTACAAAAATAGTTATTACTTTACATTCCCCATATGTCTACTTCATGTTTGGATTATTTTGGGAGTGACTTTTTTGGGGGGGAAATGTTACAAGGCTTAGAAGTTTAGAAGCAAATCTTGAAATTTTTCAGAAATTTTCAAAAACCCACTTTTTAAAGGACCAGTTCAGGTCTGAAGTCACTTACATAATAGAAACCACCCAAAAATAACCCCATTCTAGAAACTACACCCCTCAAGGTATTCAAAACTAATTTTACAAACGTTCTTAACCCTTTAGGTGTTCCACAAGAATTAATGGAAAATAGAGATACAATTTCAAAATTTCACTTTTTTGGCAGATTTTCCATTTTAATAATTTTTTTCCAGTTACAAAGCAAGGGTTAACAGCCAAACAAAACTCAATATTTATGGCCCTGATTCTGTAGTTTACATATGTGGTCGTAAACTGCTGTACGGGCACACGGCAGGGCACAGAAGGAAAGGAATGCCATACGGTTTTTGGAAGGCAGATTTTGCTGGACTGGTCATGTGATATTTTTATAGAGCAGGTATTTACAGACGCGGCGATACCTAATATGTATAATTTTTATTTATTTATGCAAGTTTTACACAATAAGCATTTTTAAAACAAAAAAAAAATGATGTTTTAGTGTCTCCATATTCTGAGCCATAGTTTTTTTTATTTTTTGGGTGATTGTCTTAGGTAGGGGCTCATTTTTTGCGGGATGAGGTGACGGTTAGATTAGTACTATTTTGGTGGGCATACGCCTTTTTGATCACTTGCTGTTGTACTTTTTGTGATGTAAGGTGACAAAAAAAATGGTTTATTTAACACAGTTTTTATTTTTTACGGTGTTCATCTGAGGGGTTGGGTCATGTGATATGTTTATAGAGCCGGTCGATACGGACGCGGCGATACCTAATATGTTTCCTTTTTTTTACCAATTTTCTTATACTTTATTTGGGGGAAATTACTTTTTTTTTTTACTGGAAACTTTTAATTTGGGGGGGACGGGGGACGGACGGACTTTATTTTATCAACTTTTTCTTTCACTTAATTTTTTGTCCCACTTTGGGACTTTAACTTTTGGGGGTCTGATTCCCTTTACAATGCATTCCAATACTTCTGTATTAGAATGCATTAGCTGTATGAGTAATACAGTGTGTATTACTCATACAGCTTCCGGCCTGTGAGATCCAGGGGGCTGGATCTCACAGGCTCGTCACCGGAAGGCATCGCGCTGCCTTCCATGACATCGGTTCCCCATTACAGCCGCACGGGGACCCGATGGCACCTCCGCCCGCTCGCCGCAACTCCCAGGTCTGAATTGGACCCGCCCGCACATTGGCCCGGGGTGCCTGCTCAATGATTTGAGCAGGCACCCAGTTCCGATCATGCCACGCGGCGGTGATCGGAACTACACATGACGTACCGGTACATGTCATATGTCCCCAACAGGTTAAAAGGTGGAAAAAGTTCAGAAATGATTTATCTTTGTCTCATTTTTTTTACATCACAGAAACCTGACATTTTAACAGGGGGTGTGTATACTTTTTATATCCACTGTATATATATATATATATATATATATATATATATATATATATATATATATATATATATATATATATATACACACACACACACACACACACATATATACACACACAGAGTCAGGTCCATAAAGATTGGGACATCGACCCAATTCTAATATTTTTGGCTCTATACACCACCACCACAATAAATTTGAAATGAAACAAACAAGATGTGCTTTAACTGCAGACTGTCAGCTTTAATTTGAGGGCATTTTCATCCAAATCAGGTGAACGGTGTAGGAATTACAACAATTTGCATATGTGCCTCCCACTTGTTAAGGGACCAAAAGTAATGGGACAATTGGCTTCTCAGCTGTTCCATGGCCAGGTGTGTTTTATTCCCTCATTATCCCAATTACAATGAGCAGATAAAAGGTCCAGAGTTCATTTCAAGTGTACTATTTGCATTTGGAATCTGTTGCTGTCAACTCTGAAGATGAGAGCCAAAGAGCTGTCACTATCAGTGAAGCAAGCCATCATTAGGCTGAAAAAAACAAAACAAACCCATCAGAGAGATAGCAAAATTATTAGGTGTGGCCAAAACAACTATTTGGAACATTCTTAAAAAGAAGGAACACAACGGTGAGATCAGCAACACCAAAAGACCCGGAAGACCACGGAAAACAACTGTGGTGGATGACCGAAGACTTCTTTCCCTGGTGAAGAAAACACCCTTCACAACAGTTGGCCAGATCAAGAACACTCTCCAGGAGGTAGGTGTATGTGTGTCAAAGATCAAGAGAAGACTTCACCAGAAGATGTAAAGCATTGGTGAGCCTCAAAAACAGGAAGGCCAGATTAGAGTTTGCCAAACGACATCTAAAAAAAGCCTTCACAGTTCTGGAACAAAATCCTATGGACAGATGAGACCAAGATCAACTTGTACCAGAGTGATGGGAAGAGAAGAGTATGGAGAAGGAAAGGAACTGCTGATGATCCTAAGCATACCACCTCATCAGTGAAGCATGGTGGTGGTAGTGTCATGGTGTGGGCATGTATGGCTGCCAATGGAACTCGTTCTCTTGTATTTATTGATGATGTGACTGCTGACAAAAGCAGCAGGATGAATTCTGAAGTGTTTCGGGCAATATTATCTGCTCATATTCAGCCAAATGCTTCAGAACTCATTGGAGACAGTTGCAGTAGAGGCCTGGCAGAGCATCACCAGGGATGAAACCCAGCGTCTGGTGAGGTCTATGCGTTCCAGACTTCAGGATGTAATTGACTGCAAAGGATTTTGCAACCAAGTATTAAAAAGTGAAAGTTTGATTTATGATTATTATTCTGTCCCATTACTTTTGGTCCCTTAACAAGTGGGAGGCAGATACGCAAACTGTTGTAATTCCTAAACAGTTCACCTGATTTGGATGAAAATACCCTCAAATTAAAGCTGACAGTCTGCAGTTAAAGCACATCTTGTTGGGTTCATTGCAAATCCACTGTGGTGGTGTATAGAGCCAGAAATTTTAGAATTGTGTTGATGTCACAATATTTATGGACCTGACTGTAATTGTGTGTGTGAGATATATATATATACATACATACACACACATATACAGTATATACACAGTGTGGAGATATAATTTTAAGAGCAAAGAGCGAAAATACGGAAGGGGTGGATTCGGCACATAACTGACGTGAATGGAACCTAACCATCCCCATTGACGATAATGGGATCCATTTGGGAGGACACTTTATTAAAACAGGACTTTTATGTGACAGAAGACCCAAAGGGAGCTTCTGACAAAGATATGAAAGGAGCCTTAGCTATATAGGAGAGAGGCAGTGAAGGCAACAGCAGTGAGCCGGGATCGTCTTGTTGTATTCCAGTAAGTATTTTGCACCAGTATTTGTAAGCCCAAAACCAGGAGTGGGTCCAAAATACAGAAGTATTTTTCTGGTCTGGACCCATTTCTGTGCCCGCTGTAGATGTACTCCTGTGCCCCGCTCTACATCCACTCCTGTGCCCCGCTCTACATCCACTCCTGTGCCCCGCTCTACATCCACTCCTGTGCCCCGCTCTACATCCACTCCTGTGCCCCGCTCTACATCCACTCCTGTGCCCCGCTCTACATCCACTCCTGTGCCCCGCTCTCCATCCACTCCTGTGCCCCGCTCTCCATCCACTCCTGTGCCCCGCTCTCCATCCACTCCTGTGCCCCGCTCTCCATCCACTCCTGTGCCCCGCTCTCCATCCACTCCTGTGCCCCGCTCTCCATCCACTCCTGTGCCCCGCTCTCCATCCACTCCTGTGCCCCGCTCTCCATCCACTCCTGTGCCCAGCTCTCCATCCACTCCTGTGCCCAGCCCTCCATCCACTCCTGTGCCCAGCCCTCCATCCACTCCTGTGCCCAGCCCTCCATCCACTCCTGTGCCCAGCCCTCCATCCACTCCTGTGCCCAGCCCTCCATCCACTCCTGTGCCCAGCCCTCCATCCACTCCTGTGCCCAGCCCTCCATCCACTCCTGTGCCCAGCTCTCCATCCACTCCTGTGCCCAGCTCTCCATCCACTCCTGTGCCCAGCTCTCCATCCACTCCTGTGCCCAGCTCTCCATCCACTCCTGTGCCCAGCTCTCCATCCACTCCTGTGCCCAGCCCTCCATCCACTCCTGTGCCCAGCCCTCCATCCACTCCTGTGCCCAGCCCCCCATCCACTCCTGTGCCCAGCCCCCCATCCACTCCTGTGCCCAGCCCCCCATCCACTCCTGTGCCCAGCCCCCCATCCACTCCTGTGCCCAGCCCCCCATCCACTCCTGTGCCCAGCCCCCCATCCACTCCTGTGCCCAGCCCTCCATCCACTCCTGTGCCCAGCCCCCCATCCACTCCTGTGCCCAGCCCCCCATCCACTCCTGTGCCCAGCCCCCCATCCACTCCTGTGCCCAGCCCCCCATCCACTCCTGTGCCCAGCCCCCCATCCACTCCTGTGCCCAGCCCCCCATCCACTCCTGTGCCCAGCCCCCCATCCACTCCTGTGCCCAGCTCTCCATCCACTCCTGTGCCCAGCTCTCCATCCACTCCTGTGCCCAGCTCTACATCCACTCCTGTGCCCAGCTCTACATCCACTCCTGTTCCCTGCAGGTAATGTGAGAGGTGCCATAGGGATCATCTATGTTAATACAACACTGTACAGAAAACCAGACACTTCCTGCAGGTTCCGGCTTCAGGAAAGTCCGCGGCTCTGAGGCCTGCACGGAGCGGCCGCGCATGTCTCCACGTCTCCTGTAGTAACCCGCAGACAAGCCTTACCCGACTCCTCGTCCTTCTTGTCAAATTTTTTAATCATTTCAGGTGCAGCGATCCTAGTTCCCGGTACCTGTGATCAGTCTCCCGCAAGGAAGTGAAGGAACACTGTACTGAGCATGCGCCTGCCACTCACACGGAAACCACGCCCAGGATATGTGACCCCTGGAAGAACGTCTCCGAATTGGTGTAAACGGAGGAGTCATGTGTGCGCAAACAGGTCATGTGACGTTTCGCTGGCAATGCGGCTGCGCGATGGAAGTGGGCTACAGTAGTGTGAACTGGCAGGGACGGGAATTGGTGCCCGGGTTGTGGGACGCAGGCTTAACCCTTTATGGGAGGCCTTGTTTGCGCCTGTGATTTATGGAGTGTTTTTGTGTGGTAAAAACACACTTCCAAATGTTAGCTGAAAGTCTGTGGAAAATATGAAAGGCAGGAATCAAAAGTTGTTTTTTTTAATGATATTTTTGTTAATTACCTGGGTTTATGGGGTCTCTGTCTTTTTTTTGTTGTTGAAATTTTCGTTTTTTGTGTGTGAAATTAAGCATTTTAGGCCGAATGCACACGGCCGCAGGGCCGGCTCCAGGTTCATGTGGGCCCTTGGGCGATAAATCCCAGTGGGCCCCCATGAGGCATTTTTTTACATTGACATGTCCCCCTGTGGCTCCTACACGGTATAATGACCCCCAGTGGCCCCTATACAGTATAATGACTACTAGTGGCCCTTCACACAGTATAATGAACCCCCAATTCCCCCCCCACTGTATAATGACCACCTGTGGCCCTGCATTCAGAATAATAACCCCCAGTCGCCCCCATTTAGAATAATGACCCCCAGTAGCCCCCACACTGGGGGAATACTGTATGGAGGGGGCTCTGGAGGTCATTATACTGAATGGAGGGTCATTGGTGATCATTATACTAAATGGGGGACACTGGGGGTCATTATACTATGTAAAGGGCCCTCACAGTATAATGACCCCACAGTGACCCTCCATTCAGAATAATGACCCCCAGTCGCCCCCACACTGGGGGTTATACTGTATGGAGGGGGCACGAGGAGTTATTATATTTAATGGGGGATCTGGTGGTCATTATGCTAAATGGAGGGTCAATGGGGATCATTATACTAAATGGGGGGCACTGGGAGTCATTATACTGTGTAAGGGACCCTCACAGTGTGATGAATGACCCCCCAGTGGCCCCCTCACATACCTATCATTGCAGGGGAGCTGGTGGTCCTGTCATTCACTAACCGCAGCTCCCTGCGCTCCTTCTCTCCTCCGGCCCGCTGCAGCAGTGAGCCAGGCCTGGAGGAGAGAAGGAGATGTGCAGTGATGGAGCTAGAACTGACTGGGCCCCACAGCAAAATTTAGTACGCCCCCCTCCCCCCCAATGTGTGTTCACATCACGTTTTTCCTATCGGTTTGATGTATACACATGTGCAGCACTCCACGTTTTTGTATCCTGCAGAGTCAAGTAAAAAATGCATACGTCAACGTATATGTTTTTTTACCATGGAACTGTATGGTGAACGGACGCCACTGTACGGCATCAGTCTGAGGCATCTGGTAACACAGACATTTTCAGTATGCATTAAATGGATGGCAAAAATGTGATCTGAACCCAGCCCTAGTGTCAGAATAAGCCCCAGTACACAGCGGAGCAGCGTGGCGGAGAGGGGAGGCCGCCATGTACTGACAGAGCGCTAGCTGGTCCTGGTGGTCAGGGATTAGGACTGTGTTTCCCAAGGATCATTTTCTACTGGGAAATACAGGGCACAGTATAATACACTAGAATCTATATAATATAAAGATATTAGCTCTACCCCCGAATAATAATACGATTAGGGGGTCATTTATTATATAGAAATACGTCTATATTAGGCGTATTTCTGACACAGATGTGGCGCAAAGGTCCTTAACACCGCAATCTGTATCTTTTCCCGCTCATGCCAGGTCTAAAAAAAGTGGTGTGGGCAGAAAGGGATACAGTTATGGCCATCCAGTTATTGGATACCACCGCCATATAGTGATAACACCGCCATATAGTGATAACACCGCCATATAGTGATAACACCGCCATACAAGGATAAAACCACCATACAGTGACCGGATAAAAGGGTATAGGAGGGCATAGTACAGGGAATGACTATGGGCACTGCACAGGGTGTGGTAGGAGGGCACAATGCAGGGTATAAAGGGGCACAGTACGGGGTGGGGGGCACAGTCACATGACCCTGTGATGTTAGAAGGTCCTTATGGTGAATGCGGTTCAGATGCCACCATAATGAGAGGCAGAGGAGTGAGACAGGGGCCCGGGGCCCTGGATGGACAGGAGGGGTGGACACAGCAAGTAGGTTGAAGGGGCTCTGAGGGGGATTCATACAAGTAGTGGCAGGAGGTCTGTGCAGGGCAGCAATAGGAGACAGGAGGGTGGGACAGGAGCCCTGGATACATGAGGGAGGAAAGGAGACAGCAGGGGCTCCATAAGGGTGATATAGGACAGGATATGGGGGGGGGGGGCAGGTGTCATGGAGGCAATCAGCTTAATAAAACAGTAACACAACTAAATAGAATGAAGCAGCAGTGTCCCCCCCTTTCCTTCTGTCCCACAGAGAAGAGACAGTCACAGTGCAGACTCACTCACAGACTGTGTTCACACTTCTCTGCTCCAGCTCCAGCCCTGCGGTCTCTCTCCTCAGGCAGCGTGTGTCCTGTGTAGAGGGGGCGTGTCCTGAGTCTCTGCAGCTCAGAGGGCCCACCAGAGGGGTACTGCGTATGTGAAAGGACAGCAGTGAGAGCTCCCATCTGTATTGATGGAAGTGCTCATAGCAGCTCAGTGGGCCCCCCCAGGAGCATTGGGCCCCGGCACTTGCCCGGGGATGCCGGGTTATGACGCCGGCCCTGCACGGCCGTGAGTGGTCCGTGGTATCCCGGCCCCGCATTCTGCTGACAGCAGGAGCGCACGGCGTCATTGGTTGCTATGACGTTGCTATAGATCATACGAGTGTATTACTGTAGTGCAGCGGTGGCATGAAGCGCACGGCGTCATAGCAATCAATGACGCCGTGCGCTCCTGCTGTCAGCAGGATGCGGGGCCGGGATACCATGGACCGCTTACGGCCGTGTGCATTCGGCCTTACACTGATGAGGGTGTGTGGCTTTGTGTGAAAGGGTGTGGTCAAGGGACCACCAAGCCCTTATGTTGCAAAAACTGAAACAGAGCCTAACCCCTTCCCTCCAACCCTACTGTTAAAGGGAACCTGTCATCAACTTTATGCTGACCTCGCTGAGGGCAGTATAAAGTAGTGACAGAAGTGCTGATGTCAGCGGTGTGTCACTCATGAGCTAATAGTAAGTGGTTGCCGAGAACCAGCATCATAATCATTGCAGCCCAGGCCTTGAAGAGTCAAATCTACCTGAGAAGAGTCATGGTTATTCATAATCTCCTGCTCTCTCACCCATCTGCTGATGATTGGCAGTTCTCTCCTAGAGAGAAAGGGAGAAAACTAGGTAGAAGACTGTCAGACATCAGCAGGTGGGCAGGAATTCATGGATAACCAGGACTCTTCTCAGGTGGCCATGACTCTGTAGACTGAGCCTAGAAAAATGATTGTGATGTTGGTTCTCGGCAACCACTTACTTTTAACTTATAAATGACAGACCGCTGAAATCAACTCACCTGTCTCTACTTCATACTGCCGTTAGTATGGGCAGCATAAAGTTCACGACAGGTTCCCTTTAACCCGTAGAGGACCCGAGCCGTACATGTACGGCGCAGATGTCCGTGACATAAGGACCAGCGCAGTATATGTACAGCGCGCTGATCGGGCGGGTGCAGGAGCTGCGGCCACCCGATCAGCGTCAGGAGTCACTGAACGCCGGACCCATGCTGCATGCGCCAGCATCGGTGAAATCACTGATGCCGGCGTATTAACCCTTGATGTGCCGCGGTCAGCACTGACCGCGGCACATGCGATGTCCTCACAGGAATCGGCGCTGCCTGGATCTCACAGGTAGGAAGCTATATGAGTAATACACACTGTATTACACCTACAGCCAATGCATTCTAATACAGATTGGAATGTATTGTAATGCATTGTAAAGGGGATCAGACCCCCAAAAGTTGAAGTCCCAAAGTGGGACAAAAAATAAAATAGAAAAAAAAAGTTGAAAAAATAAAGCCCCCCCCCCAAAATTAAAAGTTTTAAGTAAAAAAACAAAAACGTAATTTTCCCCAAATAAAGTAAAAAATAGGGAAAAAAAGAAAAGTAGACATATTAGGTATCGCTGTGTCCGTATCGACTGGCTCTATAAACCTACCACATGACCTAACCCCTCAGATGAACACCGTCAAAAAATAAAATAAAAACTGTGCTTAATAAACCATTTTTTTGTCACCTTACATCACTAAAAGTACAACACCAAGCGATCAAAAATCCGTATGCCCACTAAAATAGTACCAATCTAACCGTCACCTCATCCCGCAAAAAATGAGCCCCTACCTAAGACAGTCGCCCAAAAAATAAAAAAACTATGGCTCAGAATATGTAGACACTAAAACATCGTTTGTTTTGGTTTTAAAAATGCTGTTATTGTGTAAAACTTAAGTAAATAAAAAAAAGTATACATATTAGGTATTGCCGTGTTCGTATCGACCGGCTCTATAAAAATATAACATGACCTAACCCCTCAGATGAACACAGTAAAAAATAAAAAATAAAAACTGTGGTAAATAAACCATTTTTTGTCACCTTACATCACAAAAAGTGTAATAGCAAGCGATCAAAAAGTCATATGCACCCCAAAATAGTGCCAATCAAACCGTCATCTCATCCCGCAAAAAATGAGACCCTACCTAAGATAATCGCCCAAAAACTGAAAAAACTATGGCTCTCAGAATATGGAGACACTAAAACATGATTTTTTTTTTTGTTTCAAAAAAGATATTATTTTACACAATAATATCTTTTTTG
This sequence comes from Bufo bufo, assembly GCF_905171765.1. Classification (NCBI taxonomy): domain Eukaryota; kingdom Metazoa; phylum Chordata; class Amphibia; order Anura; family Bufonidae; genus Bufo; species Bufo bufo. The sequence goes on along the minus strand of NC_053389.1, from coordinate 590,603,270 downwards.
AAACAAAAAAAACTTACATAAATAAAAAAAAAGTATACATATTAGGTATCGCCGCGTCCGTATCGACCGGCTCTATAAAACTATCACATGATCTAACCTGTCAGATGAATGTTGTAAATAACAAAAAATAAAAACGGTGCCAAAACATCTATTTCTTGTTATCTTGCCTCACAAAAAGTGTAATATAGACAGGGTGGATAAAAATCAATGATTTTAAAAAAATAAATTAAAAAAAATCGGATTTTTTTTTATTTAAATCAGATTTTTTTTTTATATAAAATGCTTTTTGAGGAAAATATATTACCATAGAATAAGGCTGTACGTAGACTTCCACATTGTGGAATGGATTAGGCAGTGGCTGAGGGACAGACAACAGAGGGTTGTAGTCAATGGAGTATATTCAGACCATGGTCTTGTTACCAGTGGGGTACCTCAGGGATTTGTTCTGGGATCCATATTGTTTAATATCTTTATCAGCGAAATTGCAGAAGGCCTCGATGGTAAGGTGTGTCTTTTTGCTAATGACACAAAGATTTGTAACAGGGTTGATGTTCCTGGAGGGATACACCAAATGGAAAAGGATTTAGGAAAACTAGAGGAATGGTCAAAAATCTGGCAACTAAACTTTAATGTTGATAAGTGCAAGATAATGCACCTGGGGCGTAAACACCCAAGAGCAGAATATAAAATCAGTGATACAGTCCTAACCTCAGTATCTGAGGAAAGGGATTTAGGGGTCATTATTTCAGAAGACTTAAAGGTAGCCAGACAATGTCATAGAGCAGCAGGAAATGCTAGCAGAATGCTTGGGTGTATAGGGAGAGGCATTACTAGTAGAAAGAGGGAGGTGCTCATGCCGCTCTACAGAGCACTAGTGAGACCTCATTTGGAGTATTGTGCGCAGTACTGGAGACCATATCTCCAGAAGGATATTGATACTTTGGAGAGAGTTCAGAGAAGAGCTACTAAACTGGTACATGGATTGCAGGACAAAACTTACCAGGAAAGGTTAAAGGACCTTAATATGTATAGCTTGGAAGAAAGACGAGACAGAGGGGATATGATAGAAACTTCTAAATACATAAAGGGAATCAACAAGGTAAAAGAGGAGAGAATATTTAAAAGAAGAAAAACTGCTACAAGAGGACATAGTTTTAAATTAGAGGGGCAAAGGTTTAAAAGTAATATCAGGAAGTATTACTTTACTGAGAGAGTAGTGGATGCATGGAATAGCCTTCCTGCAGAAGTGGTAGCTGCAAATACAGTGAAGGAGTTTAAGCATGCATGGGATAGGCATAAGGCCATCCTTCATATAAGATAGGGCCATAGTATTCAGTATATTGGGCAGACTAGATGGGCCGAATGGTTCTTATCTGCCGACACATTCTATGTTTCTATATGTGTAATTTTTTTGGTAAATAAATTCCATTAATCCATTCACAATGTCATGCTCTTCCAGAGGTTTTTGTAAGATTATTGGGCAGTTTCTCTGCCTACAAGATATTATCACAGATGCTTGGTTTACTTTTGAAGTTCTCAAAACTGAATTTGACTCAGCAGAGATCACATGCCTCTTCTTCACAGCAAAAATGTTATAACATGAACAGAGTTGAGAAAAATACCTTAATCCTAACTTCTACAAACCTATGAATGCAGAATCAACCTAATCAAACTAATATGAAAAGTTGTTTAAATCTTCATCTACTTGCATATTATAAGTTATACCAGCAAGAATTAGTCTTTATGTAGAAAACTATGATTTAAATCAAGCCTTACTGACTAGTGATTTAAATCGTGATTTAAATCATTTGGATTTAAATCAAATCCACCCTGAATATAGAGCAACCAAAAATCATATGTACCCTAAACTAGTACCAACAATACTGCCACCCTATCCCATAGTTTCTAAAATTGGGCCACTTTTTTGGAGTTTCCACTCTAGGGGTGCATCAGGGGGGCTTCAAATGGGACATAGTGTCAAAAAAACCAGTCCAGCAAAATCTGCCTTCCAAAAACCGTATGGCATTCCTTTCCTTCTGCGACCTGCTATGTGTCCGTACAGCAGTTTACGACCACATATGGGGTGTTTCTGTAAACTACAGAATCAGGGCCATAAATATTGAGTTTTGTTTGGCTGTTAACCCTTGCTTTGTTACTGGGGAAAAATGGATTAAAATGGAAAGTTTGCCAAATAATTTAAATTCTGAAATTTCATCTCCATTTGCCAATAACTCTTGTGGAACACCTAAAGGGTTAACGATCTTTGTAAAATCTGTTTTGAATACCTTGAGGGGTGTAGTTTCTTAGATGGGGTCACTTTTATGGAGTTTCTACTCTAGGGGTGCATCAGGGGGGCTTCAAATGGGACATGGTGTCAAAAAAAACAGTCCAGCAAAATCTGCCTTCCAAAAACCGTATGGCATTCTTTTCCTTTGCGCCCTGCCGTGTGCCCGTACAGTAGTTTACGACCACATATCGGGTGTTTCTGTAAACTACAGAATCAGGGCCATAAATATTGAGTTTGGTTTGGCCGTTAACCCTTGCTTTGTAACTGGAAAAAAATTATTAAAATGGAAAATCTGCCAAAAAAGTGAAATTTTGAAATTGTATCTCTATTTTCCATTAATTCTTGTGGAACACCTAAAGGGTTAACAAAGTTTGTAAAACCAGTTTTGAATACCTTGAGGGGTGTAGTTTATAGAATGGGGTCATTTTTGGGTGATTTCTATTATGTAAGCCTCGCAAAGTGACTTCAGACCTGAACTGGTCCCTAAAAATTGGGTTTTTGAAAATTTCTGAAAAATTTCAAGATTTGCTTCTAAACTTCTAAGCCTTGTAACATCCCCAAAAAATAAAATATCATTCCCAAAATGATCCTAACATGAAGTAGACATATGGGTAATGTAAAGTAATAACTATTTTTGGAGGTATTACTATGTATTATAGAAGTAGAGAAATTGAAACTTTGAAATTTGCAATTTTTTACAAATTTTTTGTAAATTTGGTATTTATTTTATAAATAAAAATGATTTTTTTTACTTCATTTTACCAGTGTCATGAAGTAAAATATGTGACGAAAAAACAATCTCAGAATGGCTTGGATAAGTCAAAGCGTTTTAAAGTTATCAGCACTTAAAGTGACATTGGTCAGATTTGCAAAAAATGGCCAAGTCCGTAAGGTGAAATAGGGCCGAGTCCTTAAGGGGTTAAAAAGTTGGTTTTGGAAATTTTCTGAAAAATTTCAAGATTTGCTTATAAACTTCTAAGCCTTCTAACGTCCCCAAAAAATAAAATGGCATTCACAAAATGTTCCAAACATGAAGTAGACATATGGGGAATGTAAAGTAATAACTATTCTTGGAGGTATTACTATCTATTATAAAAGTAGAGAAATTGAAATCGGAAGATGCACGACTACAGGCGCACGCTGGTAGACGCGCTCCTGAGAGCATTCCCGACTGACGCCGGGGGACAAGTGGAAGCACAAGGCGAAGGCAGAGGAGGAGGAAGAGGTCGCCAACGCAGCTGTGTCAGCGCCAGCACCTCAGAAGGCAGGGTTAGCATGGCCGACATGTGGAAAAGCTTTGTCACCTCGCTGCAACAACCGCCCCCCAACTGCTGATATGGAGTGTGTTAGCAGGAGGCAGCATTTGAACAACATGGTGGAACAGTACCTGTGCACACGCGTACACGTACTGACTGATGGTTCTGCCCCATTCAACTTCTGGGTCTCCAAATTGTCCACATGGCCAGAGCTTGCCCTGTATGCCTTGGAGGTGCTGGCCTGCCCTGCAGCCAGTGTACTCTCTGAACGTGTATTTAGCATGGCAGGAGGCGTCATTACAGACAGACGCAGCCGCCTGTCCATAGCCAACGTGGACAAGCTCACGTTCATTAAAATGAACCAGGCCTGGATCCCACAAGACTTGTCTGTACCTTTTGCAGAATAGACAGTTCTAACAGCCTCAACCATCCATCCTTGTACTGAAGTGCACTTATTCCTTTTTTTTTTTATATGTCCCAATATTTTGGGGGATACCCATATGTAAAAATGCAAAATAACACACATCTGTGTTGTCTACCTATTCCTCCTTCGCCGCCGCTTCCACCTAGACCGCCACGTGAGCCTACACGGCCACTTCCACCCATTCACCGCCTCCTCAACCTCTTCCTCCTACATCATTCCTAATTTTTATTTTTTTTAAGGTCTTTTATGTTTTTTTTTAATTCATTTCCCTATCCACATTTGTTTGCAGAGCATTTGCCATGCTCTTAACCACTTCCGGACCGCCTAACGCAGATTTGCATTCCGGAGGTGGCAGCCCTGCGCTCAGCGACGCATATACGCGTCATCTCGCGTGAGCCGAGATTTCCTGTGAACGCGCGCATTTATATTCCAGACTTCTTCTCACGCTTTAGGGCCCCTAGAATGCCAGGGCAGTATAAATACCCCACATGTGACCCCATTTCGGAAAGAAGACACCCCCAGGTTTTCCGTGAGGGGCATATTGAGTCCATGAAAGATTGAAATTTTTGTCCCAAGTTAGCGGAAAGGGAGACTTTGTGAGAAAAAAATAAATCAAATCAATTTCCGCTAACTTGTGCCAAAAAAAAAAAAATTCTATGAAATCGCCATGCCCCTCATTGAATACCTTGGGGTGTCTTCTTTCCAAAATGGGGTCACATGTGAGGTATTTATACTGCCCTGGCATTTTAGGGGCCCTAAAGCGTGAGAAGAAGTCTGGGATCCAAATGTCTAAAAATGCCCTTATAAAAGGAATGTGGGCCCCTTTGCGCATCTAGGCTGCAAAAAAGTGTCACACATCTGGTATCGCCGTACTCAGGAGAAGTTGGGCAATGTGTTTTGGGGTGTCATTTTACATATACCCATGCTGGGTGAGATAAATATCTTGGTCAAATGCCAACTTTGTATAAAAAAATGGGAAAAGTTGTCTTTTGCCGAGATATTTCTCTCACCCAGCATGAGTATATGTAAAAAGACACCCCAAAACACATTGCCCAACTTCTCCTGAATACGGCGATACCACATGTGTGACACTTTTTTGCAGCTTAGGTGGGCAAAGGGGCCCACATTCCAAAGAGCACCTTTAGGATTTCACAGGTCATTTACCTACTTACCACAGATTAGGGCCCCTGGAAAATGCCAGGGCAGTATAACTACCCCACAAGTGACCCCATTTTGGAAAGAAGACACCCCAAGGTATTCCGTGAGGGGCATGGCGAGTTCCTAGAATTTTATATTTTTTGTCACAAGTTAGCGGAATATGATGATTTATTTTTTATTTATTTTTTTCCTTACAAAGTCTCATATTCCACTAACTTGTGACAAAAAATAAAAACTTCCATGAACTCACTATGCCCATCACGAAATACCTTGGGGTGTCTTCTTTCCAAAATGGGGTCACTTGTGGGGTAGTTATACTGCCCTGGCATTTTAGGGGCCGAATGCGTGAGAAGTGGTTTGAAATCAAAATCTGTAAAAAATGGCCGGTGAAATCCGAAAGGTGCTCTTTGGAATGTGGGCCCCTTTGCGCACCTAGGCTGCAAAAAAGTGTCACACATGTGGTATCCTTGTACTCAGGAGAAGTTGGGGAATGTGTTTTGGGGTGTCATTTTACATATACCCATGCTGGGTGAGAGAAATATCTTGGCAAAAGACAACTTTTCCCATTTTTTTATACAAAGTTGGCATTTGACCAAGATATTTATCTCACCCAGCATGGGTATATGTAAAATAACACCCCAAAACACATTCCCCAACTTCTCCTGAGTACGGCGATACCACATGTGTGGCACTTTTTTGCAGCCTAGGTGGGCAAAGGGGCCCACATTCCAAAGAGCACCTTTCGGATTTCACCAGTCATTTTTTACACATTTTGATTTCAAACTACTTACCACACATTTGGGCCCCTAGAATGTCAGGGCAGTATAACTACCCCACAAGTGACCCCATTTTGGAAAGAAGACACCCCAAGGTATTCGCTGATGGGCATAGTGAGTTCATAGAAGTTTTTATTTTTTGTCACAAGTTAGTGGAATATGAGACTTTGTAAGAAAAAAAAATCTAAAAAATAAAATCATCATTTTCTACTAACTTGTGACAAAAAATAAAAAGTTCTATGAACTCACTATGCCCATCAGCGAATACCTTAGGGTGTCTACTTTCCGAAATGGGGTCATTTGTGGGGTGTTTGTACTGTCTGGGCATTGTAGAACCTCAGGAAACATGACAGGTGCTCAGAAAGTCAGAGCTGCTTCAAAAAGCGGAAATTCACATTTTTGTACCATAGTTTGTAAACGCTATAACTTTTACCCAAACCATTTTTTTTTTTACCCAAACATTTTTATTTTTATCAAAGACATGTAGAACAATAAATTTAGAGCAAAATTTATATATGGATGTCGTTTTTTTTGCAAAATTTTACAACTGAAAGTGAAAAATATCATTTTTTTGCAAAAAAATCGTTAAATTTCGATTAATAACAAAAAAAGTAAAAATGTCAGCAGCAATGAAATACCACCAAATGAAAGCTCTATTAGTGAGAAGAAAAGGAGGTAAAATTCATTTGGGTGGTAAGTTGCATGACCGAGCAATAAACGGTGAAAGTAGTGTAGGTCAGAAGTGTAAAAAGTGGCCTGGTCTTTCAGGGTGTTTAAGCTATGGGGGCTGAGGTGGTTAAGCACATTTTGCTGCCTTTTGCAGCCCTCTAGCTCTTTCCAGGGCTATTTTAAAACCATTTTAGTGTCCAAAAGTTCGGGTCCCCATTGACTTCAATTGGGGTTCGGGTCCGGGGTCAAGTTCGGGTCCCGAACCCAAACTTTTTTTTCAAGTTCGGCCGAACCTGCTGAACCCGAACATCCAGGCGTCCGCTCTACTCTATTCATTATGTAAAACTGAAGCAAACAAAAAAAGAAATATTCGATATCATCGCGTCCATAACAACCTGCTCTATAAAAATAGCACGTGATCTCACCTGTCAGATGAACGTTGCTAACAGCAAAAAATAAAAACAGTGCCATTTATTGGTTACCTTAAAAAACGTAATATAGAGCGATTAGAAATCATATGTACCCCAAAATAGTACCAATAAGACTGTCACCTTATCCCCTAGTTTCCAAAATGGGTCTCACTTTTTGGGAGTTTCTACGGTAGGGTGCATCAGGAGGGCTTCAAATGGGACATGGTGTCAAGGCTGTCTTTAATATTGATTGGACCCTGGGCAAAAATTTACTTGGGCCCCCTGGATCCCGCCTTCCCACACCCTAGCAGGCAATCACGCCCTCCATCACAACACACACACAAAAAATCCACACATCTGGTAGAGTACAGTGAATGACTGTAAATACTTCCAGTTCTGAAGACTCCAGCGGCTCAGGATCAGTGCTCTGGGCAGCTGGGCTCAGGCTGGAAGTGGGCACCGCTCTGCAGGAAGGAGACCGGGGCTCGGCTCACCCTAGTGTTACAGTGCACCCCACACTATGCAGTATAGCACCCTATAGTATACAGCAACCCACACTATGCAGTATAGCACCCTATAGTATACAGCAACCCACAGTATGCAGTATAGCACCCTATAGTATACAGCAACCCACAGTATGCAGTATAGCACCCTATAGTATACAGCACCACACAGTATGCAGTATAGCACCCCACACTATACAGTACCCCACAGTATATAGTAGAGCAGTATAGCACCCCACAGTATACAGCACCCCACAGTATACAACACCTCACAGTATACAGTAGAGCAGTATAGCACCTCACCGTATACAGCACCCCAAACTATACACGATACAGCCCCCCACACTATACAGCCCCCCACACTATACAGTACAGCAGTATAGAACTCCACAATATACAGCACCCACAGTATACAGCCCCCCACAGTATACAGTACAGCAGTATAGCACTCCACAATATACAGTATACAGCCCCCCCCCAGTATACAGTACAGGAGTATAGCATTCCACAATATACAGTATACAGCCCCCCACACTATACAGGCCCCCACACTATACAGCCCTCCACAGTATACAGGCCCCCACACTATACAGCCCCCCATAGTATACAGCCCCCCACAGTATACAGCCCCCCACGGTATACAGGCCCCCACAGTATACAGCCCCCCACACTATACAGCCCCCCACACTATACAGCCCCCCACAGTATACAGGCCCCCACACTATACAGCCCCCACACTATACAGCCCCCACACTATACAGCCCCCCACAGTATACAGGCCCCCCACAGTATACAGGCCCCCCACACTATAAAGCACCCCACTATACAGTAGTTTACAGTATATTAGCATAACAGCCCCTGTCACCTTTTTCTGATGTAATCTTCACAAAAAAAGCTCCACAGTTAAGGCAAACTTCTGTCACAACACTCCTGGTAGGACCTTGATGACTTCATAGCCATGTGACCAGTAATATTGCTAGGTTACTGGTCACATGGTGATGATGTCATCTAAGGTCCTAGAGAATCACAGCTCTCACAGTACGCTGCCTGGAGTGACGGCAGGCATGGCATGGCAGCACCCCCTGTGTAGCTGACAGTCTGACACCCGGGGCAGTGGCTAGCAGGGCTCAAGAGGCAGCTGCCTTGGGCCCCCCAGGAGCAACTGGGCCCGGGGCAGCTGCCCCTTTTGCCCCTTGATAAAGACGACCCTGCATGGTGTCTTAAAACCAGTCCAGCAAAATCTGCCTTCCAAAAACCATTTTGCGCTCCTTTTCTTCTGCGCCCTGCCATGCGCCCTTACAGAAGTTTGCCACCACATGTGAGGTGTTTCTGTAAACTGCAGAATCAGAGTAATAGATATTGAGTTTTGTCTGGCTGTTAACCCTCGATGTGTTAAAGAAGAAAATGGATTAAAATAAAAAATCTGCCAAAAAAGTGAAATTTAGAAAAAAAATTCCTGCTTCCCACTACATTATATGCCATATTAAATGGTGGCATTAGAAAGTACAACTTGTCCCGCAAAAACAAGCCCTTATTTGGATATGTGAACGGAAAAAAAAAAAGTTATCCAAAGGGGAAAGAGCCACAGTTGCAGGGGAAAACAGCCCCCTGTACATTGTAGACAGGAACATCCATTAACATAGCCAAATGAGGGTTTAGTTTTTGTAGGACAAATTGCACTTTCTAATGGCACCATTTAATATTGCTTAAGATGTAGTGAGAATCTGGGAAAAAATTCAAAATGGGATGGAACTGGAAAATATGCAATTTCACCATAGTTTTATGGGTTTCATGTTTACAATGTTCCCTATGTGATAAAACTCACCTGTTATCTTCATTCTACTGGTCAATACCACATTTTTACAGTTTTTCTTGTGTTTTTAATAGTTCTCTTGTGTTTTCCTTAGGCCTCATGCACACGACCGTTTTTTTTTTTGCGGTCCGCAAAACGGATTTCCGTTGTTCCGTGATCTGTGACCGTTTTTTCTTCCGTGGGTCTTCCTTGATTTTTGGAGGATCCACGGACATGAAAAGTGAAAAAAAAAAATAAGTCAAGTTTGCATTGAAAATGATAGGAAAAACGGACACGGATCACGGACGCGGATGACTATCTTGTGTGCATCCGTGATTTTTCACGGACCCATTGACTTGAATGGGTCCGTGAACCGTTGTCCGTGAAAAAAATACGACCGGTCATATTTTTTTCACGGACTGGAAAAACGGTTCACGGACGCGGAAGCCAAACGGTGCATTTTCCGATTTTTCCACGAACCCATTGAAAGACAATGGGTCCGCAAAAAAAAAAAAGGAAAACGGAACAACGGCCGCGGATGCACACAACGGTCGTGTGCATGAGGCCTTAGGCTGAGTTCACACCAGTTATTTAGTCAGTTAATTCCATCAGTTATTGTGAGCCAAAACCAGTAGTGAAGCCTCCTCAGAGATCTGGCGTAATGATTTGATTTGTACCTGTTCTGTGTTTTTGATCCAGTCCTAGTTTTGGTTCACAACAGAGTCCTCTCCTGCATAACGGAAACCGGACGGATCCGTTATGCAGGCCATAGACTTCTATTATGATGGAATGTATAACGGAATGCCTCTAAAGGCATTCCGTTATGCATTCCGTCATAGAATTGCGTTATGGTCCGTGGTAACGGAATCCATAACGCAATTCACCTTTTACCAGTAAACGAAGCGCAAACGAATTTCAAAATATGAAATTCGCTCATCTCTAATTCTGACCCCCATAACTTTTTTAATATTTACTTCTATGCATCCTATATTGTAATGCACACTGACAGCCTGCCTGTGAGACCCAGCCTAAGGGGCTGGATTTCACAGGCTTCCGTAGAAGGCAAGCCCCGTTGCCTTCTCTGCCATTGGGTCCCCATCATTGCAGGGAGCGGTGCTCGCAGGAGTGCTACAGCCTTCTCAAGCTTTTTCTAGTCCAACTGACAACACGTTCATCAGTCACATTTTCTCGGTACTGTTCAGCCCCATAGAAGTGAATGGGGCTGAGCTGAGATATTAAGCACAGCCACTATACAATGTACTGTGCTGTGCTTGGTGATCTGAGAGAAGGCTGCGGCTCTCACAGGAGTGCTGGTGCCTTATCAAGCAGCTGATCAGTGGAGGTCCTGGGTATCAGACCCCCACCGATTAGATACTGATGACCTGTCCAGAGGATAGGTCATCAGTATTTAAATCTTGGAAAGCCCTTTTAATAGTTTGGGCATTTTGGGATTTGGCAGTGCAAATGATATTAGTTTTTTTATTTTATTTTGGTAAAAGGGGATGATTTGAATCTATTTATATTTTAAAACCTTTTTCCTTTATTTTATACTTATATTAAATCTCTTAGGAACTTGAACATGTGATTGTTAGATCACTTGTCCCATAGACTGCAATGAATTACCACTGCAGCATATCGGACATTTAATATGTTCCAGTGGAGCCCTGCCAGGAACTATCGTTCTGGTAGCCTCGTATCCTGTAGAGAGACAGGGGAGCCAATTGGGCCTCGGTAGAGCCGTCTCAGATGCTGAGGTCACAATTGACCACAGCAACTGAGAATTTAAAGTTTGTGATGAGTCTTAATGCCGATCGCAGACATTAGCCCGTGGAGTCTGCTTTTTAAAACAGCAGAAACCTGGCATCTATAGATCCTGCAGTGGTCTGGAGCAGGCACCATCTTAAAGGACCTGACTTCCGCCGTACAAGTATGGCAGATGTCGGGAAGAATATGGGGAAATGGAGGTGATTTGAATTGTATTGTATTTTTAAAAACTTTTTACTTTTTTTACATTTTTAACCCCTTAAGGATTACTGCCTTTCATATATGGAGGAATTTCAGGGCTTAAACACAGCGCCTGCTCAGAAGGGTTTCTGCTTTTTTAAACAGTGAACACCCGTAGGCAATGTCTGTGGTTCATTGCAGTCTATGGGACAAGCAATAAGATGATTGTATATTTGCGTCCCCTAAGGAGGACTTAACCCCTTCAGGACACAGCCTTATTTCACCTTAAGGACCAGGCCATTTTTTGCAAATCTGACCAGTGTCACTTTATGTGGTGATAACTTTAAAACGCTTTTACTTAGCCAGGCCATTCTGAGATTGTTTTTTTTGTCACATATTGTACTTCATGACACTGGTAAAATGGAGTCAAAAAAATTCTTTTTTATTTATAAAAAAATATTTACAAACATTTTGGAAAAATTTCTAACTTTCAATTTCTCTACTTCTACAATACATAGTAATAACTCCAAAAAAAGTTATTAATTTACATACCCCATATGTCTACTTCATGTTTGGATCATTTGGAGAATGCTATTTTATTTTTTGGGGATTTTACAAGGTTTAGAAGTTTAGAAGCAAATCTTGGAAATTTTCAAAAACCCATTTTTTTAGGGACCAGTTCAGGTTTGAAGTCACTTTGTGAGGCTTACATTAGAAACCACCCAAAAATGATTTTAGAAACTACACCCCTCAAGGTATTCAAAACTGATTTTACAAACATTGTTAACCCTTTAGGTGCTCCACAAGAGTTATTGGCAAATGGGGATAAAATTTGAGAATTAAATTTTTTTGCCAGTTTTTCCATTTTAACCCATTTTTTCCACTAACAAATCAAGGGTTAACAGTCAAAGAAGACTGTATATTTATTGCCCTGACTCTGCCGTTTACAGAAACACCCCATATGTGGTTGTACACTACTGTACGGCCACACAGTAAGGCGTAGAGGGAAAGGTGCGCCATATGGTCTTTGGAAGGCAGATTTTGCTAGACTGGTTTATTTACACCATGTCCCATTTGAAGCCCCCCTGATGCACCCCTAGAGTATAAACTCCATAAAAATGACCCCATCTAAGAAACTATACCCCTCAAGGTATTCAAAACTGATCTTACGAACTTTGTTAACCCTTTAGGTGTTGCACAAGAGTTATTGGCAAATAAGGATGAAATTTGCGAATTTCATTTTTTTGCAAATTTTTCCATTTTAACCCATTTTTTCCAGTAACAAATCAAGAGTTAACAGTCAAACAAGACTGTATCTTTATTGCCCTGACTCTGCGTTTACAGAAACACCCCAATTGTGGTCGGATACTACTGTACGGCCACATGGCGCGGTGTAGAGGGAAAGGAGCGCCGTGTGGGTTTTGGGGGGCTGATTTTTATGGACCGGTTTATTTCCACTGTGTCCTATTTCAAGACCCCCTGATGGGTTTTGGGGGCTGTGTGGGTTTTGGGGGGCTGATTTTTATGGACCGGTTTATTTCCACTGTGTCCTATTTCAAGACCCCCTGATGCACCCCTACAGTAGAAACTCCCTAAAAGTGACCCCATCTAAGAAACTACACCCCTCAAGGTATTCAAAACTGATCTCACAAACTATGTTAACCCTTTAGGTGCTGTACGGCCACACAGTAAGGCGTAGAGGGAAAGGTGCGCCATATGGTCTTTGGAAGGCAGATTTTGCTAGACTGGTTTATTTACACCGTGTCCTATTTCAAGACCCCCTGATGCACCCCTACAGTAGAAACTCCCTAAAAGTGACCCCATTATAGAAACTACGGGATAAGGTGGCGTTTTTTTGGGACTATTTTTAGGGTACATATGTTTTTTGGTTGCTCTATATTACATTTTTGTGAGTTAAGGGTACCAAAAATTTTAATTCTGAAATTTCATCTCCATTTGCCATAAACTGTTGAGGAACACCTAAAGGGTTAATAAAGTTTGTAAAATCAGTTTTGAATACCTTGAGGGGTGTAGTTTCTTAGATGGGGTCACTTTTAGGGAGTTTCTACTCTAGGGGGGCATCAGGGGGGCTTCTAAAGGGACATGGTGTCAATAAAAAAGGCAATCAAATTCTGCCTTCCAGAAACCATGTCGGTCCTTTCCTTTTGCGCCCTGCCTTTTAGTGATACAGCAGTTTACGACCACAAATGTGGTGTTTCTGTAAACTGCAGTATCAGGGTAATAAATATTACGTTTTGTTTGGCTGTTAACCCTTGGTTTTTACCGGAAACAACGGATTGAAATTTAAAAGTACCAAAAATAGCTGTTTTGGCACCATTTTTAAATTTTTTTTTTGACAGTGTTAATCTGGGGGGTTGGGTCATGGGGTATTTTTACAGAGGAGATTATTACGGATGCGGCGATACCTAATAAGTCTATTTTTTTTACAATTATTTAGGTTTTAGACTATATTATCTTTTTGGATACAAAAAAATAATTTTTTTGTATCTCTATAGTCTAAGAGTCATTTTTTTTTTTGTTTTTTAGCCGATTGTATTAGGTAGGGGCTCATTTTTTGTGGGATGAGGGGACGGTTTTATTGGCACTATTTTGGGGGCTATATGACTTTTTGATCGCTTGCTATTACACTTTTTGTTATGTAAGGTGACAAAAAAAAATCTTTTTTTGCACCGTTTTTTTTTTTTTTTTACCATGTTAATCTGGGGGGTTGGGTCATGGGGTATTTTTTTAGCCGATTGTATTAGGTAGGGGCTCATTTTTTGTGGGATGAGGGGACGGTTTTATTGGCACTATTTTGGGGGCTATATGACTTTTTGATCGCTTGCTATTACACTTTTTGTTATGTAAGGTGACAAAAAAAAATCTTTTTTTGCACCGTTTTCTTTTTTTTTTTTTACCATGTTAATCTGGGGGGTTGGGTCATGGGGTATTTTTATAGAGGAGATTATTACGGATGCGGCGATACCTAATAAGTCAATTTTTTTTACAATTATTTTTTTTTTTTTGTTTTACCGTGTTAATCTGGGGTGTTAGGGGTATATTTACAGAGGATATTATTACAGACGCTGCGCTACCTAGTAAGTCTACTTTTTATTTTTTTTAGTTCTACAAAAAAATTTTTTTGGTGTCTCAAGTCTGAGAACCATAGTTTTTTTGAATAATCCGTGGCTAAATTGGTGAAGGGGATTATAAGTTTAGAACTCCATGGAAGTGTGGTACTCCCTGAAGCAACCAATAACGCAGAGGCCCGGATGATCGGGGCACGTGTCACACTGAGTAGTGGTGTCCTTCCGTATCCCCCTCCTGTGACACACTCTGCATTTTTTTGGGGTTCGTCGCTTCTTTCCAGTATGGGGGACCACACCTGGAAAGTTTTGGCCAGGGATGATCCGGGCGCCTCCAAATACCGAGGTACTCCCACCTGCTCTTTCCCGGTCAGAAAAGATCAGGGTCTTGAGGACTGCCTCATAGAACTGGAGGAATGTCCCTTTGTTGCCAGTGCTCTGGAACAGTACAAAAAGAGTTGTACATGGCAACCTGCACCAAGTAGACCGCAACTTTTTTGTACCATGCCTTGGTTTTGCGCATGGTGTTATATGGCTTGAGGACTTGATCAGAGAGATCAACTCCTCCCATATACCGATTGTAGTCGACGATACAATCGGGCTTGAGGACCGTTGCCGCGGTACCTCGCACAGGGACAGGGGTGATGCCGTTACCGTGAATTGTGGACAGTACAAGGACATCCCTCTTGTCCTTATATCTGACCATCAGCAGGTTTCCACTGGTAAGGGCATGGGTCTCACCCCTGGGGATAGGTACCTGGAGGGGGTAGGCAGGGAGGCCGCGCTGATTTTTACGCACGGTCCCACAAGCGAACGTGGATCTGGCGGCGAGGGACTGGAACAAGGGGACACTAGTATAAAAGTTATCCACGTATAGGTGGTAATCCTTATCTAGCAGTGGGTGCATAAGGTCCCAAACAAGTTTCCCGCTAACACCCAGAGTGGGGGGACATTCTGGGGTTTGAATAAGGGAATCTCGCCCCTTGTACACACAAAACTTGTAAGTGTACCCTGAGGTACTCTCACAAAGTTTGTACAGCTTCACGCCATACCTCGCCCGCTTTGAGGGAACATACTGGCGGAAAATGAGTCTCCCCTTGAACGCAATGAGAGACTCATCAACTGCGAACTCCCTTCCAGGTACATAGGCCTCCATGAATTTGGCCCCAAAGTGATCGATGACCGGCCTGATTTTGTACAGGCAGGATCACCTTGGGGGGGACATGCTGCATTATCTGCATAATGCAGGCATTTCCGGATGGCCTCAAATCGGGAACGTGTCATGGCCATACTGTAGAGTGGGGTCTGGTAGAGGACGTCCCCACTCCAGTACAGCCTGACACTGGGCTTTTTGACTAGGCCCATATGCAGCACGAGGCCCCAAAACATCCTCATCTCGGCTGCACTGACCGGGGTCCAGCCACCACGCCTAGCCAAAAGCTAGCCCGGGTGTTGAGCGACGAACTGTTGAGCGTACAGGTTCGTCTGCTCCACCATCAGATTTACCAGTTCCTCACTGAAAAAAAAGACTGAAAAAGTCGTATTCAGTGAAGCCCACTGTGTAAATCTGGATTCCTGATTAACCAACAAAATCAAGAATTGCGGGCTCAAAGTTCTCTGGGGTACACCAGATAAGTCCACCTGCAGGGGGCTCAGGTGGACTGACCTGGTGGGCCGGAAAACTAGGACGAGCCCCAGAGCTGCTCGTACTAAGCTGGGCCACAGGGTCCCTAGCATGGGGGTCACCTCAAACCGCCTAGCTGCGTCTCCGCCGCCTTGGGTGCTCATCATCGCTTGATGATGAGGAGGATGCGGATGACAACAGGAACGTGGGGTCATCCTGATCCTCACTGGGGCTCTCGGACTCGGAGGCAAGGAGGGCGTATGCCTCCTCGGCTGAGAACGTCCGGCAGGCCATAGGGGAGTGTGTGTCTGCGTGTGTGTGTGTGCGTGCGTGTAAATCTTTATTAGGTGTGCGTGTGTGTGTGCGTGTAAATCTTTATTAGGTGTGCGTGTGTGTGGGGCACGGGTGTACACGCACTTACCCTATAGCTATAAAAAAAAAGATCCCTAACAAAAAAAAAGTTAAAAAAAAGTGTAAAAAAGAAAAAAAAAATACAAATGCGCTGTGGGGCGGGGTGGCCGATGCGCTAACAGTGGCCGGACGCAAAGAGTGCCGGCCACAGATAGCGCATGCAAAGAAAAAAGAAAAACAAAAAACCTTGCACCCCCAAAAAGTGTGTGTGGGGGGGGGGGCAAGCTGCAGCACCCCTGGGGGGGTCTAGGGTCACGCAGCTAACTGCTGTGGACCCCAGACACCCGATCAGGGGGCTCACAGACCAAAAAAGTTAATTTCTTTTTTTTTAACCTAATCTAACCCTAAACTTGCCCTAACTACCCCTGCCTACACCTCCCACTACCTGCCTGCCCCTGCCTGTCCCTGCCTCCTAAGGTGCCTGATGGCACCAAAAACTCACAAGTCGGTGGGCAGCGCAATCTCCTGCTGCTCTCCCCGCTCCACGGACCGGAATGAGGGAGGAGAGCAGCAGCGATTCAAACTTGCCGCGCTCCGCCCGCATGCCGCATGGGGACCAATCGCAGGCGATCCTGAGAGGTGCCGTGATCGCCACCTCACAGGATCGCAGGACGGTCATTGGTGGTGTATAATCACACCACCGATCACTGTCCTTTCCGGGTTATCGGGTCATCAAAGACCCGAATAACCCGGAAACGCAGAAAACCGCACTTCTGAATTGACCTGCGGTTTTCTGTGATCGCCGATATCGGGGGGTCACAAGACCCCCCTGGGCATTGGTACAGAGTGCCTGCCGAATGATTTCGGCAGGAATTTGGTTCCGATCACCGCAGGCGGCGCTGGAAATTCTCAGGACGTACCGGTACGCCCTGTGTCCTTAAGTACCAGGACATCAGGGCATACCGGTACGCCCTGTGTCCTGAAGAGGTTAAGTAAAAAAAAAAGTTATTTTTAAAAAAATATAAAAATCACCCCTCTTTCCCCATAATAAAAATAAACAATAAAAAAGATCTTCAACGGATCCCAAAATACCCAAACTATTAAAAAATAAAAGTATTTATCCCATACAGTGAACGCCATTATGGAAAAAATCTAAATGGCCATCCGACATTTTTTAGTCTCTTCATCTCCCCAAAAAGTGATAAAAAATTCATGCACACTCCCAAATAAAAACTACAGATCGCACTGCAAAAAATTGAGCCCCCACACAGCTCCATAGACATAAATTTTAAAAATATATGGGGGTCAGAATATAGCAATACAAAGAAAAAAATCTGGAAAAAAATCTTTTTTTTCCATTTTTTTTAATATATTAAAAAACAAGAAAGGCTATATGTGGGGTATCACAGTAATCATGCAGGCCCATAGTATTAGGGTAACTGGACATTTTTCTAACATAGGAATGCCTTAAAACTTGTGTTTTTTTTTCAATTCCACCCCATTTGGAAGTTTTTCCAGCTTCCTACTGCATTGTATGCATTGTTAAATGGTGCCATTATAAAGTACAAGTTGTCCTGCAAAAAACAAGCCCTTACACTGCAATGAGAACAGAGAAATAAAAATGTTATGGCTCCTTAAAGGGGTATTCCAGTTATAGAAAGTAATCCCCTATCCACAAGTCCTATCTCTGGGACCCCCACTGATCATGAGAATGGGGGCCCCACACCCTATATAGCCCCCCTGAAAAGGATGGAGCGGCTGGTTGGAAAAGTGTGCGACTGCTCTATTCATTTCTATGGAAGCACCAGAGATTTTTAAATAGAAATAAAAAATACAGTTTTACTACTTTTGATCTTTAATTTTGTCCTTAGGTCCATATCACAAGAAGTTTCATCCTAGATTACAGACTACATAGAGACCTAGGGGACATTTATCCTCTACTGTCCTCAAATGCGCTGCAATTATTAAGAGGCGCAGGCGTGCAGGTCTGTGTGCCAGAATTGAAATCCACACCTGAAAGACAACCTCGCACTGCCCACTCCTGCCTTGCTCCGTCCACTTTTTGGAAAAATGGAGAGTAGGGTGTAAATCTCCAAAAAGTTGCAATATTTTGTTCAAGTGGGGCATGCACCAAACTTTGCAACTTTTTAACACCAGTATTCTGGCGTAGAGGGGTTGATAAATGCCCTACTAATGCTTACACAATGGTAACCTGCATATTAATGTCCCATTACAGCAGATTAATAGTTAACATAGCTGATTGAAGTGGTGTTACAAGACCGTTACGTAACAGAAGTCCACTAGGTGGCGCTCTTATTCCTTATTATTGTAAGTTTCTCTTTCCACTAGAGTCTTTGAATATGTTTTAGGAGCACTTTTGAACAAAAATGCTTTTAATTAGGTCAAAGTGGAATGTAATAACCAAATTCAATTAAGCTAATGATTATTTTTAGAGATGAGCGAATTTCATATTTTGAAATTCGTTCACGCTTTGTGTACTGGTAAAAGATTAATTGCATTATGGATTCCGTTACCACGGACCATAGCGCAATTCTATTACGAAATTCATAACGGAATGCCTTTAGAGGCATTCCGTTATTCATTCCGTCATAATAGAAGTCTATGGCCTGCATAACGGATCCGTCCCGTTTCCGTTATGCAGGGGAATCAATTATGCAGACCATAGACTTCTATTATGACAGAATGAATAACTGAATGCCTCTGAAGGCATTCCGTTATGCATTTCGTCATAGAATTGCGTTATGGTCCGTTGTGACGGAATCTATAACGCATTTCACCTTTTACCAGTAAATAAATCGCAACTGAATTTCAGAACCAGAAATTCGCTCATCTCTATTTTTAATGTTGCAGTTTGACTAGATAAAGCCAAAAGTCATATTTAGTATATACTGTATGTGGTGAACAACTAAATAGTATTACATTGTTGTGACCTTTTTAAATACAAAATTGTGATGGATGATTTTTAGATATCATTTGCTGTCATCTTTATTTGACCTTGCTACATATTTTGCCTTCTTGCCCTTAAATGTAATTTAATTTGTGGTGTTAGTATTCATTGTAGGTTGCCTTTACATGCGACAGATTTTGTTGCAGAAAATGTCTGGCTGGTTTGGCTCAAAGCATGTTGATTTCTGCAAGCCCCAGTCAGATGAATGTGTACAGGTAGCCTAAGGTTATGTATTTACAGTTTTTCCGTGCAGATTTCTCGGCGTTTCCACACCAAAATCCGCATGTGTTACTTCTAGATTTTGATGCGGTTTTGCCCTGATCTCACACTTTGCATTGCAATGAGTGAAATCCGCACAAAAAATCAACAGAAACCATTGACAAGCTGCAGATTACAAAATCTGCACTGCAGTTCAATTTCCCCACAGAAAAAAATATGCAGGTGTATGTGATATTTGTCATAATCCACAACATGTACTGCTTACTTGGTAAGGGGGAGTTCACAGAAAAATAAAGAAAATAAAACGATCCTGTGCATCAGTTATGCACATTTGGCATCAGTTTCAGATTTCCATCAGCGATCCGTTATTTCAGACGGAAAAAAGTACTGCATGCAGGATTTTTTTTTTTGTCAAAAATAAAATAAAAACTATCACTGACGGAAATGGCTCAAATGAATGCCAAATGTGCATAACTGATTTACAGGTCAGTTTTTTTCAATTTTTCTGATGGATCATAAGAACGGAAAAACAACGGTGATATGCTGCCTATCTTTGTTCCTTCAATTTAATATAAATATATAGAGTACTAGATGCTCACAATTATTTCATAATTGTCAATGTCACCAACCTGCGGGTGTGAACCCACTGTGCCATGTGACTAACCTCCTCTAAGGTCGTTGTCTGGAGGGCCGCAGGTGTTAGGAATCATCCTGCTATGTCTGTTTAGTTCTGATTGTCTTGCCCTCAAGTTTTCCCTCAGTTAAGCTGGTGGATTGTGTCTCAGCTGGGTGCCATCTTACTTCCTGTTTCACATTTAAACCTCTCAAGCCTGTTACTAATTGCTTGAGTATTGTGTTAAGGCTCCTGCTTGTGCAGTTCTCTTGCTTGGAACTTGCTCTCCGGTTTGTTCCTCCTCCTTGCGGTTTACCCTGCTACCTCCTGTTGCCGACCTGGATTGCCTGACTAAGTTCCTGTGCCGCCTGCCCTGACCCATTGCTCGTCTGACCTCGGCTCTGCTTCATCCTTCAATCATGCATCATTGCTACTGGTAACGGCTCCGCCTGCCTGGCACTGCTTCATCCTTCTATTCTGCTACCTCCTGTTCAAGACTCCGGTGCTTCCTGTGTTCAGGCCTTGTCTCTGCCTTGGATTCCAGCAGTATTCCACTAGTATCGTGACAGAATACTCAAGCCTAAAATGGAGTCCGCAGGGACTGGGAGTTCAGAGGTTCGCATTAAGCAACTGCAGACTGCTATGGCTAATATGCGCACCGAGATGCAGACTTAAAAAAATAAATATGACGCCTTTGAAGGACAGACTTCCCACAACATCCAAATTTATGGACAAGCGATTCACGAGGTACGTGGTACCGTGGAGACATTATCCGACTCGATAGTCCACTTGGAGAATCAAGTTTCTGTACCACCTGCTACAGTGCCTGCAATGACCCCCTAAGTTACCACCATTCAGATTTGGCGGAGACCGCGACAAGTTCCGGGGTTCCTTAATCAATGTAGGCTATACTTTGATGCGAATTCAACTTAATTTTCTACTGATAGATCTAAAGTATTATGTATTATTATGCTGCGGACACATAAAGCCATTGCCTGGGCTCGTCCGTTGATTGAGACTCAAGATACCCGGCTAAATCACTTAGAGGACTTTATCAATGCCATGAGTCAAATTTGTGATGATCCCAATCGAGGTGCTATAGCTGAAGCAGCATTACTAGCATTGCGCCAGGGCAGACGCCCTGTCACAGAGTATGCAATGGAGTTCAAGAGGTGGGCTGTCGACACTGATTGGAACGACGCAGCGAAAATGTATTTTTTTAGGAAAGGACTATGCAGCGCATTAAAAGATGAACTTGCCCGTGCGGAGGCCCCTTTAGGTTTGGATGCCTTTATTAACCATTGCATTCGTATCGATACCCGACTGTCTGAACAACGACAAGAGAGATGGGCTACCTTGAATTATGATACTAAGCAGTCCCCCTCTTTCCCTGTCTTCATTTCCAAGGAACCCCAAGGAAAAAATTACAAATAATCAGGAAGTGAGCCTATGCAAGTAGATTCCATACAAAGACGTGAAAGCGTTGATCGAAGGGAGCACAGGCTCCGGGAAAGTCTATGCTTTTACTGTGGAAAGTCTGACCACTTTCTTATCAACTGCCCTAGCCGTCCGTGGAGGTTGGTGTCAGCCATTACAGATCCTGACTTTTCAGATGGAGAATCAATTGCTTGTGAAACAGAATTATCTGAGAAAGCAGTTAGTGTACTTTCACACTAGCGTTAGCATGCTGCGGTATTATGTCCGGCCAAAACGCCTGACAGTGACTGAACGGAAGGCATACTGATGCAAACTGAACGGATTTCTATCCATTCAGAATGCATTGGGGTATGCCTGATCAGTTCTTTTCCGGCATAGAGCCCTTTTGACGGAACTCTATGCCGGAAAAGAAAAACGCTAGTGTGAAAGTACCCTTAACCATTCCATTTCATTGGTGGCTCCTCATATTAAGAAAGAGAATAAAGACTCCCATTGCTTCCTTCCCATTAAGCTCCTGATTAACTCTCAGTGGATATCCACCTCTGCTATAGTGGACTCCGGGGCTAGTGGCAATTTCATGGACCTTTCTTTTGCTCAAAGGCATGGGGTTAAATTTCAGAAAAAACTCTCACCCGTGGTACCGGAGACCGTAGATGGATCTCCACTGAGCTCAGGGCCAGTGGATCAAGAGACGGAAGTACTTGAAATCATTATAACACCCAATCACCATGAAGTCCTATCGTTTCTATTGATCTCTTCTCCACATTTCCCTGTTATTCTAGGCCTACCCTGGTTGCAAGCACAGAACCCTGTTATCAACTGGGAAACCAAAGAAATAAGCTTTCCAGCGGAGGATGTTCTCTCGACAGCTCAGTCTGAACAATGTTCAGAAAATCCATCTCAAGATAATAATATAATAGAGTTGCCCTCTGTATACAAGGAATTTGCGGACGTTTGCGATAAACAAAATGCAGACAAGCTCCCCCCATACCGACCCTCCGATTGTCCTATAGAATTGCTTCCTGGTGCATCTATACCTTTTGGAAACATCTACCCTTTGGCAGGTCCTGAACTAAAAGTCCTCAAGGACTACATAGAAGAAAATCGGGCTAAGGGGTTTATCCGCCCATCTTCCTCACCGGCGGGGGCTCCCATATTCTTTGTTAAGAAGGACTGTTCTCTAAGACCTTGCATTACAGAAAAGTTAACAAAATTACAATCAAAAACCGTTATCCTCTACCATTGATCCCTGAGCTTTTGGAGAGAGTGCGACATGCAACATTTTTTACCAAGTTACACCTCCGATAACTTGGATCTAGAGATGAATGGAAAACAGCTTTTAGGTCACGTTACAGGCATTTCGAATATCTTGTTATGCTTTTTGGTCTTTGCAATGCCCCGGCCACTTTTCAACATCTCGTCAGTAATATCTTCAGAGATCTTCTGGACCAGTTCGTAGTCATCTATTTGGACGATATCTTGATCTTCTCTAACGCTATGGAAAAACATCAGAGACATGTGAGACTCATTTTGGAACATCTAAGAAAGAATCAACTCTACATTAAGATTGAAAAATGTGAATTTTATCTCGGACACGGAGGCTCATATTGCTTTAACTCTTTCTTTACTTATCAATAGCATCAAAGGAACAGGAAGAGGAAAAAACCAAAGGAGTAACCTAGGTAACAGGCGACTCCCCCTGCAGCATGTATATTAGTCCTAGTCCCCATCCGACCCTCCTCTTTCTTTGCTGCTCAGGAAGAGGATAAGTACTCCTTGTTTTTTTCTCTGTAGTTGTAGGGGTTTTGTTTTATTACTAGATTTGTCCCCCCTTTTCCCCTACCCCTCCGCCGGACTCTGACCTTTCTTGCTGCTGGCGGTTACCTTTGCGGCGCTCTGCCTTTTTCCTTCTTTGGTCCCCGCGCCCTGCGGCCTTTGTTCTAGGCGTCTCCGCGTTCTTTCCCGCTCCGGCCATTGCGCCGGAGCTCTCGCGAGACTTTTGGGGCGGGAGCTCCTTGATCCCTCCCGCTCTCGCCCCTGTTCTCGCGTGACTTGGCGGACATTTCCCAAGTACGCACCATTAGTGCCTGCTGCCGTGCTCGGACACATGGCTCCCTGGTACCTGTGCTTTCTGGGGTTTTTCCCCTATTGGTTTTTTACACCTCCGTTGGTCTGCCCTTACCCCCTCCCTGCATTATCCATTATGCCTAATTCCACTGTCCTCTCTAACACTTCTGGTGAATCTGACCCCCTCATAGTTCAGGGGCCACCCCATATTTCCCGCTGTCGTCAGGCCCAATGACCCCTCTGGGCTTCAGAAATCTGTAGCTGAGGCCATCGCTGCTGCCATGGGCTCAGTCTCTGCAAATTTATCCCAGTCCCTGTCGCAGGCTCTGTTTGTGCATTCCACTGGCACCCAGAGCAATGCTATACTATTAGACCCAATACCCGAGCCCCCTGCCAAGGACAAGCCCCATCATGATGCCTCCAGAACTGTTGTGACTGGTGATATTTCTCACCCTATGAATAGCGTGTTACATTCACGCAAAAGAGCCTTACCTCGCCAGGCAGAACGGGCGAGGCTGTGGAAATGTGCTAGAGCACACCCTGAGAGCGACTCCGACTGAGAAATCGGGTCAGGGGAGGAGGCTGAGAATGAGTCTGATCATGATTGTTAGGACGATATGGAGATGGGGGACCCGGGCTCCTCTATCCCTGCGGGTTCCAGGGCTCCCCCTTCGGACTCCACTATTGATCCCCCCGTTACTGCGGAAGGTGCAATCACGGACCCCTTTGGGGATCTGTTATTTGACCCTGATGCCTTGCACCATCCCAGGTCGGCGGAATGGCTGCCGGTAGACCATGTGTCTAAATATCTGGAAAACTGGGTCCGCCGCCCACTTAGCAAAGCGGCCCGGAACAAGTTAAAGGCGGAATGCCCCAGACCATTGATTCCCAATAAAGTTTGTGATACCCCTACGGTGGATCCTAAAATGACTCAATGTCTTGCTAAATTAGGATGGAACCCCCGTAAAGGGCTAGATTCCGCTTTAAAGGCTTATCAAGACAAGCTCTTAGACGTCTTCGATCCACTGGCCAAGATTTTTGATCTGGCTGAGTCTGCCAGTGCAGAGGACAAACAAGTCGACCCTGAGGAACTCAGAGGTTGGATACAGAGGGCGTAAAGCCATTTTATTTAAAATCGAGCCAAAATTGTCTAACCTTGCCCTTACCGAACCCGGCAAAGACGCCCAAGGGCTCCTGTTCGGGGACTCTTTTATTAAGGAGTTAGGTCGTTTTGTGGGGGCCTTTACAGCTCTAGACAAGGCCCAATCCTCCATGCGGAGGGTTTTCCAGGGCCGGGTCTCTAACAGGGCCGGCAGTATCAGGGGCCGCCTGTCCGGCCGGTCCGCCATTCAGTCCCGTATCCCGGGATGAGGCTCCTTCCAGCAGTCTACAGGTTTCCAGGGGTCGTCCTTTTAGGAGACACGTCATCAATCCCCCTTCTTCCCAGGCCACGGAAGACCATGGCGTTCCCGAGGATTCAGAAGCACTCCTGGCGCAAGACGCCCGTACGGTAAGCCTGTTGCTTCTTCATGTTTCTTCCAATCCCTCTGTAGGGGGCAGACTCCATCGCTTTTTCCATGTCTGGCAGACTATCACCTCGGACAGGTGGGTCCTTTCTACGGTCGGAGGCTTCCAGATAGAACTAGTAGACACCCCGGACTGTATCCCACCCCCCCACCCGATCATTCTATCGGCGTCCGACCGACTGTTGGTCGAAGAGGAGCTCTCATCTCTGCTCCTCAAGGGAGCCATAGAACGTTCCCCTACCCCCCCAGGATGGGTTTTGAGCAACATTTTATTGGTAGAGAAGGGCGGTCAAATGCGACCTGTGATCAACCTTCGCGCTTTAAATACCCTGGTGTGTTATCGTCATTTCAAAATGGAGGGCATTCATCTCCTGCGGGATCTGCTCCTGCCCGGCGACTGGATGGCCAAATTGGACCTCCAGGACGCTTACTTGACTGTTCCAGTGGCGGAAGTCTCGATAGACCTTCTCAGATTCCTCTGGGGCAACGAGGTCTGGCGTTTCACCTGCCTTCCTTTTGGCCTCTCCTCAGCTCCTTGGTGTTTCACCAAGCTTATGCGTCCAGTGGTGTCCTGGCTACGAAGCAGAGGTGTCCGGTTAATCATTTACCTGGACGAATTTCTGCTGATGGCCCAGGATCCGGAGACTCTTCGGTCGCACACCCAATGGACAATAGATCTCCTTTCCCGGCTGGGGTTCCTTCTCAATTAAGAGAAATCGTGTCTGACGCCGTCCAGATGGAGGGAGTTTCTCGGTTTCCTAGTGGATTCGGAAGCGGAAACCCTCAGTCTCCCGTTGACGAAGGTTCTCTCAATCCGCAGGGAGTTACGTCGGACCCTTGTGCGTCCCCAGCTGTCGCTTTGCCATCTGGCCCGCATTATTGACCTCCTGGCATCCTCCATTCAGGCGGTTTTCCCTGCCCCCCTTCATTTTCGGGCTCTCCAGCGCCTGAAGATAGCCCACCTTCGCAGAGGGGCCTCATACTCGGACATGGTGTCTCTAGATGCGGAGACGCAGGACGAGTTATGGTGGTGGATACACAATCTGTCGGCCTGGAATGGCAGAGCCATTTTCGGTTCCCAACCGGATCTTACGATAGACTCCGATGCCAGCCTTGTCGGTTGGGGTGCCCACTGCAACGGGGTGTCCACTGGAGGCCTGTGGTCAGTGGAGGAGTCGGACCTCCATATCAATGCCCTAAAACTGTTGGCGGGGTCGTTTGCAATCCGGAGTTTCTCGAACAACACGGTGAACGCTTGTATTCGGCTCCGCATGGACATCGTGTCTGCCGTGCGCTACATCAATCACCTGGGTGGCACGCATTCTGCTTTACTGGCTCGGCTGGCGAAGAATTTCTGGGATTACTGTTTCTCCAGGAATCTGCTCGTCCAAGCGCACTACATCCCGGGCCTCCCGGTCAGACAGCAGCGATTGGAGATTGAAGGTGGAGGTTTTCTCAGCGATCTCGTCGCTTTGGGGTCCATTCACCGTAGACCTCTTTGCTTCCCGGCTCAATGCCCAGCTGCCACGGTTTTACAGCTGGCGCCCGGATCCCGCGGCAGTGGCGGTAGACGCTCTTCTCCAGGACTGGTCCACCGCGCTCCTCTACGTATTTCCCCCCCTTCGCCCTCATTCCCAGAGTCCTCCTCCAGGTCAGACACCAGGAGGCAGAGTTAGTCCTTCTGTGGTTCCCAAGCGTGGTTCCCATAGCTCCTGGAGTTGTCGTCCGACATTCCCATTCTGTTACCGGCTCTTCCGGACCTTTTGTCGGGGCCCCTCGGCCAATCTCACCCCCCTTCTTCTGGAGGGCTCTCTCCCTCTGTTGGCATGGAGGATCTCGGGGATTCCCGGGAACTCCAGGACCTTTTGCTCTCGACTCGACGCCTATTGGCAAACAGATGGGCCCCCGGCACCAGACGTGCATATAGGTCCGCATGGAAGGTTTGGGCTAGTTGGTGCATGGGACGGGACCTGGATCCCGTTTCGGCCCCTGTAACGGCCATCCTTCAGTTTTTGACTTCATTGTTTTTAGGTCGGCCATCTCTTCGGCTCATCACGGGTTTGGGGGTTGTCCGGCGGGCCAACACCGTTTGGTACGCCGTCTTCTTAAGGGTTCTCGCCTGGCACGTCCTCCGAGGCCTCGTTATTCGGCGACATGGGATGTTTCTTGCGTGCTGTTCCTTTTTTCTTCCTGGCCAGATAACGCGGACCTATCCTTGCGCCAGCTGTCTGCAAAGCGGGTGTCCCTGTTCTGTCTAGTGTCCTGTAAAAGGGTCTCCGACGTACAAGCCTTGGATTTTTCGGCCAGATCCTTTACGCTGGAAGGGGTGACCTTCGCGATTTCTAGACGCATCAAGTCTGCGTCTCGTTTGGTCTTTTACCCCAGTTTATCTGCTAGGCCTGCCTTGTGTCCGGTCTCCTGCCTTCGTGAATACGAGGCTCGGACTGCGGGCTATCGATCTTCTGTTTCGCCCAATCTTTTTCTTTCGTTCCGCTCGCCTTTTGCCCCAGTGTCTAGCGCCACTTTGGCGCGCTGGGTCAAGTGGGTCTTGTCTCTGGCGGGGGTGGACACGTCCATCTTCACTGCGCATTCCACCCGCAGCGCATCTGCCACCTCGTTGTTGGTTTCTGGGGCTCGCTTGCAGGACATATTGAGGGCGGCCGATTGGTCGCGCAAATCTACCTTTTGGGATTTCTACTTTTCGCCCTCCGTCTCACGTTTTTCTCTTCAGTGGTCATGCAGCTTTAAACTTGCAATATGAGCCTCCGTGTCCGAGATAAAATTGGGGATTTTACTAGTTTCACGACGTAAGGTCGGGATTTTATTAAGGACACGGAGGCGAGTATTGACCCTCCCTTTCCCCCCCCTCTCAGGTTTGTATTACTTTTTGGGGAGGTTTTTTCTGCTCCGTTTTGCCTTCATGTTTTTTCTCTTGATACCTACAATAACTTTGTCTGTGTATCTAAAGATGGCGATGATGTTGGCATGTCGTTCTGTTTTCCCTTTCAGGCTGATTCTTCAGTGTGAACGTCCGTTTGTTCGTTTTCGGACGAGGCAGTTGTGGTCTGTTCTACGAAGCAGGTTCCATGGTCCATGGTTCCCGATAGTTCCAGCAGAAAGTTAAAGTTCAGCGGTTCCAGTTTGGTGTTTTCCGGATGGCGGTCCGTGTTTGCAAAGAAAGAGGAGGGTCGGAAGGTGACTAGGACTAATATACATGCTGCAGGGGGAGTGGCCTGTTACCTAGGTTACTCCTTTGTTTTTTTCCTCTTCCTGTTCCTTTGCTGCTATTGATAAGTAAAGAAAGAGTTAAAGCAATACTCGCCTCCGTGTCCTTAATAAAATCCCGACCTTACGTCGTGAAACTAGTAAAATCCCCAATTTCACCAGACTGAGATCCAATTCCTTGGCTATATAATTTCACCTCATGGTCTACACATGGACTCTAGCAAGAATAAAGCAATAGCAGAGTCTGATCATGATTGTCAGGATGATATGGAGATGGGGGACCCGGGCTCCTCTATCCCTGCGCGTTCCAGGGCTCCCCCTTTGGACTCCACTATTGATCCCCCCGTTACTGCGGAAGGTGCGATCACGGACCCCTTTGGGGATCTGTTATTTGACCCTGATGCCTTGCACCATCCCAGGTCGGCGGAATGGCTGAGTTCTCTTACAATAACTCCCAAAATGCCTCAACTAAGCTAACTCCTTTCTTTGCAAATTTGGGGTATCATCCAAATATTCTTCCTAAATTCCCCGCTGTTTCACCTATTCCAGCAGTCGCGGAAAGGATCTCTGCATTAAAGCAAAATGTAAAACTACTAAAAGGAACATTAGAGAGGGCTGGGGGATAAAGTATGGCTTTCCACCGGAAATTTGAAACTTAAGGTTCCTTCACCAAAACTAGGACAGAAGTTTGGTTTGTTGGGCCTTATAAGATTATCGGGATAATTAGTCCAGTAGCTGTTCGGATCAAACTCCTATGAAGAGTCATTCTGTTTTTCATGTGTCTATATTAAAGCCTGCCGTGCCCAACCCTTTTCCGGAATGTGTCCCTCCTCCTCACGATGCAGTGGAGGTAGTTGGGCAAGAACAGTTTGTTGTACAGAAAATCTTGGACTCTAGAATTTTCAGGAACCACCTACAATACCTCATTAAGTGGCAGGGTTATGGGTCTGAAGAGAATTCTTGGGAACCTGTGAGTAACATTAATGCTCCCCGACTGATCAAACAGTTTCATCAAAGACATCCTGGGAGACCGAGTCAGGTCTTGTCCAGAGGCCACTGTTGAGGTGGGAGTAATGTCAGGAATCATCCTGCTATGTCTGTTTAGTTCAGATTGTCTTGCCCTCAAGTTTTCCCTCAGTTAAGCTGGTGGATTGTGTCTCAGCTGGGCGCCATCTTACTTCCTGTTTCACATTTAAACCTCTCAAGCCTGTTACTAATTGCTTGAGTATTGTGTTTCAGCTCCTGCTTGTGCAGTCCTCTCGCTTGGAACTTGCTCTCCGGTTTTTTCCTCCTCCTTGCGGTTTACCCTGCTACCTCCTGTTGCCGACCTGGATTGTCTGACGACGTTCCTGTGCCACCTGCCCTGACCCATTGCTCATCTGACCTCGGCTCTGCTTCATCCTTCAATCCTGCATGGTTACTACTGGTAACAGCTCCGCCTGCCTGGCTCTGCTTCATCCTTCAATCCTACATCGTTGCTACTGGTAACAGCTCCGGTTCAAGACTCCGGTGCTTCCTGTGTTCAGGCCTTGTCCCTGCCATTGGATTCCAGCAGTATTCCACTAGTATCGTGACAGCAGGTTGAGCATGCCTGGTCTAAGTGAACCCCTCATTCTTCGCAGTACCCTTGATAATGGGGATAAACTTTTCTGAGGGGAACACTAGGTTGCTAACTCTTGAGGAAGATTGGCACATGAAGCAGCTGGTCCAGGCGAACCAGAGGTTACCAGAGCAAGGTACAAGAGGTGTGGATGTAGTCAACAGGCTGAGTTGTAACCAGGAGCGACAGTGCAGGTCTGAGGATGAGGCAGCAGCATAGTCGTACAAGCCATGGGTCAGGACAGGCGGCACAGATATGGGTCAGCAACTGGAGAGTTGAGACGTATCAGGCAAGGATCAAGGAGGAAGCAGAATCCAGAAGACAAGCATGGGTCATGAACTCAAGCACAGACAAATTCACCTTTGCACGACACAAGGACCTTTGACACTCATGCAACCGGGAAGACAGTGCTTGTCTGAACACGGAGCCCGGGACTGTGGCAGTGAGTAGGGGAACATCAGCAGTCAGCAACCGCCATTACAGTCACACTGAATTATTTATCTTTATCAAAGTTTAATATTAGACAAATGGAGCATAACACAGTTTAGTATTATTACTGCACTAAATGCAATGATGTATCTTCCATGGAAAGAGAACCATCTTGCTAGCGCCACCTTGCGGAAATGGCTCCCTATGAGTCAAAATCTGACTTTTTACAAAGCCTTGGTGAATGACAAGAGGAAATAGCCAGGCCAGATATCCATCTGTAGACAGCTGTTTCGAGGTTGTAACGGTCGCGTACACACACACACAGGGGGGAGGGAAGTGACCACTGCGCTCCACCCTCACCCCTGGCCCTGCCTACTTGCCTCGCAAGTCCTAATGACAGGGGACAACTGGACGGCAATCCCTAGCTTGGAATAAGTGCTGGGATGACAGACAGAACAACAACAGAACGTGAACGGACCGAGTCAATACCAGGAAAGCTACAAAGTACAAATGGAGCAAGCAGAGAATTGTCAGGAGAAGCCAGGGTCATAAATACCAGGAGAGACGTGAAGTACCAAAGGAGTCAGCAGAGGATCGTCAGGAGGAGGCCGGGGTCAGAATACCAGGAGAGCAGCAAAGTACACAAGGAGCAGGCAGAGGATCGTCAGGAATTCAGCAGGAGGTAAGTACGCCAGGAGAGATAAAATCACATGTGGAACCTAAATTAACAGGCAACCTGTGGCCAGCAGGCTGCCTGTATTTATAGTGGGGAGTGAGGGTCATGTGACGTGGCCAGCGTCACATGACCGACGGACCAACCAGTCGAGCACCGAGTGATCATCTCGGCGCTCAAGGCAGACTTAGGAGCAGGGAGTCACCCAGCTAGTAAAGCCGCCCTGGGAACGAGGTCAAACACAGATCCTTGCTCCCGAAGCTAAGCAGCAGGTCTGCGGCTAATGGGGGACCGAGTGCACCTTCGGAACCCCGTTACAGGGGTGCTTGCTCCTCCTCAGTACAGAGTAGGAATCTTAGGTAGGGTACTGGCTCTCCTTAAAGAGACTAGCCCTGTATGAAGGCTTACTGGAAGGACTACATGGTATAAGTCTCCATACCATGGAGTACTTCCAGTAAATCTCTATACAGGTTTCTTTAAAGAGGACCTTTCACCAGTCCTGAAATGTCTGTTTTATTAGCTTCATGCATTCCCCACGTACTAACAATTCTGGAACATCTATATCTGTATGTTGGCACGTCTGTATGTTGTGCCATTCCTCTATTATTTCTACTAGAAGTTATGAATAATTGCTAGCAGTCTGCAATAAAGGGAACAGAGGGGCGATAACCAGTTGGGGTGTGTCCCTGCACAGTCTGAAAATGGCAGAACTGATTGGATAGAGTGAGTCTGTGCAGGTACACCCCCCCAACTGGTTACCATCCCCCTGTACCCTTACTGAAAGCTAATAGCATTACATTCATACCTTCTAGTAAAAATAATAAAGGAATGGCACAATACAGAGACATAAGAATAGCTGCTCCAGGATTGTTATTACATGGGAAATGCATGTAGCTATTAAAACAGACATGTCGGGAGCGGTGATAGGTCCTCTTTAAGGAATGCTATTACCCTACCCAGGCTTACTGCACTGAACACAAACATCTAACATCCATATCACCCATGTGAGTAACTAAATACGCTTTCAATTTAATAAAATAATTGCAACCAAATTGTGTCAGCTGCTTCTTTTTAATGTACAATTTCATAATTTAGAATGATAAATGTACATAAAGTTGTAAGTTTACATACACCTTAGCCACATTCATAAAAACTCTGGTTTTCACAATTCTGGACATTTAATCCTACTACTCGTTCCTCTCTCAGCTTAGTTGGGATGACTACTATATTTCAAGAATGTGAACTGTCAGAGCATTATTGGGAATTTAAAAGAAATCAGCAAATACATAAAAAAAAGAATTGTGGAAATCAAAAAGTCTGGTATATCCTTCTCAGTCGGACCTCCACCAAGCAGATACTGATGACCTATCCTGGTCATTAATATAAAAATCTCAGAAAACCCTTTTAAGGGATGCCAAAATTAAAATACCTTGGCAAAAACCGCATGTATTACATGTTTGTTTTTTTGCTGAAGATGTGGCCATTTATTTTACCCCCTCCATTGAAAAGGGGAAAAATCTGCAGTGAAGATTCACACTATAGATCAACATACTGCCCATTTCAAATCCTCACCACAGTTCAATTTACGCTGTTGATTTTTAATGCAGCCCGTGGATACGATTTCTTAAAATTGATTCCACTTAGCTGGTACTGTACAACGTTGTGGATTTTCTGCACAAAAATCAGGGGTGGCAAATCTACAACATTTTAGTCACGTGTGGACATACTCTAAGGGTACAACCACATAGCGCGGTAATTATGTTGTTAGGGAACACATGCGGTTATCATATGCATAATCGTGTTTTTATTGTCCGCGACTGTTTTTAATTTTGTCCGCGCGGATGTTTTTAATTTTCATGGTTCTTTAGCATTCTGATTAATTTCTAATAGTGACACATAGTAAAATATTTTAAGCATATTCAACAAGTGGCTTCTCAACTGTATACCTCATGCGGTCAAAAGCCTCAAGCAGCAGGACATGTTTTACGGGCGGTCAACTGCACGTATATCAGGTGTAGTCTTCAAAACGTTGAAAGTGCCAAGTCTATCTCAGATACCTATTTTCTCATTGACTTCTATTGGAAGATGAGATGGTGCAGTTCCTAACCACTGCCTGTCACCTAATAAAGAAAGCCCTTCGAAGTAGTCTTTACCACTAGACTTTGTGGGGCATGAGTTGAAGTCAGTTTTTCTGAACGCTTTGCTGCCTTATTTTTTGTCAAATTTATAAAAAGTCACATTGTGTGGTACATCTTAAAAAATAACACTTTTGTCTGAGATGTTACTCCGGTTTGTATGCCCCATTTAAGTGACTTTTTGAGAGTTTTTTTTAAAATCTGGTATATAACTACTCACCTAGCTAACCATGCCCCCCTCCCCAACCACTTTTCAAAACTGTGAGAGTTTTTGTAAAATCTGAAGTTTGCGACATTTTTTTTTTTACACCAGAAAACTGGCATACCGTGTTTTTAAAATTTTCTCACTATTTAACCCATTCAGTACACAATACTTTGGTCTTTGTATCAAATGACAGCGTGATGAGAGACAGCAGATAAAAGAAATATGTATGAACAATCCTTGGAATATATTCAACCACTTTTATTAGAATGAATGAAATTACTCCAGGCACACAAGTGGTTGCGCTATTTCACAGCAGATATGACAGCTTTATTGCAGCTGTCAGAATTACTCATCTGCCATTTGCGATGCTAAAGCTCCTCATAAAAGACAACAGGTGTTTACACAATTAAGCACCGATTTCTTGCCTCCAGCTCAATTTGTTCATTAAAATTCAGGCCCTCTATTAAGTCCACTGCTAAAGTTTAATTCACAAATCTGTCACCTTTGACAAAGGGGGGGGGGAGAGCAAATGTGGGGTTACTTTTGCTAGACAGGTGGTTAGGATAATTACACTGTCTTCCCTTGTGGTATTTCAACCCAAGTGACGACATCAAGATGTTCAGCATTTAGTCATTTATCCTTTTTTATTTGTATCACTGACATTTTACTCTGTTTTCATTTCACATTCACAAATTCTCAATTTACTTTGAGTTACAATATGTCATTACATTTTTTAATTCATTTTATTAGTCCATCACTAAAAGACCCTTTTATGTGGATCGATAGGCATACAAACATTCATTCCCAGTCATTGCCCAGTGTAAACATGCCCTGCAGTCACAGAAGAAACAAGTGCTTGTTTGTCATTGATACTGTCTTTTATGTATGTTTCTCATTTCCTCCAGAACATCTGGGAGGCTCCCAGAAGAAGGGGGGATCTCCTAGACTCCATGAGAAGTTATCAAACCTCCTGTGCATCTCATAAAGGGCTGGTTTCTCCTATAGTAACACCACATACTACAGCACTAAGTACCATAGTGCATCACAATAGACCTCCCCAGCAGTGGCAAATAAATGCCACATGGCAGCTCAAAATACCTCCTCTGCAAGTGCCAATAACCACAGTACAGCACAAAGCACTTCCCCAGCTGCGCCACATATATCCACAGGATAGGGTATAACTAACTGACCAGTGGGGGTCCAAATGCTGGGACCCCCACTGATTGCAAGAACAGGGGTCCCATTCCCCTACCCTGATAAAGTGGATGGTAGTGCATGCACCCTGCTGCTCTATTCTATATAGGACTGCCAGAGATAACAGAGTACAGTGCTCAGCTATTTCCAGAAGTCTCCAAGAGAATTAATGGAGCACCAGGGCGCATGCTCAACCAGCCACTCCATCGGGACTAGCGAACGGGACCATCATTGTTAGATTCAGTGGGAATCCCAGTGTCGGACTCCCACCAATCAGTAAGTTATGCCCTATCCTGTGTATAGGGCATAACTTTCAAACTTGGCACAACTTCTTGAGGGTCTGGGATTAAAGGGGGTAAACATTTTTATTTACTATATATATATATATATATATATATATAATAGCCAAATGTATGGCCGTAGACTCCCCTCAAATTATGAATGTGTCAGGAAATGGCTATTGTTTATTCTGTTTTAATTAAGTTTTAATTCTGATGGTACTTGAGTTTCAGTAAGGAGACACTTGTAATTTATTTTCTGAAGCAGAGTCAATGTTATTAACCCAAAGGTCCAGTGGGTTTATGCAGCAGTAGATAACTGTATATATTAATTATGTAAAAAGACTTGGAAATGTTATGTACAGCATATATGCTTCTCTGGTCAATAGAGGCTTTACCCAAGTCACCAAAGTTAAAAAATATAAACCAGTCCAGTTTTATTAACCCTGTTTACTTAAAGAATCGTCCTAATAACATTTATTATGAATGGTATTGATTTTTCAATAAGTGTTAATTACTAGGCTTCAATAAATTGTGATCAACCAGATACCCCCATGATTACTTGGGTTTGGTGACCAGTTCTGTCTTGAACCCTTACCAATCTCAATTTTATACCATAGGAGTAGCGTTGAGCGCGAATATTCGAATTGCAAATTTTAATCGCAAATATCGCCACTTCGAGAATTTTTATCGCGTATTTATTGTAAATTTATTGCGAATATCAGCACTTAGCAACATCCCTAGCAACCAATAGGAAAGTTGCCTACCCCTTAGTCTTGATCGCGAATATTCTAATCACAAATTTTTATCGCTAATATATTACATTGCCAATTTTCACAATTAAGAAAATAATCACTGGAGATCACGAATTCTCGAATTCTCGAATTTGCAAATTTATGGTGAATATTCGGCCAAAAATTTGCGAAATATTGCGAATTTAAATATATTGCCTATGCTGCTCATCACTACATAGGAGCTCATGGTGAGAACTTCCCTTCAATCCTCTAGAAATTATCAATATGACAACAAAAATATTTCACCAAAACCTGCTTGTGTTATTTGTGATTTGCCAGTTGATTATTCAGTGGCAATAGAATCAGATGTATGGATTTTATAAATCACTGGTGAAATGTAAGCAGGGCAATTGGGGCCAACTTTCTGCCCCTTAACCCCTTACGCACACATGATGTACCGGTACGTCATGTGTTGTTCCGATCACCGCCGCCCAGCGGGCGGTGATCGGAAATAGGTGCCTGCTCAAATCATTGAGCAGGCACCTTGGCTAAATGCACGGGGGGGTGCCGTGACCCCCCCGTGTCGGCGATCGCCGCAAACTGCAGGTCAAGTCAGACCTGCAATTTGCGGCTTTTAATGGTGTGGGCGGCGGCGGCAGCGGCAGCAGTGCCATCGGGTCCCCATGGGGCTGTGGGGGGGACCCGATGGCATGGAAGGCAGAGCGATGCCTTCCTGAGGCAGCTGCGCTGCCTTCCGGTGAAGAGCCTGTGAGATCCAGCCCCCTGGATCTCACAGGCCCCGGAAGCTGTATGAGTAATACACACAGTATTACTCATACAGTCAATGCATTCCAATGCAGAAGTATTGGAATGCATTGTAAAGGGATATACCCCCAAAAGTTCAAGTCCCAAAGTAGGACAAAAAATAAAGTGAAAGAAAAAGTTGAAAAAATAAAGTTTCCCCCCCCCCAAAAATTAAAAGTTTCAAGTAAAAATAAACAAAAACGTCATTTTCCCCAAATAAAGTAAAAAAAAATTGGTAAAAGATAGAGGGGAAAAAAAAGTATACATATCGCCCAAAAACTGAAAAAACTATGGCTCTCAGAATATGGAGACACTAAAACATGATTTTTTTTGCTTCAAAAATGAAATCATTGTGTAAAACTTACATAAATAAAAGAAAGTATACATATTAGGTATCGCCGCATCCGTGACAACCTGGTCTATAAAAATATCACATGATCTAACCTGTCAGATGAATGTTGTAAATAACAAAAAATAAAAACGGTGCCAAAACAGCTATTTCTTGTTATCTTGCCTCACAAAAAGTGTAATATTGAGCAACCAAAAATCATATGTACCCTAAACTAGTACCAACAATACTGCCACCCTATCTTTCTAAAAATGGGGCCACTTTTTTGGAGTTTCTACTCTAGGGGTGCATCAGGGGGGCTTCAAATGGGACATGGTGTCAAAAAACCAGTCCAGCAAAATCTGCCTTCCAAAAACCGTATGGCATTCCTTTCCTTCTGCGCCCTGCCGTGTACCCGTACAGCTGTTTACGACCACATGTAAACTACAGAATCAGGGCCATAAATATTGAGTTTTGTTTGGCTGTTAACCCTTGCTTTGTTACTGGGTAAAATGGATTAAAATGGAAAATTTGCCCAAAAATTGTAATTCTGAAATTTCATCTCCATTTGCCAATAACTCTTGTGGAACACCTAAAGGGTTAACGACATTTGTAAAATCTGTTTTGAATACCTTGAGGGGTGTAGTTTCTTAGATGGGGCCACTTTTTGGAGTTTCTACTCTAGGGTTGCATCAGGGGGGCTTCAAATAGGACATGGTGTCAAAAAAACCAGTCCAGCAAAACCTGCCTTCCAAAAACCGTATGGCATTCCTTTCCTTTGCACCCCCTGCCGTGTGCCCGTACAGCGGTTTACGACCACATATGGGGTGTTTATGTAAAATACAGAATCAGGGCCATAAATATTGAGTTTGGTTTGGCTGTTAACCCTTGCTTTGTAACCGGAAAAAAATTATTAAAATGGAAAATCTGCCAAAAAAGTGAAATTTTGAAATTGTATCTCTATTTTCCATTAATTCTTGTGGAACACCTAAAGGGTTAACAAAGTTTGTAAAATCAGTTTTGAATATCTTGAGGGGTGTAGTTTATAGAATGGGGTCTTTTTTGGGTGGTTTCTATTATGTAAGCCTCGCAAAGTGACTTCAGACCTGAACTGGTCCCTAAAAATTGGGTTTTTGAAAATTTCTGAAAAGTTTCAAGATTTGCTTCTAAACTTCTAAGCCTTGTAACATCCCCAAAAAATAAAATATCATTCCCAAAATGATCCAAACATGAAGTAGACATATGGGGAATGTAAAGTAATAACTATTTTTGGAGGTATTACTATGTATTATAGAATACACGAACAAAGGATAAACTGAGACTAGACGGGTATAGTAGAAAAAATATACATATACTTTATTAAACAATACATAAAAAATACATAGAAAATCATTATTTAATTGGGTGATATATCACATCAGATAAAAAGGTGGACTACACCTGAGGGGACATAACATGATTACATACAAAGAAGGGGGCAAGGAGGTCAACACTCAGCTATACCTCCGCTAAGATTCACAAATAGCTAGAAAAAGTGCAAGTGCATATCTCAAAGCTTGTAACATATATATATACATATATAGGACCTGTTTCACATACAGAAAAGTTCTCCACATATATCACAAATATTCACAATTTATGCTGATATATACACATGTATCTCCACTGCCAGTGCATCAAATTAGGACATATATGTGTATAGCGCACAGACCCAGCCCCACATGGGAAAAGGAACTAGTGCCTTAAACTCAGCAAAAAAGTGCATGTGTGTATGTTATCATCTATTATAAAGAATAGAAACAGAGTCCCATAAGGATGCATGAACGTGCATGTGCATGTCGCCTCAGGGGCAGATGGAAATAACTACTAGTGCCAAAGTGGAGCAATGCAAGGACACGCACATACAAATATATGCACCCTAGAAATCAATCAATTGAGTGACCATATCTAGATAGATACAATCAAGATATCAGAAACAGTCACTAAGATCGATTCCTGCACTAAAAAAGACATAGCTGAATCATGCTGCAGAACCATAAGCTGACAAAGCAAAGAGGAGCCTCACACTATAACATTGCGTACCCATATAATAAAGACAGTCCAAACTCAGGAGAGCCACGTACCCCGACGCGTGTTTCGGCTAGGATGCCTTCTTCTGGGGGATGGCATCCTAGCCAAAGAAGGTACCCAGAAGAAGGCATCCTAGCCGAAACGCGCGTCGGGGTACGTGGCTCTCCTGAGTTTGGACTGTCTTTATTATATGGGTACGCAATGTTATAGTGTGAGGCTCCTCTTTGCTTTGTCAGCTTATGGTTCTGCAGCATGATTCAGCTATGTCTTTTTTAGTGCAGGAATCGATCTTAGTGACTGTTTCTGATATCTTGATTGTATCTATCTAGATATGGTCACTCAATTGATTGATTTCTAGGGTGCATATATTTGTATGTGCGTGTCCTTGCATTGCTCCACTTTGGCACTAGTAGTTATTTCCATCTGCCCCTGAGGCGACATGCACATGCACGTTCATGCATCCTTATGGGACTCTGTTTCTATTCTTTATAATAGATGATAACATGCACACATGCACTTTTTTGCTGAGTTTAAGGCACTAGTCCCTTTTCCCATGTGGGGCTGGGTCTGTGCGCTATACACATGTGTGTCCTAATTTGATGCACTGGCAGTGGAGATACATGTGTATATATCAGCATAAATTGTGAATATTTGTGATATATGTGGAGAACTTTTCTGTATGTGAAACAGGTCCTATATATGTATACAGTTGCAAGAAAAAGTTTGTGAACCCTTTGGAATGATATGGATTTCTGCACAAATTGGTCATAAAATGTGATCTGATCTTCATCTAAGTCAACAATAGACAATCACAGTCTGCTTAAACTAATAACACACAAAGAATTAAATGTTACCATGTTTTTATTGAACACGCCATGTAAACATTCACCATGCAGGTGGAAAAAGTATGTGAACCCTTGGATTTAATAACTGGTTGAACCTCCTTTGGCAGCAATAACTTCAACCAAACGTTTCCTGTAGTTGCAGATCATACGTGCACAACGGTCAGAAGTAATTCTTGACCATTCCTCTTTAGAGAACTGTTTCAGTTCAGCAATATTCTTGGTATGTCTGGTGTGAATCGCTTTCTTGAGTTCATGCCACAGCATCTCAATCAGGTTGAGGTCAGAACTCTGACTGGGCCACTCCAGAAGGCGTATTTTCTTCTGTTTAAGCCATTCTGTTGTTGATTTACTTCTATGCTTTGGGTCGTTGTCCTGTTGCAACACCCATCTTCTGTAGAGCTTCAGCTGGTGGACAGATGGCCTTAAATTCTCCTGCAAAATGTCTTGATAAATTTGGGAATTTATTTTTCCTTCGATGATAGCAATCCGTCCAGGCCCTGACGCAGCAAAGCAGCCCTAAACCATGATGCCCCCACCACCATACTTCACAGTTGGGATGAGGTTTTGATGTTGGTGTGCTGTGCCTCTTTTTCTCCACACATAGTGTTGTGTGTTTCTTCCAAACAACTCAACTTTGGTTTCATCTGTCCACAGAATATTTTGCCAGTACTGCTGTGGAACATCCAGGTGCTCTTGTGCAAACTGTAAACGTGCAGCAATGTTTTTTTTAGACAGCAGTGGCTTCTTCTGTGGTATCTTCCTATGAAATCCATTCTTGTTTAGTGTTTTACATATCGTAGATTTGCTAACAGGGATGTTAGCATATGCCAGAGACTTTTGAAAGTCTTTAGCTGACACTTTAGGATTCTTCTTCACCTCATTGAGCAGTCTGCGCTGTGCTCTTGCTGTCATCTTTACAGGACGGCCTCTCCTAGGGGGAGTAGCAACAGTGCTGAACTTTCTCCATTTATAAATAATTTTTCTTACTGTGGACTGATGAACAGCAAGGCTTTTGGAGATACTTTTATAACCCTTTCCAGCTTTATGCAAGTCAACAATTCTTAATCGTAGGTCTTCTGAGAGCTCTTTTGTGCGAGGCATCATTCACATCAGGCAATGCTTCTTGTGAAAAGCAAACCCAGAACTGATGTGTGTTTTTTTATAGTGCAGGGCAGCTGTAACCAACACCTCCAATCTCATCTCATTGATTGGACTCCAGTTGGCTGACACCTCACTCCTATTAGCTCTTGGAGATGTCATTAGTCTAGGAGTTCACATACTTTTTCCACCTGCACTGTGAATGTTTACATGGTGTGTTCAATAAAAACATGGTAACATTTAATTCTTTGTGTGTTATTAGTTTAAGCAGACTGTGATTGTCTATTGTTGTGACTTAGATGAAGATCAGATCACATTTTATAACCAATTTGTGCAGAAATCCATATCATTCCAAAGGGTTCACATACTTTTTCTTGAAACTGTATATATGTTACAAGCGTTGAGATATGCACTTGCACTTTTTCTAGCTATTTGTGAATCTCAGCGGAGGTATAGCTAAGTGTTGACCTCCTTGCCCCCTTCTTTGTATGTAATCATGTTATGTCCCCTCAGGTGTAGTCCACCTTTTTATCTGATGTGATATATCACCCAATTAAATAATGATTTTTTTATGTATTTTTTATGTATTGTTTAATAAAGTATATGTATATTTTTTCTACTATACCTGTCTAGTCTCAGTTTATCCTTTGTTCGTGTATGCTTATGTACAATGAGTGGGTATCTCACTATATAGGGCACTTCCCATCACATAGGATCACTAAATAGTGAACGCAAATCTATGTGTTTTCTGTGACTGTTGTTTTCTATGTATTATAGAAGTAGAGAAATTGAAACTTAGAAATTTGCTTTTTTTTTTACAAATTTTTGATACATTTGGTATTTTTTTATAAATAAAAAAGAATTTTCTGGACTTCATTTTACCAGTCATGAAGTACAATATGTGACGAAAAAACAATCTTAGAATGGCCTGCATAAGTCAAAGCGTTTTAAAGTTATCAGCACTTAAAGTAACACTGGTCAGATTTGCAAAAAATGGCCTGGTCCTTAAGGTGAAATAGGGCTGAGTCCTTAAGGGGTTAAATGGCTCCTCTACTGTGTCATCCCAGTTATTCACAGTATGTAGTACCACACTGTAATATCTTATACCGTTAATGTATATCATCTTTCATGCTGCATGTTAATGTTACGAAATATTCCTGTACATGTTGTAATAGCTCTGCCAAAAGCAATTACATCATAATGTATTTTAAATAAGTATTCACTTCTATCTTTTTCTACTCATGTGACAGCTGAAATTCCCTGCAGTTTTCTTCAATATCTGTCCATAAGCTACAACTTTTTACTAATAGTTTGTAATATATAAATAAATAAAATATACAAAATGCTGAACATTTAGCACGGCAGCTCACAGATGGAAGGAAACCACTAGAATAAGAATTTCACCTGGGTCTATTTCTGTATTTTCTGATTTTTTTCTACAAATAAAAGAAAAAGTGACCGTGTTCATAATCTAGCAAATAACTCGGAAAGGAATCCCAATAAACATTTCACATTTCAGACATTAGACATAAAAAAAAAAAAAAAGAGACGTGTAGTACTCCAGACCTGGGGGGTACTACAATTGTTTTTCTTTAAAAGCTGCATATTTTTTGATCATCACATTCTTACATATATTTCAATGCAATGCTACGTAATGTGAGATGTACCATATCATTTCATTCAGCAGGGGAGGTAATGGTTGGCAATGGCTGATTGTAACAGGGCTTTTACCCTGTTCCACCCCTGCTGGTAGAGTGGGCTGGTCCAACTTACTGCTAGGAAGCGGAAATCTAGGGCTAGTTTAGTGCAGTCTAGAGGATAATGCAAAGCAGAGAGATCATCCACAGATCTCCCATAACAGTGTGTCATCCACAGATCTCCCATAACAGTGTGTCATCCACAGATCCCCCATAACAGTGTGTCATCCACAGATCCCCCATAATAGTGTGTCATCCACAGATCCCCGTAACAGTGTGTGACACAGGGAGCAGATATAGGGGACACATGAGGCACAGGGAGCACACACAACTCAGGGAGCACACACTGGTAGCACAGAGGGCACATGGAGTACGTATAGGGAGCACGCACAGGAGGCATAGGGGTCACAGGGAGCCCACACTGGGGTCGAAGGGAGCACACACAGGGGTCATAAAGAGTGCACAGGGGGCCCAAGGAGCACACACAAGGGTCCCAGAGAGCGCACACAGGGGTCTCAGGGAGCGCACACAGGGGTCACGCACAGGGGGGGGCACAGAAAGCTCACAGAGAGGCACAGGGAGCTCACAGAGGGGGCACAGGGAGCGCACACACAGGGAGCTCACAGAAGGAACTCACAGATCAGTGACCATCAGTACTTGAGGACAGTGCAGGGCTGCTACAATGAGAGTGTGACCCCCAGTAGCCCTGCAACCCCTCCTCCACAGACACTGCTGCATGCTTTTTACTGGATGGACTTACCAGCTGGAGAGGGAACAGGCCAGGTGCTATGATAAGAGGGTCATGGGAGCTTCTGCAGTCCAAAAGCTGAGGTCAGAGCCTGGGAGTCGGATACCAGCCCAGTTATCCCAGTCTGTTTTGGGCTTTGCAGCCTGGAGCAAGTGCAGGCAAAGAATAGGGGCAGGAATATGTTAGCTCTGCCCAAACAGAACGTCCAATGCCTGTGGCAGCAGGATTCTAATGCTGTGCATTAACTGAGGTCTGGTGAGACTGGGAGACTGTGCGTGGTGGACAGCAGCGGACCGCTGCAGCATTTTAGAGTGCCAGTCAGGGAGGAGGGGGAGGTAAAAAGGTTCCCACCGTTGGCCCACTTAACTTTCAAACAGCAGGGGGCCCCTTTTGGAAAGGGGGCCTTGGGTAATTGCCCTGTTTGACTCCCCCCTAATGTCGGCCCTGATGTTATACATAATCTTACAGTACATCAGACTCATTGTCAACAGGCACGTTTACCTAGTTCATTTGCTGCACCATTAAAAAT
This sequence comes from Bufo bufo, assembly GCF_905171765.1. Lineage (NCBI taxonomy): Eukaryota > Metazoa > Chordata > Amphibia > Anura > Bufonidae > Bufo > Bufo bufo. Next base: position 590,559,568 of record NC_053389.1, on the reverse strand, counting down.
GTATCTGTTCTGTTGTACATAGGCTTACTGTACATCAAACTCATTGTCAACAGACGATCTAATATATAGGCATGTTTACCTAGTCTATCTGCTGTGGCATTAATAATTAATCTGGTCTGTTCTACATAGACCTAGTTTATCAGCTACCTCGCCATTTATACTTAATCTGTTCTGATTTACATAGATTTACTGTCAGGGGCGTAGCTAGAAATGCATGGGCCCCATAGCAAAAAAAATTTATGGGCCCCCCACATATCTATCGGGCCTCCCACCACCCCTTCCAGAGCTCCCACCCAAACACCCATCTTAGATCTCCCACCGCCATGAGCAGTTTCACACTTGCGGCAGGACGGATCCGACAGGCTGTTCACCATGTCGGATCCGTCCTGCGGCTATTTCGCCGTGCCCGCGGACCTCCGCTCCGTCCCCATTGACTATAATGGGGACGGGGGCGGAGCTCCGGTGCAGCACGGCGGTGCATGGAGAAAGGCCGCCGGACTAAAATTACTGCATGTCAGGCTTTTTATTCCGGCGGCTTTCTCCGTGCACCGCCGTGCTGCGCTGGAGCTCCGCCCCCGTCCCCATTGACTATAATTGTGGCGGTCCGCGGGCACGGCGAAACAGCCGCAGGACGGATCCGACATGGTGAACAGCCTGTCTGATCCGTCCTGCCGCAAGTGTGAAAGTAGCCTTAAGAATTTAGATTATCTCAGAAATCATAAATTCTCAATAATCTCACTTCCTTAAATTCCAATGAATCACATATTCACATCACTTACTTGTAGTCACACAGACAGCAGGTGCCAGCCAGGCACAGACTGGAGTGGCACGACCGACGGCGTCACGGCGGGACTGAGTCTGTCACTGGACTGGAGACTGGAGAGTGGAGACCAGGCAGTGAGGCAGGCACTGACTCCACTGAGACTGAGGACTGGAGTGACTGTGAGGTCACGGGTGGGTTCCCCTCTCTCTCACTTTCTCTGAGTGTCTGAGGCTCTGAGCTGCGCCGCCGCCTGCTCTGCTCAGCCAGACTGGTTTCGGGCAGTCAGATTAGCATATCAGCCGCCAGCCGCATAGCGCCTAATCTGACTGGCGCCAGTGCGGCCGGCGGGACCCTCCACTCTCCACAACATCCAACAGGTACCCCGGCCCCGCCCCCTCCACCACCTGAGTCCGCCTCCTGAGTCCTCCCTCTAGTTACTAGGACTCTAGGAGGCGGAGCCGGAGGAAATCTTTCCTGCACGCACTGCGCTGGTGCCAGCCTGGCTCCGCCTCTGCTACGCCCCCGTTCTGGCCCCCTCCACCGCCTACCTCATGTTCTCCTTCCTTGTGTGTGCGGCAGACAGTGCGCCCCGGCCCGGGCCCGCCTGCTCCTACTACAGCTCCTCCTTCCTGTTGGCTTCCTTCCCCCCAGCCAGGCCCGAGCCGCGGACCGCCCGATCCTCGCCCAGTGGGCGGGCGGTCGGGCCTGGCTGGCTGTGCCTGCCTGTGTGTGTCGTGTTTGTATTGATAAATAAAAAATAAAAAAAATTATGCGGTCCGGACGGGCCCCCAGTGGCGTAGGGCCCCATAGCCACTGCTATGGTTGCTATGGCGATCCCTACGCCACTGTTTACTGTGCATCAGACTTACAAAAAGTTGCCTTGGCCCTGAAAAGGAACAGGCAGTGGCAAAAATGTTGCTGTAGCCGGCACAAGTAGCAGCAGAATAAGGGGTTGTGTTAGCAGCAGCCACAGCAACAGGCCAGACCTGCCATTCTCATCCAGCAGTCTTGTTTTGACCAACAATCCAGCTGTACTGGAATGGTTGACTCGCTCTTCGACATCATCTCAGGTGACAAAAGATACACACAGCCAGGAATCAGTGGTTTCCTCTGACATCACACTTAGTTGGCATGGCCTAGGAACAACCCCTGTGCCCTCACCTGTCCTGCAACTACTTCTTTCTTTTGCTGCTCTTTCTGCTCAGGAAGTAATGTATACTGCCAGCATTGCTCTGCTTTTCAGTGATCACGAGCTTAATGAGGAGAGTCAGCAGGTACAGGCCAGCATAGACTTGGAGGAGAGGTCTGCTGCATCCTTCCATAGGTGTGTAATTAGTGATGATGACAGTCGGGTGGAAGCACGTGTTGCGAGCTGTCAGGGATGTGGCCATGAGACTGGTGAGGGTGATATAAGTGACGACCAAACAGTAGGGGATGATGATTTAGCCGATCGCACGTGGGAGCCAGGTGAAGAGGGGGCATCATCATCAGGGGGTGAAGGTGGCAGCAGGTCCGTGAGACAGAAGCAGGGTTGCAGCATGCCAATGAGCCAGCAGGGTGGAAGCAGTGGGAGATCTGGAGCCAAACATGCCCGGAGTAGACCATCTGCTCCTCAGAAGCCTACCTGTCAGGAAACAACTAGCGGTGCACGGGTTCATAAAAGCAGCGGCAGGTAGTCAGCGCAGAGTAGTGGGGGTGAAATGCCATACTTGGTAATGTGGGAATTTGTTATCAAGTCACTGGGGGGCGTTTGCGTGGAAGTATGCAGGATATGTGGGCAGCAAGTGAAGCACGGTCAGGGTGCTAATGTTGGCACCACAGCCCTGCGTCAACACACTGAGCATCGCCATAAAGTGACCTGGGGAAACCGTGACACTAATGTAGTGGTACAGCCTGCGCAGCAACCGCTGTATCTCCCAGCTGCCCACACGCCTTCTCCAGCAGTCAGGGCTGCTCAACCTTAGCAGAAGGAAGCTGTCATTCCTTCCCTTCATCTACAGCTCCTGATGCTTCTATTGCTCATCACATGTCTGGAGTCTCTAATGAGCACATTTCTTGACCCAGGTACTGAAGAAACCACCCAGCAGCAGGGCATGGAGCAGAACCTGAACCAGCAGGTGGTGTCATACTTGGACTGCACCCTGTCACCCCAGATCCAAGATACCCTAGACTGCTGGGCAGCCAAACTTGAATTGTGACCGTAACTGGCTTCTATTGCTCATCACATGTTTCGCCAGCAATAGATCACCAAGGCGATGGCAAAGAGACAAGAGTATGTGTGCACTCATCCAACAATGCAGAAGCTGAGCGTGCACCTGGTCAAGTTGCTAGTACTACAGTCCCTCCCATATCGTGGAGGAAGACGACGCAAATGACCCCAACAGACCGTGGCAGTATGCAGTGGAGATTGCGGCGGAGAGTACCTCCAAGTCCCTAGCGCAAATGGCCAGATGCATGCTGAGTTGCTTGCATAGTGACAGCCGCATTATCACTATTTGGCAGAGGGATGACTAAGGACTCTCCACAATGTTAGAGAGGGATAAAAAAAAACTCAACTACTATCGAAACATCCTTTGTAGTCGGTTGGTCCCTGCCCATGTGCCCCATCGTCCATCCTCACTAAGGTCTACCTGGGGGGAGCCTCTGAGCTCACGCTCCACTGCCATGACTGCTGGAGAACTTAAGTCTGGAGTCTCTAATGAGCACATTCCTTCACCCATGTACTGAAGAAACCAAGTAGCAGCAGGGCATGGAGAAAAACCTGAACCAGCAGGTGGTAGCATACTTGGACTGCACCCTGTCACCCTAGATCCAAGATACTCTGGACTGCTGGGCAGTCAAACTTGAATTGTGGTCGTAACTGGCTAAGTTTGCCCTGGGCGAGCTTTCCTGCCCAGCCAGTAGTGTGGCATCAGAGCGTGTTTTTAGTGCGGCGGGGGGCATAGTTACCTCTAAGATAACTCATCTTTAAACACAAAATGTTGTGACTAACTTTTATAAAGATGAATCAGGCCTTGATCAACCAGGATTTCCAGACACCGGTGCCTGATACATCAGACTAGATCATTCTGGCAGTAATGATTTCACTGTAGTGTGTTGCCACACCAAAACATTGTGACAAATTGGCCATTTCTTCTGCACACGTGCTGCTGCCACTACTCTGATGCTATAAATTAGACCTGATGCTAACATTGACCCGTAAGGCTGAGTTCACACTTTTGTTATTTGGTCAGTTATTTTCATAATTTATCGTGAGGTAAATTCAGGAGCCAAATCTACTCTCGAATTAGGTATCATGAATAGATCTTCACATGTTCTGTGGGTTTGACCTGCACCTGCTTTGGGCTGACAATAACTTTTCTAAATAACCTTTTTTTTTTTTGTACATAATGTCACCATAGCGCCCCCAGCATTAACCCCTTCACGACTGCCATACGGCTATATACGTGCTATCTGCACATACCCCGTGCAGCTAGCACGTATATAAACGTTATGGCCGCTTTATAATCCAAGAGCTGCAAAACGCTTGGATTAAAGCTTCTGCCCCTGCACTGCTGCTGTCACGGACAGCATACAGTCCAGTAATGCCAGCAAGGGACCAATCAGAGTGGTCTCTTGCCAGAGATCGATCCAATTGGTTAGTCTGTGCAGACTAACCAATCGGATCGCAGCAGTGTAAAAGTGCCTGTTTCAGGCTCTGATCTGCATTCTGCAGATGAGAGCCTGACATCAGGTAGTGTGTGCTCTGTGCCCCCCGATCTGTGGGCCCCATCTATGCCCCCTGCATCAATCTGTGCGCACCCCAAACCCCTACCCCCCTTCCCCCCTGTGCGCCCCACCTCCAAACTTTTTGCCGGCCATGCGCTCTTGTGCACTTCTGTCCCGGCAGTGCCCCATTAGTGCCCCCTTCATGCTGGCCATAACCCCTCCCCTGCCCCATTTGTGCCCCCTGCCCCTGATGCAGTCTCCCTGCTGTATGTGATGGCGGCAGCTCTGTTCCTGAGCCGCCGCCATCAGCAGTGAGTGTCAGCTGCATGCTTATACGCTGCTATAACCTCTTAAATGCTGTGGCAGCGGCATCCATGGGGTTTATAGAGGGACGAGGCTCCCTCTCTCAACCATCGGGCTGCCGTGCTGCGATGGCAGTGGCCGGTGGTTGCCATGGCAACCGGACGCTTTGCAAAGGCGTTCAGTGTTGCCATCTATCAGGAAACCTGATAGTACTATACTTTGCAATGCAAGAGCATTGTAAAGTATAGTACAGCCATAAGCCCCACTGGATCTTCAGGATCCAAGTGGGACTTGATAAAAAAGTGTGAAAATAAAAAAAGTAAAAATAAAAATGTAAACTAAAAATAAAATAAATTGCCTTTTTCTATATCTGCTCATTTATAAGAGATTAAAAAAATAAAAAAATAAAAAATAAACTACACATATTAGATATCACCGCATCTGCAACGACTGATAATGTCTATAAATATATCACATGATCCACCCCGTCCAATAAACACCGTATAAAAAAGAAAATAAAAAATATTTTTTGCAACACCAAGCGATCAAAAAGGTGTATGACCCCAAAATAGTACCAATCAAACCGTCACCTCATCCTGCAAAAAATTAGACCCAACCTAAGACAATCAGTCAAAAAATAAAAAGCTATGGCTATAAGACTTTGGAGATACTAAAACGTCATTTTTTTGGTTCAAAAATGCTAATATTAGAGAGGTCCAACCAGGTGAGACAACTGACAGAGTTTGAAAAAACTCTTCAGTCTCCACTACGCAAACAGAGGAAAATCTCAACATTGTACTCCTTGGTGGGAGCTGAGAGTGAGGCCAGAAAACCTCTATATATTAGAGAATGGGAGAAGGAGCTTGACATTATTTTCACAGATCGGGACCTTAAAAAGCTTCTGGCTTTCTCACATGGACCATCTCCTTGTATTCGATTACAGGAAAATCATTTCAAGCTTCTAACCAGGTGGTACAGAACCCCTGTGTTCTTGCACAAATGTGGCTTGTCTCCCAATCGGCTTTGCTGGAGATGTGGCAGTGGAGAGGGGTCTCTGTCCCATATTTGGTGGACATGCCCTCTAATCACCCCATTCTGGGAAAACGTCAATAAGATAATTAATAAAGTCTTGGTTATTGACTTAAAGATCACCCTTGAAATGGTGCTCTTTTCACTCCCCTCTGACCTCTACAGACCGTCTAAACACAATTTGGTGTCCCATCTGATAGCAGCCGCCAAATCTACCATTCATCTCCACTGGAGAGACACACAGGCCCCCTCATTGAAGGAATGGATAGCCAAGGTGAACCAAATATGTAATTTTGAAGAAATGTCAAGCTGGATCAACAGAAACCACGAAAAATATCTGAGAATTTGGCACCCCTGGAGGTCTTGGTCCGAGGCGCAGTGAGGGTAACACATTAGCAACCCCATAATGCCTCTCGGCGTAGTTGGTCTCAAGCAGCCTGACTGATACCTTTTCACGGAATTAATCTTCCACCCCACAACTCAGTAGCAACAGGGGTTGAGGTGGTTCAACCTGTCTCCCCCCTCCCCCCCCCTCCTTTCCCCCCCTACCCTCTCCTCTCCCTCCCTTCTTCTTTTTTCTTCTCCTTTCTTTATCTCTCTCTTTTCTTTTTCCTTCTTTTTTGTTATATTTAAATGGTATATGATCTAAGTAACCATTGTCTCCCCTGAGGTTCTATGCTATAATTTGTAAAACATCTTGTGGCTTTGCTGCCTCCCAGGAGACCGTGCCACGAGTTACTGGTTATGGACCAGTGATATCGCGTCTTCTATCTACTAAATAGTGTGCCTATGACCTGTGACATCCACAATGTATACCAATAATTTTTGGTCAGCTGGCCAATGTTTGTTCATATTTGACAGAAATTTTTTGAAAATAAAGAATTTATAAAAAAAAAAAAAGCTAATATTGTGTAAAACTTAAATAAATAATAAAAAGTATACATATTAGGTATTGCCACGTCCATAACGATCTGCTCTATAAAAATGTCACATGACCTAACCCCTCAGGTGAACGCTGTTAAAATTTATAAATAAAAACTGTGCTAAAACAACCAATTTTCTGGTCACCTTGCCCCATAAAGTGTGATAATGAGTGATCAAAAAAATTATATATACCCAAAAATGTACCAATAAAAACGTCAACTCTTCCTGCAAAAAACGATACACTGCACAAGACGATCGGCAGAATTTTTTTTTAATGAAAATGGAGACACAAAAACAATATTTTTTTTCAAAAATGCTTTATTATGTAAAACTGAAACAAACAAACAAAGAAAATAGAAATATTTGATATCATTGCGTCCGCAACAACCTGCTCTATAAAAATAGCACATGATCTACCAGATGAATCTTGCAAAAAATAAAAAATAAAAATGGTGGCAAAACAGACATTTTTTGGTTACCTTGCCTCACAATAAATTTAATATATAGCAATTAAAAATCATATGTACCCCAAAATAGGACCAATAAAACTGGCACCTTATCCCCTAGTTTCTAAAATAGGGTCACTTTTTGGGAGTTTCTACTGTAAGGGTTCATCAAGGGGGCTTCAAATGTGACATGGCATCTAAAAACCAGTCCAGCAAAATCTGCCTTCCAAAAACCATGTTACGCTCCTTCTGCGCCCTGCCATGTGCCCTTATATCAGTTTATGACCACATGTGGGGTGTTTCTGTAAACCGCAGAATCAGGGTAATAAATATTGAGTTTTGTTTGGCTGTTAACCCTCGATATGTTAATGAGAAAAATGGATTAAAGTGGAAAATCTGCCAAAAAAGTGAAATTTAGAAATGTCATCTCCATTTTCCTTTAATTATTGTGGAACACCTAAATGGTTAGTAATAGTTTGTAAAATCAGTTTTGAGTAATTTGAGGGGTGTAGTTTCTACAATGGGGTCATTTATGGGGGGTTTTCACTATGTAAGCCCCCACAAAGTGACTTCATACCTGAACTGGTCCTTAAAAGTGGGTTTTGGAAACTTTCTTTAAGATTTTAAGAATTGCTTCTAAAATTCTAAGCCTTCTAAACGTCCTAAAAAAATAAAATGACATTTACAAAATGATGCCAACATAATGTAGACACATGGGGAATGTTAAGTAATACATATTTTCTGAGGTATCACTTTCTGTTTTAAAAGCAGAGAAATATAAATTTTGAAAATTGCAAATTTTTAAAAATTTTGGGTAAATTTGGGATTTTTTCATAAATAACGGTGAAATATCTGGACTCAAATTTATGACTATCATGAAGTACAATGTGTCACGAGAAAACAATCTCAGAATGGCTTGGATAAGTAAAAGTGTTCCAAAGTTATTACCACATAAAGTGACACATGTCAGATTTGCAAAATTAGAGATGGTCATGGGGGCATCAATGACCCTTGGTCATGAAAGGGTTAATAATGCCCCCATCAATGGCCATCAGTTATATTAATTCCTTAATTAGTGCCCCCCAGTATTCTGCATCTATTAGTAGCCCTCAGTATTAATAATGCCTTATTAGTGGCCCCCCAAAATATTAATGCCCCATAACTGCCTACCTAGTATAATTGTGCCTCAGTAAGTGGCCCCTAGTATTAATAATGCCCCCATTTGTGGCCTCCAGTAAAATTAATGCTTCTATTAGTGCCCCCCTAGTATTATTTGTCCTCCATTAGTGCCCCCATTAATAATGCCCTAATTAGTGGCCACTAGTTATACTGATGCCCCCATTAGTGCCCCCTCAGTATTATTCTGCCTCTAGTATTAATAATGTCCCCATTAATGGCCCCCCGTAAAATGAATGCCCTCAATAGGGCCCCCTTATTATTATTAATGCCCTATTAGTGGCCCCCAGTATTAATAATTCCCCATTAGTGGCCCACAGTATTCATAAGGCCCCCATTAGTGGTCCTCAGTAAAATGAATGACCCCATTAGTGTCCCCTTAGTATTGTTTGTCCTCTATTAGTGGCCCCAGTATTAATAAAGCCCACATTAGTGGTCCCAGTATTATTAATGCCCCCTTAACACACTGCTTGTGCAAAAAATAAAAATAAAATAACTCATCCATTTGAACGCGCCGCGGGGAAGACTTGTTCCTCACTTGATGCACAGGACAGGACCTGCACTCCAGCGTGATGATTTTTCGCAGGTCCTCCTGCTTCCAGTCAATGGGGACACTTACTCCTCACATCACAGAATGTATTAATGAAGTAGATGGAGTGCTACTGACTAACTGACGTGATGCTGCTAGTATGCCCGCTTTTTTGGACAGTGAATATTGCTACAAGTTAGTGATCAGTTTAACAAAGCAGTGCCACTGCTAGGGCCCGAATTGAACTGATTTTACATGTGATGGCCGCTTTGACCAAGGCCCAGTTTGATGGAGGCATTAATGACAGTCTGGAACACACAGGTACATGAGATGAAACTAATGACTGTGATACACAATGAAATGTGGAGACACTAATGACACTGATACCAGCATAAGGTACCATATGCGTGTCATCCACAGATCCCACCCCATAGCAGTGCTTTATCCATAGATTATCCCATAACAGTGCATCAACAAATCCCCCATAACAGTGCATCATCTGCAGTGTCATCCAAAGATCCCACATAACAGTGTCATCCAAAGATCCCCCATAACAGTGTGTCATCTACAGATCACCCCATAACAATGTGTCATCCACAGACCCCCATTGGGTCAAAACCCACCAAAAGCACACCATTTAATTAAAAATATTTTTTTACGATTTTCCTCCTCTAAAATGAGGTGCATCTTATCATCAGGTGTGTATTATAAAGCGAAAAAAGTACCTAATCTGCTACTCTGGGTTTCAGGGCAATACAGTATATCCATTGTCTGGGAGGGTACTCTTTCTCATTACAGAAAGCTCCTAGTAGGCATAGTAAATGTGTGGAGTATTGTAGGTCAGGCAACACCCTCCTGGGTCACTAGGAAAGATATTCAAATTACCTTTCCTAAGCCTATCTGATGTCAGCAGATGTCAGATTTGCTAATATTTATATATTTTTCCATGAAATCCAGAGGAGCGTTGACTGACTTATAATACTCCTAACGCATACTCTGTGGTCTCCATAAGAAGAAATAGTACCCCAGCCAAGGTCTCTCAGACAGCCAAGTAAGTTTTCTTACCGTATCTAAGTTGCTTATTATGAGAAACTCAGTATTCCTTCCTCTTTAGAAAGGAGACTAACTTGCATATCTCATTTCCAGAGAAGCATTATGTGGGGATGACAGCACAGCAATAGACAAAAAATCTTATGATTAAACAGCTTGAGGCTACCATCAGGGAAAAATCTTATCATGAATGTACTACACATACTAGGCACTCTTTGTAATAAGAGGGTACCTCTCAGGCAATGCATATATATTGCCCAGAAACCCAGAGTAGCATACTAGTCTCTCTTTTTCTCTCATCACAAAAAATGTGGGTTAGTTAGAATTCAAACTTTTGGGGAAATTCAAGATTAATTCCAAACCAGTAGAAGCGATTCGCTTATCATTAATGTGTATATACAGTATACATATACCTATATAATATACTGCATATATAGCTCTCAAACTGCCAAAAGGTTTAGGTATCCTGAATACAGAAAAGGAAACTATGCTGATATTCTCTGCATTAGTTACATTTTAGCAAATTTTATGTTTTTTCTGTGCGTCTAGCATCAATTATATCATGTTGCAGCCATTCTTCCTTGTTAAGAACCCAGAGCCTTTCCTTAGTTGTTGTGTATTTAAATAAACCCTTTATTTCTTCCATTCTCTGTTTTGGACAGGAATTGTGATGTGTGGTTTAAGGGCTTTTCAAAGGTCATTTTTTTCTTTATAACAGTATTGTATATTTCTGGCAATTAAACCATTTCTAAACAAGAACAGTTTTGTGTTTCTGTGATCTTTTTGTTTGTTCAGTGGATGGTTACTTGCAAGTAATAAAGTAAATGATAGCCATGGAGAGGTAGACATATCTCTGCTGCCATTTTAAATAATGCAGCGCTAAGCATTTACAGAAAAAAATATAGAAATAAATTGGTTTGTAACAAGGAAAATGAATGCCGTGTGTTTTACAAGACATATTAGGGCTCACTGATCGTATTTAAAGGGGTTGACGCTTTGTAAAAAAAATCTCTACCACAACATGAACCTGTAGGTACTAGCATAGAAAAACCCCCAGGTAGGGGTGCCCCGCCAATGAGGCAAGGTGAGGCGATTGCCTCAGGCAGCACCAGGTAGAGGCAAGAGGGGGCAGCAGAAGGGCCATGGGCAAGGAGCTCTTCCATTGTGGAAATGCTCATCTCTATATATTCAACTGCATCGCTGTACATACTACAGTAATACAGTTGAATCCTGCAACGGGGCATGGGAGCGATGTCTCCCTGGCCCACCTTTTCCTCTAATAGGCTTTAGTCCTAGTTCCTGTAGCCTATCAGAGGCCAGTGTCATCATTATTGCGCTGCTTGAGCCAGGCTACATAGAGCTCGGGGCACAGACTAGAAGAGGTATTTGTCTTGCACTTGCTGGCGGGGGCGCTCCATTTCAGTTTTTGCCTCAGGCAGCATAAAGGATAGGTGCACCCCTGCCCCCAGCCCTGCCATATCTCACCACAGCACTTGGTTCATGGTCCCTGGCTGCCCATGGATTTCATCTGTAAGCAGTGGATGCTGGCAGTTGCTGCGTCCTAGTGCTAAAAGTATTCTGCGCCTTTGTAGATACATGTAGATATCTCCTGTATCTCGGCATGTGCTGAATGGTTTCATTGCTGACGCAGAAGAGGACGTGGAGCAAAAAAAAACAATGGTGCTAATCAGTTGCACAGAAGGATATCACAGAAGGGCATCACCTAGGTGCATGCTTCCAAAAGGGTGTAATCCAGAGGAGAAAGATAATCCAAAAGTTACTTTATTTAAAGTCTCAAATGCAAAATATTTCTGGACACCAGGGACCCCTGTTCAAGTAACAGAGGACAAAGAGAGATCTGTACTTTACTGTTGGGAGTTTAGTGCAGCTGCACTGTGTATTTGTGCATCTGGTCACATAACCCCAAATCAGCAGCTATCTTCTGGACAGGACCTCTATGCGGGCAGCACAGAAGATTTGACCAACAAGGGGATATGACTTATGAAATATAACAAAGTCAAACATATTAGTAAGCGCCATGTAGTTATGTTACATACAGATTGCTTACAAGTAGCCAGAAAGTAGTCAGAAATGTTTGAGCCTATGGTACCTTCAAGAACCACATTTCTTTGCATTAATGAGGTTGTCCAAAATTGTACAAGTGATGGCCTATCCTCAGGACAGGCAATCACTATCTGATTAGTGGGGATCCGACACCCCCCTCCCCTACAGTTCAGCTGTTCTGCAGTAGCTCGGGAACTACATAGCACTGTCTACTGTGTAGTGGGTAGAGCTGGTTACTGCAGCGCTGCTCCCGTAAAAGTGAATGGGGGCAGGGATGTAGTAACCAGCTCCATCCACTGCACAGAAAGCAGAGCTATATAGTTTCAGTGCCAGTTTCCGGTCCAGACCTACTGCAGAACCAGCTAATTGACAGGTGTACAGGGTGACGAACCCCCTCCAATCAGATAGTGATGGAAACTTCTCATTTATGGCAGACCATGCCCCTTTCTTGCTAAGCCAGGCCCCTGGCATAGCAGCCCCTTCAAACAGCTGATCGGCCGGGATGCCATAGTTCCAAGTCTAGGAAGATCTTCAGCCCATTCACCATCTTTCAGATCATGCAGTGTGATCTTTAACTGCAACCATTTTGAATACAGTAAGAACTGGGCAGCTTTTGCACCACATTGGTCCAACACACTCAGGTTATTTGAAAGGGTTTGCCACCTTAGATATACCATTTCCAAATGCATGTTGAACATTAACATAGGCAACTTGCTAATGAATGATTTTTAAAAGTTCAGCACCATTTTCATACCCTGGTTCACTTCTCCATTTCTTCTTCCCACCCGACACCATGCCACTTTGTCCATAAACTAATGTCTAAACTTAATCCATAAACTAATGTTACAAATTAGGCTCTATTGACAGCATATTTAAAAACTTTGTCTAAAGAGTACATTTGGGTAGCAAAAAATCCCCACATATCCTGTGAAATAGCAAGCATAGAAACAGAAAGACCACTGAAAGCACCGCTCGCTACATACTCCAGCCCGGCTTAGTCTCCTGACCCTTGTACAATGCAGTGTGCGTGGTGCTCTGCCTTTTAGAAGACAATGGCTCAAACAATTGATTGTAGAGGTAAAAAGAATAGACTGCACTCACCACTGGAATCATCTATCTTCTTTATTCATTGACATACACAATAGGGCTGGGGCGGACTCACATCTCCCAGAACGCTAAGTAGAAATGGCCGTTTCGCGCAAACTGCACTTCTTCCAGCTACTGGCATCATGGAGTCAGCGCCCTTTTTAAGCGTCATCACATGCAATTAACACCACCCCCTGTGACGTTAAAACTTGATTAAAACCAGATACAATAAATAACTTAAACAACCCACCAGCACTAATCAGCTATTAGATAAAGACACTGAGATCGTTCCTCTCATTAAGGCCCAGTGCACCAACGGCATCTGAGCGGATGATCCACCTTGCTTCCTTCTGAAGCAAAAGGCAGTGTCTATCACCTCCCTGTGTTATAGGAGGGACAACGTCAATGCCCGCAAAACTCAAATTTCTAATGTTTCCTCCATGCACTGTACGTACATGTTCAATGAGGCGGAGACATCCTTTTCCCGTTCTCACCGAGTTCAAATGCTCCCTGAATCTCTCAAGCATCGGTCTTATAGTTATGCCTATGTAGAAGGCTCCGCATCAACACATAACGATGTAAACAACATAAGCCATCTTGCAGGTAATGAACTGTGTTACTCTGTGATTAACCCCTCCAAATGTGAGAAATTTTGGTTGGTAGTTGTGACTACAAAAGAACAGTCCCCACATCTATAGTTCCCTACTGGTATTTTGCTGGTTAACCAATTAACCCTGCTCTCGATCAAGCAACTACTAACTAATGTGTCCTTAAGTGTGTGGCATCTCTTGAAGGCTACCAAAGGTCTCTTTGCTGCAACATCTTTTAAACAGTTGTTGTAGATGACCTGGTTAATCAGATCAGATACCGGACTGAACTTAAATGTGAACGTGAATCCATCTTCGCTACTGCTACTAGATTCCTTCCTTCTACCTCTCTGAAGAAGCTGTTTCTGTCTGTATATTTGTGCTCTATGCATAGTTTTGTCCAACTCACTGACCGGCTAACCGCTTCTAATCAATCTCTCTTTTAGCTCCCCTGCTTGTCTTACGAACCCCTCATCAGTGTTGTTGATTCTTCTGAGCCTAATAAATTGCCCATAGGGCACTGATCGCTTCACGCTATGTGGGTGAAAGCTGTCATGGTGTAGAATGGAATTAGTCGCAGTGGGTTTACGAAAACCTCTAATAATTATGTCACCATTGCAGATACTGACTAGAACATCAAGGAACTTCAAGGACTACCCCCAAAATTTAGGGCAAACTTCATGTTCATGTCATTTGTGCAATTGAGAAAAGAAACAAATTTCTCACACTGCGCCTGAGTTCCAGACCACACCACGAATATAGCATCCACGTAGCGTATAAATAGCTGTATATATTTAAGGAAAGGGTTAGTGACAGAGAAGACGAACTTGTCCTCAAACCTATTTAGGTAGATGTTAGCATAGGTGCACGATACTGGGGTCCCCATCGCCGTGCCGTGCAGCTGCCTGAACCACTGCTGGCCAAATTTAAATGTATTGTTGGAGAGTACGAAACATAAAGCTTTCTTCACAAATTGACAGCACATGTCACTTTTGTCAGTGTTACTCATAATGTCCATGACTGCCTCTATGCACAATTTATGGGGTATACGAGTATACAAACTCTCTACATCAAGCGAGACCAGACTCCAGCCCTCCTGCCATCCGAAGTCCTTCAGTGCCAGGAGGAAGTCGTTGGTGTCGCCAAGATGAGTGGGTGATTTTTTGAGTAAGGGTCTCAACAACCAATCCAGGTATTTGGACAAAGATTCTGTCACTGACCCGATCCCTGCCACAATGGGACGTCCAGGGGGTCGGGTCAGTGACTTATCCTGTGAAATAACCATACAGTTCTATAGGTCAAACATAGGCCGTGTCCTTTTGGCACGTGTTTGGCGAGTTATCAACTGGATACTGTTCCCTGATGGTACTGAAAATCATAGTCTACAGCTAAGGAAGCATGTACGGTATTATATTTTTAGTATATTTTTAGTTTATCTGGCTTCTTTTTTAAAGAACTTTAAAAGACCAGTCACATAAATCTTGAACGTTTCAGAAATTATTTGTTTTAATTTAAAAAAAACATCACAATAGAAGATGCAAACTTTTTTTTAATAATTTTCAATTTGTGCATTAAAATCTTTATGTAAAGGAACAGAAACTATAAAGGAAATAGTAAAAAGAGGAAAAAAACATAGTCAAATCCATAGGACATCAATAAAGCCATAATACAGAAATTTCAGAGAGTTGGGAAGAGATAAAGATAGAGAAAATGTAACAAAATAGAACAAAATAATTTTATAAACGAATTATAAAAGAGGGCAAGGAGGGTGACATATCACCCCTTGGGCATAGACATGTAGGAAGTAAATGCAGCTTTGAAGGACTCATAATATAGCAGTGTACTGTACAAAGTTCTAAGGTTCGGCCATGTGTGGGACAGGAGATTTCTTGACACAAGTCCTGTGCTAATTTATCTATCTCTCTTTGTGAGCCATGCACGGCCTAGCCAGCCTTACTTTCGCCTACCAATCTGGGCCATCAGTTGGGCATTTGCTGCAGCCTTTGCTCTCATGTTTTTAGCCTTTGCAATGTCGAACAGGATGTTCATTAGATTAGTAGGTACATCCAATGAAAGAGTGAATTTGGTCCGGCGGTCACTTTTTGCCTTGTTTTGATACACCTTGCCCTTCACCTGGGCCTGTGACAGATATCTATACCGCGCAGCTGGGAATGTCCTTTTCTCTTTCTCATCCTCTTCTTCCTCCTCTTCTTGAGACAATAGATTATCCCTTGGTCCAAAGTCATAGCCCCTCTTGCTAAGAACTGTATTGTCTTCTAAACTTCTCCTTTTCGCTTCCTCAAGGACTTCTTTAAGACAGCTGAAAATCGACTCTGTTTTGTAAAAGTTATAGTGGAGACTTGACTGGGCCATGCACAGTATGAGCAGTAGCAGGAGTAGCCTAGTGTGTGGCATACTTCCACCATCCACCTATGGAAATGAAAATACTTATTTTTAATTCAGCAGGAATGTATTCATATGCATAATATATAATTAGCTTTTTTTTTTCTTCTCTGCTGCAATGTCAAAGGCGAGCAGGTGTAATTACAACTCTGCTGTCTCACTCACTTCAATGGGATGGCTCCGTCCTATTCAAGTAAATGGGACGTACGAGTGATGTGTTCTCTTCAAACAGCTGATCGGCGGGGGTGCTGGCAATCGGACCCCCGCTGATCTAATAGGTCACTAATGTAAAATAGCGGACAACCCCTTTAAAGAGAACCTGTCAGTTCCACTGACATGTCTGTTATACTAATACTTGTATTCTTCATGAAATAACAATTCAGGATAATTTTTTTCTGGTACTCAGTGTTGTGCTGTTTCTGAGTTTTTCCCACAAGAAATTTATAAATTGTCAGACTGTGTAGGGACACACCTAATGGTAACATCCAGTTGTCACATTACTTATACATTTTTAGATAGAAAAACAGAGGAATAACGTTGAGTTAATGAGAAAAGATGCAGTGTTATTTCATGAGGAATGCACGCATTAACAGTACAAAGCCTGGAGAGCTGACAAGTTCTCTTTAAGACTATAGAAAAATATTGAAAATATTCTATATCAGTTAAATTTATCCATTTCTAATTTGGGAAATTACCTAGCACTCTGAAAAGAGTTCAGACAATCCAATCGTTAACAGATGTCGCCGTCTATAAATTAACAAGTGCTTCACTCGTAACAGGAAATGTAAATTAACATTTATGAGAATATATAATTTGGAGGGCACTCGGTTATCTGGTGTTGCATAGAGTAGTCAGATGTGTATTTATAAAAATATAGATATATTTTTATTACCAAGAAAACATAAAAATGGATACAAAAATAAGAAAAAATTAAAAATTCGGATAAAAAGAAAATTAAACTAAAAAACCTTTTAAAAGGAAAAGTAGATCCCCATATATCATAGTGAGCTGTGCATCAGCCTTATACAGTGGTGATTTGCAGCCTCACAGTCAATATTACTGTGAGGGTGTAAATCTACATATATTCAATAAAACCTTAATAATGGGCAAGAGGATATAAAGAAGACAGTCCTTATAATGACATATAAATGCCGTTAGTAGACAGATAATAGATCACTCTATTTGGTTTTTCTCCAGCTTCGATATGGTAACAATAATATAGTCACAGAAATATATGTAGATATCAGTTGTCCACAATTTTCAGACACACTGAAGTACTGTTAGTATTTGCAAATGCTGTATCAATATAATCCTTCTTTTGTTATTTGTACAGCTGGTATGTAGATGACAAATATCCAGTCTAGCATTTATAGTACCATGTCCTGAATTTGCGATCCCACTGATAGAAAAGTTGATACTTAGAGGTAGTTTATACGTCTTCTATAATAATGACATAGTATCAGTTGTACACTCACCTAAAGAATTATTAGGAACACCATACTAATACGGTGTTGAACCCCCTTTGCCTTCAGAACTGCCTTAATTCTACGTGGCATTGATTCAACAAGGTGCTGATAGCATTCTTTAGAAATGTTGGCCCATATTGATAGGATAGCATCTTGCAGTTGATGGAGATTTGAGGGATGCACATCCAGGGCACGAAGCTCCCGTTCCACCACATCCCAAAGATGCTCTATTGGGTTGAGATCTGGTGACTGTGGGGGCCATTTTAGTACAGTGAACTCATTGTCATGTTCAAGAAACCAATTTGAAATGATTCGAGCTTTGTGACATGGTGCATTATCCTGCTGGAAGTAGCCATCAGAGGATGGATACATGTTCTCATTCTGTTTACGCCAAATTTGGACTCTACCATTTGAATGTCTCAACAGAAATCGTGACTCATCAGACCAGGCAACATTTTTCCAGTCTTCAACAGTCCAATTTTGGTGAGCTCATGCAAATTGTAGCCTCTTTTTCCTATTTGTAGTGGAGATGAGTGGTACCCGGTGGGGTCTTCTGCTGTTGTAGCCCATCCGCCTCAAGGTTGTGCGTGTTGTGGCTTCACAAATGCTTTGCTGCATACCTCGGTTGTAACGAGTGGTTATTTCAGTCAACGTTGCTCTTCTATCAGCTTGAATCAGTCGGCCCATTCTCCTCTGACCTCTAGCATCCACAAGGCATTTTTGCCAACAGGACTGCCGCATACTGGATGTTTTTCCCTTTTCACACCATTCTTTGTAAACCCTAGAAATGGTTGTGCGTGAAAATCCCAGTAACTGAGCAGATTGTGAAATACTCAGACCGGCCTGTCTGGCACCAACAACCATGCCACGCTCAAAATTGCTTAAATCACCTTTCTTTCCCATTCTGACATTCAGTTTGGAGTTTAGGAGATTGTCTTGACCAGGACCACACCCCTAAATGCATTGAATCAACTGCCATGTGATTGGTTGACTAGATAATTGCATTAATCAGAAATAGAACAGGTGTTCCTAATAATTCTTTAGGTGAGTGTATATAGTTTGTACATAATTGTAGCAGCTATTGTTAATACCGCATACACTGCTTTATATTGTTACAAACATTCTGTCTACATTACTACTCTTTGTGTCAGCTAGGCGTCTCTGCGTCCGGGATGCGGCCAGGTTTGAATCACCGCTGAGATGTGCTGGCTTGGCTTGTACAGCGTCCCACGTAGTGTCCCACGTGTTCGGGAAGTTGTTGCTTGATTCGGCCACAAGGTAATGGTATGTACACGGCTTGACTTAAACCTCCTGTGCACAGAGTGTTAGCGCAAACTCAGTCGGTCCCTTTTATTGTGCTGTAGCGATTCCTTTTATTGGAGCGAATGTTGAATTGCGATATTGGAAGAAGCCGCAATTGATATACTGTATGGTGTTCTTCAATCCACTGCTTCAAAGGCACCAGACGCGTTTCGGAGTCACAAACTCCTTCTTCAGTGGTGAGCAGTGGCCATTTGCTTGCTGCGATTTAAAGGGTGATTTCTTAATTGGAGATGGGTTAATGTTTGTAATTCCCTTCCACCTAAAAACATGGACTGGATTATGTCTATCGATAGGTCTCATGCAGATCCACACAGCTTTTAACCACAGATCTACGGTTTCCTATATATATATATATATATATATATATATAAAACTCTAAAACATAAATGAACTACCCCATAATGACATTTGGGGAAATCTCTAGATAAAATAACATAGAATTAATAGCATGAGATTCTAAATAGAAGTAAAAAAAAATGCATCTGCGTTATTGATGCGTTTTTGATGCGTTTACATCACATGATAGCATACAGTCAGGTCCATAAATATTGGGACATCGCACAATTCTAACATTTTTGGCTCTATACACCACCACAATGGATTTGAAATAACACAAACAAGATGTGCTTTAACTGCAGACTGTCAGCTTTAATTTGAGGGTATTTACATCCAAATCAGGTGAACGGTGCAGGAATTACAACAGTTGTGAAGGGTGTTTTCTTCACCAGGGAAAGAATTCTTCGGTCATCCACCACAGTTGTTTTCCGTGGTCTTCCGGGTCTTTTAGTATTGCATTTAAGAATGTTCCAAACAGTTGTTTTGGCCACGCCTAATGTTTTTGCTATCTCTCTGATGGGTTTGCTTTGTATTTTCAGCCTAATGATGGCTTGCTTCACTGATAGTGACAGCTCTTTGGATCTCATCTTGAGAGTTGACAGCAACAGATTCCAAATACAAATAGCACACTTGAAATGAACTCTGGACCTTTTATCTGCTCATTGTAATTGGGATAATGAGGGAATAACACACACCTGGCCATGGAACAGCTGAGAAGCCAATTGGCCCATTACTTTTGGTCCCTTAAAAAGTGGGAGGCACATAAGCAAACTGTTGTAATTCCTACACCGTTCACCCGATTTGGATGTAAATACCTTCAAATTAAAGCTGACAGTCTGCAGTTAAAGCACATCTTGTTCGTTTAATTTCAAATCCATTGTGGTGGTGTATAGAGCCAAAAATGCTAGAATTGTGTTGATGTCCCAATATTTATGGACCTGACTGTATATGCCTGTTGAGAATCCCCTATTGTCTACCTAATACTATATATTTCATAATATGCATTATTATATTATTTTTTTCATCATTTGTATTTTCAAATTTTTTATTTATATCTTTTTTCTGTTTTTCTTTTCTGTTTTTCCTTTTTTATCTTTCTACCCTTTTCTTTTTTACTTCCTTTCTTTTTTGCTTTGTATTGTGGTCTATGTTAATTTATCAGGTGTGGGGATCCTAATCGAGACAGTAGGAGGTTTCGGGGATGGGGGACTACCCAGGAGAGGAGATCAAAGTACTTAAGCGGTCATGAAAAAGTTTACTCTATCCATAGATTTCACCTGTAATCTATGGATAGAGTAAACTTTTTCACGACCGCTAAAAAGGAAACAATACAAGATGATATTCTCTGTATCATTTTGCCTTTTCATGGACAATATAAGACTATAGAAAAAATTATTAACAAACCTGAAAAATAAAATTAACATAGACCACAATACAAAGCAAAAAAGAAAGTGAAAAAGAAAAGGGTAGAAAGATAAAAAAGAAAAAACTGAAAAGAAAAACATAAAAAAGATATAAAGAAAAAAGTAGAAAATACAAATGATTAAAAAATAATATAATAATTCATATTATGAAATATACCATATTTTTCACCCCATAAGACGCACTTTTTCCCCCCAAAAGTGGAGGAAAAATGCAACTGCGTCTTATGGGGCGAATGCTGCCATTTTACATCGCAGTCTGCGATGCTGCAGCATTGCAGACTGCGATGTATCAGCTGGACGGGGGAGGGAGGAGGGGCCGGTGTCATGCAAATGCGGCGGGGCCGGTGCGGTCACTGTACTCCGGCCCCACCACTCACTCACTGCTTTATTGCCTAAACATTTTATAATAATAGCTTTCATTGAAGTTCCGATCCCCAACCCCATCTGTACTACTTAGTAAATGTCCTGTAGTACAGCCGGAGTACAGTGACCGCACCGGCCCCGCCGCATTTGCATGACACCGGCCCCTCCCACAGGTTATTGGGGCATCTGTGGATGCCACTATTATGGGGTGGGGGGATATGTGGATGGCACTGTTATGAGGGGTGGAGATTTGTGGATGGCACTGTTATGGGGGGGGTGATCTGTTGATGGCACTGTTATGGGGGGGTGATCTCTGGATGCCACTATTATGGGGTGGGGGATATGTGGATGGCACTGTTATGGGGTGGGGGATCTGTGGGTGACACCTACAGTCCTGATCAAAAGTTTAAGACCACTTAAAAATGGCAAAAAATCATATTTAGCATGGCTGGATCTTAACAAGGTTCCAAGTAGAGCTTCAACATGCAACAAGAAGAAATGGGAGTGAGACAAAACATTTTTTGAGCATTTAATTTAATGAAAACAACGAATAAACTGAAACAGGCTGTTTTTCAGCTAATCAAAACTTTAGGACCACATGCCTTTAAAAGGCCAAATCTGTGCAAAGATGTGGATTCATTGTCATTTTCTGTCAGGTAGTCACACGTTGTGATGGCAAAGGCAAAAAAACTCTCCCTTTTTTAACGTGGTCGGGTTGTTGAACTGCATAAGCAGGGTCTCTCACAGCGCGCCATCGCTGCTGAGGTGGGACGCAGTAAGACAGTCATTTGGAATTTCTTAAATTCTTAAATGATCCTGAGGGTTATGGAACAAAAAAGTCAAGTGGAAGACCCAAAAAAATGTAATCAGCACTGAGCCGGAGGATCCAATTGGCTGTCCGTCAAGACACTGGACGATCCTCGACCCAAATTAAGGCCCTTACTGGTGCTGACTGCAGCCCCATAACCATCAGACGGCATCTGAGACTGAAGGGCTTCAAAAACAAAAAATGTCTTCAAAGACCTCGTCTCCTTGAACGCCACAGAACTGCTCGTTTGGACTTTGCAAGAGAGCACCAAACATGGGACATTCAAAGGTGGAAGAAAGTCTTATTCTCTGATGAGAAAAAATTTAACCTTGATGGTCCTGATGGTTTCCAACGTTACTGGCATGACAAGCAGATCCCACCTCAGATGTTTTCTACGCGCCACAGTGGAGGGGGCACCAAAATAGTCTGGGGTGCTTTTTCCTTCAGTGGAACAATGGAGCTTCAGGAAGTGCAGGGGCGTCAAACAGCCGCTGGCTATGTCCAGATGTTTCCGAGAGCATTCCTCATGACTGAGGGCCCTCGTCTGTGTGGTAACGACTGGGTTTTTCAACAGGACAACACTACAGTACACAATGCCCGCAGGACAAGGGACTTCTTACAGGAGAATAGCATCACTCTTTTGGCCCATCCTGCGTGTTCCCCTGATCTAAATCCAATTGAGAACCTTTGGGGATGGATGGCAAGGGAAGTTTACAAAAATGGACAACTGTTCCAGACAGTAGATGGCCTTCGTGCGGCCGTCTTCACCACTTGGAGAAATGTTCCCACTCACCTCATAGAAACGCTTGCATCAAGCATGCCAAAACGAATTTTGGAAGTGATAAACAATAACGGCGGAGCTACTCATTACTGAGTTCATGTTTGGAAGTTGGATTTCTGTTTTGGGGGGGTTTAGTTTTTTTTTGGAGGTGTGGTCCTAAACTTTTGATCAGCTGAAAAACAGCCTGTTTCAGTTTATTCGTTGTTTTCATTAAATTGAATGCTCAAAAAATGTTTTGTCTCACTCCCATTTCTTCTTGTTGCATGTTGAAGCTCTACTTGGAACCTTATTAAGATCCAGCCATGCTAAATATGATTTTATTATTTAAATTATGGTCTTAAACTTTTGATCAGGACTGTATATAGCAGTGCCATCCACAGATCCATCCCCCATAACAGTGCCATCCACAGATCCCCCTCCATAACAGTGCCATCCACAGATCACCCCCCCATAACAGTGCCATCCACAGATCACCCCCCCATAACAGTGCCATCCACAGATCACCCCCCTTAACAGTGCCATCCACAGATCACGCCCCCCATAACAGTGCCATCCACAGATCACCCCCCCATAACAGTGCCATCCACAGATTCCCCCCATAACAGTGCCCCCCTCAGATCCCCCCATAACAGTGCCCCCCTCAGATCCCCCCATAACAATGCCATCCACAGATCCCCCCATAACAGTGCCACCCACAGATCCCCCCCATAACAGTGCCATCCACAGATCCCCCATAGTAGTGTCATGCACAGACCACCATTAGTTCAAAACCCACCAAAAGCACACCTTTTGGTTAAAAAAAATATTTTCTCTTATTTTCCTCCTCAAAAACCTACTGTAGGTGCGTCTTATGGGCCGGTGCGTCTTATAGGGCGAAAAATACGGTATAGTATTAGGTAGACAATAGGGGATTCTCAACAAGCATATATGCTATCATGTGATATATGCATGTTCAGAACTATTTTATGGTTAATATTTATATTTCTATATATATATATGCACTAAATTGGTGCAAACTTTTTAGATGTATCAAATTAGCCTCAGTTTGGACAGAATACAGGAAAACGCATCAAAAACGCATCAATAACGCAGATGCTTTTTTTTTTTACTTCTATTTAGAATCTCATGCTCTTATTTCTATGTTATTTTTATTAGAGATTTCTCCAAATGTCATTATGGGGTAGTTCATTTATGTTTTAGAGCCATATATATATATATATAGGAAACTGTATATATCTGTGGTTAAACGCTGGGTGGATCAGCATGAGACCCATCTATAGACATAATCCAGCCCATGTTTTTAGGTGGAAGGGGATTACAAACATTATCTCTCCTCCAATTAAGAAATCACCCTTTAAATCGCAGCAAGCAAATGGCCACTGCTCCACCACTGAAGAAGGAGTTTGTAACTCCGAAACGCGTCTGCTGCCTTTGAAGCAGTGGATTGAAGAACATGATATATCAATTGTGACTTCTACCAAAATCGCAATTGAACATTTACTCTAATATAAAGGATCGCTACAGCGCAATAGAATTGACCGACTAGGTTTGCGCTAACACTCTGCGCACAGGGGGTTCAAGTCGATCCGTGTATATACCATTACCTTTTTACCGAATCAAGCAACAACTTCCCGAACACGTTGGACACAACGTGGGGCGCTGTACAAGCCAAGCCAGCACATCTCAGTGGTGATTCAAAACCAGCCACATTCCGGATGCAGAGACGGCTAGCTGACACAAAGAGTGGTAATGTAGACAGAATGTTTGTAACAATATAAAGCAGTGTATGCGGTATTAACAATAGCTGCTACAATTATGTACAAACTATATACAACTGATACTATGTCATTATTATAGAAGACGTATGAACTACCTCTAAGTATCAACTTTTCTATCAGTGGGATCGCAAATTCAGGACATGGTACTATAAATGCTAGACTGGATATTTGTCATCTACATACCAGCTGTACAAATAACAAAAGAAAGATTATATTGATACAGTATTTGCAAATACTAACAGTACTTCAGTTGGTGTCTGAAAATTGCGGACAACTGATATCTACCTATATTTATGTGACTATATTATTGTTACCATATCGAAGCTGGAGAAAAATCAAATAGAGTGATCTATTCTCTGTCTACTAACGGCATTTATATGTCATTATAAGGACTGTCTTCTTTATATCCTCTTGCCCATTATTAAGGTTTTATTGAATATATGTAGATTTACACCCTCACAGTAATACTGACTGTGAGGCTGCGAATCACCACTGTATAATGCACAGCTCACTATGATATATGGGGATCTACTTTTCCCTTTAAAAGGTTTTTTAGTTTTATTTTCTTTTTATCCGAATTTTTTACTTTTTTCTTATTTTTGTATCCATTTTTATGTTTTCTTGCTAATAAAAATATATCTATATTTTTAGAAATACGCATCTGACTACTCCAACCTCTATGTTTTCATTTCTTTATTAATTTGACAGTGGGTGTGTCGTGGAGAGTGCACCTATACCATAATTCTAGGTTGGTAGAGCCACTGTAACCTAGTTAGTTTTGTCCTATAAATTAACATTTATGCATTAAATGAATTGTGCAGATTTAGATCCATTGCATTAATGTAATAGCTTCCATTTTTAGAATGCTTTGATTTCCTTAGACAATTATATTATACTGTAAAGCCAATCATCAGAGGGCAATAGTGATATTTATCTGTATCTGTCCATAAAAGTGAAACCTTGGTATACCTTGTCTTTGCAGGTTTATAGTATTTTATTCGGATGGTTGCTACATGTGTAAACCAGCCTAGTAAAAGACCATACTAGCCATGCCTCAGTATCTGATCGGTGGGGGTATGTCTGTTTAAAAAGGCATCGGTGCTTGCAGTAGTGCCATGGCCTTCTCTCAGCTTTCCCTAGGCCAGTGACAACATGTTCATCGGTCACATAGCCTATGTGCAGCTCAGCCCCATAGAAGTGAATGGGGCTGAGCGCGATACCAAGCACAGCCACTATACAATGTACAGCGCGGTGCTCGGTGAGCACAGAGAAGGTTGCACCACTTACAGCGCCAGTGCCTTCTCAAACAACTGAATGGTGTCCTGGGTATCGGACCCTCACCAGTCAGATACTGATGATCTATCCTGGTGTTCAAAATGAGTGCCATATATTTGAAGCACCTGTTCAGCTTTTTCCAACATAAAAGTCGGATAAAGTGGGTGAGGCCAAAGGCAACTTTTTTTAATTGCAGATTGTATTAATTAAAATTTCTTCAACTTGATAAAAAAAAGTAAACTTTGGCAGAAAACTGGGGTGTATTGCACATGTTCTGCATTGCCTGGAAGTTATTGATGCATCTATACTGGGATACTAGGTGCAGGGAAGTCATGCTAAGTTTTGCTATGGGGCCTTATGAGATCTGTGTACTCCCTTGCTTCAGCGTAAAGGAGAACAAGGAGTCTTGGAAGTGATATGACCCCACACAGCCCTGATCTTAACCTCTTAACCCCTTAGGGACCCATGACGTATCGGTACGGCATGGTTCCCGAGTCCTTAAGGACCCATGACGTACCGGTACGTCATGTGTTGTTTCGATCACCGCCTCCCGGCGGGCGGTGATCGGAACAATGTGCCTGCTCAAATCATTGAGCAGGCACCTCGGCTAAATGCGTGGGGGGGTCCCGTGACCCCCCCGTGTCGGTGATCGCCGTAAACCGCAGGTCAATTCAGACCTGCGGTTTACGGCTTTTACCTGGTACGGCGGCGGTGGTGCCATCGGGTCCCCATGGGGCTGTGGGGGGGACCCGATGGCATGGAAGGCAGCGCGATGCCTTCCTGAGGCATCTGCGCTGCCTTCCGGTGACGAGCCTGTGAGATCCAGCCCCCTGGATCTCACAGGCCGGAAGCTGTATGAGTAAGGCTTATTGCACACGACAGTATATTTTCACGGTCCGCAAAACGGGGTCCCGTTTTTCCGTGATCTGTGACCGTTTTGTCGTCCGTGGGTCTTCCTTGATTTTTGGAGGATCCACGGACATGAAAAAAAAGTCGTTTTGGTGTCCGCCTGGCCGTGCGGAGCCAAACGGATCCGTCCTGAATTACAATGCAAGTCAATGGGGACGGATCCGTTTGACGTTGACACAATATGGTGCCATTTCAAACGGATCCGTCCCTATTGACTTTCAATGTAAAGTCTGGAGTCCCTTTTATACCATCGGATCGGAGTTTTCTCCAATCCGATGGTATATTTTAACTTGAAGCGTCCCCATCACCATGGGAACGCCTCTATGTTAGAATATACTGTCGGATATGAGTTAGATCGTGAAACCTCATTTCCGACAGTATATTCTAACACAGAGGCGTTCCCATGGTGATGGGGACGCTTCTAGTTAGAATATACTACAAACTGTGTACATGACTGCCCCCTGCTGCCTAGCAGCATCCGATCTCTTACAGGAGGCCGTGATCAGCACAATTAACCCCTCAGGTGCCGCACCTGAAGGGGTTAATTGTACTATCATATCCCCCTGTAAGAGATCAGGGCTGCCAGGCAGCAGGGGGCAGACCTCCCCCCCTCCCCAGTTTGAATATCATTGGTGGCCAGTGCGGCCCCCCCCCTTCCTCCCTCTATTGTAATAATTCGTTGGTGGCACAGTGTGCGCCCCCCCCTTCCTCCCTCTATTGTAATAATTCGTTGGTGGCACAGTGTGCGCCCCCCATCGGCCCCCCCTCCCTCTATAGCATTAACAACATTGGTGGCCAGTGTGCGGCCTCCCATCTCCCCCCCCCCCCCGATCATTGGTGGCAGCGGGTTACTAGCAATAGTACAATAGTAAAAGATTCATACTTACCTGGGAGCTGCGATGTCTGTGTCCGGCCGGGAGCTCCTCCTACTGGTAAGTGACAGTTCATTTAGCAATGCGCCGCACAGACCTGTCACTTACCAGTAGGTGGAGCTCCCGGCCGGACACGAACATCGCAGCAGCCACCAGCAGGTAAGTATGAATCTTCTACTATTGTACTATTGCTAAGTAACCATGGCAACCAGGACTGTAGTAGCGTCCTGGTTGCCATGGTTACCGATCGGAGCCCCAGCGATTAAACTGGGACTCCGATCGGAACTCCGCTGCCACTAATGATGGGGGGGGGGGGGAGATGGGAGGCCGCACACTGGCCACCAATGTTGTTAATGCTATAGAGGGAGGGGGGGGGGGGCGATGGGGGGCGCACACTGTGCCACCAACGAATTATTACAATAGAGGGAGGGAGGGGGGGCGCACACTGTGCCACCAACGAATAATTACAATAGAGGGAGGGGGGGGGGCCGCACTGGCCACCAACCTATTATTACAATAGAGGGGGGGGGGGCCGCACTGGCCACCAATGATATTCAAACTGGGGAGGGGGGGAGGGTCTGCCCCCTGCTGCCTGGCAGCCCTGATCTCTTACAGGGGGATATGATAGTACAATTAACCCCTTCAGGTGCCGCACCTGAAGGGGTTAATTGTGCTGATCACGGCCCCCTGTAAGAGATCGGGTGCTGCCAGGCAGCAGGGGGCAGTCTTGTACACAGTTTGTAGTGTATTGTGTTAGAATATACTGTCGGTTCTGAGTTTTCACGAAGTGAAAACTCAGCTATGAAAAAGCTTTTATGCAGACGGATCTTCGGATCCGTCTGTATAAAAAGTAACCTACGGCCACGGATCACGGACACGGATGCCAATCTTGTGTGCATCCGTGTTCTTTCACGGACCCATTGACTTGAATGGGTCCGTGAACCGCTGGCCGTGAAAAAAATAGGACAGGTCATATTTTTTTCACGGCCAGGAAACACGGATCTCGGATGCGGCTGCAAAACGGTGCATTTTCCGTTTTTTCCACGGACCCATTGAAAGTCAATGGGTCCGCGAAAAAAAACGGAAAACTGCACAACGGCCACGGGTGCACACAACGGTCGTGTGAAAGAGGCCTAATACACACTGTATTACTCATACAGCCAATGCATTCCAATACAGAAGTATTGGAATGCATTGTAAAGGATTAGACCCCCAAAAGTTCAAGTCCCAAAGTGGGACAAAAAATTAGGTGAGAAAAAAAGTTAAAAAAATAAAGTTTTCCCCCCAAAAAATTAAAGGTTTCAAGTAAAAATAAACAGCGGCGGTGGTGCCATCGGGTCCCCATGGGGCTGTGGGGGGGACCCGATAGCATGGAAGGCAGCGCGATGCCTTCCTCAGGCATCTGCGCTGCCTTCCGGCGACGAGCCTGTGAGATCCAGTTCCCTGGATCTCACAGGCCGGATGCTGTATGAGTAATACACACTGTATTACTCATGCAGCCAATGCATTCCAATACAGAAGTGTTGGAATGCATTGTAAAGGATTAGACCCCCAAAAGTTCTAGTCCTAAAGTGGGACAAAAAAATTAAGTGAAAAAATAAAGTTTTCCTCCAAAAAAATTAAACGTTTCAAGTAAAAATAAACAAAAACGTCATTTTCCCCAAATAAAGTTAAAAAAAATAGGGAAAAAATAGGGGAAAAAAAAAAGGTATACATATTAGGTATCGCCGCGTCCGTATCGACCGGCTCTATAAACATATCACATGACCTAACCCCTCAGATGAATACCGTAAAAATATAAAATAAAAACTGTGCTAAATAAACCATTTTTTTGTCACCTTACATAACAAAAAGTACAACAGCAAGCGATCAAAAAGGCGTTTGCCAACCAAAATAGTACCAATCTAATCGTCACCTCATCCCGCAAATAATGAGCCCCTACCTGAGACAATCGCCCAAAAAATATGGAGACACTAAAACATAATTTATTTTGTTTTAAAAAAGCTGTTATTGTGTAAAACGTACATAAATTAAAAAAAAGTACACATATTTGGTATCGCCGCGTTCGTATCGACCGGATTTATAAAAATGTCACATGACCTAACCCCTCAGATGAACACTGTAAAAAATAAAAAATAAAAACTGTGCTAAATAAACCATTCTTTGTCACCTTACATCACAAAAAGTGTAAGAGCAAGCGATCAAAAAGTCATATGCACCCCAAAATAGTGCCAATCAAACCGTCATCTCATCCTGCAAAAAATGAGACCCTACTTAAGATAATCGCCCAAAAACTGAAAAAACTATGTCTCTCAGAATATGGAGACACTAAAACATGATTTTTTTTTTGTTTCAAAAATGATATTATTGTGTAAAACTTACATAAATAAAAAAAAGTATACATATTAGATATCTCCGCGTCCACATCGAACGGCTCTATAAAAATATCACATGACCTAACCCCTCAGATGAACACCGTCAAAAATTTAAAATAAAAACTGTGCTAAATAAAAAAAATTCTCACCTTTCATCACAAAAAGTGTGATAGCAAGCGATCAAAAAGTCATACGCACCCCAAAATAGTGCCAATAAAACCGTCATCTCATCCCGCAAAAATCATACCCTACCCAAGGTAATCGCCCAAAAACTGAAAAAATTATGGCTATCAGACTATGGAAACACTAAAACATGATTTTTTTTATTTTTTTGCTTCAAAAATGAAATTATTGTGTAAAACTTCCATAAATAAAAAAAATGTATACATATTAAGTATCTCCGCGTCCGTATCGACCGGCTCTATAAAAATATCACATGACCTAACCCCTCAGATGAACACCGTAAAAAAATTTAAATAAAAACTGTGCTAAATGAACCATTTTTTTTTCACCTTACATCACAAAAAGTGCAAGCGATCAAAAAGTCACACACACCCCAATATAGTGCCAATAAAACCGTCATCTCATCCCGCAAAAATCATACCCTACCCAAGGTAATCGCCCAAAAACTGAAAAAATTATGTCTCTCAGACTATGGAAACACTAAAACATGTTTTTTTTTGCTTCAAAAAAGAAATCATCGTGTAAAACTTACATAAATAAAAAAATATACATATTAGGTATCGCCGTATTCGTGACAACCTAGTCTATAAAAATATCACATGATCTAACCTGTCAGATGAATTTTGTAAATAGCAAAAATAAAAACGGTGCCAAAACAGCTATTTCTTGTTATCTTGCCTCACAAAAAGTGTAATATAGAGCAACCAAAAATCATATGTACCCTAAACTAGTACCAACAATACTGCCGCATTTACTCCCGTAGTTTCTAAAATGGGGCCACTTTTTTTGGAGTTTCCACTCTAGGGGTGCATCAGGGGGGCTTCAAATGGGACATGGTGTCAAAAAAACCAGTCCAGCAAAATCTGCCTTCCAGAAACCGTATGGCATTCCTTTCCTTCTGCGCCCTGCCGTGTGCCCGTATAGCTGTTTACGACCACATATGGGGTGATTCTGTAAACTAAAGAATCAGGGCCATAAATATAGAGTTTGGTTTGGCTGTTAACCCTTGCTTTGTTACTGGGAAAAATAGATTAAAATGGAAAATCTGCCAAAAAAGTGAAATTTTGAAATTGTATCTCTATTTTCCATTAATTCTTGGTGAACACCTAAAGGGTTAAAGACATTTGTAAAATCAGTTTTTAATACCTTGAGTGGTGTAGTTTCTTAAATGGGGTCACTTTTATGGAGTTTCTACTCTAGGGGTGCATCAGGGGGGCTTCAAATGGGACATGGTGTCAAAAAAAACTGTCCAGCAAAATCTGCCTTCCAAAAACCATATGGCATTCCTTTCCTTCTGCGCCCTGCCGTGTGCCCGTACAAGTAGTTTTCTACCACAGATGGGGTGTTTCTGTAAACTACAAAATCAGGGCCATAAATATAGAGTTTGGTTTGGCTGTTAACCCTTGCTTTGTAACTGGAAAAAAATTATTAAAATGGAAAATCTGCCAAAAAAGTGAAATTTTGAAATTGTATCTCTATTTTCCATTAATTCTTGTGGAACACCTAAAGGGTTAACGACGTTTGTAAAATCAGTTTTGAATACCTTGAGGGGTGTAGTTTCTTAAATGGGGTCACTTTTATGGAGTTTCTACTCTAGGGGTGCATCAGGGGGGCTTCAAATGGGACATGGTGTAAAAAAAAACAGTCCAGCAAAATCTGCCTTCCAAAAACCGTATGACATTCCTTTCCTTCTGCGCCCTGCCGTGTGCCCGTACAGTAGTTTACGACCACAGATGGGGTGTTTCTGTAAACTACAAAATCAGGGCCATAAATATTGAGTTTGGTTTGGCTGTTAACCCTTGCCTTGTCATTTTTGGGTGGTTTCTATTATATAAGCCTCGCAAAGTGACATCAGACCTGAACTGGTCCCTAAAAATTGGGTTTTTGATTTGCTTCTAAACTTCTAAGCCTTGTAACATCCCCAAAAGATAAAATATCATTCCCAAAATGATCCAAACATGAAGTAGACATATGGGGAATGTAAAGTAATAACTATTTTTGGAGGTATTACTATGTATTAAGAAGTAGAGAAATTGAAACTTGGAAATTTGCAGTTTTTTACAAATTTTTGGTAAATGTTTTTTTTTTTATAAATAAAAATGAATTTTTTTTACTTCATTTTACCAGTGTCATGAAGTACAATATGTGACGAAAAACAATCTCAGAATGGCCTGGATAATTCAAAGCCTTTTAAAGTTATCAGCACTTAAAGTGACACTGGTCAGATTTGCAAAAAATGGCCAAGTCCTTAAGGTGAACTAGGGCCAAGTCCTTAAGGGGTTAACAGTCACATTAAAATTGGAAAAAACCCTGTCACTTTCTTTTATTGTAGATTTTGAATTTATGTCTGAAGTAAGGTGATGTGCATTTTAACCCCTTAGTGACATAACAAATTTTAGTAATTTTTCCTTCTCTGTGTTCTAGCAATCATAACTTTTTAAATTTTTTTCTTCAATTAAGCTGTATGAGACATAAAACTTTGTGGGACGAGTTGTAGTTTATTTTAGGAACCATTTTTGGGTACATATAGTGTATTAAATAACTTTTATTATTTTATTTCTAGGAGGAAAGATAAAAAATAGCAATTTTACCATTTTGTAGGATTTATTTTTACAGCGTTCAATTTGTGGTATAAGTAACATGTTAACTTTATTCTTTCAAATGTATATATATATATTTTTTTTTATATATATTTTTTTTCCTTTCCTCCAGCATGTTGTGAGCTCCCCCTCTGTCCCCCTTTCCTTCTCTAGGCTGAAGGAGAGGGCTGCTTTAACGCATCATATCTTGGGAAGGGCCTGGTCTAGTTTGAAAGCTCACAGTCTAAGTTGCCATGGCCGTACCCTTACAGATATTCAATTAGGGTCTTAGAGCTCCAAGTTACCCCTCCAACAAGTGAATATTGCCTAAAGCACATGTAATATGTTATAGTCACCTTTTCATTCATGAGGTGTTTATGTTTTTCAAAATAAAAACTTTAGTAAAATGAAAAAATAAAAAAACTCCTTTAATAATAATAATATAATGTTACTGTGCCTTTTTTGTTATGTAAATAAATGTTGTCGTCACAGGTGGAATAACCCTTTTAGAGAGTTTTAAGACAGTATTTATGTCCAAGAGTGGAAACTAATGTGCGTGGGGCCAGACATAGTGTAGAATTTAACATTAAAAAAAACATTCTCTGGTTCATAGTGTTCCAGGCCCAGCAATGAGTTCCAGTCTCCAGCCGTTTCCTGTCTCCAGTGGACAATGGAGGTTTAGCGGTTCCATTCCTGACACATAATCACTGAGGCCATTGGTTGTTCTCCAGTGGTGATGTGCATGTTGACAGGACATTACACTTCCAGTCAAGCAGGAGACAGGAGCTTGGCAATGGACCTGAAACACTTTGAACAGGTGTTTTTTATTTTATTTTATGCCATGCCCGGCTCCATGGAAATTACTTTCTACTCTAAGACAATTCCTTTAATCTGAGTATACTGCTTTAAAATAGTCTATTACGGATAATAAATTGTTTCAATAAGCACGTTCCATCACAAAATTTATGTGTAAGTTAGAATTTGAAATAAAGCAGAACTGTGTAAATTCTGAATAGTCTTGCCGTACGTGCCTTGGCATTGTATGTGATTGCAAGGTGACTTAGTATCTCAATTCTTAGTCTTCAGTATGATGTGGCAATTACCTTGTCAGAAGTTATGTAGATGCAGAGAACACTTCATTCATTCATTAAGCTCTAAACACAATACAAAACTACAGGAATTTTTATAAAGGCCAGCACACATTGTAGCTGAAAACTGAAAAATGAAAGATGAATATTTCAACTTGTGAATTATACACTTCTGAAGCATGACTTCTTAATATGCCCTCTCTCTTCTCAGTCCCTATAATGTCTTCCTCCAGTATCATCCATACCCCACAGTATTATACCTGTAATTTAGATTTTAGATTCTAACAATTTTCCTCATTGATTTTTTAGGTTTTTATCCGGGGAATAAATAGCCATGTTAATGACAAACCTTCAGGCAAAGGGTTTTAAAGTTTTTGTCCTGAAACTTGTGCCATCCTTTTTTTCTTATATTTGCTTGTATTTGTTTTCCAGGATTTATAGGACTGCATTAGATGATCAAAAAAGTGACACTAGCTAGTATAAAGAAATAAGGAATAATCTACACCAAGGTGTCACCAGACTTGATTTGATGAAATCATATTGGACACATACCCTAGAAAACACTCTATGGAACAACAATATTACGACTCTAAAATTTTACCAAGAGACTAGAGAATTATATTAAAAAATATTGCACAATGTGATAATCTCTTATTCAGTCCATATACCATATACCACAGCATCTAAGTCATTATTTTCTGGGAGTGCCGTGCTCCTGAGTACCGAATGGCTCCCCTGCACTGAGATTGCGAGGTCCAGTTGATTTGGCTATGCCAGATACAGCGAACAGTGCCAAAACAGCCTGCTGGATTTCATTAATGCTGATGTGAACGTAGCCTTAGTCTTAAAAAAGATACATATCCATCAAGTTGAAATTTCTTACAACTAACTCATCTAAATGAATACCCCAGGCCAGGAGTCTCAAACATATGGCTTGCAGGCTGCATGCAGCCCCTTAAGGGTCCATTCACACGTCCGAAAAATGGGTCCGCAAATTTTCTATGGGGACGGAATGGATGCGGACAGCACACAGTGTGCTGTCGGCATCCGCATTTGTGGAGCGCGGCCCCGATCTTTGGGTCCGCAGCTCCTCAAAAGATAGAACATGTCCTATTCTTGTCCGCAGCTGCGGACAAGAATAGGCATTTCTATAGGGGTGCCAGGCGGGTGTGTTGCGGATCCGCAATTTGCGGGTCCGCAACATACCATGGACGTGTGTATAGAGCCTAAGGAAGCAGTTATCTTCGGTCCATGAGTGATCCCTGAAGCTGCACCGCTTCTATAGGGTCCTGTTAACTAATGAGCGCTTCCATTGTGGGTAGTCACCACTAGCGATGCTCTGGCATTACTCACCTCTGTGCTTAAGAGCCAGAGTGGTGGCAGCGCCAAAAGTTGGAGATGAGAGGTGAGTATTAAAAAATTATTTTGTCTGCTCTGAGGTCTGCATTTAGGGGATAGAAGGGTTGGGTGGATGGTTTAGGGGTCATCAGCGGTGTGAATTGGGATCTGGTCTGGGGTCATTATAAATTTGGGCTCTGATTTGTGGTCTGATATAGGGGTCTATATAAATTTGGAGTCTGGTCTGGGGTCCATGTAAAATTGGCCTCTGTATAAATTTGGGGTCTGAAGTGAGGTCTGTATAACTTTGGGGTCTGATCTGGGGTCTGTGTGAATTTGGGAAAACAGATGATCCCATTGACAAAGCCTCTGGACGGCCCAAAGCGAATCCCATGTAACAACTGATGTTCTGACAATAAAAACATATTGAAGAAAGCAAATGCCAGGATCATCTGTTTTCTAAAAAGACTGGGAACTCATCCCTTCCACGTGCACTGCCACAAGCCTGAGTGCCAGCCAGATCTCATACCTGTGTAAATTTGGGGGCTGATTTGGGGTTTAAATTGGTGTGTATGAATTTGGGGGCTGAGGTGCAGTACATTCATTTTGGGGTCTGGCTGTAGATCTGTATTAATTTGGGGTCTGTCTGGAGGTCTGTATGAATTTTAGGGTCAGGTCTGGAGGTCTGTAATAATTCTAGGTTTTGGCCTGGGAGTCCGTATTTATTTTGGGGTCTCATCTGGGGTCTGCATTAAGAAGGGGTTGTCCAACCATGTAAAATTTATTTTTGAAAACTGATTAGAGTGCTACAAAAAAGTTGTGATACCTCTCTTATCCCCATAAAATAACTCAATGGGATGCACTAGCTGCACCCATTATTCTAAGCTGCACTGAATTAGAAAGTGGTGTGGACAATGGGAAAAAAAGTGCTCACAAAAAGTGGCTTGTGCAAAAATTGCAACTCCCCCCCTCATCGCTCTAGCAAGCCTATTGCCGATGATTGAACCACTTTTCTTCCACATTTAAATAATGGTCCCTGGTCACATTATGATGGAGTAAGCTTTCAAATTGGATCACAAGCTATTATAAGGGAGGTTGTCATGTGCCAGTTCACATGCTTTATGTTTTTAATATAAAATTCTACCTTTAAACATGAATATAAACATCTCTCAGGCATATCCCCTACAAATCCCTGCAATGCCTTCAATTACAAATTTAAAATGCATCATAATTCGACTGCAATGAAACAGGTATGCCCTATTGATAAATCCTACCAAGTATGGCACCTGAGTTGATTTACTGTGTAGATGTATGTGAGCAGATCATAATCAGGTTGCCTCTAAATATCACAGTCACATTTAACATAATGTCTGTTATTGTACAGAGTTCATATTCCTCTATCTCTCACTGTATTGTTATCATCCTATTCACTATTTGACGGGAAGTCACATTGTATTTAATACAACAGACAACTAAATATGTGTATTAATACGTCATAAAGAAATTCTACTATCAAATAACATCCATAGGATTAGACTTAGATTGCAGTTGTCAAAGGGAAATTAGCATATACAGTATGTTTTTTACTATGTGGTGTCCATAGGTGGGGGTTGGGGGGTTCCGATTCCCTGCTGATCAGCTGTTTGAAGAGGCCACACCGGTGAGCGCTGTAACGTCCTCACAGCATACTAGCACAGAGCGTGTATAATATAGCAACTTTGCTTGGGATTGAGGTGCACATAAGACATATGATTGTTGAACGAGGCATCACTTGCCTAGGAAGAGCTCTGTGGCCTCTTCAAATAGGTGGGAATTGTCAGGAGTCAGATCCCCACTCACCAGATATTGATGACCTACACCGATTAAGGACCTATACTGCAAATGCTAAAATTATTGCATTGTACTCATTTTCAGCTACAAATAATTTTTTTCAATTGGTCTTTATTAAAAATATGAAGCCTTTTTTTCTGTACATAGCTGAGATGCTCTAGAAGCACCCTCTGGATTTTCTCTCTTTTCCGTCATTTGGGGAGATGACAGACTCCTTATCCCTGCTCTCTGACATAATAAACACTCATTATAGCTCAGTTATTATGTTATTATGTTACTAATGTGGCATAAATAACTGTTTATGACCTCTTAGTAGTTTAGAGATAAGGTTTATTAGATGACCACCACAAAGTGAAAGTGAAAGTATAATTCACACAGCTAGAAAAACAGAACCCTTTGTGACAGAACTGCTAAATATTTTTAATAAAGGCCAATTGAAAAAATTATTTTTTGCCAAAAATGAGCTAAATGCAATCATAAACAAAAATTGCCTCTGAAGATGTACATAAAAGGTGTTCCTTAAACTCTAACAAGCCTTCTAGTATGTCCAGGGTTCCCAAACAAGCCATATATTTATCACCTTGCTAACAACTAAATACCATTATGTTCTAATGAGCAGTTCCATGATTTTCACCTTTTTCACCTCACCTTTCTTCATTATTGTGTAATTCCTTTAGAGAGAATCATACTAATATCTAAATAGCAAGCCATGTTGTCAAAGACTTACATCTTCTCTGCTGGAGCAGTCACATGGTATAACTACTTCAACCAATCAGCGGCAGGCAGAAGCAGACATAAATACTGCTAAGGGCTCATGCACATGACTATTTTGCAGTGCGCAAATTACGGATCTGCAAAACACGGATACCGTCTGTGCTCATTCCGCATTTTGTGGAACGGAATGGCTGGTCCTATCCTTTTCTGTAATGTGGTCTTTTGAGACCCCATTGAAATGAATAGGTCCGCATCCGGCCTGCAAATAATGCGGATCGGATGTGGACCAAAAAAATGTTGTGTGTATGAGCCCTATCTGTAACTGCCGTGTCACAGATTCTAAGTCTGCTTCTCATCTCCCTAATAAATGTGCTGTTTTACATGTGAAAATTATTTAGTGGAACGGATTTATCAAAGCTGTCTAAGAGAAAAAAAAGCTGTTTACTTCCCATAGCAACTAACACAGCACAGTTTCATTTTACCAGAGCAGTTTAAGGCTACTTTCACACTCGCGTTTTGCCTTTCCGTTTGTGAGATCCGTTCAGGGCTCTCACAAGCGGTCTAAAACGGATCAGTTTGCATTCTACTGCATTCTAAATGGAAAAGGATTCACTCAGAATGCATCAGTTTGCATCAGTTCAGTCTCCATTCCGCTTTGGAGGCGGACACCATAACGTTTTGGTGTCCGTCTGACAAAACTGAGCCAAACGGATCCGTCCTGATACACAATGTAAGTCAATGGGGATGGATCCGTTTTCTCTGACGCAATCTGGCACAATAGAAAATGGTCCGTCCTCCGTCTTGGCTATGTTACAGATAATACAAATAGATCCGTTCAGAACGGATGCATGGGGATGTATTATCTGAACGGACCCGTCCATGACGGATCTGCACAAAACACGAGTGCGAAAGTAGCCTTAGAAAATGAAAGCTGAACTCTGATAAGTTGCTATGTTTTTTTTTAGACAGAAGTCCACTACTCAATACTCCTCTTCCTCATCTAATCCTCCACTGCAGGAAGAGACATATTGAATATTGTAGTCTGCCAGCATGGATGTAACGCGGGTTACGTTTCTCCAGTAAAAGGGTATTGAGTAGTGGATGCTTCCAGCAGATGTGAAGAGAAGGTTGCCTATCTCAGGGTCAGTGTGTGGATACATTCAGTATAATAGAAATGTGGGGAGAAAAAATATATAAAACCATTAAAAAAATATATAAAAACGATGAAGCTACAGTTTAAAGTGGGCCCACTTCTCATGTCTTGGGATGTATATCATCCTGCAAATGCTTTCACATGTTGCCTTTTATTGTTTCATAGATATAAAAAGGTGACGCACTGGATTTGGAGCAGACTATGGAAGAGGTGCTCTCAGTAAAAAGGAATCACCCTTCCTTTGATAAAATGTACAAATGTAAAAAGATACTGGGCACTCTCTAAAATAAAGGAACCTCACAATTTATTATCAATGGAACATAGAAACATACTGTATACACAATTCATTTAATACTATTAAAACACCATAACATAAAATCCGGATAAATAAAACAAGATTCCTATTTGTCTAAAAAATTAATTAAAATAGGACCGCCTCTGATTGTTCGGGGATAAAAGTCTTTTTGAATAAATGTTCATCCAACTTTTAGTTTGGGTATAGTGAAAAAATATTATATTCTTTAGGGTATTAATGACCCAAAAAATAGCTTCTCCTCCACAAATGAAATAGAATCGCAGATGTTCAATACAGTGATTTAATTCAGCGGCGTCCCGCTTTACTCACTGTTCAGTTGTAGTACTTTATTCCGCTGCTGTGCCAGTACTTTGAGTTCAGGGATATCGCATATGAGTTTCGTTCCCCTCTCTGTCTCATGGGCGCCGCTCTGTCAGTATAAGAGCCGGCGCTCAATGGATATTACAGGCTCCTTTTTCTGCGCTGGACTTGATTTGTAGATGAGGGTATGGTACTCCTCAAAAAAGTCCTTTTAAGATGCGCATAGGGTCTGCAATGAGACACGGTTGATCTGGGTATCTATGATACTTTAGCACGGAAAGTCAATGTCCATCAGGGGGGATCCTAGCACCAAACGCGTTTCTGGGTCTGTTATCACCCCTTCCTCAGTGGTAATGAGTCCCCCTTCTAAACTTCTTTATATAGTCTTAGATAATGACACAACCATCATCTGCTGTGTAGTTGGACTTGTTTCACAAGACCTGGTGTGGATTTTGGAAACGCCTATTTTTCAACAGTTTCTTTTATTCTCCATATTAGATTTATATATACTTCTTTTTGTCATTCAGCTGTCTCCCAATATAGGCAGTACATAATGCAGAAAAACGAATTTAATTAGCATTAGGCATATTCCAATCTTGATGTCCAATGCGATTTGTCGCCATTTGTATAGTATATTATCTGCAACAAAACGCAATCTATCCCGCGGTATTCATGCGGTTTTCTTCAGACTTATTGCTGTCACCAAAATTTACTATCATCCTATACAATTTTAATTCGAACAATTGCACATGCATAAATATAAATATACATTAATAAATATAAAACTAGTTAATTTAATACATTTTTTATTTTTTATTTTTTTTAATTCTTAATTGCTACAAAGTGTTTTCGTAGGGCAAGGGCGAGTTCGTGGCTATGTAGAGTATACATGAATAGTGTCGGATACGTGACCGAAGCATCGGTGGAGGCCCGCCGCGGAGGACCGGACCCCCCCCAGAAATAAATTCACTGGGAAGGATCCCGTCGCCCGCTGCGGGCCCCCCCTACATCATAAGAATCCGAATAACTCGAACTCTGAGTTCAGTCCTCCCGGCACAAGTGTATTCAGCTCATAAATTCTCTGCGTCTCCACCCTCGACATTTTGCCTATGTGATCTCCCCCCCTCCATTCTTTGGTCACCTTGTCAATTGCGGCAAATTTTATCCCAGATGGATTCTGATTATGTAGCATTTTAAAATGTTTGGACAATACATGTGTCTCCAATCCTTTTTTAATATTGGCTACGTGTTCAGAGATACGTTTTTTCAACATCCTTTTTGTTCTCCCCACATATTGCTTCCCACAGGGACATTCTAAAATATAAATTACGTTTTCAGAACTGCAGGTTAAGAAATCTTTTATGATATGTTTGTGGTGATTCACTGTTGAGATCACTTCTCCTGTTTTGCGTGGGAACGTGGTAATTTTGCAATTGCCACATTGCCCACATCTATAGAATCCTTCCATATGAATCCAGTTTTGTATAGAGGGCTCAGTTTTCTTATTCTTTTTTATTGTGGGCGCCACTATATTCGCCAGGTTGGGGGCCTTGGTGAAAGTAATGCATGGATTGGGTGGGATCAGGGAACCTATTGTTTTTTCTTTCTTTAATATATGCCAATGTTTGCGTATGATTCCCTGAATTTTTCTATATTCATTATTAAATGGGAGTGTGATTCTAATTTGCTCATTTTTGCTAACTTCATCTTCCACCTTTTTATTTTCAAAAAAGTCTTTCCTTTGCATTCGTCTCACTTTATCTAGTGATCCCTTAATCAAATTCTCTGGATACTCCTTTTCCCTAAACGCTTCTGACATTGTGAAAGCCTCCTTCTCAAATTGTTCATCCATCGTACAGTTACGTTTTAATCGTTGAAATTGTCCTTGTAGGATATTTGTCAACCAATTGGGAAGATGACAGCTACTGTACAAAATGTAACTGTTCCTGTTTGCGGGTTTGATGTATGTGCAACTTTTTAAAAGACTATCTTCTATATATAATTTTAAGTCTAAAAATTCTAAAATCTCTTGGCTAATGTTATGAGTAAATTGAAGGTTAAAATCATTTACATTAATAGTGTCACGAAATCCTTCTAAACTACTTTTGCCCGATTTCCAAATAAAAAACACGTCATCTATATATCTTTTCCAGAGCACCAGGTCCGTCCCCAGCCGGGGCGCTATGACCAGATCTTCCCAAAATGCCATAAAAATATTGGCATAGCTGGGGGCGAACCTGGTGCCCATCGCCGTGCCTTGGGTCTGCAAGTAAAAATTTCCCTCATAATAAAAATAATTGTGCGTTAAAATGAAATCTATCCCTCTTATTAAGAACTCTATTTGGTCATCTTTTAAACTTCCTTCTTTTTTTAGTTGAGCACTCACTGCCTCCTTGCCCTGTTCGTGTTTAATAATCGTGTACAGTGAGTGTACGTCCAGAGAGCCCATCCACCAGCCTTCTTCAAATACCGTATTTTCTACAGTTTTGATTATCTCTGTAGAATCTTTCGTATAGGAGGGGATTTTTTTAACTTTTGATTGTAATAATGTGTCGATATACTGGGACAGATTGCATGTTAAAGAATCTATCCCTGACACTATTGGGCGACCTGGTGGATTTGTCATATCCTTATGGATTTTTGGTATGCAATAAAAGATAGGAATTCTCGGGTACTTATTTAAAATAAAATTATATACCTCATCTTTTAGGATGCCCTTCATTTTGCCTTCTTCACATAGGTTGACAAGTTCCTCAAAAAATTCACTTGTGGGGTCTTTAGTAAGTTTCTGATATGTGTTAATATCAGACAATTGCCTAAGGCATTCAGAATTATAATTTTCCATATTTTGTATTACTATCGACCCTCCTTTGTCTGCTGGGCGGATAATAATATTATTGTCTTTTTGTAACTGTTT
This sequence comes from Bufo bufo, assembly GCF_905171765.1. Lineage (NCBI taxonomy): Eukaryota > Metazoa > Chordata > Amphibia > Anura > Bufonidae > Bufo > Bufo bufo. Next base: position 590,517,372 of record NC_053389.1, on the reverse strand, counting down.
CAAAATACCAATTTCCCCTTTCGTTAAATTTTGGCGCTTAAACCTATTCGTGTCTTTAATCTTACGTATGTCATTTCCCACATTCTCCCTAAAAGTCGCCATTTCTTGGCTGATTTCGTTTCTCGGATATTTTTTTGAACGATTTTTTAGGTTAGTGTGGGTATAGTTTTTACTTTCTATTCCACTTTTTTGTAATTCCCTTTCTATTGGATTTTTAGCGAAATATTTCTTTAGACATAAGCGTCTTATGAATTTTTCTATCCCAATAAACGGTGTGAATTTGTTTAATTTTTCGGTTGGGGCGAACTTGAGACCTTTGTTTAAAAGATGACTTTGGACTTCTGTTAATATAGTGGAACTTAAATTTATGATAGCATCGTTATTTATTTGTGTGTTTTTTACCTGTGATAGTGCTCCCTTCCTCCTACCTCTCCTTGTTCTATCCTTTCTTCTTCGTGATATCGTCTGATTTGTGCATTGTGATTGTGTGAATTGGGATATTGGTGGTGTCTCCCTGATCTCGGTGTTTTGTAATCTTGCTGTGTCCAATGTGATTGAGGTCTGTCCCTCAAATTGTAGTGATGGTCTATTGGTGAATTGTGATGAGCCCTGTGTGTTTTCTTTGGAGGTGATGGGTTTCTCGTGCGTGTGCGGTGGTGTGGGGGAGTTCGATCTAAAAAAGACTCCCTTTCTTTAAAAACTTCAAACCTATTAAAATTAAAATTAAAATTATAACTGATAAATTTCCAAAAAATGAAGAATCTAATACATTGCAAAATAGATTGTGCAACAATTTGGACAGAATAGAACGGGAAATAATGGACAAAAAAATAAAAAAATTCTTTTTTCACAAAAGAGAAAGAAAAGAAAGGAAAGAACAAAATGTGGAACAAATAATGGTAGTAAGTAAGGGAGACATTCAAATCGGCACGAGCACAGCAATAAAAGAAAAAGAAAATAAAGATTTAAATAAACACCCTAATTTCAATATTCCAGTACACAATAGGTTTGAAGTTTTTGAAGAAAGGGAGTGTTTTTTAGATCGAACGCCCCCACACCACCGCACACGCATGAGAAACCCATCACCTCCAAAGAAAACACACAGGGCTCATCAAAATTCACCAATAGACCATCACTACAATTTGAGGGACAGACCTCAATCACATTGGACACAGCAAGATTACAAAACACTGAGATCAGGGAGACACCACCAATATCCCAATTCACACAATCACAATGCACAAATCAGACAATATCACGAAGAAGAAAGGATAGAAAAAGGAGAGGTAGGAGGAAGGGAGCACTATCACAGGTAAAAAACACACAAATAAATAACGATGCTATCATAAATTTAAGTTCCACTATATTAACAGAAGTCCAAAGTCATCTTTTAAACAAAGGTCTCAAGTTCGCCCCAACCGAAAAATTAAACAAATTCACAACGTTTATTGGGATAGAAAAATTCATAAGACGCTTATGTCTAAAGAAATATTTCGCTAAAAATCCAATAGAAAGGGAATTACAAAAAAGTGGAATAGAAAGTAAAAACTATACCCACACTAACCTAAAAAATCGTTAAAAAAAAATATCAGAGAAACGAAATCAGCCAAGAAATGGCGACTTTTAGGGAGAATGTGGGAAATGACATACGTAAGATTAAAGACACGAATAGGTTTAAGTGCCAAAATTTAACGAAAGGGGAAATTGGTATTTTGAAACAGTTACAAAAAGACAATAATATTATTATCCGCCCAGCAGACAAAGGAGGGTCGATAGTAATACAAAATATGGAAAATTATAATTCTGAATGCCTTAGGCAATTGTCTGATATTAACACATATCAGAAACTTACTAAAGACCCCACAAGTGAATTTTTTGAGGAACTTGTCAACCTATGTGAAGAAGGCAAAATGAAGGGCATCCTAAAAGATGAGGAATATAATTTTATTTTAAACAAGTACCCGAGAATTCCTATCTTTTATTGCATACCAAAAATCCATAAGGATATGACAAATCCACCAGGTCGCCCAATAGTGTCAGGGATAGATTCTTTAACATGCAATCTGTCCCAGTATATCGACACATTATTACAATCAAAAGTTAAAAAAATCCCCTCCTATACGAAAGATTCTACAGAGATAATCAAAACTGTAGAAAATACGGTATTTGAAGAAGGCTGGTGGATGGGCTCTCTGGACGTACACTCACTGTACACGATTATTAAACACGAACAGGGCAAGGAGGCAGTGAGTGCTCAACTAAAAAAAGAAGGAAGTTTAAAAGATGACCAAATAGAGTTCTTAATAAGAGGGATAGATTTCATTTTAACGCACAATTATTTTTATTATGAGGGAAATTTTTACTTGCAGACCCAAGGCACGGCGATGGGCACCAGGTTCGCCCCCAGCTATGCCAATCTTTTTATGGCATTTTGGGAAGATCTGGTCATAGCGCCCCGGCTGGGGACGGACCTGGTGCTCTGGAAAAGATATATAGATGACGTGTTTTTTATTTGGAAATCGGGCAAAAGTAGTTTAGAAGGATTTCTTGACACTATTAATGTAAATGATTTTAACCTTCAATTTACTCATAACATTAGCCAAGAGATTTTAGAATTTTTAGACTTAAAATTATATGTAGAAGATAGTCTTTTAAAAAGTTGCACATACATCAAACCCGCAACCAAGAACAGTTACATTTTGTACAGTAGCTGTCATCTTCCCAATTGGTTGACAAATATCCCACAAGGACAATTTCAACGATTAAAACGTAACTGTACGATGGATGAACAATTTGAGAAGGAGGCTTTCACAATGTCAGAAGCGTTTAGGGAAAAGGAGTATCCAGAGAATTTGATTAAGGGATCACTAGATAAAGTGAGACGAATGCAAAGGAAAGACTTTTTTGAAAATAAAAAGGTGGAAGATGAAGTTTGCAAAAATGAGCAAATTAGAATCACACTCCCATTTAATAATTAATATAGAAAAATTCAGGGAATCATACGCAAACATTGGCATATATTAAAGAAAGAAAAAACAATAGGTTCCCTGATCCCACCCAATCCATGCATTACTTTCACCAAGGCCCCCAACCTGGCGAATATAGTGGCACCCACAATAAAAAAGAATAAGAAAACTGAGCCCTCTATACAAAACTGGATTCATATGGAAGGATTCTATAGATGTGGGCAATGTGGCAATTGCAAAATTACCACGTTCCCACGCAAAACAGGAGAAGTGATCTCAACAGTGAATCACCACAAACATATCATAAAAGATTTCTTAACCTGCAGTTCTGAAAACGTAATTTATATTTTAGAATGTCCCTGTGGGAAGCAATATGTGGGGAGAACAAAAAGGATGTTGAAAAAACGTATCTCTGAACACGTAGCCAATATTAAAAAAGGATTGGAGACACATGTATTGTCCAAACATTTTAAAATGCTACATAATCAGAATCCATCTGGGATAAAATTTGCCGCAATTGACAAGGTGACCAAAGAATGGAGGGGGGGAGATCACATAGGCAAAATGTCGAGGGTGGAGACGCAGAGAATTTATGAGCTGAATACACTTGTGCCGGGAGGACTGAACTCAGAGTTCGAGTTATTCGGATTCTTATGATGTAGGGGAGGCCCGCAGCGGGCGACGGGATCCTTCCCAGTGAATTTATTTCTGGGGGGGTCCGGTCCTCCGCGGCGGGCCTCCACCGATGCTTCGGTCACGTATCCGACACTATTCATGTATACTCTACATGGCCACGAACTCGCCCTTGCCCTACGAAAACACTTTGTAGCAATTAAGAATTAAAAAAAATAAAAAATAAAAAATGTATTAAATTAACTAGTTTTATATTTATTAATGTAAATTTATATTTATGCATGTGCAATTGTTCAATTTAAAATTGTATAGGATGATAGTAAATTTTGGTGACAGCAATAAGTCTGAAGAAAACCGCATGAATACCGCGGGATAGATTGCGTTTTGTTGCAGATAATATACTATACAAATGGCGACAAATCGCATTGGACATCAAGATTGGAATATGCCTAATGCTAATTAAATTCGTTTTTCTGCATTATGTACTGCCTATATTGGGAGACAGCTGAATGACAAAAAGAAGTATATATAAAGCTAATATGGAGAATAAAAGAAACTGTTGAAAAATAGGCGTTTCCAAAATCCACACCAGGTCTTGTGAAACAAGTCCAACTACACAGCAGATGATGGTTGTGTCATTATCTAAGACTATATAAAGAAGTTTAGAAGGGGGACTCATTACCACTGAGGAAGGGGTGATAACAGACCCCGAAACGCGTTTGGTGCTAGGATCCCCCCTGATGGACATTGACTTTCCGTGCTAAAGTATCATAGATACCCGGATCAACCGTGTCTCATTGCAGACCCTATGCGCATCTTAAAAGGACTTTTTTGAGGAGTACCATACCCTCATCTACAAATCAAGTCCAGCGCAGAAAAAGGAGCCTGTAATATCCATTGAGCGCCGGCTCTTATACTGACAGAGCGGCGCCCATGAGACAGAGAGGGGAACGAAACTCATATGCGATATCCCTGAACTCAAAGTACCGGCACAGCAGCGGAATAAAGTACTACAACTGAACAGTGAGTAAAGCGGGACTCCGCTGAATTAAATCACTGTATTGAACATCTGCGATTCTATTTCATTTGTGGAGGAGAAGCTATTTTTTGGGTCATTAATACCCTAAAGAATATAATATTTTTTCACTATACCCAAACTAAAAGTTGGATGAACATTTATTCAAAAAGACTTTTATCCCCGAACAATCAGAGGCGGTCCTATTTTAATTAATTTTTTAGACAAATAGGAATCTTGTTTTATTTATCCGGATTTTATGTTATGGTGTTTTAATAGTATTAAATGAATTGTGTATATGTTTCTATGTTCCATTGATAATAAATTGTGAGGTTCCTTTATTTTAGAGAGTGCCCAGTATCTTTTTATTGTTTCATGCAAAATAAAAAAGAAATGACCAACATGAGTTTTCTAGAGCCCATTGTATTCTTTGCACAATGGGCATAGAGGGGGCAGAGTAGTGACACACAGGGGACAATGATGAAATACGGGGACTGAATGGTGGCATACCCAGGGGACAATGATGGCATACTCAGGTTTTTTTTGAAGCCCCTTGTTTTTTTTCTCACAATAGACTTTATTGCTTGTTGTATAGATTTATCACATTACGAAGTGTGATATGAAAACAGACTCGATTGTAAATTGTGCAGAATTAAAAAAAAATATGCCATAAAGACAGACAGAAAATTCTCTAATAACATTGGTGGAGATTATTTATACTATATGTAGTCTAAAAGAAGTGCTCGTGAGACAGTGTTTTTTTTTCTTTTACAGAATGACTTCTTGTGACTGACTTCTTGCCTTTTTCCAACATAGTCACACATGTCAGCACAAATGTCATAGTTTTCTATTTAGAAAACTAGCATAGCTATTGTAACATTGTGTATGGGAAAGTACGGTACTGGAGGGGGTGTATATATGTAAGTTGTGCTTGGACTGGATTTCTTTAGAATGGTGGATAGGTTGGTAGGGAGACCTGCCATTCCACCTCACTCCAGTACTACTTTTTTTTCCCCCTAGCCTCAGATAATCCCAGGTATAGATAATGGGTTCATTACTGGGAAAATGAATATGAGAAGAAATGCTCATCCTGTGCCAGAGAGAATGGGAACCTAGATGCATTGCTGTCTAGTTGAACCTGATCTCCTGTTATACAGTGCTTGTGCTGAGCATAGGTGAGGAAAACCTTGTTTAGTTAGCGGCCAGTGAGGCAAGGTCTTTATTTTGCTGTTTTTGTGTGAATTTTGATGTGGATCCATACAAGTGACAGTTTAACTTGTGTTGGAGGAAAAATAAGTTATTTTGGACTTTTTAACATATTATCTTCAGTCTGTCATTGCTGACCTAAACACACTTACAGACCTCTACACTATATTAATAAATCTGCCACATTGGATCTACAGTATGGCTCCCTAAAGTTCCACTGGGAGAGTCATAAAGAAACCCACAAATCTCTGCTTCTTGCAAGTCTAATTACACTGCTGGTGAGCAGAGGGAGTGATATGAGACCAAATAAAATTACCTTGCGACAGGTTCCTCTTAAAGGAAATCTGCCATGTTGAACGTGCTATGTTATCCTTGGCCAACATATCATAGAACAGGAGGAGCTGAGCAGATTAGTGGTTTTCTATTTTATTTACATGAATAAAATACTGAGGGGGACATTTACTAATCTATTTACGCCACTTTCATGGTGTAAATAGGTCACAAATGTTTGCACGCCATTTGTGCAGTAAAATTTTAGACTTTTCCAAATTGGTGATAATAGGAGGCGTGGGCAGATAAGCAGGCGGGTCGGTTGGCCTGACTCATTTATCATTTTCCACACGTTTTTTGGTGTGGAAAATGACATAAATCGACGCCAGCAAGAGGTCTGGTGTAGAGTTAAGCCTGTCACACAGCCTACTGGACAAAGTGTCAAACTTATGTAGAGGCCTGCAGAGGAACATGAGATCAACATGGAAAACGACAGTCTTAATAAATGTCCCCCTGAATCTTGACCCCCAAAACTATATATCAGTTTGATCAGCTTCTCCAACATGCTGCTAGCAGATCAGACCCCATGTTCAACATGGCAGGGTTCCTCACCTGTACTACGCTGTCCTTACAGAGGGCATGGTGTAGTGACAGACCTTTTGAATTCGGCAGTCGGTCACTTCTGAGCTGGCAGTGATTACTTTTAGAGTACTGCTATGCTGAACCCTACGAGGGAGATGAGTCCAATGAAGCTCGCTGCTCCCACCCTGTCCCGCCTCTGGACTATGACTGACAGGTTTCTTTCTGTTCTGCATAGGAAAGAAACCTGTCAGTCATAGTCTGGAGGAGGGGAGGGCAGCATAGTATAGGTGACAGGTTCACTTTAAATACAATTAGCAGACTATAGACTTGTAAAGTGTAAATATGTAACTACTATAGTAATCAGCAACTAGGCTTTAATGATACATGTCAGATAAATAGTGACTCTGTTTATGCAGTTACGGCACATTTCCACTCAGTAATTATAATGTTTTCTAAGAAAAACTTCTCAATATAGAAAACTAGACTTTAAAGACAACATGCCAGCCCCCTAAAGATGGTCAAGCTTCTCAGCTCTGCGTTATGTTCCTAACTATGGATAATCTAATTGCGAAATTCATCTCACCCAACTTTTGTAGCAATCTTTCTAAATCCTTTTCTAAATCACACTTTGATGGCAGTTTTTCTTGAATTCAACACTTTTCTTTGAAAAGACCGAAAACATTTTACGCATTGCTGTGATAATGATGCCATTCCCTCGGCAGACATGAAAGGGTTCACTGAAAGTGATGAAAACTGTCAGCAGCTATCTATTCTTATAATTTACAGAAATATTTGTCTAGGCTCTTTATAGTTGGTAATGGATATTTCAGTAGTAATTGAGGATGGGCAGAGACGGTGCAATGAATCTGACACTAAGAGGGAGAATGCCTTCTAATAGCCAGGACTGCACATTACTACTACTAATACTACACATGTAAATACTTTAGTATGGAATGTTACTATATCTATCTATCTATCTATCTATCTATCATATATCTATCTATATCATATCTATCTATCTATCAATCATATATCTATCTATATCATATCTATCTATCAATCAATCATATATCTATCTATCTATATCATATCTATCTATCTATCTCATATCTATCTATCTATCTATCTATCTATCTATATCATATCTATCTATCTATATCATATCTATCTATCTATCTATCTATCTATATCATATCTATCTATCTATCTATCTATCTATCTATCTATCTATCGCCTATCTATCTAATTCAAATTCAAATCAGCTATATTGGCAGAACTAAATACATATTACCATTGCCAAAGCAAGTAGGAAAATTGGGTATAGATGGTATATCTATCTATCTATTATCTATCTATCTATCTACTATCTATATATCTCATATCTATATATCTCATATCTATATATCTATCTATCTTAGCTATCTCACATTTATCATCAAATCAAATCAAATAAGCTTTATCGGCAGGACTAAATACATTTTAGCATTGCCAAAGCAAGTGGGAAATAATTGGGTAGGGTTGGGGAATGGGGACATGTCCAGGGTGGGGGCATAGGGTAAGTTTGGGGTATGGGGACACATCCAGGGTGGGGTGTCCATGGTATATCAGGCTCCTCTCAGTCTATGGCAGGCAGTAATATATTGTGCTGCTATGGCCGCTGTGTTCTCCTCTTTCCCCAGCAGTATGGAGAGTCTCTCTTCCTCCTCCATGGAGGTGAAGTCTGGCAGAGATCAGACAGTCTCCTGAAGTTGACTATCTATCTATCTATCTATCTATCTGTCTAATATCTATATCATATTTATATCTATCTATCTATCTATCTCTCTCATATCTATATATCTCATATCTATCTATCTATCTCCTATGCATCTCATATCTATCTATCTATCTATCTATCTATCTATCTATTGCCTATCTATCTAATTCAAATTCAAATCAGCTATATTGGCAGAACTAAATACAAATTACCATTGCCAAATCAAGTAAGTAAAAATTGTATATCTATCTATCTATCTCATATCTATCTGTCTATAACATTCATCATATCTTCACATCCCTGTTTTGAGCATTCTTTTATTTGCTAGTTTTATTAATAATTAAATTTTTATCTTAGGGTACTTTCACACTTGCGTTTTTCTTTTCCGGCATAGTGTTCCGTTCAAGGGGCTCTGTACCGGAAAAGAACTGATCAGTTTTATCCTAATGCATTCTGAATGGAGAGAAGTCCGTTCAGGATGTATCAGGATGTCTTCAGTTTAGTCTTTTTGACTTTTCAGGACGGAGATAATACCGCTGCGGTTTTATTTCCGTCCAAAATTACGGAACACTTGCCGGAAAGCCAGATCTGGGATTAATTTACATTGAAATGTATTAGTGCGGGATCCGGCATTACAAATACCGCAATGCCATCTCCGTCCTTTCAGTCTGCGCATGCGCAGACCTTTAAAAATATGAAAAAAATAGAAACGGATCCATTTGTCCTTATGACAAGGGGACAGACGGATCCCTTATTGCAATGCATTTGTGAGACGGATCAGAATCCGGATCCGTCTACAAATGCTGTCCGTTTGCATGCAGATTGCCCGATCCGGCAGGCAGTTTTGGCGACGGAACTGCTTGCCGGGTTACTCTGCCGCAAGTGTGAAAGTAGCCTTAGATATCTGTAACATGCTTTTCAACATGGGGTATATACATCTATGATATGTAATGTTGAATGTAAAGTTCTAATTCTCTGGCAGGACTCCATCATGTCTGGATTATTAGCATATATAATTAGGCAATCTCTAAAATTGCAGATGGTTAATACAGTGGGCCTTCAAGTTACAATATTAATTGGCTCCAGGATGACCACTGTATGTTGAAACCATTGCAACCTGAGTAATTGGTTCCAAAGCCCCAAAATGTCATTCAAGATAAGAGAAAATAAGGATTTAAGAAGAATAAGCAGATAACTAAGACTGATAAAACAAGTCCTTACATATAACAGTCAGGAATAGCTGCCAACTTACAACTAATACAGTTATTTTACCGGAGAAGTGGCCTTGATTGGTTGGATCTGAGTCTAAGGCATTGTATGATGAGTCTAGTTTCACCTTACGATGGGTCAGAAAAGATCACTGTATGTTAAAAACATTGTATCCTGAGGCCATTGTATCCTGAGGGATCACTGTATTGTAGTTGTAGCAGAAAAAAGTGGCAGAGACTTAAGTTGCTCTAATTTCTTGTAACTCCTTGCTTCTGCAGAGAGGATTGTGGTGTTCCTTTTAGAGTATAACTCTCCTCAGTTTTTTAAATGTAGCTGTCTGTATTCATTACTATGTATTATCTGCAGTAATTTACACTGTACACTGTATAAAACGAATTTCTCTTTAATATAGAGGTACATGGATAGATCATAGATAGAGAAAATAGATATTATATATATATGAGATAGATAGATAGATAGATAGATATGAGATAGATAGATAGATAGGTAGATAGATATGAGATAGCTAGATAGCTAGATATGAGATAGATAGATAGCTAGATATGAGATAGATAGATAGATAGATATGAGATAGATAGATAGATAGATAGATATGAGAGATAGACAGATAGGTAGATAGATAGATATGAGATAGATAGATAGATAGATAGATAGATGGATATATAAATATGAGATAGATAGATGATAGATAGATAGATAGATATGAGATAGATAGATAGGAGATAGATAGATAGATAGATAGATAGATAGAGAGATATGTATGAGATAGATAGATAGGAGATAGATAGATATATGATAGATAGATAGGTAGATAGATAGATAGATATGAGATAGATAGATATGAGAGAGAGATAGATAGATAGATAGATAGATATATGGATAGATAGATATATGATAGATAGATAGATAGATATGTGATAGATATGGATAGATAGATAGATATATGGATAGATAGATGATAGATAGATAGATAGATATGTGATAGATAGATAGATATATGGATAGATAGATAGATAGATAGATAGATAGATAAATAGATAGATAGATATATGGATAGATAGAATATAACTGTGTAGTTAACTTTTGTCAAATGACTTAAGTATAACTTGCCTCTTTCTTGTCCTCTGCACACTTTCTTAACTTGTTCATGCCCATTACAAAACCTAAGCAAATACCTAAGGAGGTAGCTCCAGTCTAGAGATGCTGGGCACTTTATCACCCCCTGCATCACTATGAGGTTATTAAAAACACGATCCTACTTTTAATGGTGGGAACAAGTCATATGAAAAACCACAACAGGTCTCTGAGAGAGGAATGCAGTCTCTGGAGAGCAGCACTATCCCCCCATGCCTAGATAGGACTTGTAGTTAAAGTGTCAGTACCTGTGTACTTACCTGCATGTGGCAGTGCTGATGAGAGACGCTCCCTTCTCTCTGACTCTCAGGATAAAGAAATCATCAGGAAGCTTGCCTCTGACTTGAAAGTCTGCTCCCCCTCTCTCACATTCCCCCTCCTCACTCTTATGGAAGGGGCTCTGATATCTTCTCTATGGAAACGCTCCCCTCTTCCGTGTAGAAAGCAATAGAGTGATCACAGTGTCTCCTCATAATTTGCAGACAAAGACAAGTTGTTAGAGTGGAAGATGTGATAGCCTCAGACATCCATTCAGGTACAGGAGCTACAGCATGTGCCACAGAGGACATAGCACATGGGACATCTGTAGGAAGTGCCCTGATCTGAGCAAATCTGCACCTTCAAGGTTTCTCCTTAGTGTTTGCCTTAATGGAAATGGTATGTTCAATACCATACAAAAGTGCCAAAATAAATAGCATTTTACTAATTTGCTGTAATATTGTGGAGGAGGATATTGCAGTTAAACTAGAAACAGCTGCTTATAAGTGGCAGATATTTTATATATACAGTTTTATACATTTATATATATAGTACTCCATGAGTACTTTATTTGGAATTTCATTTGCTTATATATAATTGATAGATAGATAGATTAATAGATAAAAATTAAATGAGTAATAATAAAGAATATATTATGTTCATACGTTTCTTATAATAATCCAGCTTCTGCTCTTACATTCCACTGATAGCTTAGCCTTATTAACCCTTTACGTTTGAGCCACTTTACAGTACAATGCAGTATTTTATTAGAGAAGCAACAATTTCTAATTAATTGCAACAGCTGGTAAATTGAAAATGTCTTCCTTAGCACTTCAGTATTATTATAGAAATGATCCCCTATCACACTAATAATCATACACAACTTTCCAGTACCTTGTCCTGACCTAGTCCTAATAACTCAGTTTAAAGGGAATCTGTCACCCTGATTTTAGACTATTATTTCCAGTAATACATGAGTAGTACTGAAGATAAGGAGTGCAGATCACAATTTTTTATTTTCCTACTGTCTCTCATTCCCCCGTGTCAGCGTTTAAAGCTGTGCTGACAGTGGGTTAGTAGAAAAATAAAAAAATTGTGATCTGGACTCCTTATCTGTAGTACTACTCATGTATTACTGTAGGTAATGGTCCAAAATTGTGGTGGCAGATTCCTTTTAATGGTTTATTACAGACAGGGTTAAAGTAGTTTTTCACACTTGGGGACCATTTCTGTAGACCCCCCCATCATGGCTGGTCCCACAGTGGGAATCGTCCTTACCTGGTCCCCTACTGTGTTCCAGCTTCATAGCTTCGCCTTGGGTGCCTCAGGTCTTCCCGTGTCACCATCTGATTTGATGTTGGTCATATGACATGTCACCCATGTGTCAGGTCACTGGGTCGCCGTGGGCCTGGACACACTGGATGTTCTGCACAAAAGCTCCACTGGGGTGAACAACCCCTTTAAGGTCCCTTTACACAGCACCTTATTGGGCCAGTTATTGGGAATGGGCAAGTTACTGGTTGCAGCAGTGACATGTCAGCCATGCGTCGGGTCCCCATGGGCCTGGACACGCTTGGGGTTCTGCAGAAAAGGTCCCCTGGGGTGAACAGCCCCTTTAAGGTCCCTTTACACAGGATATTATTGGACCAGTTATTGGAAATTAACACTCATTAACAATAATCGGCTCATGTAAAGGTGCCACTGATCACTCAGTAAACAAGCATATGAGCTTGTTCATGGGTAAACACATTGTTGATGATGATGCCAAAATCATCATTTCTGTCCAGCTGTCACGGCTGAGGATGGGGGAAATCCTCAGCCGTGTGGAGCCCGGTGATGTTACGGCTGCTTGGCCATGAAGACAGGATTAGGGAGCAGGTCACCTCCTAAACGCATCCCTAACCTGACCCTGGCTCCTAGCTACATGAGCCAACCTTGATGGTAGGAGGGCCCATGCTCCGGAACCTAAAAGTCCCTGCTAGCCCTCAAGATGACCCTCACCTAGGAGCTGAGTAAGACAAGCCCACTCCTCCTAGACACGGAGGAGCAGGAGTCTCAACGGCCAAGCTGCAGGAAAAGGGGAGACATAAACAGCTCTATGGATATGGCAGGTGAACAAAGAGTTCCACCTACCTGCCACAGCCTTGCTGACTGGATCCCTGTGTTAGCAGGGTGCAGATCACAAACGCATCCCCACACAGGGACCCAGATCCATAGCTGCACAAAATCACATATAAAACATCACACGGACATCACACATAACTAGAAATAACTTAAAGCGACATTATGGTTATGACCACAGGGGTGGCTCTTACTGGCAGGTAATAAAGACATGAGGCTGCTCTCAGCTAAGCATGGCTGAAGCAACCTGCAGGCCTGCAAAAGCAGTGAGGCTTTATAGGCCAAGAAGCCACACCCCACAGTCGGACACACCCAGTGCACACACACACTAGGAAGGAGATTAACCCTTCCAACACCAGGGAAGGGAAAACACCACTAAAAGGAGACGTGCACACAATAACATAAAAAGGAAGTGCACACATAAACACAACTCAAAACCACATGCACAACGTAGCGAGCTGCAATGGCACAGCTCAGCATGCTACGCTGCCACATACACACTGTTGCCAGCGGCAACCACAGGTGAGGCAAATACCACAGCCCTCACCTGTGATTGAACACCAAAGAAAACCGCTGACAACCGCATGCGGTTCAGGAGTCACGGTCATAGCCATGGCCGTGACACTCCCACCCCTCAAAGCCCCCCCACCAAAAAAAAAGACACGTGAGGGACTCACACAAGGGGATAAGAGAAGGGGACGTCCACTCTCAGGACATGGTTCCCAGAAAGTCGCTGTCAGCTGCATCCTCTCCCAGCACACAACACAGCCAGTCCGACGAGGCCTGCAGCCCGCACCAGCGACACGGAAATGGAACCACTGAGAGTGGACGAGGGGACTCTCCACTCACGTCCCCACTCCAGTCGCTGCCAGCAGACACTCCTAACCAGCACGCAGCCGGACCACTTACGGAGTGCTGCCAGCAGACGACCAGAGATGGGAACATGGAGAGGGACGAGGGATCCCCAACACGGACACGGAAGGTAAGGTGGCGGGGAATAAGCCACCAACCGTGCCGTTAACGGAGAACCCCCAGGAACGCTCTCCCTCCGGAGAACGCGCATGCAGGCCACAAGGATATGGCACTGCATGCTGCACCCTCTTTCGAAGGTGTGCAACTCGCACACCAAACAAACACCCTAGTGCTATAAAATCAGGGGGACGCCAAACGAGGCAACGGTGAAGGGAAGGCGGGGAAACGCCACTCACCGCGCCGTCAGAGGCGAAACCCCCAGAACGCTCTCCCTCCGAAGAGCGCGCATGTAACCCTTCCGCAGAGGGCGGTACATGCTTCACCCTCTTTCGAGGGATGCATACTCCCACCCCTCAAAGCCCCTCCCAACAACAAAAGGGGAAAGTTGGTGAGGCATAAGAAACAATGGGAGGGGGGGAGGGGAAAGACAAACAAAAAGGGGACACCAACACGGACAACGGTGAGCTGGGGATGCCACTCACCGCGCCGTAAATGGTGAAAGCCCCATAACGCTCTCCCTCCGGAGAACGCGCATGCACCCCATCCGTAGACAGCAGTGCATGCTTTACCCTCTTTCGAGGGAGCGCCACGTAAGAAGCGACTGTGGTCATACTGTCACGGCTGAGGATGGGGGAAATCCTCAGCCGTGTGGAGCCCGGTGATGTTACGGCTGCTTGGCCATGAAGACAGGATTAGGGAGCAGGTCACCTCCTAAACGCATCCCTAACCTGACCCTGGCTCCTAGCTACATGAGCCAACCTTGATGGTAGGAGGGCCCATGCTCCGGAACCTAAAAGTCCCTGCTAGCCCTCAAGATGACCCTCACCTAGGAGCTGAGTAAGACAAGCCCACTCCTCCTAGACACGGAGGAGCAGGAGTCTCAACGGCCAAGCTGCAGGAAAAGGGGAGACATAAACAGCTCTATGGATATGGCAGGTGAACAAAGAGTTCCACCTACCTGCCACAGCCTTGCTGACTGGATCCCTGTGTTAGCAGGGTGCAGATCACAAACGCATCCCCACACAGGGACCCAGATCCATAGCTGCACAAAATCACATATAAAACATCACACGGACATCACACATAACTAGAAATAACTTAAAGCGACATTATGGTTATGACCACAGGGGTGGCTCTTACTGGCAGGTAATAAAGACATGAGGCTGCTCTCAGCTAAGCATGGCTGAAGCAACCTGCAGGCCTGCAAAAGCAGTGAGGCTTTATAGGCCAAGAAGCCACACCCCACAGTCGGACACACCCAGTGCACACACACACTAGGAAGGAGATTAACCCTTCCAACACCAGGGAAGGGAAAACACCACTAAAAGGAGACGTGCACACAATAACATAAAAAGGAAGTGCACACATAAACACAACTCAAAACCGCATGCACAACGTAGCGAGCTGCAATGGCACAGCTCAGCATGCTACGCTGCCACATACACACTGTTGCCAGCGGCAACCACAGGTGAGGCAAATACCACAGCCCTCACCTGTGATTGAACACCAAAGAAAACCGCTGACAACCGCATGCGGTTCAGGAGTCACGGTCATAGCCATGGCCGTGACACCAGCAGATTGTCCTATGTAAACAAAAATCTGTTGCCCAGAGACAATGAATCTGTATGGGAAGGGATCTTTTATCCCCATACAGTGAAGGTGATTGCTGCATGTGAATACCTCTTCTGATGAGAAAGTTCATTCTCAATAATTGCCTGCTCAGTAGACCCCTGTAAATGAGCCTTATCAGCCTAGGCCAATGTTTTTCAATAAGGGTTTCCAGAAATCTTGGGATTCCTTTAGTTTAGTTCAGGGGTTCTCCAAGAACACACCATATAAAGGGGTGGAGCAGCCCCTTTAAATTGTTTCAAGCATGCTTTGAGTGTAAGGGGCTTGTCCCTAGTAGTACAGAGAGAGCCCACTTGTAGAGTATGATGTTTGTCCTCAATCTTATCTGTCCTCTTGTGATTGATGTGTATGTGGGTTTGAACAAAGGCAAGTGCAATGAACAGGACCGTGGTACGGTTACACTGACACCAAATTATGCAGTGGGTCAGGATATGGGTAGAATAGTCTATAGTTTTGTTCGTGACACCAATTGCAGCGTGCGCAGGGTACTGTCACAGGGCCCTCTAAAGGTGTTATAACGCACATCCCAGGTTAGGAATGCCAGAGTGGTGTAATGTCTCTGTATGGTAGTAGTAATTGTGTCAACTGTGTCTCCGACCAGGGTACGGCTGGACTCCTGGATCCTGGCTCACTTGCAATAAATTGAGTGTAGTGCTAGTTGGAGTAATAGAGGGGTTTTGCAGTAGAAATGGAGATCCAGACCTTTGGTAAAGTTCAAACTTGTCTTTACTGATTGTAACTTTCATCTAAGCAAGATACAGCTTTAGTCTTAGGTCCCAGCAGGTATTGGAAATGGTTGGCAGGGATTTATCTTCTGCTCTATCAACCTGGAGCTTGCAGGAAAGAACGTCTGCTTTGTAGCTCTATACTGCAGCAGGAATTTGGCTTCTGCACTTTCTATCTTCTGCTGTATGGGGACTGACTAGCTGAGGAGGAACATGGCTTCTCCTGGGTCTCTGAACTTTACTCACAGTTATCTTCTCAGGGTACGCTTTCTTTCTGGAACTGGAGTTGTCTGCTTGCTTCATCCAGCCGAGGCTGCAGGGCTCAGACTAGGGATTCGATCAATGTCTCAGCCGAGACAAGATTCTGGTTTGGTTCCCTATATCTGGGAGCTCCTAACATGCACACCCTACCCCTAGCAGGGGGTGGGCTACACTACCTCTAACTTCCTTCTCTCCTCATGCTGTAGGATATGGGCACAGTCCACTCTGCTCACAGAGGGGGGAGCTAAGCTGGAACGAACTATTCCAGCTTAGATGTACTAAACTGAACCTAAGTCCTTACTAACACATTGCTGCCATCTGCTGGTGAACATGGAAATTACAGCAATATTTAGATTTAACAGGGTTTTATGCACATTTGTGAGGATATAATGTAAAATCATATTAGATGACCAAGTTAAAGCTCTTAGGAGATTGTAGCGGGGTAAAAGAGTTTAGTAACACAACTCTAGGGTGTTACACAAGCACCATTCAGAGTTGTGTTAGCAGGCTGAGCTGTTGACGTATCAGATGTCTAGGCTTAGTCAAGGGAAGCAGAGACAGCAGAGACAATTGAAGGGAATATGACGGAAGCAGCGAGGGGCGGGCTGGGAACTTAAAGTGGCCCTGGAAAAAAATACAAAAAGTGGCCATATTTTGTAGTTAGGTCCAAATTGATGAAAGGCAGGGCCAGCAATACCATATTGTGGCACATTATACCACCCCAACACAGCCAAATACTACAGTCCATCACAAAATACTGCCAGCAGCACAAAATACATCCCCAAAAACTTCCACTGGCCAGTCGTGAGCCGTGCCCAGGCGGCCATCTGGGCATCGACCCACCAGGAAATTTTCCTGTAAGATCTATGGCCAATCCACCCCTGGAAGCAGCAGATAAGATAGAATGGCTGATACCCTGCAATATCCTGCATATTGTGGCCCTGACCAGAAAGCACTGATCCACATGCTTCTCCATATCTTGTCAACATAAGTTGTTATCAGAGACTGTGGCCAGTGTGCTGTGTGCCCTCAAGAGATTTTTTTATGACAGGGCTATGTGCCCTCACTGGAACAATTAAGCCAATTACCCTCAAAGAAAAGCTGTTCAGTTGCTCATATTAACACCAAGCTTATTTCAACATCGTTGTACCCAATTGTGAGTGTAACTGCTGAGCAATGTGCCTCTTGCTGCAGTAAAGTCAAGTTGCAAGTTTAGCTAAAATGTCTGTCTAATTGCTGCACTATACTCAGGTGGAGCCCTAGAATAGAGTCAAGGGGCACACATAGATCTGACCCTCCTACAATTGTCATAGTCATCAGGATGAGTCTCTGTGGGGCAACCCGTGAACATGAGTGCACCTTCTGTCCCCTTGATGGTGTTCTGAAAAATCCTTAAAAAAAATATGCTCTGGGCTTCCTGTACTAAATTGGCTTGTGAATAAGTGGAGTTTAAGACAAGGAGCAAGATACTAAGGTTTGATAGATTTTCCTTGTGTATTGTTGGCTTGATTCTAGCTAGTTCTTCAACTACAGCAGACAGGGTCTAATTCTAACTCATATTTACTGTTTTCCTTCTTTACTGTTCATCCCCATCTAAACATGTGCTCCATGGACAATGCTACTGTGTGTCCTGTGCAATGTAGGCGTGCCTTGAAGAGCCATTCGAGGGTGAATACATTTGCACTATATACAATCACGTTGCATATTTGGAAGCCCAGATCTTGGATCTAAATAAGCAGCTTGAAATACTTAGGGGCATTGCACAACTGGAGAGAGGCTTAGACCTCACTGTGCAGGCACTGATTGGGGTCAGTGAAATGGAGGTGGGAGAGCGAGGGCAAGATCAGAACTATCAGGTCAGCAGTTGGGTTAATGTAGGAAGAAGGGGTAGAGGGAAAAGTGCCAGGGAGGTAGTCTTGAGCTGGAATTCCCTAGTAAATATGCCTGTCTGGCTGATATTAGGGATGAAAGCCCAGGGCCAGCAACACTGCAGCAGGGTGTTTCTCCTAGCAACCAGGAGGATGACTGCTGCAGGAAGGATGGTAAAAGGAGTGCAGCAAATGTCAGACAGATGCTGGTGGTAGGGGACTCTATTATTAGGCAGACAGACAGGGTCATCTGTCGCTGAGACCGTGAATGCCAAACAGTGTGTTGTCTTCCAGGTGCTCGGGTTCGGCATATTGTGCATTGGATTGACAGATAGCTGGGTGGGGCTGGGGAAGACCCGGCGGTCATGGTACACATTGGCACTAATGCCAAAGTCCGGGGGAGATGGAAGGTCGTTAAAAATTATTTTAGGGACTAGGAGAGAAACTCAAGTCCAGGACCTCCAAGGAAGTGTTTTCAGAAATACTACCAGTGCCACCAGATAGACAATGGGAGCTTAGGGAGTTAAATAAGTGGCTCAGAAGCTGGCGCAGGAAGGAAGGGTTTGGGTTCATGGAGAACTGGGCCGACTTCTCTGTCGGTTACAGGCTCTACAGTAGGGACAGGCTGCACCTTAATGGAGAGGGTGCAACTGCCCTGAAAGAAAAAATGGTTAGACAGCTGGAGGAGCTTTTCAACTAGGATCTGGGGGAAGGGTGGGGGGTCATGCTAATAAGGGGGTAGATAGTGTTGATAGAGAGTGGGATATAGGAGGGGACAGTGGTGATTTAGTGGGGGCTGGGGTTAGTGAGGAAAGTATGGAGAAGACTGGGTAGAACTATACACCGATGAAAAATAGAGCTGCTGGTAACAAGAAACTGTTACGTACAAATATCAACCAAGGTAACACAAAAATCCTAGATATTCACTTTACAGGTAATAGTAATTTAAAATGTATTTTCACAAATGACAGAAGTCTAGCTAGAAAAATGGGGGAGCTGGAGGCTATGGTACTAGAAGAACACATAGATGTAGTTGGTGTGGCTGAGACATGGTTGGACTCTTTGCATGACTGGGCTGTAAATATTGAGGGATTTACACTATTTAGAAAAGACAGGGTCAATAGAAAAGGTGGTAGCATGTGCCTGTATGTGAGGAGTGATCTGAAGACAAGTGTGAAAGAGGCAATTGTGGGTGAGGATGGTGAGGATGTGGAAACCTTATGGGTGGAAGTTCAAAGGGATATAAACACTGATAAAATAATATTTGGTGTAATCTATAGACCCCCTAACATCACAGAGGAGATAGAAATGCAACGGTATAACCAAATAGAGCGCGCTGCACAGGCTGGAACAGTGGTCATAATGGGAGATTTTAACTTCACAGACATTGACTGGGGTCATGATTCTGCCTCAACAGCAAAGGGGAGAACCACTTTATGGGCCAGTTTGCAGAAGCTCCCACTAGGGGCAATGCTCTGTTGGATCTGGTAATTTCTAATGATGCAGAGCTTGTTGGAAATGTTACTGTTCGAGAAACACTATGTAATAGTGACCACAATATAATTATATTCCCCCTAAACTATAAGAAGCAAACTCTGTCAGGCAGAGCAAAGACACTGCATCTTAACCCCTTAAGGACTTAGGACGTACCGGTACGCCATGTTTGCCGAGTCCTTGAGGACCCAGGACGTACCGGTACGTCCTAACTTTAAAATTACATTGCGGCGCAGCGGGCTGTTAATTGGAACAGGATGTCCGCTGAAATCATTCAGCGGGCATCCTGTCACAACGCCGGGGGGGGTCATGTGACCCCCCCGCATCGGCGATCGCCGCAAACCGCAGGTCAATTCAGACCTGCGGTTTGCGGTTTTACCTTATCCGGCGGGCAGCGGGCGGCGGTGCCATAGGGTCCCCATGCGGCTGTAGGGGGGACCCGATGGCATGGAAGGCAGCACGATGCCTTCCTTAGGCATCTGCGCTGCCTTCCGGTAACGAGCCTGTGAGATCCAGCCCCCTGGATCTGACAGGCCGGAAGCTGTATGAGTAATACACACAGTATTACTCATACAGCCAATGCATTCCAATACAGAAGTATTGGAATGCATTGTAAAAGGGATTAGACCCCCAAAAGTTGAAGTCCCAAAGTGGGACAAAAAATAAAGTGAAAAAAAAGTTGAAAAAATAAAGTTTTCCACCCCAAAAATTAAAAGTTTCAAGTAAAAATAAACAAAAATGTCATTTTCCCCAAATAAAGTAAAAAAAAAATTGGTAAAAAATAGGAAAAAGTTGACATATTAGGTATCGCCGCGTCCATATCGACCGGCTCTATAAACATATCAAATGACCTAACCCCTCAGATGAACACCGTAAAAAATAAAAAATAAAAACTGTGCTAAATAAACCATTTTTTTGTCACCTTACATCACAAAAAGTACAACAGCAAGCGATCAAAAAGGAGTTTGCCCACCAAAATAGTACCAATCTAACCGTCACCTCATCCCGCAAAAAATGAGCCCCTACCTGAGACAATCGCCCCAAAAATTCAAAAACTATGGCTCAGAATATAGAGACACTAAAACATAATTTTCTTTGTTTTAAAAAAGCTGTTATTGTGTAAAACTTACATAAATAAAAAAAAGTATGCATATTTGGTATCGCCGCATCCGTATCGACCGGCTCTATAAAAATATCACATGACCTAACCCCTCAGATGAACACCATAAAAAAAAAAAAAAAACTGTGCTAAATAAACCATCTTTTGTCACCTTACATCACAAAAAGTATAATAGCAAGCAATCAAAAAGTCATATGCACCCCAAAATAGTGCCAATCAAACTGTCATCTCATCCTGCAAAAAATGAGACCCTACCCAAGGCAATCTCCCAAAAACTGAAAAAATTATGGCTCTCAGACTATGGAAACACTAAAACATGATTTCTTTTGTTTCAAAAAATAAATCATTGTGTAAAACTTACATAAATAAAAAAAGTATACATATTAGGTATTGCCGCATCCATGACAACCTGGTCTATAAAAATATCACATGATCTAACTTGTCAGATGAATATTGTAAATAACAAAAAAATAAAAACGGTGCCAAAACAGCTATTTCTTGTTACCTTGCCTCACAAAAAGTGTAATATAGAGCAACCAAAAATCATATGTACCCTAAAATAGTACCAACAAAACTGCCATCCTATCCCGTAGTTCTACTCTAGGGGTGCATCAGGGGGGCTTCAAATGGGACATGGTGTCAAAAAAACCAGTCCAGCAAAATCTGCCTTCCAAAAACCGTATGGCATTCCTTTCCTTCTGCGCCGTGCCGTGTGCCCGTACAGCAGTTTACGACCACATATGGGGTGTTTCTGTAAACTAGAGAATCAGGGCCATAAATATTGAGTTTTGTTTGGCTGTTAACCCTTGTTTTGTAAAAGTAAAAAAAAATATTAAAATGGAAAATCTGCCAAAAATGTGAAATTTTGAAATTGTATCTCTATTTTCCATAAATTCTTGTGGAACACCTAAAGGGTTAGGGCTCTTTCACACCTGTGTTATTGTCTTCTGGCATAGAGTTCCGTCGTCGGGGCTCTATGCCGGAAGAATCCTGATCAGGATTATCCTAATGCATTCTGAATGGAGAGAAATCCGTTCAGGATGCATCAGGATGTCTTCAGTTCCGGAACGGAACGTTTTTTGGCCGGAGAAAATACCGCAGCATGCTGCGCTTTTTGCTCCGGCCAAAAATCCGGAACACTTGCCGCAAGGCCGGATCCGGAATTAATGCCCATTGGAAGGCATTGATCCGGATCCGGCCTTAAGCTAAACGTCATTTCGGCGCATTGCCGGAGCCGACATTTAGCTTTTTCTGAATGGTTACCATGGCTGCCGGGACGCTAAAGTCCTGGCAGCCATGGTAAAGTGCAGTGGGGAGCAGCATACTTACAGTCCGTGCGGCTCCCGGGGCGCTCCAGAGTGACGTCAGGGCGCCCCAAGCGCATGGATCACGTGATCGCATGGATCACGTCATCCATGCGCATGGGGCGCTCTGACGTCATTCTGGAGCGCCCCGGGAGCCGCACGGACTGTAAGTATACCGCTCCCCCGCTCCCCGCTCCTACTATGGCAACCAGGACTTTAATAGCGTCCTGGGTGCCATAGTAACACTGAAAGCATTTGGAAGACGGTTCCGTCTTCAAATGCTTTCAGTACACTTGCGTTTTTCCGGATCCGGCGGGCACCTCCGGCAACGGAAGTGCATGCCGGATCCCAACAACGCAAGTGTGAAAGAGGCCTTAACGACGTTTGTAAAATCAGTTTTGAATACCTTGAGGGGGGTAGTTTCTTAGATGGGGTCACTTTTATGGAGTTTCTACTCTAGGGGTGCATCAGGGGGGCTTCAAATGGGACATGGTGTCAAAAAAACCAGTCCAGCAAAATCTGCCTTCCAAAAACCGTATGGCATTCCTTTCCTTCTGCGCCCTGCCGTGTGCCCGTACAGCTGTTTACGACCACATATGGGGTGTTTCTGTAAACTACAGAATTAGTGCCATAAATATTGAGTTTGGTTTGGCTGTTAACCCTTGCTTTGTAACTGGAAAAAAATTATTAAAATGGAAAATCTGCCAAAAAAGTGAAATTTTGAAATTGTATCTCTATTTTGTGGAACATCTAAAGGGTTAACAAAGTTTGTAAAATCAGTTTTGAATACCTTGAGGGGTGTAGGTTTATAGAATGGGGTAATTTTTGGGTGGTTTCTTTTATGTAAGCCTTGCAAAGTGACTTCAGACCTGAACTGGTCCCTAAAAACTGGGTTTTTGAAAATTTCTGAGATTTGCTTCTAAACTTCTAAGCCTTGTAACATCCCCAAAGAATAAAATATCATTCCTAAAATGATCCAAACATGAACTAGACATATGGGGAATGTAAAGTAATAACTATTTTTGGAGGTATTACTATGTATTATAGAAGTAGAAAAATTTAAACTTGGAAATTTGCTATTTTTTACAAATTTTTGGTAAATTTGTTTTTTTTATAAATAAAAATGCATTTTTTTACTTCATTTTACCAGTGTCATGAAGTACAATATGTGACAAAAAAACGATCTCAGAATGGCCTGGATAAGTCAAACCGTTTTAAATTTATCAGCACTTAAAGTGACACTGGTCAGATTTGCAAAAAATGGCCAAGTCCTTAAGGTGAAATAGGGCTGAGTCCTTAAGGGGTTAAAAAAGCTAATTTCCCTGGGTTGAGGGCAGCATTTTCAGGGCATAGACTGGGAGCAGCTACTGTAATAATACAGAGGATAAATGGGAGAGCTTCAAATCCACATTGAGTAATTGCACTAAAAAATTTATTCCTTTAGGTAACAAGTATAAATGGTTAAAATTAAACCCCCCATCGCCTACAGCTACTGTAAAAAAACAATAAATGAATGACAAAAAAGGGCATTTAAAAAATTCAAATCTGAGGGGTCAGCTGTAGCATTTGAAGATTACAAAGGGATCAATAAAATCTGTAAAAAGGAGATAAAATTAGCAAAAATACAAAACAAACAACATGGCAAAAGAGAGCAAAGCAAATCCCCAAAAATTATTTAAATATATAAATGCTAAAAAACCAAGGTCCAAGCATGTAGGTCCCCTAAGTAATGATAAGGGGGGGGGGGGGGAGTCACCGAAGATAAGGAAAAGGCAGAGTTACTTTTTTTAGCTCTGTATATACAAAAGAAGAGAAAGGAGCTGACTTCTGTGGTGCTGGGGCTGTTAGTACATCCAGTAATGTACTCAATTAGCTAACTGTAGATATGGTCCAAGATAAGTTAAATAAGGTAAATGTGAACAAGGCTCCGGGTCCAGATGGTTTATACCCAAGAGTGCTTAAAGGGGTTATCCAAGTTAACTTAACCTTATCTTTATGGCTTTATTTCTCCTATACCTTAGTTTTCCTAAATCACTTACTGTACCTATCTTGTGCCGTTTCTCTGCTACACTAAACAGTCATGTGACCGCCCACGTCATCAGCTGTGACGTTTAGTTGACATGGAGCTCTCTGCTTGTCGGAGTGACTAAGCCATGTCAACGGAACGTCATCAGCCTTGGCCACGCCCCCACCTCTCTGCATTACAGTCCGTGCGGCTGTGAGTTGATCGCGCATGCGCGATCCTCACTTGTGCCGCGGCTACCTCCAACTTTCTAACTGCGGCTAATAGCTCAACCCCTCCCACAAATATAACAGATCAACCCCTCCCACAAATATTCATGAGGGAGAGATGAGTCATTGTTGTTACTGCTGCATGTAAACACAGCAATAACAGAACCTGGAAAAGGTGTAAGGATCGTTCTTTTTTCAAAAAATCAAGCTTGACTAATGTATATGTATATCCTGATTAATTTTGTTAGGTTTTATTTTTTTTCCCATAACTCGGATAACCCCTTTAACCACTTAAGGACCACAGGTTTATACCCCCCTAAAGACCAGGCCCTTTTTTATAATTCTGCACTACACTACTTTCACCGTTTATTGCTCGGTCATGCAACTTACCACCCAAATGAATTTTACCTCCTTTTCTTCTCACTAATAGAGCTTTCATTTGGTAGTATTTCATTGCTGCTGACATTTTTACTTTTTTTGTTATTAATCGAAATTTAACGATTTTTTTTGCAAAAAAATGACATTTTTCACTTTCAGTTGTAAAATTTTGCAAAAAAAAACGAGATCCATATAGAAATTTTGTTCTAAATTTATAGTTCTACATGTCTTTGATAAAAAAAAAATGTTTGGGTAAAAAAAAAATGGTTTGGGTAAAAGTTATAGCGTTTACAAACTATGGTACAAAAATGTGAATTTCCGCTTTTTGAAGCAGCTCTGACTTTCTGAGCACCTGTCATGTTTCCTGAGGTTCTACAATGCCCAGACAGTACAAACACCCCACAAATGACCCCATTTCGGAAAGTACACACCCTAAGGTATTCGCTGATGGGCATAGTGAGTTCATAGAACTTTTTCTTTTTTGTCACAAGTTAGCGGAAAATGATGATTTTTTTTTTTTTTTTCTTACAAAGTCTCATATTCCACTAACTTGTGACAAAAAATAAAAACTTCTATGAACTCACTATGCCCATCACGAAATACCTTGGGGTCTCTTCTTTCCAAAATGGGGTCACTTGTGGGGTAGTTATACTGCCCTGGCATTCTAGGGGCCCAAATGTGTGGTAAGGAGTTTGAAATCAAATTCTGTAAAAAATGAACTGTGAAATCCGAAAGGTGCTCTTTGGAATATGGGCCCCTTTGCCCACCTAGGCTGCAAAAAGTGTCACACATCTGGTATCTCTGTATTCAGGAGAAGTTGAGGAATGTGTTTTGGGGTGTCTTTTTACATATACCCATGCTGGGTGAGATAAATATCTTGGTCAAATGCCAACTTTGTATAAAAAAAATGGGAAAAGTTGTCTTTTGCCAAGATATTTCTCTCACCCAGCATGGGTATATGTAAAATGACACCCCAAAACACATTCCCCAACTTCTCCTGAGTACGGCGATACCAGATGTGTGACACTTTTTTGCAGCCTAGGTGGGCAAAGGGGCCCATATTCCAAAGAGCACCTTTCGGATTTCACAGGTCATTTTTTACAGAATTTGATTTCAAACTCCTTACCACACATTCGGGCCCCTAGAATGCCAGGGCAGTATAACTACCCCACAAGTGACCCCATTTTGGAAAGAAGACACCCCAAGGTATTCCGTGAGGGGCATGGCAAGTTCCTAGAATTTTTTATTTTTTGTCACAAGTTAGTGGAAAATGATGATTATTTTATTTTTTATTTTTTTCATACAAAGTCTCATATTCCACTAACTTGTGACAAAAAATAAAAACTTCCATGAACTCACTATGCCCATCAGCGAATACCTTGGGGTCTCTTCTTTCCAAAATGGGGTCACTTGTGGGGTAGTTATACTGCCCTGGCATTCTAGGGGCCCGAATGTGTGGTAAGGAGTTTGAAATCAAATTCTGTAAAAAATGACCTGTGAAATCCGAAAGGTGCTCTTTGGAATATGGGCCTCTTTGCCCACCTAGGCTGCAAAAAAGTGTCACACATCTGGTATCGCCGTACTCAGGAGAAGTTGAGGAATGTGTTTTGGGGTGTCTTTTTACATATACCCATGCTGGGTGAGATAAATATCTTGGTCAAATGCCAACTTTGTATAAAAAAATGGGAAAAGTTGTCTTTTGCCAAGATATTTCTCTCACCCAGCAGGGGTATATGTAAAATGACACCCCAAAACACATTCCCCACCTTCTCCTGAGTACGGGGATACCAGATGTGTGACACTTTTTTGCAGCCTAGGTGGGCAAAGGGGCCCATATTCCAAAGAGCACCTTTCGGATTTCACAGGTCATTTTTTACAGAATTTGATTTCAAACTCCTTACCACACATTTGGGCCCCTAGAATGCCAGGGCAGTATAACTACCCCACAAGTGACCCCATTTTGGAAAGAAGAGACCCCAAGGTATTCGTTGATGGGCATATTGAGTTCATGGAAGTTTTTATTTTTTGTCACAAGTTAGTGGAATATGAGACTTTGTAAGAAAAAAAAAAAAAAAAAAAAAATCAGCATTTTCCACTAACTTGGGACAAAAAATAAAAAATTCTAGGAACTCGCCATGCCCCTCACGGAATACCTTAGGGTGTCTTCTTTCCAAAATGGGGTCACTTGTGGGGTAGTTATACTGCCCTGGCATTTTCCAGGGGCCCTAATGTGTGGTAAGTAGGTAAATGACCAGTGAAATCCTAAAGGTGCTCTTTGGAATATGGGCCCCTTTGCCCACCTAGGCTGCAAAAAAGTGTCACACATGTGGTATCGCCGTATTCAGGAGAAGTTGGGGAATGTGTTTTGGGGTGTCATTTTACATATACCCTTGCTGGGTGAGAGAAATATCTTGGCAAAAGACAACTTTTCCCATTTTTTTATACAAAGTTGGCATTTGACCAAGATATTTCTCTCACCCAGCATGGGTATATGTAAAATGACACCCCAAAACACATTCCCCAACTTCTCCTGAGTACGGCGATACCAGATGTGTGACACTTTTTTGAAGCCTAGATGCGCAAAGGTGCCCAAATTCCTTTTAGGAGGGCATTTTTAGACATATGGATACCAGACTTCTTCTCACGCTTTGGGGCCCCTAGAATGCCAGGGCAGTATAAATACCCCACATGTGACCCCATTTTGGAAAGAAGACACCCCAAGGTATTCAATGAGGGGCATGGCGAGTTCATAGAAATTATTTTTTTTTGGCACAAGTTAGCGGAAATTGATATTTTTATTTTTTTTCTCACAAAGTCTCCCGTTCCGCTAACTTGGGACAAAAATTTCAATCTTTCATGGACTCAATATGCCCCTCACGGAATACCTGTGGGTGTCTTCTTTCCGAAATGGGGTCACATGTGGGGTATTTATACTGCCCTGGCATTCTAGGGGCCCTAAAGCGTGAGAAGAAGTCTGGAATATAAATGTCTAAAAAATTTTACGCATTTGGTTTCCGTGAGGGGTATGGTGAGTTCATGTGAGATTTTATTTTTTGACACAAGTTAGTGGAATATGAGACTTTGCAAGAAAAAAAAAATAATAATTCCGCTAACTTGGGCCAAAAAAATGTCTGAATGGAGCCTTACAGGGGGGTGATCAATGACAGGGGGGTGATCAATGACAGGGGGGTGATCAATGACAGGGGGGGTGATCAATGACAGGGGGGTGATCAGGGAGT
Source organism: Bufo bufo (assembly GCF_905171765.1). NCBI lineage: Eukaryota > Metazoa > Chordata > Amphibia > Anura > Bufonidae > Bufo > Bufo bufo. The sequence goes on along the minus strand of NC_053389.1, from coordinate 590,488,979 downwards.
CTATATGGGGTGATAACCACAGTCATTGATCACGCCCGTGTAAGGCTTCATTCAGACGTCCGTATGCGTTTTGCGGATCCGATCCATCTATCAGTGCATCCGTAAAAATCATGCGGACATCTGAATGGAGCTTTACAGGGGGGTAATCAATGACAGGGGGGTGATCAGGGAGTCTATATGGGGTGATCACCACAGTCATTGATCACGCCCCTGTAAGGCTTCATTCAGACGTCCGGATGCGTTTTGCGGATCCGATCCATCTATCAGTGCATCCGTAAAAATCATGCGGACATCTGAATGGAGCTTTACAGGGGGGTAATCAATGACAGGGGGGTGATCAATGACAGGGGGGTGATCAATGACAGGGGGGTGATCAATGACAGGGGGGGTGATCAATGACAGGGGGGTGATCAATGACAGGGGGGTGATCAGGGAGTCTATATGGGGTGATCACCACAGTCATTGATCATGCCCCTGTAAGGCTTCATTCAGACGTCCGGATGCGTTTTGCGGATCCGATCCATCTATCAGTGGATCCGTAAAAATCATGCGGACGTCTGAATGGAGCTTTACAGGGGGGTAATCAATGACAGGGGGGTGATCAGGGAGTCTATATGGGGTGATCACCACAGTCATTGATCACGCCCCTGTAAGGCTTCATTCAGACGTCCGGATGCGTTTTGCGGATCCGATCCATCTATCAGTGGATCCGTAAAAATCATGCGGACGTCTGAATGGAGCTTTACAGGGGGGTAATCAATGACAGGGGGGTGATCAGGGAGTCTATATGGGGTGATCACCACAGTCATTGATCACGCCCCTGTAAGGCTTCATTCAGACGTCCGGATGCGTTTTGCGGATCCGATCCATCTATCAGTGGATCCGTAAAAATCATGCGGACGTCTGAATGGAGCTTTACAGGGGGGTAATCAATGACAGGGGGGTGATCAGGGAGTCTATATGGGGTGATCACCACAGTCATTGATCACGCCCCTGTAAGGCTTCATTCAGACGTCCGGATGCGTTTTGCGGATCCGATCCATCTATCAGTGCATCCGTAAAAATCATATGGACATCTGAATGCAGCCTTACAGGGGGGTGATCAATGACAGGGGGGTGATCAGGGAGTCTATATGGGGTGATCACCACAGTCATTGATCACGCCCCTGTAAGGCTTCATTCAGACGTCCGGATGCGTTTTGCGGATCCGATCCATCTATCAGTGCATCCGTAAAAATCATGCGGACATCTGAATGGAGCTTTACAGGGGGGTGATCAGGGAGTCTATATGGGGTGATCACCACAGTCATTGATCATGCCCCTGTAAGGCTTCATTCAGACGTCTGGATGCGTTTTGCGGATCCGATCCATCTATCAGTGCATCCGTAAAAATCATGCGGACATCTGAATGGAGCTTTACAGGGGGGTGATCAGGGAGTCTATATGGGGTGATCACCACAGTCATTGATCATGCCCCTGTAAGGCTTCATTCAGACGTCCGGATGCGTTTTGCAGATCCGATCCATCTATCAGTGCATCCGTAAAAATCATGCGGACATCTGAATGGAGCTTTACAGGGGGGTGATCAGGGAGTCTATATGGGGTGATCACCACAGTCATTGATCATGCCCCTGTAAGGCTTCATTCAGACGTCCGGATGCGTTTTGCGGATCCGATCCATCTATCAGTGGATCCGTAAAAATCATGCGGACATCTGAATGGAGCTTTACAGGGGGTTGATCAATGACAGGGGGGTAATCAATGACAGGGGGGTGATCAGGGAGTCTATATGGGGTGATCACCACAGTCATTGATCACGCCCCTGTAAGGCTTCATTCAGACGTCCGGATGCGTTTTGCGGATCCGATCCATCTATCAGTGGATCCGTAAAAATCATGCGGACGTCTGAATGGAGCTTTACAGGGGGGTAATCAATGACAGGGGGGTAATCAATGACAGGGGGGTGATCAGGGAGTCTATATGGGGTGATCAGGGGCTAATAAGGGGTTAATAAGTGACGGGGGGGGGGGTGTAGTGTAGTGTAGTGTAGTGGTGCTACTTTACTGAGCTACCTGTGTCCTCTGGTGGTCGATCCAAACAAAGGGGACCACCAGAGGACCAGGTAGCAGGTATATTAGACGCTGTTATCAAAACAGCGTCTAATATACCTGTTAGGGGTTAAAAAAAACACATCTCCAGCCTGCCAGCGAACGATCGCCGCTGGCAGGCTGGAGATGAACTCTCTTACCTTCCGTTCCTGTGAGCGCGCGCGCCTGTGTGCGCGCGTTCACAGGAAATCTCGGCTCACGCGAGATGACGCCTATTGGCGTTAGTGTGACCTGGGAGCGCCGCAGAAATGACGCCTTTCGGCGTTAGCGTGACGGTAAGTGGTTAAAGAGCTCAGTTCAGTCATTGCTGTGCCCCTGTTTATAATTTTTAAAGATTCTCTAGGTACTGGTACAGTGCCAAGTGACTGGCACAAGGCAAATGTGGTGCCCATATTCAAAAAAGGATCTAGGTCCTCCACAGGTAATTATAGACTAGTTAGTTTAATTTCTGTTGTGGAAAAAATGTTTGAAAGACTCTTAAGGGACTATATACAGGAGTATTGTAAAAAATGATGTTACAGCAGCATCTCCAACGATCTCCTTTATTGTAGTATTTCAAAGCATATGTGCAAACAGATAATGCAACGTTTTGGGTGTCCTCAGCCTTTGTCAAGCATACAATGTACAACCATTGATTCCACATATAAATAGTAAAACACTTATACCGCCCCCAACAATCCACTCCAATCAAAATATTGAGGAAAAAATAACTTAAATGGATATATACTCTGAGATCAATGCAGCCTTATGGACTCAATTTGGAGTTCAATGTTGCAGGGATCGATTAGAATACTCCCCTTTATACACAGGTATAGATTTTATACTATTTTGTATGTACATGCAACAAATGATTTTAATGTGTATCACAGTAATTGCCCCCTGAGAGTCACATTGTGCTGGTTTTTACTTATTGTACTCTATGACATTTTTGTGTCCATGGTGGCTGATCGCACCATAGTATACCACAAGGGTTGCTCCAGCTGCTATTATCATATGGATTGAGCGTTCCTTTCCCCCCCCCTCTTTTTGAGGGATTGGATTGCACTTAGTAACTAAGCGAGTGTGTGTCCTTGGCAGCATGATGCAGCGCAACGTCAGGCGAGTGGGAGAAACGAGCTGTTCACAACACATAGGTCAGGTGAGCATGATGACGTCTGGTGATGCGGAGTTATGAACATGTGAGTGCCAACGAGATCCCGCTGATTCCCGCGATGCTAGACGTGCGAGCGATGTTGCCATGTACACACAGGACGCTTTGCAGTCAGACATGCACATTAGCGCTTGATGGACGCCAACATGCAGCTGGAATGTATTGTGACATGATTACTCCTTGGAGGTAAGAACTCAGGTGTGATCATCTACTATGCAAAACAAGCATTGGGATTTCTGCCGAATGGGATGTCTGTGTTTGGGGGATGGGTATCTGCCCACACACTGCTGATTGGAGTGGATTGTTGGGGGCAGTATAAGTGTTTTACTATTTATATGTGGAATCAATCATTGTATGCTTGACAAAGGCTGAGGACAGCCGAAACGTTGCATTATCTGTTTGCACATATGCTTTGAAATACTACAATAAAGGAGATCGTTGGAGATGCTGCTGTAGCATCATTTTTTTTACAATTGTTACAATTGTTCTGTGTCCACGTGGGATCCGTGGTATTGGATACAGCTCTAGGATACCGTTGTGTGCTGCTTCTATTCACCTTGATTTACTATATACTGGAGTATGTGACTGTAAATAATATTATAAGTGATAACCAACATGGGTTTACCAAAGGCAGAAGTTGTCAGACTAACCTGATTTGTTTTTATGAGGAGGTGAGTAGTAGCCTGGACAGAGGGGCGGCTGTGGATGTAGTGTTTCTGGATTATGCAAAGGCTTTTGATACTGTCCCTCATAGACGTTTAATAGATAAAGTAAGGTCTATCGGCTTGGAAAGTATAGTTTGTAATTGGATTTAAAACTGGCTGAAGGACCGTGTCCAGAGAGTTGTGGTCAATGATTCCTATTCAGAATGGTCCCGGGTTTATAAGTGGTGTACCCCAAGGATCAGTTCTGGGTCCTCTATTATTTAACTTATTTATTAATGATATCGAGGACCGGATTAATAGCACCATTTCTATTTTTGCAGATGACACCAAGCTATGTAGTACTGTACAGTCTATGGAAGATGTCCATAAACTACAAGCTGACTTGAGCACTCTGAGTGATTGGGCATCAACTTGGCAAATGAGGTTCAATGTGGATAAATGTAAAGTTATGCATCTTGGTAGTAATAATCTCCGTGCTTCATATGTCCTAGGTGATGTAACACTGGGAGAGTCACTTATAGAGAAGGATTTGGGTGTCCTTGTAGATGGTAGATTAAATAAGAGCATATAATGTCAATCAGCTGTTTCTAAGGCTATCAGGATATTGTCATGCATTAAACGAAGCATGGACTCGCGGGGCAGGGATGTAATATTACCACTTTACAAAGCATTGGTGCGGCCTCATCTGGAATATGCAGTTCTGGGCACAAGTCCATAGAAAGGACGCATTGCAGGTGGAAAAAGTACAAAGAAGAGCGATTAAACTGATTAGGGGCATGGAGGGTCTTAGTTATGAAGAAAGATTAAAATAATTGAATTTATTTAGTCTTGAGAAGAGATGTCTAAGGGGGGACATGATTAACCTATAAATACATACAGGGAGTGCAGAATTATTAGGCAAGTTGTATTTTTGAGGATTCATTTTATTATTGAACAACAACCATGTTCTCAATGAACCCAAAAAACTCATTAATATCAAAGCTGAATATTTTTGGAAGTAGTTTTTAGTTTGTTTTTAGTTTTAGCTATTTTAGGGGGATATCTGTGTGTGCAGGTGACTATTACTGTGCATAATTATTAGGCAACTTAACAAAAAACAAATATATACCCATTTCAATTATTTATTTTTACCAGTGAAACCAATATAACATCTCAACATTCACAAATATACATTTCTGACATTCAAAAACAAAACAAAAACAAATCAGTGACCAATATAGCCACCTTTCTTTGCAAGGACACTCAAAAGCCTGCCATCCATGGATTCTGTCAGTGTTTTGATCTGTTCACCATCAACATTGCGTGCAGCAGCAACCACAGCCTCCCAGACACTGATCAGAGAGGTGTACTGTTTTCCCTCCTTGTAAATCTCACATTTGATGATGGACCACAGGTTCTGAATAGGGTTCAGATCAGGTGAACAAGGAGGCCATGTCATTAGATTTTCTTCTTTCATACCCTTTCTTGCCAGCCACGCTGTGGAGTACTTGGACGCATGTGATGGAGCATTGTCCTTCATGAAAATCATGTTTTTCTTGAAGGATGCAGACTTCTTCCTGTACCACTGCTTGAAGAAGGTGTCTTCCAGAAACTGGCAGTAGGACTGGGAGTTGAGCTTGACTCCATCCTCAACCCGAAAAGGCCCCACAAGCTCATCTTTGATGATACCAGCCCAAACCAGTACTCCACCTCCACCTTGCTGGCGTCTGAGTCGGACTGGAGCTCTCTGCCCTTTACCAATCCAGTCACGGGCCCATCCATCTGGCCCATCAAGACTCACTCTCATTTCATCAGTCCATAAAACCTTAGAAAAATCAGTCTTGAGATATTTCTTGGCCCAGTCTTGACGTTTCAGCTTGTGTGTCTTGTTCAGTGGTGGTCGTCTTTCAGCCTTTCTTACCTTGGCCATGTCTCTGAGTATTGCACACCTTGTGCTTTTGGGCACTCCAGTGATGTTGCAGCTCTGAAATATGGCCAAACTGGTGGCAAGTGGCATCTTGGCAGCTGCACGCTTGACTTTTCTCAGTTCATGGGCAGTTATTTTGCGCCTTGGTTTTTCCACACGCTTCTTGCGACCCTGTTGACTATTTTGAATGAAACGCTTGATTGTTCGATGATCACGCTTCAGAAGCTTTGCAATTTTAAGAGTGCTGCATCCCTCTGCAAGATATCTCACTATTTTTGACTTTTCTGAGCCTGTCAAGTCCTTCTTTTGACCCATTTTGCCAAAGGAAAGGAAGTTGCCTAATAATTATGCACACCTAATATAGGGTGTTGATGTCATTAGACCACACCCCTTCTCATTACAGAGATGCACATCACCTAATATGCTTAATTGGTAGTAGGCTTTCGAGCCTATACAGCTTGGAGTAAGACAACATGCATAAAGAGGATGATGTGGTCAAAATACTTATTTGCCTAATAATTCTGCACGCAGTGTATAAATGGGCCATACAAAAAATATTGTGAAAAGCTATTCCATGTAAAATGCCCTCAACAGACAAGGGGGCACTGCCTCCAACTGGAGAAGAAAAATTTCAGTCTCCAGAAGCGTCAAAGCTTCTTTACAGTAAGAACTGTGAATCTTTGGAATAGACTTCCTCAGGACGTGGTTACAGCAAGAACAGTGGACAGTTTTAAAAACGGTTTAGATGTATTCTTAAAAGTAAACAACATTAAGGGTCCATTCACACGTCCGTGGTGTGTTGCGGACCCGCAAATTGCAGCTGCGGACAAGAATAGGACATGTTCTATCTTTTGCGGAGCTGCGGACTGGAAGTTCGGGGCCGAAACCCGGAAGTTCGGGGCCGCGCTCCGCAAAGTGTACCCTCCACTTCACGTCCGGGCCCATAGAGAATGAATGGGTCCGCACCCGTTCCGCAAAATTGCGGAACGGGTGCGGACCCTTTTGCGGATGTGTGAATGGACCCTAATGCTTATGAAAACTTGTAGAAATCTTAATCTCCTTCCTTCTGGGATTCGTGTCTTCCCCTTTCCCTTGGTTGAACTTGATGGACTTATGTCTTTTTTCAACCGTATCAACTACTGTATGTAACTATGAAGGAACTTGCCAAGGAGATTGCCAAGCTGAGAGGCGCCAGTGAAATTAGTAAAGGCCACGCTCGAGGCTCCAGAAATAATATATCCAAGCCTCACTAGTGCCGGAGGTATGACCAACAATGATATTTTGCCAGGGAATGATAGGCTCCAAGGAGCCACAATTAATGTAAGGCTCCTATCACATGAAAGGAAAATGTGAGGGTCGTTTAGCAGGAGCCCTTATTAAAGACTCTGTAGGGCTTTTAACCACGCTCACTAGGCACTGTTTACTAGAACAGACCACTCAGCAGGAATGCTTGAATGTCACCCGTGCATTAGAACAAGAGCAAGCTGACGTGGCCATGATGGTGTAAAAAAGGTTGAGGTCCTTTAATCTATCTTTCATCAATCCAATTAAACCAACATTTTGGCTATACTTTAGCCTTTTTCAAGCATACATACAACAATGGTGCTCGAGTTTAAATACCCATGTGATGTGATGTCATAATCGTGACACAGGAAGTTCATCTCTAAGCACAAGGTGAAAATCTACTATGTGATATGCATAACAATACTCTGCATGTACCATATATACATACATACATACATACATTTATAACATAATGAATATTAGTATAACTCTAGATTGTACTACGCATGTCTGTTAAACCCAATGGTGTTCATCCCCTAGAGTGGGAGATTCAGTATAGCGCTAATTGTACATGCTCCATAGCTCAGGGCGGAAGCTTATGGTCTACATCTCATGTACTGTACCTTGTATTTTGCATGCCTAGGGATGTTACTTCCGCATGCATTGCCACAGTGTTGACCGCGCATGCCCTGCACACTTCATACCCCGCGTGCCCACGGATATTACCTCCTTTTGTTTATGCCCTGTGAAAATGTTGCCAGGGCAAACCGACGCTACCATATGTGCACAGCAAAATAAGCTGGGAGTATGTCGGGAACTTAGAAATAGGTGCAAGGAGGACCCAGTAAGACAAACCAGGAGAATATAAAGGACTAAATAAAGTGTATCAATAGTCAGAGCTCCAAAGGGGGGACATTGTCATGCCTAGTCGAGAGACAAACTAATTTATATTATGTACATGGTAATAACTAATGCTAATATATTTTGGAGATCTCACGCAGGTTTAAGCAAATATAATCATGTCTTATTAGTGACTGTACCGCAACCATCTCATACTCTGACACAATAACATGACAGGATATATCTCGAAACTCTGGGTATGTGTATCAGGTATTGTTATCTTACCACTCCTATTTCCGTCAGTGAGAGTGAAAAAGTCAAATGACACAATTTTGTACTAAGGCACCTAGTGTAAAAATACTAATCAATATCAGACATATACATCTAGAGGAACAGAGCCAGAGAGAAGTCAATATTCATGCCATTGGGGTATAATGCATCAAGCTCATAAATCCATTTAAGTTCCTTTTGTTTAAGCAGTTTTTCGCTGTCACCTCGTCGCCTAAGTGGAGGGTGATGATCAATTATCCTGAACCACAATTGGCTCACATTATGTTGGAGGCCAAAGAAATGTTTCGGTACTGGTAATTCTAGAGCTTTCGTGCACATCTTCAATTTGTGCTGTCGTAGTCTCTCCAACATACAGTAGTTCACAGGGACACTGAATAGTGTACACAACAAAACTAGTCTGACATGTATAGCATCCTTTAATTCAGTAGGTTTTCCCTGTTCTAAGATGTGTGAATGTGTTACCCTCTGGATCGAATTGTAGTGACAACAGTTTGGACACAGAAAATTACCCTTATTGCAGAAAAAAACGGGTTGCATAGTTCTGGTCGCTGAACCAATGTGTGATTTAACCTATTCATCACGTAGGTTATTGGGTTGTTTATATACCATGGGGGTGTCTGTAAATCAACAACCGGTGGGGTACCTCTTCTCACAATATCCCAGTTCTTTCTAAGTATATTACAAACTTCTTTACTCACATTGCTGTAAGTAGTGACAAACGGTATCCTGGTTATAGTCCTATCATGGTCCATCCTCAATGGGTTAGTCCTTAATTCACCAGTTGCCCTTTGTATACATCTGTCAAGAATTTTAGCAGTAAAACTTCTCTGCTTAAACTTCCTTGACATCTCATATAATCTTGTGTTGCAGATATCTCTGTCACTCACTATTCTTTTTATCCTCATGAACTGTGACTTAGGTAATGATTCCACCATAGACCTTGGATGACAACTCCAAAAATGTAGCAAACTATTAGAATAAGACATATACAGTCCATTTTTAATACAAAATTGCATTACAAAATGATTATACTTTATTTCCCCAACACACCAGCTCCCCCCATACTCTTGCGATGCGTCTCCAATCCCTCTATCACTCAACAAAACACAAGAGAGAGGAAAATGAACAGCTAAAATGGGAAGAAGAAAAAGAAGAAAGGTGAAGTCAAACAGAAATCAAACATAGAAACGAGGGGAGGAGGTTTAACACCTCCAAGCCTCCCATATCCTTGTCCACTTCTCTTGAGCATTTCTTTAGTTATAAAGAATATTTTCATAGTTTTTTACCTTATTAACTAAATTTATCCATGTGTACAGCTCTGGAACATATCGTGAAAACCATACCCGAGTAATCAGGAGTCTAGCCAAAAACAATTTTCTACCTAAAAAAATCTTCTTATATTTATGGGTAGTTAACTTAGACAAATCACTCAGTATCCAATATTCTACCATAAAAGGAATCTGCAATCTCAATTTATGAATAAGAAAATTATTAATGGCACTCCAGTATTTTTAGTTTTAGGCAAGACCAAAGCATATGCAGATAATCTGCATCAGGTTGATCACACAGTGGACACTTAGAACTATCTCTTAACCCACATTTATTAAGCCATAATCTATGCAAAATATAGAATTGTACCAAAATGTGATTAAAGTTGTGAGATATAGAACCTAAATTCACAAAAATGTTTCCCCATCCTTCTAATTGAATACCTGGGCACTCAACTGTCCAGGCCCTTTATCCTGGTAATTGTATTATAATAAATAGTGCATTAAGTAGTAGTTTATAAATATGTGCAATCTTAGCTCTCCATTCTAAATTCACTATTAAATCATTTACAAAAGTAGAAGTGTCTATCTCAAAAAGTGATTTATCCTTTACACTAGAAAGTGCAGATCGCAACTGAAAGTATCTAAACCACAAAAAATTATCCAAGGTCTCCCTTTTTGCTAACTCCGAAAACAATATTATCTCGCTATTCTTCACCACCCGTGTAACATATAAAATGTAATTTTTTTGCCCAAACTGATCTGCGGCAATTCCATCTAAAGCCTGTAGATGAGAACTATACCAAAGAGGGGTGCATTGGAGCGATCCTTTTATCTTAAACCATGATCTAATAGTGTCCCAAGAGTTGGATAACAACTTTCTAGCCTCTTTGTACTCCTGTTCCACATTATTCAATTGCCCAGATTCTAATAAGGTAAATATATTGTTATACGGGGATCTCCTCACCAAAGTCATACATAATGCTCTTTTCTCCCATTCACGATATAATCATAACTGCCCAGCTATAAAATAGCCCCTGAAGTAGGGAAGATTCAAACCCCCTTGCTCCAGCAGCCTATATGAATATTCCAATTTAATCCTTACCCGCTTTCTTCCCCACAACAAATCATTAATCAATCTCTCCATAAGTTTAAAAAACTTATCCTCTATCCATATAGGTGAATTCCTAAGGATATAGAGGATTTGGGGTAGGATCAATTCACCATCCTAACCAGGGATACTTTGTCAGCTCTAGATAAAGGAAGTCGCAGCCAGACCCCAATTTTTAACCTCAGTTTGGTCAGCAATGGGATCAGGTTAAGCTGTAAAAAATCTTCAATCCTGGGGGATATAAGCATACCCAGATATTGAAAAGAATCAGAGACATTCAACTTACTCAGGAGTCCCTCACTAGAAGGTACAAAGGTATCCACTGGCATAAGAGTAGTTTTTGACCAATTTATATCTAGGCCTGAGACCTTGCCAAAGGAGTTAACTATTCAGAGGAGTCTTGGAAGAGTTGTATTAGTATGATCTATAAAAAATAAAACATAATCCGCATATAAAGAAATACGATCCTCTATCCCTAAAGCTCCAAACCCGTTAATTTTAGTGTCCTGCCTAACCGCCAAGGCTAAGGGCTCAATATAGATATCAAATAACAGTGGGGATAATGGGCAACATTGGCGAGTACCCCTATTCAAAGTAAATCTAGATGTCAAACTTCCATTAATTTTCAGTCTCGCCAATTGAGATCTATAAAGCAATTTAATCATATCTATAAATCTATCTCCAAATCCCATCCTGCCCAAAACCTTCCAGAGGAATCTCCACTCCACCCTGTCAAAATCCTTAAAGGCATCCAAGGACAAGATGGAGCGAGAGACCCCCCCCCCCAGGCAACTGAATATTCGTAAATGGGTGATGTAGGTTATGATGAGTGCCCTTATTCGGAATAAACCCATTCTGGTAAGGGTGTATGATTGAAGGGATAACCTTAGAGAGCGTTGTAGCCAGGATCCTTGAGAGAAGCTTCACATTCGTATTTAATAATGATATAGGTCTATATGACCCCAAATCTAGGGGTCCTTACCTTTTTTCGAAATTAATATTATTACAGCCTCTGTCATTGACTCGGTAGACTCCCATCCTCCAATGACTCATCAAATACCTTTAGCAGCCTAGGAAAAATAACTTCCCTATATTTACGGTAAAATTCATATGGAAACCTATCTGATCCAGGGGAGGAGTTACCAGAGCATGCTTTAATTGCCGCTTCCAGTAGAGATGTCGTGAACACAAAATTTTCCGTTCGCGAGTGGCGAACGTGAATTTCCGCAATTGTTCGCGAACGGGCGAACCGCCATAGACTTCAATAGGCAGGTGAATTTTAAAACCCACAGGGACTCTTTCTGGCCACAATAGTGATGGAAAAGTTGTTTCAAGGGGACTAACACCTGGACTGTGGCATGCCGGAGGGGGATCCATGGCAAAACTCCCATGGAAAATTACGTAGTTGACGCAGAGTGTGGTAAGTTGAATTCGCAATGCGATTAATATAACAAGCATTAATCGCATTGCGAATTCAACTTAGAGCTAAGTTCCTAATGGTTGTATTGCTAGAATTGACAAATATAACGAATATAGCACTATATTCTCAATCTTCGTTATATTCTAGCAATACAACCATTAGGAACCCAGCTCTAAGTTGAATTCGCAATGCAATTAATATAACCTGTATTAGTCGCATTGCGATTACAACTTAGATCTGAGTTCCTAATGGTTGTATTGCTAGAATTGCCGAATATAACGAATATAGCACTATATTCTCAATCTTCGTTATATTCTAGCAATACAACCATTAGGAACCCAGCTCTAAGTTGAATTCGCAATGCGATTAATATAACCTGTATTAATCGCATTGCGATTACAACTTAGATCTGAGTTCCTAATGGTTGTATTGCTAGAATTGACGAATATAACCAATTATAGCACTATATTCTCAATCTTCGTTATATTCTAGCAATACACAAAATTGTACTTAGTGAACAAATGTACTTAGTGAACAACTCCAAGAATTTGCGAAAGAGTATTTAAACTAGGAAGGGGGGGCAAAAGAGTGAAAATAAAAGAGTCCAATTGCCCCCCCGAAACAATGCCAGAACAGGTCAGAAGCACAGAGGTTAAGAAATGATAAGCTCAGAGTCCTGTCTACAAATGCTCGCAGTTTAGGTAAAAAAATCAATGAACTTGGGTCAATAATGGCATCTGAGAATGTAGATTTAGTGGCTGTTACGGAGACATGGTTTAATGAAAGAAATGACTGAGACATAACCATACCAGGGTACTCTTTATACAGAAGAGACAGAGAAGGCAAGAAAGGAGGAGGAGTGGCCCTGTATGTGAAAGATAGCATTAAATCTAACCTAATACAAGTTGGTGAGGCCAACATAGAGTCAGTTTGGGTTACGTTGCAGTTTGCTAACCATGCAGTAACTCGTGTAGGTGTGATATATAGACCACCTGGTCAAGTTAAAGAACTAGATGATCTACTAGTTGAAGAAATAGCTAAAATGACAATGAAAGGAGAAGTTATCATTATGGGAGATTTCAATCTTCCAGATATAAACTGGAAAACCAAAATAGCAAGTTCTACCAGGAGTACAGATATTCTAAATTCCCTAATGGGGTTATCTCTACAACAAGTGGTTGAGGAGCCAACCCGGAGGGAGGCCATTTTGGATTTGGTATTCACAAATGGGGATTCGGTATATGATGTCATTGTAGGCGAAACCTTGGGATCTAGTGATCACCAGTCAGTGTGGTTTAATATAAGAACTGTGAAAGAGTCCCACCACACAAAAACAAAAGTTTTAGATTTTAGAAAAACAGACTTTTCAAAAATGAAATTAGTCATAAATGAGTCCTTATCAGACTGGAACGGATTACATGGAGTCCAGGAAAAAGGTGCATTATTGAAGGCAACAGAAAATTTCATTCGACTTGTCAGTAAAAGCAAAAAAAGGAAGAGACCACTGTGGTACTCAGCAGAAGTGGCCCAAATCATTAAAAATAAAAAGCTAGCATTTTGTAATTATAAAAAAACCCAGAGCAATGAAGATAAGGAAATCTACAAGATTAGGCAGAGAGAGGCCAAGCAAGTTATAAGAACTTCTAAAGCGCAGGCAGAAGAAAAACTAGCTCAGTCTATGAAAAAAGGGGATAAGACATTCTTCATATATATAAATGAAAAAAGGAAATTAAAACAAGGAATAACTAAATTAAAAACAAAGGACGGAAGGTATGTAGAAGAGAATAAAGGGCTAGCCGACTGCCTTAATGAATACTTCTGTTCAGTTTTTACAAAAGAAAAAGGAGAAGGACCTCCACTAGAAAGGATGACTAATAAATCATTTGATGCATGTATCTTTACAGAGGAAGATGTTCTAAGTTTGCTGTCTAAGGTGAAGACAAATAAGTCACAGGGGCCTGATGAGATACACCCAAAATTATTAAAAGAGCTTAGTGGTGAGCTGGCAAAACCGCTAACAGATTTATTTAACCAATCATTAGTAACAGGAGTCGTCCCGGAAGATTGGAAATTGGCAAATGTCGTGCCCATTCACAAGAAAGGTAGTAGGGAGGAATCGAGCAACTATAGACCAGTGAGTCTGACATCAATAGTAGGCAAATTAATGGAAACCCTATTAAAGGATAGGATTGTGGAACATCTAAAATCCCATGGATTGCAAGATGAAAAACAACATGGGTTTACTTCAGGGAGATCATGTCAAACAAATCTTATAGATTTTTTTGACTGGGTGACTAAAATAATAGACGGTGGAGGTGCAGTAGACATCGCATATCTAGATTTTAGTAAGGCTTTTGACACTGTCCCACATAGAAGACTTATCAATAAACTGCAGTCATTGAGCATGGACTCCCATATTGTTGAGTGGATTAGGCAGTGGCTGAGTGACAGACAGCAGAGGGTTGTAGTCAATGGAGAACATTCAAAACAAGGTCATGTTACCAGTGGGGTTCCACAGGGATCTGTACTGGGACCAATTTTGTTTAATATCTTCATAAGTGATATTGCAAAAGGCCTCGATGGTAAGGTTTGTCTTTTTGCTGATGACACAAAGATATGTAACAGGGTTGATGTTCCTGGAGGGAAACGCCAAATGGAAAAGGATTTAGGAAAACTAGAAGAATGGTCAGAACTCTGGCAACTGAAATTTAATGTGGATAAGTGCAAGATAATGCACCTGGGGCGTAAAAACCCAAGGGCAGAATATAGAATATTTGACACAGTCCTGACCTCAGTATCTGAGGAAAGGGATTTAGGAATAATTATTTCAGAAGACTTAAAGGTGGGAAGACAATGTAATAGAGCAGCACGAAATGCCAGCAGAATGCTTGGATGTATAGGGAGAGGTATAAGCAGTAGAAAGAGTGAAGTGCTTATGCCGCTGTACAGAACACTGGTGAGACCTCACTTGGAGTATTGTGCGCAGTACTGGAGGCCATATCTCCAGAAGGATATAGATACTCTAGAGAGAGTTCAGAGAAGAGCTACTAAACTAGTACATGGATTGCAGGATATAACTTACCAGGAAAGGTTAAAGGACCTTAACATGTATAGCTTGGAAGAAAGAAGAGACAGAGGGGATATGATAGAAACTTTTAAATACATAAAGGGAATCAACTCGGTAAAGGAGGAGAGCATATTTAAAAGAAGAAAAACTACCACAAGAGGACACAGTTTTAAATTAGAGGGGCAAAGGTTTAAAAGTAATATAAGGAAGTATTACTTTACTGAGAGAGTAGTGGATGCATGGAATAGCCTTCCTGCAGAAGTGGTAGCTGCAAATACAGTGAAGGGGTTTAAGCATGCATGGGATAGGCATAAGGCTATCCTTCATATAAGATAGGGCCAGGGACTATTCATAGGATTCAGATATATTGGGCAGACTAGATGGGTCAAATGGTTCTTATCTGCCGACACATTCTATGTTTCTATGTAATACAACCATTAGGAACCCAGCTCTAAGTTGAATTCGCAATGCGATTAATATAACCTGTATTAATCGCATTGCGATTACAACTTAGTCAAATTTGTGACACTGCAGCTTCAGAATGAATCTAAGATGGATGCTGTCCTTGCTTTTTGATAGGAGGTGGGAGGGTCTGGGAGGGAGGGTATGCTGATTGGCTGGAAAGTGTCTGCTGACTGTGAGGTACAGGGTCAAAGTTTGCTCAATGATGATGTATAGGGGGCGGACTGAACATCGCATATGTTCGCCCGCTGCGGCGAACGCGAACAAGCTATGTTCGCCGGGAACTGTTCGCGGGCGAATAGTTCGGGACATCTCTAGCTTCCAGTTCCTGTATAGAAAAATCCGCCTCAAGGGAATCCCTTTGGATGTCAGTAATGGTTGGAAAAGAGATGGCATTCAAATAGGAATCCATCATTTCATCCGAAATATTACTATCTGCTTTATATAGGTCTGAAAAGAGGTTCAGAAAAGCGCCCTTTATAAGATCCAGAAAATTAACTATTTTACCCTCTGGTAAATGGATGTTGCCTATCTGTTTTTTATTATCCCGATTAGAAATCACTCTCGAGAGGAGTTTGCCCGGATGCCCTGATTCAGTAAAATATTTTTGGCCCCTGAAGCATAGCCTCTGTTAAGCCTTCTCAAGCAGAAAGTCAGAATAAGCTTGGGTAGCCTTTTGCATATTTTTTCTATTTTCATCAGTCTTATTCCTGAAAAAAGAGTATGTAGCTGATGTCGCTGCTTCTTTTAAGGTCTTCTCATTGATACCTTATCATTTCCTTAGATTAGCAATATTACTGGCAAAAATCCCCCTCATGAATGCCTTAAACGCATCCCAGAGTACCTGTGGTTTAGTCGAGTTGTAATTAGTATCCCAAAAACGCACCATCTCCTGTTGTATTAATTTGTGATTCTCCATTACTGACAACCAATGTGGGCTTAGTCTAAATGGGGGTTTTGCCATATCGTCATCGTGGGCCATACAGAGCTCGAGAGACAGAGGTACATGGTCTGGATGAGACCTTGCCTCATATTTCATCCATTTTACATACCTCATATATTTTTCATTTATTAAGGCAAGATCTATCCTCGACATAAATTTTCCGGATTTACTTATGCAGGAGTAATCTCTTCTCCCATGTCCTAGCCATCCCCAAACATCCCCAAAACCAAATTCCTGATATATGGCCATTTCCCCGCCCATTGAGATCCTGGTCTGTAGTAGGATTAATGACGCAGTTAAAATCCACAATAACTAATGAGGGGCATTCAGGTCATTGTTCCATAAAAATTAACAAGGAATTAAGCACATTTAGGGAAAAAGGGGGTGGGATATAAATAAAAGATAGACTACATAGTTTCCCAGCAAGTTTACAATACAAAAAAACAAATCCCCCCTGCTTATCAACAGAGGATGCCTCACAGACAAAGTCAATCGCAGTTTGAATAAAAACTGTCACTCCTCTGGAGTAGCTAGTAAAGGTGGAATGATATGTCTGTGCAGCCGCATCGCAACCCTCCCCAAAAATCAGATCCACCCCCCCAATCCACTTGATCCGCCACATTCTGCAACAGATCTTTCAACTAAGACCATCCCTCCCCCTCTCACTACCACATAACCCCACAAGTACTACCAATCAAGAAATGGAAAATAAAAGTCAATTCATCGCAAGGTCCAGAGTATCAAAGAAATTAGTTCCATCATTAAAAATCATCCGAAATTTCGCTGGATAGACAAATGAATACTTGATATCCTTTTCCTGTAAACGTTTTTTAATCACAGTAAAAGTAGGTATCTTTTTTTGAATCTCCTTGGAAAAAATCAGGAAAAAAAGCCAGTTTATTCCCGTGATCTAGAATAGGAGAACACTACCTTGCCCTACTCAATAACATATCTCTGTCCCGCAAGACTAATATCTTCACCAGGAGTGTCCATGGCTGCCTCCCAGATATTGATTTACCTTTGGGGACCCGGTGTGCCCTTTCAACTAGAAACAAGGGAGAGTAATGTTCTTTTCCAAACTTCTCCAGAATCAACATTTGTATCATTTGAGCAGGATTTTATTCTTCAGCACCCTCGGGTAACCCCAGGATTCTCACGTTACAACTTCTTGACCTGTCCTCTAAGTCTACAACTTTTTTTCTAAGCATGTTAAGATCCGCCTTTAGGGTAGAGATTTCAGTTTTTGATGTTTTAAATTCATTCTGTAAGGCGCTCACAGACTTTCCTACAGCATTAACTCTGTCCCGAATCTTTGATACATCATCCCTTATCAGGGCTACATCAGACTGGATTGAGCTGAGCTGCATTGACATGTAATATATTAGTTCCCCATTTTTTTTTAACTGCCAGCAATATTTTTTTTAGAGGGGAAGATTCAACATTGGATAATTCTCCTTCCTCCATTCTCTCCATCCCATCAGCTTGGGGGAATTCATTTAATGTTTCATCCACCGTAGTTGCAGAATTGTTATTTCTTTTAAAGTTAGTATCCTGCAGCCCTTTTTGTCCTTCTCTCGTGATAATCTTTGGGGAATTCAAAAACTGATAAATTTTATCACGGTCGGCGTGGCTATCACATACGTGACACAGAGGGAGGGAACGAGGAAGGCCCTGCCCAAGTGAGAGGGAAGATGGTGACCCCTGACTCACCTGGCAGCTGGCACCTGGCTGCCCTGACGTCCCTAGACGGGTTCCTCACCCGTACGCCGATCACGTGCCTAAAGCCCTGGCTTTCCCTGAGCTGAGCCCTAGGTAGTGAACAGGGCGATGGGAACACTAGTCCGCACCACTAACTCTAAGGGAAAACACCAAGGGGAGGACAGACAACACAGACTCAACATATATTCCCAGGTGGGCGACAACAAGAGACAACAATAAGCCAAACAGGGATCCGGAGGGTAGCACACAGGAACAACAACCAGGATTAACCACTCCAGTGGGTCAGTATAGATGTCCAGGCAGGAAGCTCTATAACTGGCAACTAGAGAAGTGTGAGGGGAGAATATAAGGAGGTAGGGAGTGGCAGACAAGAAACAGCTGAGGAGGAGAAGCTACGGATCCCTGAGAGAGACAAAAAGGATAGCAAGGCAAACACAGAAAACAATAACTAAGAAACACCGTGATCTTTAGATATAGAGCGCGCAGCCACCCGCTGCGACTTCCTGACCCCGGGTATAACGGAGTCAGACGTGGCTCTTGATACCCTCGTGACAGTACCCCCCCTTTCACGAGGGGCCTCCGGACACTCAGGACCAGGTCTCTCCGGATGAGAGGCATGGAAAGTCTGAATTAACCTGTTGGCGTTTACCTCTGACGCTGGAACCCACATTCTTTCCTCGGGACCGTAACCCCTCCAATGCACCAGATACTGAAGAGAGCGGCGGACCCGACGAGAATCAACAATTCTGGCTATTTGAAACTCCAGATTACCATCCACAATAACAGGAGGAGGTGGCAGCGGCGATGGTTCTAGAGGTGGAACATACTTCTTGAGTAACGATTTATGGAAGACGTTATGGATCTTAAAAGTCTGAAGTAGCTCCAGGCGAAAAGCCACAGGGTTAATGACGGCTACTATTTTATAGGGACCAATGAACCTAGGACCCAATTTCCAAGAGGGAACCTTCAACTTAATATTCCTAGTAGACAACCACACATAGTCATTCACTCCTAGGTCCGGACCTGGCGACCGTTTCTTATCGGCCATGCATTTATATTTACCACTCATCTTTTTCAAGTTAACTTGCACCTTCTGCCATACCGATGAAAGAGATGAAGAAAACCTTTCCTCTTCGGGAACCCCAGAAGACCCCCCTCTTTGAAAGTACAAAATTGGGGATGAAAACCGTATGCACCAAGGAATGGTGACTTGCCAGTGGACTCCTGATAATGATTATTTATGGCAAACTCAGCTAACGGTAAATATGATGACCACAACTCTTGATTTTCAGACACAAAACACCTTAAATATGTTTCTAGGTTTTGGTTGGTACGCTCAGTCTGTCCATTCGACTGAGGATGGAAAGCTGAGGAAAAGGACAAGTGAACCCCCAAACGGGAACAAAAAGCTTTCCAAAACTTAGAAATAAACTGGGTTCCCCGATCCGAAACCACATCGGAAGGGACCCCGTGAAGCTTCACGATTTCACTGATAAACACCTGAGCGAGAGTTTTAGCATTAGGAAGTGCGGGTAGCGCAATAAAGTGTACCATTTTGCTAAACCTGTCAACTACTACCAAGATAACTGTTTTACCCGCCGACAACGGTAAGTCAGTGATGAAATCCATTGACAGATGTGTCCATGGCCTATTGGGAATGAAAAGTGGCAATAAAGACCCTGCTGGACGTGTATGAGAGACTTTCGCGCATGCACAAGTAGAACAAGTAGACACGAAATCCATTACATCCTGACGCAACCTTGGCCACCAAAAACGACGAGATAAAAGCTCCAAGGTTGCTTTACTACCCGGGTGTCCAGCAAGTGCCGAATTATGATGTTCTTTTAATAATTCAAGACGCAGGTTTAACGGTACAAACAATTTCTCTGAGGGGCAAGAGGCCGGGGCGTCCCCCTGAGCCTCTAACACCTTTCCCTCTAGAACAGAGTGTACAGCAGAGACAACCACTCCTCTTTGTAAAATAGGCACCGGATCACAAACATTACCCCCTCCAGGGAAACTACGAGATAATGCGTCTGCCTTGGTATTTTTTGCCCCAGGACGATAGGTGATTACAAAGTTAAATCTGGTAAAGAATAGCGACCACCTAGCTTGTCTAGGGGTGAGACGTTTAGCCGATTCTAGGTATAGAAGGTTCTTGTGATCCGTAATCACCGTGACGGGGTGGATTGCTCCCTCTAAGAAGTGACGCCACTCTTCAAGCGCCAGTTTAATCGTCAAAAGTTCCCTATTTCCAATATCATAATTCTTCTCCGCAGAAGATAATTTTTTGGAAAAGAAAGCGCAAGGACGCCATTTGCCAGGAGACGGACCCTGAGACAATACAGCTCCCACCCCCACCTCTGACGCATCTACCTCGACAATAAAAGGCTGGGAGACATCAGGTTGAATTAGAACAGGTGCCGAGGTAAACCTCTCCTTTAGAGAGGAAAATGCATCTTTAGCGGCGTCAGACCATTTGGAAAAATCCGTCCCCTTCCTAGTCATGTCGGTAAGGGGTTTAACGATCACTGAATAATTTTTAATGAACTTTCTATAGAAATTAGCGAAACCCAAAAACCGTTGTAGGGCTTTAAGGTTCTCAGGAAGATCCCAATCTAAAATTGCCTGGACCTTCCCAGGATCCATGCGGAAACCTGAAGCAGATAATAGATATCCCAGGAACTGTAATTCCTGAACAGCGAAGACACATTTTTCAATTTTCGCATATAATTTATTCGTCCGTAGGACCTGCAGTACTTGCCTGACATGCACCTCATGTGTTTTCAGATCAGCCGAATAAATTAAGATATCATCTAGGTATATGACTACAAACCTGCCGATTAGATGACTAAAAATATCATTCACGAAATGTTGGAAGACAGCAGGGGCATTGGTCAGACCGAAAGGCATAACTAGATTTTCATAATGCCCCTCAGGGGTGTTAAAAGCTGTCTTCCACTCATCCCCTTCCCTGATACGAATCAGATTGTAGGCCCCCCTAAGATCAAGTTTGGAGAACCACTTAGCACCCGCAATCTGATTAAAAAGGTCAGGAATGAGAGGAAGAGGGTATGGGTCACGGATGGTTATCTGGTTTAACTCACGGAAATCTAAGCAAGGACGCAGGCCCCCATCTTTCTTTTTAACAAAGAAAAACCCTGCAGCCACGGGTGAAGAAGAGGGTCTGATGTGTCCCTTAGCCAGACTCTCGGAGATATAATCTTTCATGGCTTGTCTCTCGGGACCCGAAAGATTATACAACCTGGACTTGGGTAATTTTGCCCCGGGAATCAGGTTAACCGGGCAATCATAAGGACGATGAGGTGGTAGTTTCTGACAACCCTTTTCAGAAAAAACGTCCTCAAAGTCCGAAATAAATGTAGGTAGGGAAGCTATGGAGGCGATTAAGCAATTGTTATTTAAGCAATTCACTCTGCAATGCTCACTCCACTCCAATATCTCCCTGGCCTGCCAATCCACCACTGGATTGTGCGCTACCAACCAGGGAAGACCCAATACCACCGGAGAGGGAAGGCCCTCCAGAACGTAACATGCAAGACACTCATTATGGTGGTCCCCTACCCGAAGGTGTAAATTACGAACAATGTGGGTGAGGTTTCTCTGAGACAGAGGAGCAGAATCTATAGCGAATACGGGAATAGGTCTCTGCAGCGTACAGAGAGACAAACCCATAGTGCGGGCAAAATGGGCATCAATCAAGTTTACCCCTGCTCCACTGTCTAGAAAAACAGAAATAGACTCCGTCTTAACACCAAAAACAATGACCGCTGGTAACACAAATTGAGATGTTCGTATGGAGGAAACGTATACCCCCCGGCTGACATCCTCCGCACAGCCCGGGGTTAGTAGTTTTCCGACGGTCTTTTGTTTTTGAGAAAGGAGGGACAGACATTAATGAGGTGACCCCTCCCCCCACAGAAAAAACAAGCCCCCCCCCCTATGGCGAACCTCGGGAGGACGGACCTGACGAGAAGTTCCGCCTAGCTGCATAGGCTCATCTAAGTCAGTACAGGCTGACTGTTGCTTGGGAGAGGTAACCAATTGCTCAGGAATTTTCGATCTCTCCCTAAGACGTCTATCTATTCTGATAGAGAGGGACATAACAGCATCAAGGGAAAGGGGGGTCTCACACAGCGCCAGTGCATCCTTAACCCTTTCAGATAACCCAGAGAAGAACTGACTCCTGAGAGCCGGGTCGTTCCACTGAGTATCCGTAGCCCACCTACGGAACTCTGAGCAATATTCCTCTGCTGACCGATCTCCCTGTAGGAGTCTCCGTAACTTCGACTCAGCCAGGGCGACTCGGTCAGGGTCATCATATATGAGACCCAAAGCCCCAAAAAAGAGCCTGAGAACCAGGGGGTAACGGGAACGCCCAGGATTGCGGATCCCCCTGAAGCAGGGAAATGACAATCCCTACCCGCTGTTCTTCATGACCTGAGGAGTAAGGGCGCAACTTAAAATATAATTTGCAGGCCTCACGGAACGTCGCAAATTTGTCCCTTCCCCCAGAAAATCTGTCGGGAAGAGCAACCTTGGGTTCAGTGACAACCTGGTTACCCATAGCAACCGCTGGGGGTGCGGTCTGCTGCATTTGCTGCTGTTGTTGGAGAACAGACGCCTTCAATCCTGCCACCTCCAAAGACAGGCTTTGAAGCTGTTCTGCCAAGGCATCAATAGGATCCATATTGGATTCTAAGTAGAGAGAGAAAAAAAACAACAATTAAAAAAAAAAAAATTTTCTCAAAAAGTAAGGGCCAGTTATAATATCACGGTCGGCGTGGCTATCACATACGTGACACAGAGGGAGGGAACGAGGAAGGCCCTGCCCAAGTGAGAGGGAAGATGGTGACCCCTGACTCACCTGGCGGCTGGCACCTGGCTGCCCTGACGTCCCTAGACGGGTTCCTCACCCGTACGCCGATCACGTGCCTAAAGCCCTGGCTTTCCCTGAGCTGAGCCCTAGGTAGTGAACAGGGCGATGGGAACACTAGTCCGCACCACTAACTCTAAGGGAAAACACCAAGGGGAGGACAGACAACACAGACTCAACATATATTCCCAGGTGGGCGACAACAAGAGACAACAATAAGCCAAACAGGGATCCAGAGGGTAGCACACAGGAACAACAACCAGGATTAACCACTCCAGTGGGTCAGTATAGATGTCCAGGCAGGAAGCTCTATAACTGGCAACTAGAGAAGTGTGAGGGGAGAATATAAGGAGGTAGGGAGTGGCAGACAAGAAACAGCTGAGGAGGAGAAGCTACGGATCCCTGAGAGAGACAAAAAGGATAGCAAGGCAAACACAGAAAACAATAACTAAGAAACACTGTGATCTTTAGATATAGAGCGCGCAGCCACCCGCTGCGACTTCCTGACCCCGGGTATAACGGAGTCAGACGTGGCTCTTGATACCCTCGTGACAAATTTTTACCGATTCCACAGGTCTCTGGGCTGTCTTTGCCCCAGAAAAGTCAGCTGAGCGCCTATTTTGCTTAGGGCCCATTTTACATTTTTTTCCCCTTCCCCTCTTCCCCCTTCTTCTCCTTTTTCTTTTTTTTTCTTTCTTCTCTTATTCATTTTTGCCTTTCTTCTCCCACCTGTCTTGCTTTTTTTTGCTTTCTTTTCCCTTCCTTCTCTGCTGCCTCCTCTCCCACCCTTTTCTTCACTTTCGCTTTTTCCTTCTTTCCTATTTCAACTGCTTATATATTAATCGGTTATACAAAATGCCACCAGCACACAAAACCACAAAAAAACAAATCAAAAAAGGAAAAGTCTCACCAATCTCCTTATAGACGATCAGGGAGATGCAGCAGCTCAGGGAGGAGAAGCCGGCAGAGGAATCCTGGTGGAGGTCAAGCAGGGTTAGAGAAACCACAGCCGGAACACCTGTAGTAATATAATATATAAGATCCGGGAGATATTTTTGAGCAGAGGGTGGGAGGTCAAGGAATCCTTGGGAGGATTGAGGTAGGGAGGAATCCTCAGAGTCATGGTAAACTGTAACTCATTGTCAAATCCATTACATCCAAGGCTGGACTGGCCTACCGGGATACCGGGAAAATTCCTGTTAGGCCGGTAGCCTTGACTGCTGCACGGCCGGCTGAGGAGGTTCCTTGGCTGGTGTAACAAGTGCCACAAACACCACACACTGTAACAACTGCTGCCTTCTCTCACCTCCCGGCACCACCCTTACTACTGTGTCACAACTTGCATGCTTCTCATTTACAAGATTCAAATCCATCGAATCCCAGGCATAGTCATCTGTATTGCCCTCCTCAGGAGAGGGAGAGATGTGTCTGTTGGGATTCAAACCCACAACCTTCTGTATTAAAGGCAAAGCACTTACCCACACAGCTATAAAGCTGCATAGCCACTGACTGCAAAAATATGAGACTTCAACTGTAGACTCTGTTATAGCTGTTATAGCCAGTGTACATCTATACACATGACAGCTGCCCCGACACACCCAGCACTGCTTTATCTCTATATGACAGCTGCCCCAGCACATTCAGCTCTACTATATCTCTATATATGACAGCTGCCCCAGCACACCCAGCTCTGTTACATCTATACACATGACAGCTGCCCCTGCACACTCAGCTCTGCTATATCTATATATCTCTAAGTATTACTATACAGTAGATAGATATATAGAGATATAGCAGAGCTGAGTGTCCTGGGGCAGCTGTCATGTGTATAGATGTAGCAGAGCTGGGTGTGCTGAGGCAGCTATCATATATAGAGATATAGCAGAGATGGGTGCACTGGGGCAGCTGTCATGTGTTTAGATGTAGCAGAGCTGAGTGCACTGGGGCAGCTGTCATGTGTATAGATGTAGCAGATCTGGATGTGCTGGGGCTGCTATCATATATAGAGATATAGCAGAGCTGAGTGCGCTGGGGCAGCTGTCATGTGTATGGATGTACACTAGCTATCAAAGCTATAAACGAGTCTACAGTAGATGTCTCATATTTTTTTTAGCCCGTGGCTATGCAGTTCTTATAGCTGTGTGGTTAAGTGCCTTGCCTCTGATACAGAAGGTTGTGGGTTCGAGTCCCAGCAGAAACTTTTCTGAAATACACAAGCACTGACTCCATATATGGACATACAGCGCGGGACACAGGCCGGAAGATGCTGCATCGCTGTCATAGAGGTAAGTATAAGTTATTTTTTATGTTTTTTTAAATACCCGACTTTTGGGGGGGGGGGCGAGATGACACTATGATACTGGGACATGGGGATGGGAGGAGAGAGGCACTTGATACTAGCACATGATGGGGGGGCATCTATGGGGACACTTACTGGCACATTATTGGGGGCATTATGGGGGTCCCTTTTTACTAGCACATTATTGGGGGGCACTATGGGGGCATCTACTGAGGCCACAAAGAAGGGGTATTTTATATGGGGGGGGCTCTGTGTGGTACTAGTATTATCAGGGGGTTTATCTGTTTCTGCAGTATAGTATTGGGGAGCACAGCAGTACAGTATTGCATTTGTCAAACTGCAGAGACGAGAAATGGCTGAAAACTGGAGGTCTGATCTGAAGGTCTGAAAGTAGAAGATGAAGAAAGAGAACATCTACGTCAAAGAGACGTCACTGGATGTAAGAGGTATGTGCGCTGTATTACCCTGTATTTCCAATTTTTTTCGAATCCAAATCCGAATACTTTGTTAAAAGGACTTATTTTTTCATATTAAAAGAATATTGAGTTTGGATCACTTTGTTTCTTACACCGTTCACACAATTCTTGTGTACAGGATTCGAGATTCGAAAGATTCGAGAACCCTTTCGGATTCGAAATCGGATTCGAAAAAAATTGGATTCGTCCCACCTCTACTTTAAAGTAAAGTTCTTTGATTATTCTTAGTTCTGACCCAATTGGATGGGATAATGGTCTACTGTAGTGTTTTCCTACCAGGATGCCTCCAGCTGAATGCTTTCCCCTTTTATAAAGTAAATAATGACGCAAAGCTGTGGGGCCGGTATGCAACTTTTTCCAGGGCTGGTTTTTATCCCCAGTCCGGCCCTGATTACATCTGTTGAGGAAAGTCATCAGGGTATCCTCCGTCCCTGTCCACATAGCAAAAATGTTATCACTATAACACCATCAGCACATGATATGTCTCCAATGTTGCGATCTATGAACAAAATCTTGATCAACAAAGTTCATGGAAATGTTAGCAGCATACATCACGGTTCCATGGCATTGTTTGTAGAACAAACATGGAAGATCAATCCTAACAATTATAATTGGAAATTAAAGCATGCCATTCTATTATCTTTTGGATTTGGGGGGTACTATCTCTCCTTGGGGAGAGAGTGCCTTAATTGGCGTGAGGAGGCTTATAGGCCATACATGCTCCTCTGGAATTCTGGGAAGAAAGGGATGCAAATGAGCTCTGCACAAGCTCTGTCTCTAATGCCACCAGAAGTCAATGTTCAACCCTTCAAATAGACCTTGAGACATGACTTGGATATTAAATAAATGAAGGCGCTCTCTCCCCAAGGAGAGTTAGTACCCCACAAATCCTGACTTAGGCCTCTCATGAGGGGCAATCACCCCTGCTGTCTGTAGATGAGATGCTGGCTTATTTAATATCCAAGTCATGTCTCAAGGCCTATTTAAAGGGTTAAACATTGACTTATAGGATAGCTGTCTTAGATCTGGTGGCATTAGAAGCAGAGCTCGTTAAGAGCACATTTGTATGCCTTTGTTCTATATTTTGTCTCTTCAAGTGCTTTCTGTACCGCAAGGATACCTTTCTGGTGTGAAATCGATGTGTATAGTGAGACTATATTTAATGACACCAAGGTCGCAGCCTGCAATAAAAAACTATTAAGTACTTACCTGGCGGATACCACACCACTGTTCCGGTTCTCAAAGATGGGCTTTATTTACCTGGCTGCAGCAGTGACATCAAGTTAAAAACACGTGACCACTGCAGCCAATCACTAGCCTCAGTGGTGCACCTCATGGGGTCAGTGATTGGCTGCAGCAGTCACATGTTGTCAATGTGATGTCACCTCTGCAGCTCAGTAAACAGAGTCCGGCCAGGAGAACTGGAGAGGGTGTCCTGAAACTGCTAGGTAAGTATCGCTCAGTCCTTATTTGCAGCCTATTTCTTATTGTTGTCTGGTTTCTTACTCTAACCAGACAACCAATCCAGGTCAGAAATGGATCTGAATTCTAGTGACATCCCACACTTTTCCTTAGAACTTAGCTGTGCTGCTTAATTCTGAAAATCAGAGGTTGTTTTAAAGGGTTGGATTGTTGGAAAAATAATTTAAAACAACAGGCTGCTCAGTGAAACAAGTGATTTTTACAAAAATTGTGCAGATATAGCAAAAATCTAAGGAATATTTAAATGTGCTCAAGTGAGAAGAGTAAATGCAGTAAATTAAAGCAAGCATATAAAAAAAGAAGAATAATGTCAGTTAGCTTTGAGTTTCCTCACAGGGTCAGCTCATGTGATGTGTGTCCAGCCAAGGATGAATCTTTAAACCTAAGACAAATAGCCAACAAGACACCTTGAAGACATTTTGAATCAAAATGCCCCCGGATGATGCTGCACTGGCTTTTATACCCAAAAATCATTATTGGATGTTAATGGTTTCATACGTGTAAACAGGAACCGTTCAATTCACGTAAGATTACAGACGATTACACCGTGGGTGTGTTTAAGATAATCGGCGCGTCTAAAGGATCGTTGTTGAAACATTCACTGCACCAAGAAATGACTTGTTCGTTGCTCAATCGTACCAATCATCATCTCATGTAAAGGTACATTAAGACTGAGGGGCTGGGGTTCTGTTGAACAAAGAATAATCAGATAAACCCTTCCAGGCACATCAAGCCCTCGCTCTGTTGTTTAAAGGGCTATTCTTAAAGGGAACAGCTAAAGTAAGCCTTCTATACACAGTGGTATTCGCTGACTCTAGAAAAATGCATACTGATGATGATGATGATATAATAAGCCTGTGAAAGACTCATTGTACATGTAATAAATTGTGTGAGGCTTATTTTTATTTTGGTTCATGGTCCTTATTGAAGCACTGGAGCTTAAGATGTGAATAGAGTTTGTTGAAGTACTAAACATTGTAGGCTAACATCCCTATTAGGCCTCATGTACACGACCATATCAGTTTTTGTGGTCCACAAACTGTGGTTCTGCAAAACATGGATACCAGGCATGTGAATCCTGCATTTTCCCCTTCTGCACGCCCCATCCTATGTTAGAAATGTCTATTTTGTGTGGAAAATGATCAAGAATAGGACATGTTGTATTATTATTTTTTTTTTAGGGACTGTGGAACGGACATATGGTTACACACAGAACAGAGTGTGCTGTCTGCATCTTTGGTGGCCCCATTGAAACTAATAGGTCCGATGTCAAAAATCATGGAAACAAAGAGGCTTGTGTCACAGTAAATTTATCGGTTATATTCTCCACCTTTACTTTACCTTTTATTATCCTACAGACAAATCAGTGCACCAAGCTAGCGATGTTCCAAGTAGTAGTGCTCGCATCATAGTCCCCAGACTATGGCCACATAGCACCAGCACAATGGTGACACCTTGTAGCTGTTCCCTTCGAGAAGTCAGCAGAGAAAATGACTGTAGTAGTGTAGGTACAGTTCCAGAAATCCAGAAATCAAGTTCTATTGTCTTGAAGACTACAGATTCCAAAGTAAAGTACCTTCATGTGTACACTATCCACATTACTATCAGATTCACATATTTAGCATATGGAATAGTTGGGCATGTGCTGTACAACTAACTTGATTGTTCTGGAAGCAAATAATCACTATATATTGTTCAAAAGAAGAGGCTGCAACTGGACCTACACTATGAGAAATGATCAAGTGTGGATGTGATTACGGTAGATAGTTGGATGCTCTCTAGACATCTGATGATAAGGGAGACTGGAGAGAGATTTAAGAGCTGTGATAGTAATTGCTAAGAAAGTAAAGCAAAGGGAAAAGTTGTGGCTGTCAGGAATGGACTGGCCATAGACCCTAAAGGGAAATGTCCCAGTGGGCTACCCAAGCCCTCCTCATGGCCACCAGTTGGGTACATAGTGATCTGATGCTCTCAGCATTAATTAATAGTAGGAGCATCTGGCACCTGCCTAGCAGAAGAAAGTGCCTCCTGCATTCAACTGTATTGCTGTCCTCAGAACAGTGCTAAAGTTGAGAGCTCCTGCGGGGGCAGCTGTATTTTGTACTGCACTGTGTATTTGGTTCTGCTGGGGCAGTATTTTGTGCTGCTCTACAGTAATGTTGGCCCTGCCTTCTGTCAATTTGGACATGCATACAACATGGAGCCACTTTTAGGTTTTTATTCCAGGGTCACTTTAAGTTCCCAGTATGCCCCTGAATGCTGTAGTGACAGCTGATCTAGCTGGGTATTTAACAATATTTAAAGCAGAAAAATTGTATTATAAAAGTCCTGCATATTTTAAGGGATCTATTTAAACCTATACAAACTAGGCTATTTAATTTAAAAATCCAATACCTTTTTCTCATGAGAACTCAAACCTGCAGACACTGTAATTTGTTCTATAGAGGTTATCATAAAATTTGAGAAGTCACAATCATGTTCTATGGCAGCATGTCTAGACAGCTGTGCTTCATGAAGCCTGTGGTAACATTTGATCTGTGTTCATTTGATCTGTGTTCTGCAGACTTTGTACAGTTCTTTCTATGTACTGTTGCTTGCATGGATATTCAGATAAATAGAAACAAAAGTTTAAAACTATATATGAATACGACAAGCGATTATAAGAAACTTTGTAATACATCTCAGAGAAAAATGTTTCTTTCTTCTCTTATCAGACTTCTCTCCTGCTTCTCTCTCCTCTTCACTAACTCTCAATGCACTATTTATATATCTTTAGTGAAGACTGAAGGATCAGGTTACATACGAAGAGGGGAGAAGGAGGCAGGCAGGGGCCTCTGGCAGATAGCAAGAGGAAAAAGCTACTGGATTTACAATTAAGGCTACTTTCACACCGGCGTTTTGGCTTTCCGTTTGTGAGATCCGTCTAGGCTCTCACAAGCGGTCCGGAACGGATCAGTTTTGCCCTAATGCATTCTGAATGGAAAAGGATCCACTCAAAATGCATCAGTTTGCCTCCGTTCCGTCTCCATTCCGCTTTGGAGGCGGACACCAAAAGGCTCCTCATCGTCACATAAATCCTGTGCCTGCGCCGTCCCGTTTAGTATTCGCCGCAGGCCGAAGGAAGGAAGCCGGCAGCAGGAGCCCGTTCCTCACTTACTGCGCCTGCGCCGAAAAATAAACGGGACGGCGCGGGATTTACGGGACACTGAGGAGAACTCGAAAGTCAATCAACTGGACCTGGGCCTGCCAAAGGGTGCGTAGACCGAGCCTCTAGGTGCTGAAGCAATGCCCTAATAGCACCTAGAGGCTCATTAGCATATTTTAAAAGTCTTTATTTTAAGAGAACGGCGGCAGGCAGGGAGTTAGCAAACATACTGTTATGTACTGCTTACATTAGCACATCGCTAATGTCAGTCAGCTACATAACGTTATTTCTCATGACAGAAACCCTTTAATCTGCAGCATTTTCGACATGATCCTGAAGCAATCTTGCGGAAAACCTGTTCAATATGTTCAAATGGTGGTTAGATTAGAGGACTTGTGTTTAGTAAAGGGGTCGTGGATTAACAATATTTTTGTCCTACTGCAGACAGGACACAGCATGGAGGCTTCTGCTGCAGCCAATTGTCTTACAGCAAGACTCATGATAGTGAAAAGGAGAGGAGCATATTTGAAACATAGAAACATAGAAACATAGAATGTGTCGGCAGATAAGAACCATTTGGCCCATCTAGTCTGCCCAATATACTGAATACTATGGATAGCCCCCGGCCCTATCTTATATGAAGGATGGCCTTATGCCTATCCCATGCATGCTTAAACCCCTTCACTGTATTTGCAGCTACCACTTCTGCAGGAAGGCTATTCCATGCATCCACTACTCTCTCAGTAAAGTAATACTTCCTTATATTACTTTTAAACCTTTGCCCCTCTAATTTAAAACTGTGTCCTCTTGTGGTAGTTTTTCTTCTTTTAAATATGCTCTCTTCCTTTACCGAGTTGATTCCCTTTATGTATTTAAAAGTTTCTATCATATCCCCTCTGTCTCTTCTTTCTTCCAAGCTATACATATTAAGGTCCTTTAACATTTCCTGGTAAGTTTTATCCTGCAATCCAT
Source organism: Bufo bufo (assembly GCF_905171765.1). Taxonomy (NCBI): domain Eukaryota; kingdom Metazoa; phylum Chordata; class Amphibia; order Anura; family Bufonidae; genus Bufo; species Bufo bufo. The sequence goes on along the minus strand of NC_053389.1, from coordinate 590,457,474 downwards.
GTACTAGTTTAGTAGCTCTTCTCTGAACTCTCTCTAGAGTATCTATATCCTTCTGGAGATATGGCCTCCAGTACTGCGCACAATACTCCAAGTGAGGTCTCACCAGTGTTCTGTACAGCGGCATAAGCACTTCACTCTTTCTACTGCTTATACCTCTCCCTATACATCCAAGCATTCTGCTGGCATTTCGTGCTGCTCTATTACATTGTCTTCCCACCTTTAAGTCTTCTGAAATAATTACTCCTAAATCCCTTTCCTCAGATACTGAGGTCAGGACTGTGTCAAATATTCTATATTCTGAGATGAGATCAATTCTTTATATATTTCTCAGTTTAAATAGCAACAAAATAGGACCAAGAAAATGGAAGAGATCAGGAGAAGAAGTGCTACACTATTCTTTTTTTTGTGAGACATTGTACTTTATGTTAGTGGTAAATATTGGTCAACATATTTTCTTTTCATTTTTTAATTTGCAGATTTGTTTTTAATTTGCAGTTTTCCAAATTTAAATTTCTCTGCTTTTAATAGATATATAGGTAGAAAATCATACCTCACTTTCACTGGGGAAGTGACCACTGAACTCCACCCACACCCCTGTCCCTGCCTACTTGCCTCGGAAGTCCTAGCTACAAGGGACAACTGGTCGACAAACCTTTAGCTAGGATAGTGCAGGGAAGACAAACAACACATGTAACAGGAAAGTCAAACAAGCCGCGTCAATAACCAAGAGAGCAGAAAGACACCTGAGGAGCAGGCAGAGAATAGTCAGGGCAAGCCGAAGTCAAAACCAGGAGGGAACGACAAGACCAAAGGATGAGACGTATGGTAAATCAGAAGCCAAGCAGGAACAACAAACCAGGTGAGTATATCGCAGGAAGGACCTCAATAACAGGCAATCTGTGGCCAGCAGATTGCCTGTTTAAATAGGGCGCTAGTGGAGTCATGTGATGTGGCCAGCGTCACATGACTCCTGAGTTCCAATACAGCCAAATGCCGAGTGATCAGCTTGGCGCTCAGCCCCAGAGTGGTTACCATGGGGACGGGCGATGCCGGGTGCGCTGATGACGTGAGCGCACCTCAGACGTCCCCGCCTCCTGGAACCATGCACAGAGTGTATCGTGACAGTACCCCCCCTCCACGCGGGGCCACTGGACCCAAGGCCCCAGGCGACAGCTTCTCGGGATGTTCCAAATGAAATTTCTTGAGAAGTCTAGCGGCATGAACATCCTTAGCAGGTACCCAGGACCTTTCCACTGGTCCATAGCCTTTCCAGTGCACCAGGTACTGTAAGGAGTTACGAACTCTCCTAACATCCAAGATTTTGGAAACCACAAATTCCTCAGAATTGTTAACCAGTACCGGCGGCGGAGCGGACTGTGAAGGAGCAACAGGAGTAACATGTTTTTTTCAGCAGAGATTTGTGGAAGACGTCATGGATGTGGAAAGATTCAGGTAACTTCAATCTAAAAGACACTGCAGGCGTGCACTCAGTATAACAGATAACGCACCAACCAGGCTCCTAGCTAATCCCTGACCTCTTTCCCTGCACTGCTCAGCCCACCTACAGACCTTGAAGGTAGGTATGAGATGTCCCCGTGCCTGGGCTGACAAAACCCTGAATTCCCTGAGATGGTGAAGTGGGAAATAGGAGCAGCCTGCTCGCACAGAACCTGGATGGGATAGATGACACAAAACAACCAACTAGAAATAACACTTATCTTCCTGAGCTGGAACAGACAGCCAACCTTCCTTCCTAGCTTTCAAGACCACAATGATGAGTATAATCCGCTCAGGGCACTGGGCTGAGGAGCTATTTAAACTAATGACTCCACCCAGTGCACCTGATGAGGGGCGGATCCAGCACGACTAGAAAACAAACACTAAACTCGTGCTGCAATCCTGGCAGACCTCCGCACATCGTCAGAGTGGGGCATGACAGTACCCCCCCTTCTACGGGTGACCTCCGGACACCCCGGACCAACCTTATCCGGATGGGACCTATGAAAAGCCCTCACCAGTCAGCTGGCATTGACATCCGACGCCGGAACCCACATCCTCTCCTCAGGACCGTATCCCCTCCAGTGCACCAGGTACTGAAGGGAACCCCGAAGAACTCTCGAGTCGAGAATCCTGGAGATCTCAAACTCCAAGTTTCCCTCGACTAGAACAGGAGGAGGAGGCAATGGCGATGGTTCCACCGGTCTCACATATTTTTTTAGTAAAGACCTGTGGAACACATCATGGATCCTCCAAGTCTGCGGAAGATCCAGCCGAAACGCCACAGGATTGATCACCGCAGAAATTTTATACGGACCAATAAATCTTGGACCCAGTTTCCAAGATGGCACTCTCAATTTGATATTTTTAGTGGACAACCACACCAGATCACCCACACACAGGTCCGGACCAGTCATACGTCTCTTGTCAGCCATTCGTTTATACCTCTCACCCATCCTCTCCAAATTCCCTTGAATCCTCCGCCAGATAGAGGATAAGGCAGAAGAGAATCTCTCCTCCTCTGGCATCCCAGAGGAACCAGACCCAGAGAAGGTACCAAACTGGGGATGGAAACCGTATGCGCCAAAAAATGGCGACTTACCCGTGGACTCCTGTTTACGGTTATTCAACGCAAATTCTGCTAAAGACAAGAATGAGTACCAGTCCTCCTGATTCTCAGCCACAAAGCACCTCAAGTAGGTCTCCAGGTTTTGATTAGTACGCTCCGTCTGACCATTCGACTGCGGATGAAAAGCCGAAGAGAATGAAAGTTGAATGCCAAGCCGAGAGCAGAACGCCCTCCAAAACCTGGAGACAAACTGCGTGCCCCTATCAGAGACCATATTCGAAGGAATACCATGCAATTTCACAATATTATCCACAAAAATCTGCGCAAGAGCGTTAGGCAGACTAGTTAGTGGTATAAGGTGAGCCATCTTACTGAAACAGTCAACCACCACCAAAATCACTGTTCTCCCGGAGGAACTCGGCAGATCCGTAATAAAGTCCATAGACAAATGCGTCCAAGGACAAGATGGAATAGACAATGGAAGAAGTGAACCAGGCGGTCGAGTATGAGCAACCTTTGACCGAACGCAGGTTTCACAAACTGTCACGTAATTCTCAATGCTCTTACGTAACCCTGGCCACCAGAACCTCCGGGATACTAGATCACAGGTGGACTTACCACCAGGATGTCCAGCGAGAACAGTATCGTGATGTTCCTTGAACACCTTGTATCGTAGGCCCTCAGGAACAAACAACCTCCCTGGGGGACAAGAACCAGGAGCCCCCTCCTGGGCTCCCAACACCTCCATCTCCAATTCAGGGTACAGAGCGGAGACCACCACCCCATCCGCCAAAATTGGCGCCGGATCTTCTGAATCACCTCCTCCAGGAAAGCTGCGAGACAAGGCATCTGCCTTGACGTTCTTGACCCCTGGGCGAAAGGTAACCACGAAATTGAACCTGGTAAAAAACAGTGACCATCTGGCCTGCCTAGGGTTCAGACGCTTGGCAGATTGCAGGTAAGCCAAATTCTTATGGTCAGTATACACCGTATACACTCCAACCAGTGGCGCCATTCCTCAAAGGCCAACTTGATAGCCAACAACTCTCTATCTCCAACATCATAACTCCTCTCGGCAACTGAGAGCTTCTTGGAGAAGAAGGCACACGGGACCCACTTGCCAGGAGATGAACCCTGTGACAGCACCGCCCCAACCCCCACCTCTGATGCATCAACCTCCACTACGAATGGTTGAGACACATCCGGCTGCACCAGAATGGGAGCGGACGCAAAACGCTCCTTAACAGCCGAAAAGGCCTGCAATGCCTCATCCGACCAGACAGAGACATCGGCGCCCTTCTTGGTCATATCAGTAAGAGGTTTTACTAGGGTAGAATAATTCGAAATAAATTTCCTATATTAATTTGTAAACCCCAAGAACCGCATCAAAGCTTTCTGATTCTCTGGTCGGTCTCACTCCAGAACCGCCCGGACCTTTTCGGGGTCCATACGAAAACCGGAATCAGAAAGCATGTATCCCAAGAACGGAAGCTCTTGCACCGCAAACAAACATTTCTCCAATTTGGCATATGACTTATTCTCCCGAAGGATCGTCAAAACCTGTCTCACATGATCCTGATGGGTCTTCAGATCAGGAGAATAAATAAAAATGTCATCCAGGTAAACTACTACGAACCTCCCCACCAAGTGATGAAAAATGTCATTGACGAATCGCTGAAATACTGCTGTCGCGTTCGTCAACCCAAAACGCATCACCAGGTTCTCGAAATGACCCTCGTGCGTATTGAAGGCCGTTTTCCACTCATCCCCCTCCTTGATCCTGATCAGATTGTAGGCTTCTCTGAAATCCAACTTGGAGAACACCTTGGCTCCAACAATCTGATCAAAAAGATCAGAGATCAAGGGCAGTTGATATGGATCCCGGACTGTAATACAGTTCAATTCCCGGAAATCCAAACACGGTCTCAGTGATCCATCTTTTTTCTTCACAAAGAACAAACCTACTGCCACCGGAGACTTAGATGGTCTAATATGACCCTTTGCCAAACTCTCGGCGACATACTTTCGCATGACCTCTCTTTCGGGTTGAGAGAGGTTGTAAAGCCGAGACTTTGGCAACTTAGCGCCAGGAATGAGATTAACTGGACAATCATAGTGCCGATGAGGGGGCAATTCCTGAGCCCCACCCTCCGAAAAGACATCCGCAAAATCCGAGAGATACTGAGGTAAAGCCGTAATGGACACACCAGAGATAGATGTGCCAAGACAATTATCCGAACAAAACTCGCTCCAACCAATGATTTGTTTCGCTTGCCAGTCTATAATTGGGTTATGTCTAGTCAACCATGGCAACCCCAAAACTATAGGAGCTGGCAAATCCTTCATGACAAAACAAGAAATAATTTCAGCATGTGAATCACCTACCCTTAAGTGAATACCATGAACAATGTGAGTAAGGCTCCTTTGAGAAAGAGGGGAAGAATCAATTGCAAAAACACGAATCTCGTTCTCTAATGTGCAAGTACTTAGTCCCAGGCCTTGAAGAAAAAGAAAGTCAATTAGGTTTACCCCAGCACCACAATCAAGGAATACATCAACAAACACATTTTTTGACTCTAGCGGCACCATAGCTGAAAGGAGAAAACGGGAACTGCAGGGAGCTTGCATACCTGTCTGATCCACCACACCATTCATACAACCAAGTGTGAGGGAAGTTTTTTTTTTTTTTTTCTTTTTCTCTTCCACCTGTGATTTAACATGCGGACAAGAAAAAATAAAATGACCCCTCTTTCCACAAAAGTAACATAGATTGTGCACTTCTAAAGTCTCTACTATCAGAATGGCAAGATATCTGACCTAACTGCATGGGTTCCTCCCCTACCCCAGAGTTATAAGTAATATCACCCTGGGCAGTAGGAGAAACAAAACCACACGCAGGAGGGATCCCCTGCACGGAGGGACCCTTACACCTCTCTCTGATACGTCTATCCAACCGTATAGCCAAAGACATTGCATTCTCTAAAGTATCCGGTTACTCATGAAAAGCCAGGGCATCCTTCAACCTTTCAGATAACCCCTGACAAAACTGACTACGTAACGCGGGGTCGTTCCACCCCGACTCAGTAGCCCACCTCCTAAACTCTGTATAGTAACCCTCTGCAGTATGTTCACCCTGCAGTAAGTTACGCAATTTCGATTCTGCCATCGAGACCCGATCTGGGTCATCATAAATCAATCCCAGGGCTTGGAAAAATTCCTCCACTGACTGGAGAGCCAGAGAACCGGGCAGCAGAGAAAAAGCCCAGGATTGCGCGTCCCCTTTAAGCAGAGACATGATGATACCAACCCTCTGATCCTCATTACCTGACGAAAATGGACGCAGTCGAAAGTACAATTTGCATGACTCTTTAAAGCGGAAAAAAATCATCCGTACCCCCTGTAAATCTCTCGGGAAGAGCGACTTTAGGCTCCCCACCAATTTGACCTGTACCTGATGCCAGAAACCTCTGACACTGTGTGACCGAACTACGCAGATCAGCAACCTCTAGGGATAAACCCTGCATGCGGTCACTCAGTGCATCAATTGACGCCATCACAAAAGCGCTGAGTGATGGCAGTCACAGTATGGCGGATTATAATGTCACGGCGGGCGTGCACTCAGTATAACAGATAACGCACCAACCAGGCTCTGGGCGAGAGACAGGGGAAGGGTCACCTCCTAGCTAATCCCTGACCTCTTTCCCTGCACTGCTCAGCCCACCTACAGACCTTGAAGGTGGGTATGAGATGTCCCCGTGCCTGGGCTGACAAAACCCTGAATTCCCTGAGATGGTGAAGTGGGAAATAGGAGCAGTCTGCTCGCACAGAACCTGGATGGGAAAGATGACATAAAACAACCAACTAGAAATAACACTTATCTTCCTGAGCTGGAACAGACAGCCAACCTTCCTTCCTAGCTTCCAAGACCACAATGATGAGTATAATCCGCTCAGGGCACTGGGCTGAGGAGCTATTTAAACTAATGACTCCACCCAGTGCACCTAATGAGGGGCGGATCCAGCACGACTCCAAAACAAACACTAAACTCGTGCTGCAATCCTGGCCGACCTCCGCACATCATCAGAGTGGGGCATGACAACTGGATTATTTACCTCCGTAATCTCGTACGGACCTATAAAACGAGGTGCAAACTTTTTGGAGGCCACCTTAAAAGGTACATTCTTAGAAGATAGCCACACCTGATCCCCAACCTGAAAATCCATCCCCTTAGAACGTTTCTTATTAGCTTAGAATTTTTGGCTATTTTGAGCTTTTTCTAGGTTCAACTGAACCCGAGCCCAAACTGTGCACAGTTATGACAAGACCTTATCCGCCTCAGGGTTAGACGAGGAGACGGGTGACCCAGAATGAAAACGAGGATGGAAACCGTAATTACAAAAGAATGGGGAGACACCAGCAGAGGAATTACCATGGTTGTTTATCGCAAATTCTGCCAAAGGAAGGTATTTAACCTACAACTGTTGATCACCAGAGACATATGACCTGAGAAACTGTTCCACAGACTAATTAAGTCGTTCCGTCTGCCCGTTACTCTCAGGATGATAGGCAGATGAGAAGGACAATGAGATTTGGCACCTCTCACAGAAGGCTCTCCAAAACCTAGACACGAACTGGACACCTCTATCAGACGCAATGTTCTCGGGGATACCGTGCAAATGTACAATTTGTTCCACAAATACAGAGGCCAGTGTCTTAGCATTAGGAAGTTTAGCAAGGAGAACAAAATGTACCATCTTACCGAACCTGTCGACCACTACCTAAACCACAGTTTTACCCTCAGCAGGTGGCAGATCTGTGATATAGTTCATAGAAATATGAGACCAGGGTCTACTGGGAATGGGTAGGGGTCGCAGTTCACCAGCAGGACGAGTTCTAGGGGTTTTGGACTTGGCACACACCTCGCAGGCCAACACATAGGACTTGACATCCTTGAATAGGGTGGGCCACCAGTAAGACCTAGATACCAGTTCTTTAGTACTCTTGATACCAGGATGTCCACACAAAACAGAATCCTGACAATCACCCAACAGCCGGAAACTGAATTGTTCAGGAACAAACAACTTATCTGTTGGTGTGGGTGCCGGGGCCAGATGTTGGTATGCCTTAATAAGAGCAGTGAGATCTTGGGACACAGCTGCTAAAAAGACACTAGCTGGCAATATGGTTTCAGGCGGTGCGTCCGTAGGCTGAAATGCACAGAAACTCAGAGATAGAGCATCTGCCTTCACCTTCTTACTTCCTGGAGAAATTAAAGCGTGTAAAAAACAATTTTGTTCCCCTTGATAAACTTCCGAATGCTAAGACTCTTGCCTCTGTATTTGTGGAACAAATTGTATGTTTGCACGGTGTACCCGAGAACATTGTGTCTGATAGGGGTGTCCAGTTTGTGTCGAGATTTTGGAGAGCCTTCTGTCAGAGGTGCCAAATATCATTGTCCTTCTCGTCTGCCTATTATCCTGAGAGTAACGGGCGGACGGAGCGATTTAATTAGTCTGTGGAAAAATTTCTTAGGTCATATGTCTCTGGTGATCAACATTTGTGGGTTAAATACCTTCCTTTGGCAGAATTTGCGATTAACAACCATGTTAATTCCTCCGCTGGTGTCTCCCCATTTTTTTTAATCTACGGTTTCCATCCCTGTTTCCATTCTGGGTCATCTGTCTCCTCGTCTAACCCTGAGGCAGATAAGGTCTCATCATAACTGTGCACAGTTTGGGCCCAGGTTCAGTCGAACCTAGAGAAGGCTCAAAATAATCAAAAAATCTAAGCTAATAAGAGACGTTCTAGAGCAGGGGTGCTCAACCTGCGGCCCTCCAGCTGTTGTAAAACTACAACTCCCACGATGCCCTTCTGTAGGATGATAGCTGTAGGCTGCCAGGGAATGATGGGAGTTGTAGTTTTGCAACAGCAGGAGGGCCGCAGGTTGAGCATGCCTGTTCTAGGGGGATGGATTTTCAGGTTGGGAATCAGGTGTGACTGTCCTCTAAAATGTGCCTATTAAGGTGGCCTCCAAAAAGTTCACACCTCGTTTTATAGGTCCATACGAGATTATGGAGGTAATCAATCCAGTGTCATTTAGATTAAGGTTACCTGATTCATTCCACATCCATGATGCCTTCCATAAATCTCTGCTGAAAAGACATGTTACTCCTGTTGTTCCTTCACAGCCCGCTCCGCCGCCAGTACTGGTTAATTATTCTGAGGAATTTGTTGTTTCAAAAATGTTGGATGTTAGGAGAGTCCGCAACTCCTTACAGTATCTGGTACACTGGAAAGGTTATGGACCGGAGGAAAGGTCCTGGGTACCAGCTAAGGATGTTCACGCCACTAGACTTGTCAAAAAATTTCATATGGAACATCCTGAGAAGCTGTCGCCTGGGGCCTTGGGTCCGGTGGCCCAGCGTAAAAGGGGGGGTACTGTCACAATGTGGTGTTCTGGGAAGCGGGGACGGACGGGGCGCACTCGTGTCATCAGCGCACCCGGCGTTGCCCGTTCCCATGACAACCGCAATAGGGCTGCTTCAGAACTCAGCAGTCATGTGACGCTGGCCACGTCACATGACTCCACCAGCACTCTATTTAAACAGGCAATCTTCTGTCCACAGATTGCCTGTTATTGAGGTCCTTCCTGCATGATACTCACCTGGTTTGTTTGTTCTTGCTTGGCTTCCGATTTCCCGTCAGTCTCATCCTCTGGTCTTGGCGTGCTCTCCTGGTTTGACTTCGGCTTGTCCTGACGATTCTCTGCTTGCTTCTCCGGTACCCCTTGCTCTCTTGGTTTTGACGCGGCTTGTTTGACCTTTCTGTTTATGTGTTGTTTGTCTTCCCTGCACTATCCTAGCTAAGGGTTTGTCGACCAGTTGTCCCTTTGTCGCTAGGACTTGCGAGGCAAGTAGGCAGGGACAGGGGTGAGGGTGGAGTTCAGTGGTCACTACCCCGTGTGTGTGTGACAGTTGTAAGGCTTTTAAGGACGATGGCCTTACCCAGTCCATAATTGCTAATACCTTGCTAGGATCCATTTTAAAGGTGTGAGGAGTGAGAACATACCCGAGATACAAAATTTCTTGTACCCCAAAAACACATTTCTCCTGTTTGGCCGCCAATTGATTCTTCCTCAAAACCTCCAACACTTGTTTAACATGAGACACATGACTCTCAAAATCAGGGGGAAAAATCAAAACATCATCATGGTAGACAATTACAAATTTACCCAAGAATTCTCTAAAAATATAATTCATAAAGTTTTGAAACACAGCTGGCGCATTGCTGAGTCCAAAAGGCATTACAAGATATTCGAAGTGTCCAGCTGGAGTATTGAAAGCTGTCTTCCACTCGTCTCCCTCCTTAATTCAAATCAAGTTATATGCCCCCTTCAGATCAATTTTAGAGAACCAGGAAGCCCCCATTACCTGATTAAACAAATCAAGAATCAATGGAAAGGAAGTATTGATTCTTGATCGTAATCTTATTCAACTCCCGGTAGTCGATGCAAGGTCTTAGGCCTCCATCTTTCTTTTTGACAAAGAAAAATCCCGCCCCCATAGGAGATACAGAAGGCCTTATGTGTCCCTTGCTGAGACTCTCTTCAACATAATCTTTCATGGCCTTGTGTTCAGGTCTGAAAAGAGTATAAATACGTCCCTTGGGAAACCTGGCCCCTTCTACCAATTCAATGCCGCAATCATAAGATCTATGGGGCGGTAGCAACTCGGGGTTCGAGGAGGAGCATGCATCCATATATTCCTTTAAGAGTGAAGGCAATGTATTGGAATCTGCTGAGACCCCCGCTTGCACTACAGACAAACATTCAACTCCCATTTCACCAATTCCCCCTTGGTCCAGTCAATAATGGGGTTATGCAACTGGAGCCAAGGCATTCCCAGTACTACCTCTACTGGTAAGTTTTCTAGAACCAACAGGGAGCATATTTCAGAGTGACACTCTCCCACAGTCAAGGATATCTCAGCGGTAGAATACTTCACAGTACCACCCACCAGGGGGGTGGAATCGATAGCCATGATGTGGATGGGAGTGGGTAGTGTCAAAATCGGAATCCCCAACTCTAATGCAAATCTCTGATCAATAAAGTTGGCAGCAGAACCTGAGTCAATGAACGCATTACCAGAACACTTGGTAATACCCATGAAGACAGTAATAGGTACTAGTAACTTACTCTTGACCACATTAGGAAATACCTGGTTCTTAAGCTCCCCCGTCCTGGTAGATTTACCAGAAGAAGGTTTCTTGGAGCATTGGTTTATCCAATGGTCTGACTCGCCACAATAGAAACAAACCCCTTGTCGGCAACGCTAATCTCTACTAGTCATTCCGACCTGCATGGGCTCCTCAGAAGAGAAATCGGCTCTGCTCACAGGACAGACTTCTGACTGGAGCACCTCCTGGGAAAAAAGAAAACGTTCCTGCCATCTCTCCCTAACACGTCTGTCAAGTCGAACAGCAAGTGTCATAGTCTCCTCTAATGTCTCAGGAAGATGGTAGTTCACTAACAGGTCTTTAAGATTTTCAAACAACCCTAACCTGAACTGGCTTTTTAGGGCTGGTTCATTCCAGCCAGAAGGAACACACCATCTCCTGAACTGGATACTCTTCGGCAGGTTGGTCTCCCTGTACCAAAGCCTTTAGAGAGGTCTCAGCTACCATGGCCCTGTCACGTTCATCATACAAGGTTCCTAGGGCCTGGAAGAACCCCTCAACAGAGCTGAGACAACCAGTGTCAGCAGGCAAGGAAAAAGCCCAATCCTGGGGATCTCCCTGGAGATGGGAGATTACTATGCCCGCACGCTGGCTCTCAGAACCGGATTACAAGGGGTGTAATCTGAAATAAAGCTTACAATTCTCTTTGAAAGAAATAAACTTTTTACGGTCACCTTAAAACGGTTCAGGAAGCTTAATATGGGGCTCCATATGATGACTAGATGAATGCGGAGTGGAGGCACTCTGTCCTGACTCATGTAAATGGAGTTTCTCCCCCAATTCCTGAACCATCTGAGTCAAATTAGAAGCATGCTCCGTCAGGGTAACCAAAGGATTCATGATAACAGTGGTAATAAGGGCCTGTTATTCTGTCACACACACACAGGGGGTGGGGAAGTGACCACTGAACTCCACCCTCACCTCTGTCCCTGCCTACTTGCCTCGCAAGTCCTAGCAACAAGGGACAACTGGTTGACAAACCCTTAGCTAGGATAGTGCAGGGAAGACAAACAACACATGTAACAGGAAAGTCAAACAAGCCAAGAGAGCAGAAAGGTACCGGAGGAGCAGGCAGAGAATAGTCAGAACAAGCCGAAGTCAAAACCAGGAGGGAACACCAAGACCAAAGGATGAGACGGACGGGAAATCAGAAGCCAAGCAGGAACAACAAACCAGGTGAGTATATCCCAGGACGGACCTCAATAACAGGCAATCCGTGGCCAGCAGATTGCCTGTTTAAATAGGGCGCTAGTGGAGTCATGTGACATGGCCAGCGTCACATGACTCCTGAGTTCCAATACAGCCGAGTGATCAGCTCGGCGCTCAGCCCCAGAGTGGTTACCACGGGGATGGGCGACGCCGGGCGCGCTGATGACGTGCGCCTCGGCCGTCCCCGCCTCCTAGAACCACGCACAGAGCACATCGTGACAATAGCATTTTTTTTTTCAAGATTTCCCCCCCAAAAAATTCTGACTTTGAGGAGCCTATATATTCAACCCCTCATAAATCACCCCATTTTATAAACTGCAGCCTTCAAAGCATTCAAAAAAGCATTTAGCAAGTTACTAACCCTTTAGCTGTTTCACAGGAATTAAAACAAATGAAGCCAGAATGTAGGCATTTTTATTTTTTTGCAGCTTTTCAGTTTTAATTCAGCAGGTGTTTAAAGTGATTGTGCCGTATTTAGAAATATCCCATATGTGGCTCTAGAGTGCAACATGACCCAAATCCCACCTCAGTAATGAAGGTGTGGATTTTGAGGCCTCATTATTTAGGATGTTTTCAGGCAAGATTTCAGGTTTGGAGATGCCAGAGGATCAAAAACATAAGAAACACCCACCAAATTACCCCATTTTGCTAACTACATCCCTCAAGGAATTCATCTATGTATCTTATATGCAAGATGATCTAATTTGCTCATGGGTTGTGGAAATGTATTTATTGCTTTTTGAAAGCATCCATATATATGTTTGTTAACTGGGTGGGAAACTTTTGCCCACCACAGTCCTTTAGACATGTAGATGCAATTGGGATTCAATTGGGACTCAAATAAAAAGCTTTTTGTTTCTTAGGAAGAGTATTTTCTTGTAATAGCTGCTGTATTGATTCCTAAATCATGTCCAAACTTGCTTGTCTGTATGAGGGTTTCCATGTTACATTTTTGAGAAGATTGATTACCTTAGGGAAGTCATTCAGTTAGGAATCTGGATTCATCATATATTTCTGAAATCTATAGAATGCAAAAAGGATGCTAGTGAGGGAATTTATGTTGCTAGTGGTGGGTCTGCCTGGGGAGTTTATAAATGGGTCTGCCTGGGGTTATAATAATCAAAAAAACTTTTTTCTTCTTTTGAATGTATCCCATCTAAGAAAGCTGAGAAGAGGAAGAAGAGGTGATAAGCTTTGAAATACGATATACGAAATATAAATTTGAGATTGAATAAAGAGTATTGTTATCTGATCTGGAATTAATCACAGGAGAACAGTTTTCAGCTAATCAAAAGAGTGGCTTCAAGTCATATGAAAAAGGACAAACTCCACAGCTAAATGACTATTTAACGCGTAGAATACCAGCACCATACATGTACGGCGCTATTATCAGGGTCACAAATACAAACATCGTACAGCTACGGCGCTCTGATTGGGCGGACGCAGGAGCTGTGCCCACCTGATCAGCTGCAGGGGTCCGGCAGTCACAGAGAGATGGACCTCTGCTGTGAGCGCCGTGAAAACACCAATGCCAACGCATTAACTCTTGCATTGCCACGCTAAGCGCTGACCACGGCACATGCGGTATCCTGCAGGGTGCGGGGTGGCCATCGGGTCCCCGTGCTGCTGTGACGGGGACCCGATGGCAGGGAAGGCAGCCGTATGCTTCCTTAGGCATCGTGTCTGCCATTCCTGTGAGATCCAGCCCCCTGGATCTCACAGGCAGGAAGCTGTAAGTGTATTACAGTGAGTAATACACTTACAGCCAATGCATTACAATACAGAAGTATTGTAATGCATTGTAAAGGGGATCAGACCCCCAAAAATTGAAGTACCAGAGTGGGACCAAAAATAAAGTGAAAAGAGAATTAAAAAAAATAGTTTTAAGTTAAAAAAAGCGTCCTTTTCCCCCAAAATATGTAAAAAATAGGGATAGACATATTAGGTGTCGCCACGCCCGTATCAAGCGGCTCTATAAAAATATCACATATAACCCCGTCAGGTGAACGCCTTAAAAAATAAAAACTGTGTAAAAAAAAAAGCTATTTTTAGGTCACCTTGCCTCACAAAAAGTCTAATACCAAGTGATCAAAAAGTCTTATGTACCCCCAAAATGAAACCAATCTCATCCCGCAAAAAATTAGCCCCTACCTAAGACAATCGCCCAAAAAAAAAAAAAATAGGTCTCTCAGAAAATGGCAACACAAAAACAAGATTTTATTCAGTTAAAAAATGATTTCACTGTGTAAAACTTAAAAATAAAAATGATAGACATATTAGGTATCGCCGTGTCTGTAACAACCTTCTCTAATCTTCTCTGTAAATTTTTTTTTTTTTAAAACTATGCCAAAACAGCCAATCCATCAAAATCTGTGCTTTAAAAGCCATATGGCGCTCCTTCCGTTCTGAGTCCTGCCATGTGCCCCCACAGCAGTTTACCACCACATATGGGGTGTTGTCGTATTCAGGAGAAAATGGTTGACAAATTATGGGGTGATTTTTCTCTTGTTACCCCTTGTGAAAATGAAAAATGGCCCGTAAACGAAAAAAAAAAAAAAAAAAACGGTTGTGTGAAAGAGGCCTAAGTCCTCGTGTTTTCTCCTTTGTGCGTGTGTTGCTGCTAGGTCTCAGGGAGACGCTGGTCCCTTCACGGTGGAAGTTAGGGTTTGCTACAGTGTCAGCAGGGCTTAGGTTCCAGCGTATGAGTTCGTTCACCATCAGGACTTGCTCATACTGTCAGCAGTCAGGGAGAGGCTCAGGGATTGTTAGGAGGTTACCATTCCCACCTCCCTAGCTTTGGGGCCTAGTCTGTTTACCTGTTGCTGTTTGTTTACTTGGTGTTCCTCTTATCACCACTTGCCGTGACATTATCAACTGCACCTACCGTCATTATTTTCCTTGCTTTGTGCAGATATGGATACTGTTAATGCGCTGGTGAATCGCATGCAGGGATTATCTTTGGAGGAGCTGACCTCCGTAATTCAGTTGCACAGTTTCGGAATTCTCAGGCGTCTGGTTCTGTCAGTGGGAACCAGGGCAGCCTTGAACCTAAAGTCGCTCTCCCAGATAGGTTTTCTGGGGGGAGTGATAATTTTGTTTGGTTCAGAGAATCTTGTAAACTGTATTTTCGAATCCGTCCGCTCTCCTCTGGGAACGAGATTCAAAGAGTAGGGATTATTATTTCTCTGCTGAAAGGTGATGCTGAGTCCTGGGCCTTTTCTCTACCGATCGGTTTCCAATCCCTCCAATCGGTGGATGATTTTTTCAGAGCCCTGAGCCTTATTTATGATGACCCAGACCAGGTTTCTCTGGCCGAATCTAAGCTGCGTAGTTTGAGTCAGTGAGAACGTTCTGCAGAGTCATATTGCCCTGAATTTAGGAGATGGGCGACTGATTCGGAGTAGAATGACCCAGCACTCCATAGTCAATTCTGTCAAGGGCTGTCTGAGAGATTAAAAGACTCCCTGGCATTCCACGAAAACCCTGATTCTTTGGAGGCGGCTCTGTCCCTGGCCGTACAGATTGATAGACGCCTGACGGAGAGGTGCAAGGTTCCACTCATTTAGAATGCACTACCATATGGGGAAACAGTCTCCTCTGTCCCGCGAGGTACAGAGACACTCAAGCTCATATCTGGTGATGAGCCTATGCAATTGGGACAGGTCTCTTCATGCCCTGGTAATAGGAACTTCCGGGTTCAGAAAAGACTTTGTTTCTTCTGTGGTAAAGAAGGACATTTTATTAACGTATGTCCTTATATTAAACCTCAAGGTAAAATAGAAAAAAAAAGGTTGTAACTAATGGGTCTAGTTCTCTTACTCTTTGCATTGTGGGTGGGGAGTCGGAGAAGGTATTTTTGTCTTTTACTGGTAGTACCCGATTTCTCCTGCCTGCCATGGTGGCGCTAGACTCCGAAAATATTGAATTGGAATTATTTGTTGACAGTGGGGCAGGAGTTAACCTTGTGGACTATCAGTTCGTTCAGAGTCATGGTTTTAAAACAAGTGCATTAAACAAGGGGATATCTGTGTTTGCTATTGATTCCTCCCCTCTCTTGCAAAAGTGTCTGACTCATATGGTGCATGATATTCATTTGAGGGTGGGTGATTCCCATGTTAAGTCCATTTCTTGTTTTGTACTGAAGGGTTTGCCTGCCCCTCTAGTGCTAGGTTTACCATGGTTGACCAGACATAATCCTACCATAGATTGTCAAGCAGGACAGATCAGTAATTGGAGTGATTGCTGTATAGACAACTATCTCATCGCGTCACTTTCTGTGGTATCCACTAAGGTGTTACCCCCGTTTCTTTCAGATTTTTATGACGTATTCTGAGGGTGGAGATCAAGAGTTACCTCCTCACCGAGAGTATGATTGTCCAGTCAACCTTATTCCCGGAGCTAAATTGCCAAATTCTCGGTTGTATAATCTTTCCCAACCCGAAAGAGTGGCTATGCGAGAGTATATTACCGAGAGTTTGGCAAACAGACATATTAGACCATCTAAGTCACCGGTGACTGCCGGCTTCTTTTTTGTTAAAAAAAAGATGGGACCCTTAGACCGTGTTTAGACTTCCGGGAGCTAAATTGTATCACTGTCCGTGATCCTTATCCCCTTCCGTTGATCCCGGATTTATTCAATCAGATTGTCAGAGACAAAGTGTTTTCCAAGTTGGATTTAAGAGGGGCTTATAATAAGAATCAGGGAAGGAGATGAATGGAAGACGGCCTTTAATACGCCTGAGGGCCACTTCGAGAACTTAGTCATGCCCTTTGCGTTGACTAATGCCCCGGCAGTCTTTCAGCACTTTATCAATGACATTTTTCATCATTTGGTGGTGAGGTTTGTTGTTATTTACCTTGATGACATACTAATTTACTCGCCCGATATGGAAACTCATCAGGATATTTAAGACAAGTATTACTGATCCTCCGGGAGAATAAGTTATATGCTAAGTTAGAAAAATGGGTATTTGCTGTTCAGGAGCTGCAGTTTTGTCACAGGGTCCTTCTCCTGGCAAATGGTGCCCTTGTGCTTTTTTTTTTTTTTTTTAAACTCTCTTCTGCTGAAAGAAATTATGATGTTGGTAATAGAGAGTTGCTGGCCATTAAATTGGCCTTTGAAGAATGGCGTCATTGGTTAGAAGGAGCGATTCATCCCTTTACGCTAATTACTGATCATAAGAATCTGGCTTACCTGCAATCGGCGAAGCGTCTGAACCCAAGGCAGGCCAGATGGTCATTGTTTTTTACCAGATTTAATTTTGTGGTCACTTATCGCCCTAGGGTCAAAAACGTCAAGGCAGATGCTTTGTCGCGCAGCTTTCCTGGGGGGAAGGGGATTCGGAGGACCTGCTCCGATTTTGGCTGATGTGGTGGTGGTTTCCGCCCTTTATCCCGAACTTGAGGCAGAGGTGTTGGAAGCTCAAGGTGAGGCACCTGATTCCTGTCCTCTAGGGAGGTTGTTTGTTCCTTCTGCGCCTCGGCACAAGGTGTCCTTGCGGGACACCCTGGGAGCAGATCCACTGTGGATCTGATTTCCCGAAGATTCTGGTGGCCAGGTTTACGTAAAGGTGTGGAGGGTTATGTGGCAGCCTATGAGACCTGTGCACGTGACAAGGTGACTCATACTCGGCCTTCAGGATCTCTTTTTCCTTTGTCCATCCCATCCTGTGCCTGGACGCATTTGTCCATGGACTTCATCACTGATTTGCCTAGTTCCTCTGAAAAGACGGTGATTTTGGTGGTGATGGACCTCTTCAGTAAGATGGCGCACTTTATACCATTATCAGGTTTGCCCAATGCCAAAACTCTCGCTCAATTGTTTATTGATAACATTGTGAAATTACACGGCATTCCCTCTGATGTGGTGTCTGATATGGGGACGCAATTTGTTTCCAGGTTCTGGAGGGTATTCTGTACACATCTGGGAGTTCAGTTGTCCTTCTCTTCGGCTTTCCACCCTCAGTCGAACGGACAAACTGAGCGCACTAACCAGAATCTGGAAACCTATTTGAGGTGTTTTGTCAGTAAGAGTGGTCTTCATTTTTGTCTTTGGCTGAGTTTGCCTTTGATAACCGTAGACAGGAGTCCACTGATAAGTCACAATTTTTTGGTGCATATGGGTTTCACCCTCAGTTTGGTACCTTTTCTGGGACTGAGTCCTCTGGTATACCTGAAGAGGAAAGATTCTCTTCCTCATTGTCATCTATCTGGCGGAAGATTCAAATAAATTTGAAAAAATGGGCAAAATATATAAACGTATGGCTGACAAGAGACGTATGACTGGTCCGGACCGGTGTGTGGGTGATTTGGTGTGGTTGTCCACTAAGAACATTAAGTTGAAGATACCCTCTTGGAAGTTGGGCCCAATATTTATTGGTCCTTACAAGATCTCTGCCATTATTAATCCGATTGCGTTTCGTCTGGAACTTCCGTAGGCTTGGAAGATCCATAATGTGTTTCACAGGTCTTTGTTGAAAAACTATGTGGAACCTGCTGAACCATCTTCCTTGCCACCTCCTCCTGTCTTGGCAGATGGTAATCTGGAGTTTCAGATCTCCAGAATAATTAACTTGCGTATTCTTCGTGGTTCCCTTCAGTACCTCGTACACTGGAAGGGTTACGTGCCAGAAGAAAGAATGTGGGTTCCGGCGACTGATGTCACTGCTAGTCGCCTTCTGAAGGCTTTTCACAGGGCGGACCCGGATAAGGTCCGTCCCGGGTGCCCGGAGGTCACCTGAAGGGGGGGGGGGGGTACTGTCACTGCCTGCCCTGTGAGAGATCTGAGAAGATCGGATAGACTTGCAGCACGTGAGTCTATCTGACAGGTCTTTCTGTGTTTCCTTTCTGTTTGTTGTTCTGGGCAGGATCCCACCTCTCCACAGGATCTGCTCGTTAGCTGTTTTAGAGGCTCTATTTAAGTCTGCCTCTTATTGCTGACTTTGCGGTTGATATTTTCCTTCTGGAGTTCTATACTGGTTGTTTGTGGACCCTCTACTTCCCTCTTGTCTCAAGCTTTCTCCTAGTCTGTTTTCTCTGTTGATGTTTGTTTACTTGGTGTTCCTCTTATCCCCACTTGCCGTGACAGAAACAAAACTTTTCATTTTTACAGCCAAGTGTTTCAAAATTCCGTAAAATGCTTAGGCGGTCAAAGTGCTCAGTACCCCCTTAATATATTCTTTAAGGGGTGTAGTTTCCAAATTGGGGTCACTTTTTAACGGTTTCCACTGTAGGGGTATGTCAGGGTCTCTTCAAATACAAAATGGTGCCTAAAAACCATTCTAGCGAAATCTGCCTCCAAAGTCCATATGGCGCTCCTTTCCTTCTGTCCACTGTGCCCATTTACTTTACCACCACATATGGAGTATTTCTGTAAACTGCTGAATCAGAGTAATGCATATTGAGGTTTATTTTGCTGTTAACCCTTGCTGTGTTGCAAGAAAAAATTGATTAACATAAAAAATCTACCAAAAAAGGAAAATTTTTAAATTTCACCTCCATTTTCCTTTAATTCTTGTGGAACACCTCAAGGGTTAACTAGGGTTGTAACATCAGTTTTGAATAAGTTGAGGGGTGTAGTTTCTGGGTGGTTTCCATTACGTAAGCCCCTCAAAATCACTTTATAGCTGAATTGGTGCTTAACCACCACAGCCCCTATAGCTTAAACACCCTGAAAGACCAGGCCACTTTTTACACTTCTGACCTACACTACTTTCACCGTTTATTGCTCGGTCATGCAACTTACCACCCAAATGAATTTTACCTCGTTTTCTTCTCACTAATAGAGCTTTCATTTGGTGGTATTTCATTGCTGCTGACATTTTTACTTTTTTTGTTATTAATCGAAATTTAACGATTTTTTTGCAAAAAAATGTAATTTTTCACTTTCAGTTGTAAAATTTTGCAAAAAAAACGACATCCATATATAGATTTTGCTCTAAATTTATTGTTCTACATGACTTTGATAAAAAAAAAATGTTTGGGTAAAAAAAAAATGGTTTGGGTAAAAGTTATAGCGTTTACAAACTATGGTACAAAAATGTGAATTTCCGCTTTTTGAAGCAGCTCTGACTTTCTGAGCACCTGTCATGTTTCCTGAGGTTCTACAATGGCCAGACAGTACAAACACCCCACAAATGACCCCATTTCGGAAAGTAGACACCCTAAGGTATTCACTGATGGGCATAGTGAGTTCATAGAACTTTTTATTTTTTGTCACAAGTTAGCGGAAAATGATGATTTTTCTTTTTTTTTTTCTTACAAAGTCTCATATTCCACTAACTTGTGACAAAAAATAAAAAGTTCTATGAACTCACTATGCCCATCAGCGAATACCTTGGGGTGTCTTCTTTCCAAAATGGGGTCACTTGTGGGGTAGCTATACTGCCCTGGCATTCTAGGGGCCCAAATGTGTGGTAAGGAGTTTGAAATCAAATTCTGTAATAAATGGCCGGTGAAATCCGAAAGGTGCTCTTTGGAATGTGGGCCCCTTTGCCCACCTAGGCTGCAAAAAAGTGTCACACATGTGGTATCTCCGTATTCAGGAGAAGTTGGGGAATGTGTTTTGGGGTGTCATTTTACATATACCCATGCTGGGTGAGATAAATATCTTGGTCAAATGCCAACTTTGTATAAAAAAATGGGAAAAGTTGTCTTTTGCCAAGATATTTCTCTCACCCAGCATGGGTATATGTAAAATGACACCCCAAAACACATTCCCCAACTTCACCTGAATACGGAGATACCACATGTGTGACACTTTTTTGCAGCCTAGGTGGGCAAAGGGGCCCATATTCCAAAGAGCACCTTTCGGATTTCACTGGTCATTTTTTACAGAATTTGATTTCAAACTCCTTACCACACATTTGGGCCCCTAGAATGCCAGGGCAGTATAACTACCCCACAAGTGACCCCATTTTGGAAAGAAGACACCCCAAGGTATTCGCTGATGGGCATAGTGAGTTCATAGAAGTTTTTATTTTTTGTCACAAGTTAGTGAAATATGAGACTTTGTAAGAAAAAAAAAAAACATCATTTTCCACTAACTTGTGACAAAAAATAAAAAATTCTAGGAACTCGCCATGCCCCTCACAGAATACCTTGGGGTGTCTTCTTTCCAAAATTGGGTCACTTGTGGGGTAGTTATACTGCCCTGGCATTCTAGGGGCCCAAATGTGTGGTAAGGAGTTTGAAATCAAATTTTGTAAAAAATGGCCAGTGAAATCCGAAAGGTGCTCGTTGGAATGTGGGCCCCTTTGCCCACCTAGGCTGCAAAAAAGTGTCACACATGTGGTATCTCCGTATTCAGGAGAAGTTGGGGAATGTGTTTTGGGGTGTCATTTTACATATACCCATGCTGGGTGAGATAAATATCTTGGTCAAATGCCAACTTTGTATAAAAAAATGGGAAAAGTTGTCTTTTGCCAAGATATTTCTCTCACCCAGCATGGGTATATGTAAAATGACACCCCAAAACACATTCCCCAACTTCTCCTGAATACGGAGATACCACATGTGTGACACTTTTTTGCAGCCTAGGTGGGCAAAGGGGCCCATATTCCAAAGAGCACCTTTCGGATTTCACTGGTCATTTTTTACAGAATTTGATTTCAAACTCCTTACCACACATTTGGGCCCCTAGAATGCCAGGGCAGTATAACTACCCCACAAGTGACCCCATTTTGGAAAGAAGACACCCCAAGGTATTCGCTGATGGGCATAGTGAGTTCATAGAAGTTTTTATTTTTTGTCACAAGTTAGTGAAATATGAGACTTTGTAAGAAAAAAAAAAAAATCATCATTTTCCACTAACTTGTGACAAAAAATAAAAAATTCTAGGAACTCGCCATGCCCCTCACAGAATACCTTGGGGTGTCTTCTTTCCAAAATGGGGTCACTTTTGGGGTAGTTATACTGCCCTGGCATTCTAGGGGCCCAAATTTGTGGTAAGTAGGTAAATGACCTGTGAAATCCGAAAGGTGCTCTTTGGAATGTGGGCCCCTATGCCCACCTAGGCTGCAAAAAAGTGTCACACATGTGGTATCTCCGTATTTAGGAGAAGTTGGGGAATGTGTTTTGGGGTGTCATTTTACATATACCCATGCTGGGTGAGAGAAATATCTTGGCAAAAGACAACTTTTCCCATTTTTTTATACAAAGTTGGCATTTTACCAAGATATTTATCTCACCCAGCATGGGTATATGTAAAATGACACCCCAAAACACATTCCCCAACTTCTCCTGAATACGGAGATACCACATGTGTGACACTTTTTTGCAGCCTAGGTGGGCAAAGGGGCCCAAATTCCTTTTAGGAGGGCATTTTTAGACATTTGGATCCCAGACTTCTTCTCACGCTTTGGGGCCCCTAAAATGCCAGGGCAGTATAAATACCCCACATGTGACCCCATTTTGGAAAGAAGACACCCCAAGGTATTGTAATGACCGACGACACGCACAGGGAGGAAAACAGGGAAAGCCCTGCCCAAGGGAGAGGGAAAGGTGGTGACCCCTAACTCACCTTGCGGCTGGCACCTGACTGCCCTGACGTCCCTAGACGGGTTCCTCACCCGTGCGGCGATCGCGTGCCTAAACCCTGGCTTTCCCTAATATGAGCCCTGGATAGTGAACAGGCCGGTGGGATCGCTAGTCCACACCACTATCACTAAGAGGGAAACACCAGGGAGAGGACAGACAAAACATACAAACACATACACCCAGGTGGGCGACCACAATAAACCAACAAGGTCCAACAGGGATCTGGAGGGTAGCGTACTGGACCAACTACCAGCGAACGCAGCAACACAGCTCCAGAAGGTCAGAGTAGATGTCCAGGCAGGAAGCTCTATCTCTGGCAACCAGAGAAGTGTGAGAGAGAAATATAAGGAGGTCTGGGAGTGCTGGACAAGGAACAGCTGAGGAGAAGGAGCTACGGATCCCTGAGTGAGCCAAAAGGGTTTGCTAAGCAAACCCAGAAAGCTACCATAAGGAAAACAGCCCTATCTTAAATAGAGTGTGCAGCCAACCGCTGCGACTTCCTGACCCCGGGTATAACGGAGTCAGGCGTGGTCCTCGACACCCTCGTGACAGTACCCCCCTCTCTACGAGGGGCCTCCGGACACTCAGGACCAGGTCTCCCAGGATGAGAGGCATGAAAAACCCGAACTAACCTGTCGGCGTTTACCTCAGACGCAGGAACCCACATTCTTTCCTCGGGACCGTAACCTCTCCAATGCACCAGATATTGAAGAGAGCGGCGGACCCGACGAGAATTAACAATTTTGGATATCTGAAATTCTAGGTTACCATCCACGACAACAGGAGGGGGTGGCAGCGGTGATGGTTCTAGAGGTGGAACATATTTTTTGAGTAACGACTTATGAAAAACATTATGAATTTTAAAAGTCTGAGGTAACTCCAGGCGAAAAGCCACGGGGTTAATGATGGCTACAATTTTGTAAGGGCCAATAAACCTAGGACCCAGTTTCCAAGAGGGAACCTTCAATTTAATATTCCTAGTAGACAACCACACATAGTCATTCACTCCTAGGTCCGGACCTGGCGACCGTCTCTTATCAGCCATGCATTTGTATTTACCTCCCATATTTTTCAAGTTAGCTTGCACCTTCTGCCATACCGATGAAAGAGATGACGAAAACCGTTCCTCTTCGGGAACCCCAGAAGACCCCCCCTCTTTGAAAGTACAGAATTGGGGATGAAAACCATATGCACCAAGAAATGGTGACTTGCCAGTGGATTCCTGACGACGATTATTTATGGCAAACTCAGCTAACGGTAAATATGATGACCACAACTCTTGGTTTTCAGACACAAAACATCTTAGATATGTCTCAAGGTTTTGGTTGGTACGCTCAGTCTGTCCATTCGACTGAGGATGGAAAGCAGAGGAAAAGGACAAGTGTACCCCCAAACGAGAAGAAAAAGCTTTCCAAAATTTAGAAATAAACTGGGTACCCCGATCCGAAACAACATCGGAGGGGACCCCGTGAAGCTTCACGATTTCACTGACGAATACCTGAGCAAGAGTCTTAGCATTAGGTAGTGCGGGTAACGCAATGAAGTGTACCATTTTGCTAAACCTGTCCACTACTACCAAAATAACTGTTTTACCCGCAGACAAAGGTAAGTCAGTGATAAAATCCATTGACAGATGTGTCCACGGTCTATTGGGAATGACGAGTGGTAATAGAGACCCTGCAGGACGTGTATGTGAAACTTTTGCGCGCACACAGGTAGAACAAGAAGACACAAAATCCAATACATCCTGACGCAACCTTGGCCACCAAAAACGACGAGACAATAGTTCCAAGGTTGCTTTACTACCCGGGTGCCCAGCAAGTGCCGAATTATGATGTTCCTTTAATAATTCGAAACGTAAGTTCAACGGTACAAACAATTTCTCTGAGGGGCAAGAGACCGGGGCGTCCCCCTGGGCCTCTAACACCTTCCCCTCCAAAACAGAGTGTACCGCAGAAACAACCACTCCTCTTTGAAGAATGGGTACCGGATCACTCACATTACCCCCTCCAGGGAAACAACGAGATAGTGCATCAGCCTTGGTGTTCTTTGCCCCAGGACGATAGGTAATCACAAAGTTAAACCTGGTAAAAAATAGCGACCACCTAGCCTGTCTAGGGGTGAGACGCTTAGCTGATTCGAGGTACAGAAGATTTTTGTGGTCCGTAATTACAGTGACGGGGTGGACTGCCCCCTCTAAGAAATGACGCCACTCCTCAAACGCAAGTTTAATAGCTAATAGTTTCCTATTGCCAATATCGTAGTTCTTTTCTGCTGCAGATAGTTTTTTAGAAAAGAAAGCACAAGGACGCCATTTGCCAGGAGACGGACCCTGAGACAGCACCGCCCCCACTCCCACCTCTGACGCATCGACTTCAACAATAAAAGGCTGAGAGACATCAGGTTGGACCAGTACAGGTGCTGAGGTAAACCTCTCTTTTAGAGAGGAAAAAGCAACTTTAGCGGCGTCAGACCATTTAGAAAAATCAGTCCCCTTCCTAGTCATGTCAGTAAGCGGTTTTACAATAAGTGAATAATTTTTAATGAATTTCCTATAGAAA
The DNA here is from genome assembly GCF_905171765.1 of Bufo bufo. Classification (NCBI taxonomy): domain Eukaryota; kingdom Metazoa; phylum Chordata; class Amphibia; order Anura; family Bufonidae; genus Bufo; species Bufo bufo. The sequence continues at coordinate 590,432,367 of NC_053389.1, read as the reverse complement.
TTCGCGAAGCCCAAAAACCGTTGTAGTGCTTTGAGGTTCTCAGGAAGATCCCAATCTAAAATTGCCTGGACCTTCCTAGGATCCATACGGAAACCTGACGCAGATAAAAAATAACCCAGGAATTGTATCTCCTGAACGGCGAAGACACATTTTTCAATTTTAGCATACAATTCATTCGTCCGTAGGACCTGCAGTACTTGTCTGACATGCACCTCATGTGTTTTCAGATCGGACGAATAAATTAAAATATAATCTAGGTATATTACCACAAACCTGTCGATTAGATGACTAAAAATGTCATTAACGAAATGTTGAAAGACGGCAGGAGCATTGGTCAGACCGAAAGGCATAACTAGATTTTCATAATGCCCCTCAGGGGTGTTAAACGCTGTCTTCCACTCATCCCCCTCCTTAATACGAATCAGATTGTAAGCACCCCTAAGATCAAGTTTGGAGAACCACCTAGCACCCGCAATCTGATTAAACAGGTCAGGAATGAGAGGAAGAGGGTATGGGTCTCGGATGGTTATCTGATTTAATTCGCGAAAATCTAAGCAAGGACGCAGGCCCCCATCTTTCTTTTTAACGAAGAAAAACCCTGCAGCCACGGGTGAAGAAGAGGGTCTGATGTGTCCCTTAGCCAAGCTCTCGGAGATATAATCTTTCATGGCTTGTCTCTCTGGACCCGAAAGATTATATAACCTGGTCTTGGGTAATTTTGCGCCGGGAATAAGGTTAACCGGGCAATCATAAGGACGATGAGGTGGTAACTTCTGACAACCCTTTTCAGAAAAAACATCCTCAAAGTCCGAAATAAATGTAGGTAGGGTAGTTATGGAGGCGACTAAGCAATTGCTATTTAAGCAATTTTCTCTGCACTGCTCACTCCACTCCAATATCTCCCTGGCCTGCCAATCCACCACTGGATTGTGCGCTACCAACCAGGGAAGACCCAGCACTACCGGAGTGGGAAGCCCCTCCAGAACATAACATGAAAGCATCTCGTTATGGTGGTCCCCTACCCGTAGGTGTAAATTATGAACCATGTGCGTGAGGTTTCTCTGAGACAGGGGAGCAGAATCAATAGCGAATATGGGAATGGATCTCTGTAAAGTACAGAGAGACAAACCCATAGTGCGGGCAAAATGGGCATCTATCAAATTTACCCCTGCTCCACTGTCTAGAAAGAAAGAAATAGTCTCCGTCTTATCACCAAAAATAATAACCGCTGGCAACACAAATTGCGATGTACGTATGGAGGAAACGTATACCCCCCGGCTGACATCCTCCACACAGCCTGGGGTTAGTAGTTTTTCCGACGGTCTTTTGTTTCTGAGGAAAGAAGGACAGACATTAATGAAATGACCCCTCTCCCCACAAAAAAAACAAACCCCACGCCTACGGCGAGCCTCAGGAGGACGGACCTGACGAGTAGTTCCTCCTAGCTGCATAGGCTCGTCTAAGTCCGTACAGACTAACTGCTGCTTGGGAGGGGTTACCAATTGCTCCGGTTTTTTCAACCTGACCCTAAGGCGTCTATCTATTCGGATAGAAAGGGACATAACCGCATCAAGGGAAAAGGGGGTCTCATATAATGCAAGCGCATCCTTAACCCTTTCGGATAACCCAGAGCAGAACTGACTCCTGAGAGCCGGGTCGTTCCATTGGGTATCCGTAGCCCACCTACGGAATTCAGAGCAATACTCCTCTACCGGCCGCTCTCCTTGTAAGAGTCTCCGTAATCTTGATTCAGCCAGGGCGACTCGGTCAGGGTCATCATATATGAGACCCAAGGCCCCAAAAAACTCATCCACTGACCGAAGAGCCTGGGAATCAGTAGGTAAAGAGAACGCCCAGGACTGCGGATCCCCCTGCAGCAGGGAAATAACAACCCCCACCCGCTGATCTTCATTACCAGAGGAGTAAGGGCGCAGTTTAAAATATAACTTACAGGCCTCACGGAATGTCAAAAACTTGTCCCTTCCCCCAGAAAATCTGTCAGGGAGAGGGACCTTGGGTTCCGCAACAACCTGGTTACCAGTAGCAACCGCTGGGCTTGCAGTCAGTTGTAATTGCTGCTGTTGCTGGAGGACCGACGCCTTCAATCCTACCACCTCCAAAGACAGGCCATGAAATTGTTTGGACAGAGCAGCAATTTGATCCATACTGGATTCTAAGTAGGTAAAAAATTTTTTTTTTATTTTTTTTACCTACACAAAATAACGGCCAGAGATAATGTAATGACCGACGACACGCACAGGGAGGAAAACAGGGAAAGCCCTGCCCAAGGGAGAGGGAAAGGTGGTGACCCCTAACTCACCTTGCGGCTGGCACCTGACTGCCCTGACGTCCCTAGACGGGTTCCTCACCCGTGCGGCGATCGCGTGCCTAAACCCTGGCTTTCCCTAATATGAGCCCTGGATAGTGAACAGGCCGGTGGGATCGCTAGTCCACACCACTATCACTAAGAGGGAAACACCAGGGAGAGGACAGACAAAACATACAAACACATACACCCAGGTGGGCGACCACAATAAACCAAAAAGGTCCAACAGGGATCTGGAGGGTAGCGTACTGGACCAACTACCAGCGAACGCAGCAACACAGCTCCAGAAGGTCAGAGTAGATGTCCAGGCAGGAAGCTCTATCTCTGGCAACCAGAGAAGTGTGAGAGAGAAATATAAGGAGGTCTGGGAGTGCTGGACAAGGAACAGCTGAGGAGAAGGAGCTACGGATCCCTGAGTGAGCCAAAAGGGTTTGCTAAGCAAACCCAGAAAGCTACCATAAGGAAAACAGCCCTATCTTAAATAGAGCGTGCAGCCAACCGCTGCGACTTCCTGACCCCGGGTATAACGGAGTCAGGCGTGGTCCTCGACACCCTCGTGACAGGTATTCAATGAGGGGCATGGCGAGTTCATAGAAAAAAAAATAATTTGGCACAAGTTAGCGGAAATTGATTTTTTTGATTTTTTTCTCACAAAGTCTCCCTTTCCGCTAACTTGGGACAAAAATTTCAATCTTTCATGGACTCAATATGCCCCTCAGCGAATACCTTGGGGTGTCTTCTTTCCAAAATGGTGTTATTTGTGGGGTGTTTGTACTGCCCGGGCATTTGAGGGTCTCCGCAATCATTACATGTATGCCCAGCATTAGGAGTTTCTGCTATTCTCCTTATATTGAGCATACGGGTAATGAGATTTTTTTTTTCCGTTCAGCCTCTGGGCTGAAAGAAAAAAATGAACGGCACAGATTTCTTCATTCGCATCGATCAATGTGGATGAAAAAATCTCTGCCAAAAAAAGAAAAAGGAGGGGAAAGGTGTCTGCCAGGACATAGGAGCTCCGCCCAACATCCATACCCACTTAGCTCGTATGCCCTGGCAAACCAGATTTCTCCATTCACATCAATCGATGTGGATGAATAAATCATTGCCGGGATTTTTTTTTTTTTATATATACAAAGTGTTTGCCAAAGTATATGAACACCGCCACCTCCTCAGCTCATATGCGTCGGCAAACGTATCTTTTACTGCAGAGGAGAAATCTCGTCTTGCAGCGCCGCATACACCGACTTGCGTGTAATCTGACAGCAGCGCAATGCTTCTGTCAGAATGCACATCAGTGCTGCAGCTAGTCGATCGGTTGGTCCACCTGGAAGGTAAAAAAAACAAAACAAAAAAGAAAAAACCAGGCCGCAACGCAATAAATTTATTAACTTTAGAACAGAACATATTAACTTTTTTTTAACTTTTTTAACTTTTTTACTTACCGGTAATTTTTTTTTTGTTTATTTTTTTTACCTTTATAGAACAAACCTCTCCTTCCCCATGGGACAATGTGCAAAGCGCAAATCGCCCAAAGATGTGGCGAAGTACGTTATGCACTTTATCCCAGGTGAAAGGAGAGGTTTGCAGCAGCTGTGAGTAAAAGGGCCCTAATAGCCCTGTGTGCCTGTCCTGTGAGATGCAATCCCTATGCTAGGTGTACCTGTGTGTGGTACTTCCGGAAACACTCTCCTAAGCATAGGGCAGGGTGGTCAGGACAGTCAGGACAGAAATAGCGGGTGTCACGCCTTATTCCACTCCTGCTACAGACACAACATTTTTTTCGAGGTGGCGGTTGGGTTGAGGTACCAGCAACGACACTGGGGAAATGTCGCTCGTGTAGACGGCTAACTACACTGGTGGATGGGGCCACGGAACCTTCTGGATACAGGAGGTTCTCGATGATCTCTTCCTGGAATTTGAGGAAGGATCGTGTTCTCCCAGCCTTACTGTAGAGAACAAAACTATTATACAGAGCCAATTAAATTAAATATACAGACACCTTCTTATACCAGCGTCTGGTTCTGCGGGAAACTAAATAGGGAGCCAACATCTGGTCATTGAAGTCCACCTTTCCCATGAGCGCATTATAGTCGTGGACTGAGAGGGGCTTTTCAATGACACGGGTTGCCCTTTCAATTTGGATTGTCGTGTCTGCGTGAATGGAGGAGAGCATGTAAACGTCACGCTTGTCTCTCCATTTCACCGCGAGCAGTTCTTCATTACACAAGGCAGCCCTCTCCCCCCTTGCAAGACGGGTGGTAACGAGCCGTTGTGGGAAGCCCACGCGACTAGTTCGCGCGGTGCCACAGGCGCAAATCCGTTCTAGAAACAAATGCCTAAAGAGGGCCACACTTGTGTAGAAATTGTCCACATAAAGATGGTACCCCTTGCCGAATAAGGGTGACACCAAGTCCCAGACTGTCTTCCCACTGCTCCCCAGGTAGTCAGGGCAACCGACCGGCTCCAGGGTCTGATCTTTTCCCTCATAGATCCGAAATTTGTGGGTATAGCCTGTGGCCCTTTCACAGAGCTTATACAATTTGACCCCATACTGGGCACGCTTGCTTGGGATGTATTGTTTGAAGCCAAGGCGCCCGGTAAAATGTATTAGGGACTCGTCTACGCAGATGTTTTGCTCAGGGTTATACAAATCTGCAAATTTCTGGTTGAAATGGTCTATGAGGGGCCGAATTTTGTGGAGGCGGTCAAAAGCTGGGTGGCCTCTGGGACGGGAGGTGGTGTTGTCGCTAAAATGCAGAAAACGCAGGATGGTCTCAAATCGTGTCCTGGACATAGCAGCAGAGAACATGGGCATGTGATGAATTGGGTTCGTGGACCAATATGACCGCAATTCATGCTTTTTAGTTAGACCCATGTTGAGGAGAAGGCCCAGAAAAATTTTAGGTTCGGAAACTTGGACTGGTTTCCACCGGAAAGGCTGGGCATAATAGCTTCCCGGGTTTGCGGTTATAAATTGTGTGGCATACCGGTTTGTCTCTGCCACGACTAAGTCCAAGAGCTCCGCAGTCAAGAACAGCTCAAAAAATCCCAGGGCCGAACCGATCTGAGCTGTCTCAACCCGAACTCCAGACTGGGCGGTGAAAGGAGGAACTAATGGTGCGGCTGAAGTTGGTGACTGCCAATCAGGGTTTGCCAGAACCTCAGGGATTCTAGGGGCTCTACGGGCCTGTCTGTGCGGTGGCTGCGACGGGGTAACTACTGCACGTGCCACCGTACCAGCTTCAACTGCCCTTCTGGTGCTCGCTACTTTACCAGGTTGTACGGCAGTGCTGGTACTAGGTCCAGGAAGGGCTGCGCTGCTGGTGTATGCCTCACCACGTGATCCGGCAGCGACAGCCCCACTCTGCTGCTCTTGAAGTGGATCCTGCATAACCTGTGGTCTAGCGACACGGGGCCGGGTACGCCTGGTTCTATCAGGGACCTCCACCTCCTCGTCCGAACTTTGGGTCAGAGAGCCACTGCTTTCCACAGGTTCATATTCTGACCCGCTAGATTCGTCAGATGAGGGTTCCCACTCCTCATCCGACTGGGTCAGAATCCTGTAGGCCTCTTCAGAAGAATACCCCCTGTTTGACATTTTGGACTACTAAATTTGGGGGTATTCCCTGAGACTACCCAAGAAAAAAAGCAAGCCTGTCTTACAAAGGGGAGGCTAGCGAAGTACCGGAGGCCGCTGCGGTTGATAAAAAATATCAAAACTGATTTTTTTATCGCCGCAGTGCGTGTAAAGTGAATGTGCAGTGATCAAAAAAAAATAATTTTTTGTCACTGCGGTGGGGCGGGCGTGGGTTAACGCACGTGTGGGCGACCGATCAGGCCTGATCGGGCAAACACTGCGTTTTGGGTGGAGGGCGAGCTAAGGTGACACTAATACAATTATAGATCTGACCGTGATCAGTTTTGATCACTTACAGATACTATAAAAGTACAAATGCTGATTAGCGATACGCTAATCAGCGAATAAAAGTGACTGCGGTGCGGTGGGCTGGGCGCTAACTGACGCTAACTACCTAACCAAGGGGCCTAAACTATCCCTAAAACCTAACAGCCAATACTAGTGAAAAAAAAAAGTGACAGTTTACACTGATCACTTTTTGTCTTTCACTAGTGATTGACAGGGGCGATCAAAGGGGTGATCAAAGGGTTAATTGTGGTGCAGGGGGGTGATCTGGGGCTAAGGTGTAGTGTTGGTGCTACTCACTGTGAAGTCTGCTCCTCTGCTGGATCCAACCAACGAAAAAGGACCAGCAGAGGAGCAGAGAAGCCATATAACAGATCATATTTACTAATATGATCTGTTATATGGCTTGTGATTCGATTTTTTTAAAATCAGCAACCTGCCAGCGACGATCATTGGCTGGCAGGTTGCTGATGCAATTCTCCTCGAACTTTTGCCGGCCCGCGATGCGCATGCGCGGGCCGGCTGTGACCGAAATCTCGCGTCTCGCGAGAGGACGCGCCAGCGCGTCCAAGCGGAATGAAACAACCACCTCCAGGACGCGTCGCTGCGTTCGGCGGTCCGGAGGTGGTTAAAAAAATGGTTTTGGAATTTTTGTTGAAAATTTAAAAATAGCTTCTAAACTTCTAAGCGTCCTAAAAAAATAAAATGACATTTACAAAATGATGCCAACTTAAAGCAGACATATGGGGAATGTTGATTGATAACCATTTTATGAGGTATTACTATCTGTCTTAAAAGTAGAGAAATGAAAATTTAGAAAATTGTGAATTTTTCTAAATTTTGGATAAATTTTGGATTATTTTATAAATAAAGGGTAAATATATCAACTCAAATTTACCACTGTCATGAAGTACAATGTAATTAAATATATAGGATATCGCACTAGAAAAAATGGAAACCAATAGGTGCTCCTGTAAAATTGAGACCACTCACTCAATAAAATGAATAATAGAATTATATAAGATACAGGGCACTCAAGAGACCGTGACCATGTGGTTACAACAAATATATAGTTTTATTGATAATAAAACAAATAAAATAGGAAATAAATACAATATAGTATGATGTTAGTAAGTGCTTCAATGATTGTAATCACTATATTCAAGCTATTCAAAAGTCCGCTGCATGTAAATTGTCATAAAGGCGGACCTCAATGCTATGACCAGCAAATTACTTGGTATCGCAATCACTAAAAGTTCAATCCAATTCTTATGTGCAGTCTTTGAAATAGATACCTGAGTATGGTTGATATAGAAATATATTATAGAATTACATATATTATAAGTGTCCGTAAACGTGAGTTTTTAACCTGGAGTGGACCCTTTTTAAAAAATCGCTTTTATTAGTTTTATTTAAAAAGCATAAGTGTAGACACCCTTTGATAACTGGGTATCCAAAACAATAATAGGACAAGATGTTGCCCAGCTACCACCGTGAATTGGTGAAACAAAAACATAGACAGGACTTACTAACATCATACTATATTGTATTTATTTCCTATTTTATTTGTTTTATTATCAATAAAACTATATATTTGTTGTAACCACATGGTCACGGTCTCTTGAGTGCCCTGTATCTTATATAATTCTATGAAGTACAATGTGTCATGAGAAAGCAGTCTCAGAATGGCTTGAATAAGTAAAAGCGTTGGATAAGTAAAAAAGTTATTACCACATCAAGTGACACATGTCAGATTTTCAAAAATCTGCTTGGGATTTAAGGTAAGAAGGGGCCAGGTACTGAAAGGGTTAAACATATAAGCTTCATAAAATAAATATATTAAAGGCGTTATCCCATGACTAATGTAAAAAATTAAAATCAGACATCATATAGTACATGACAATTTGTAACAAAGAACCAGCCCTGTACCTCACATGGATTATTTGTTGCTGGTTTGAAAACTGTAGAATATTCTTAGTGGAACACCTATAATCAATAAATTACTGCATCTAACCTTGAAGGTTTGGCAGCAGAATAGGACTGGGTTTTGTCCATCTTTGAGATTTCTATCCAAGGCTATAAAACTGGAGCAGATGATCATTTGTGTATGCATTATGTGGCAGCAATGGCTCTGCTAACCCAGAGGGAAAGAGCTTCTAAATCGCATTTGTATCTTAAAAGGCTTATGGACAAATGTTGGGACTCCATGCTCTATTAAAGGGGTTCTCCGGGAATGAAGAAAATGAAAATACTTAAATATTACCATAATATAAATATATTCGCAAATACATTTCATTAGTTATAATGGCTCATTTTGTCTAGGGAGCAATCATTAGGAGAAATCAAATGGCTGCTGTCCTATCAGTACACACAATACCTGTCCTAATCACACAGCAGGACAAGTTACTTTGCAACACTGAGGTAAATAGCTGCCTTATCCTCCTCTCTGGTCTACTTGTCAGGAATTATGATGCTGAATACAGATGATAAGATCTTCAGCTGAATCTCTGTAGGAATGGAGTTCATGAGGAGACATGAAGTACAGAGAGGACAGACAGGACAGACTGTGGTAATGGAGGCTGCATACAAGTGCTGCTGCTCATTATCTACACCCCCCACTATCCTCTCTGTACTTCATGTCTCCTAATGAACTCCATTACTGCAGAGATACATCTGAAGATCATATTAAACTGTATTCAGGATCATAATTCCTGACAAGTAAGAGAGGAGGATGGCGCAGCTCTTTAACTTGTCCTCCTGTGTAATTAAATTGCTTCCCGGACAAAACGAGCCATTGTAACCAATGAAAGGTATTTGGAAATATATTTATAATAAAGTAATATTTAAGTATTTGAATTTTCTTAATTCCCAGAGAACTGTGTCTTTGCGGCATCCCACTGTCACAGCAGTGGTCTGCCGCTTAAAGAGTTAAAATTTGTTAAATGCATTTTCTGTATGTGATCTGCACAAGGAGTTAACAAGCGGAGTCACCCTTCCCATAGTGAGTAGTAGAGAGCAAGAATAGAGTGAGACAGAACAGTACAGTCTAAGACAGAGCAGTGAGTAGAACCTCAAAACAGCCCTGTGATGAGATTCAGCCAGAGAGAAGTAAAGATGTCGAAGAAAAGCTTTAAAACCAGCTTAAGTGGAGAGAAAAAAGCTAAAGAGCTCATTTGCCCAGTCTCCTGAAGCATTTCATCTCCAGGACAATTCTGTTTTGGAGTCAATAGGTCTCTAATACAGATTCAGGAGACTGGGCAAACCTTAGACACAGGCTGGGGATCTGCTAAGGCCGACATCCCTCAGAGGACATTCCGTAACCGCTTGTGACTAAAGAACTTAGTGACATAAAGTGTGAGAGGTCAAAAGGGAGCAGGAGAAGTGTTGCACCCATATTTCTGGATGCTTGTATTTGAGCTAGAGACCAAAGTGCAGACCAAATTGCTTTAGAGAAAAAACTTGGTATGTTAACTACCTTTGCAGCTGTGGGAACTATAACATCTGTGAAATGTGAACATCTGTCACTGCTGTATTTGAACTTTATCTGTGAGTAAAGAACCAATCATCAGTTAAACCTGTCTCATCATTGCCTCATACCTCAGGGAACCCAGCCTTGCACCTCAGAATTCAGGGGGCACCCCACCTAACACCAGGCAGGAGAGCTTCAAATAAAGTAGAAAGTGTCAGTCCTGTGTCCCAGAACACGGACAGTTACTTGCGCTGCAGGTTCCGGTGTAGTGTGGTGGGTAATTCACACTGGAAAGTCATATGGTAAAAGTTTGAAACCGCTCTGCTTGAGATTTTGTCATCCGATACACAGGTGAATGAATCAGGGTATTAGCCTCTATCCTCCTCTCTCAAAGGGTTCGATCCTCCTCAGACCGCCTCCTCTGCAGGGTTAGATAACCGGCATATAGTGAAGTACCCTCTTAGTTGTTACTAAAAAAAGGTTTTATTCTACTCACAAACAATAGGCATGGTAGACAATAGGCATATCACAGTGATAAAATCAATAACGTTCCTGCCCGACCCGGGTTTCGCTCTCTGGCTTCCTCAGGGGCGACAACTGAGTAGAATAAAACCTTTTTTTAGTAACAACTAAGAGGGTACTTCACTATATGCCGGTTATCTAACCCTGCAGAGGAGGCGGTCTGAGGAGGATCGAACCCTTTGAGAGAGGAGGATAGAGGCTAATACCCTGATTCATTCACCTGTGTATCGGATGACAAAATCTCAAGCAGCGCGGTTTCAATTTTTTACCAGGAGAGCTTCAAGGCCAGGGAGTGCCCCAAAAGTAAAGAAGTAACTACTACCTTCATTATTGCTTAAACTACTCCTATACTCTCATCTCTTCTGGGCTGGCTACATCTCTCCCACTTCAATGAGCACTAAACAGCAACGCCACAAAAAGAGAGCTTTCATGTTGCTTCTCATTGTGACGATTAGAGTTGAGCAGACACCTGGATGTTCGGGTTCGACGAGTTTGGCCAAACTTGAAAAAAAAGTTCGGGTTTGGGACCCGAACTTGACCCTGAACCCCATTGAAGTCAATGGGGACCCGAACTTTTGGGCACTAAATGGCTCTAAAATAGTCCTGGAAAGGGCTAGAGGGCTGCAAAAGGCATCAAAATGGGCAACTGTTCTGCAAACAAATGTAGATAGGGAAATGACTTAAAATAACATAAAATACTGAAAAATTTAAAATAACAATCTGAATCTAGGAGTAGGAGATTGAGGAGGGGGTGGATGGGTGGATGTGGCGGTGTAGGTTCATGTCACCCAGCAATAGAACAGAGGATTTTGAGAGAACGAGGCCCATGTCACCCAGGCACAGCAGAGGTTCATTCACGGCAAAAGTGGGTTCATGTCACCCAGCAATAGAACAGAGGATTTTGAGAGATTTCGGCCCCTGTCACCCAGGCACAGAAGGGGTTCATTCACGGCAAAAGGGGGTTCATGTCACCCAGCAATAGAACAGAGGATTTTGAGAGATTTAGGCCCCTGTCACCCAGGCACAGCAGGGGTTTGTATACGCCAAAAATGGTAAAATGTCACCCGACAATTGAAAATAGAATTTTTTTTCAATTTAGGGCACTTTTTTGCATTGAAATGGCTCTAAAATAGTCCTTGAAAAGGCTAGAGGGATGTAAAAGGCAGTAAAATATGCTTAAGAGCATGGCAACTGCTCTGCAAACAAATGTGGATAGGGAAATAACTTAAAATAAAATAACTAAAAATTACAAATTATTTACCTGCAACTCAGAGAAGGAGGTGGATATCGAGTCGGAGGCCCAGTCATTGGTGGTGAAGTGGTGCTGTTCCGCCGAGCGACTCACCCGTGCGTGCTGCAGCTGAAACTCCACTATCACCTGCTGCTGCTCGCACAGTCTGGCCAGCATGTGCAAGGTGGAGTTCCACCTTGTGGGCACGTCGCATATGAGGCGGTGAGCGGGAAGGCCGAAGTTATGCTGCAGCGCTGACAGGCGAGCAGCAGCAGGGTGAGAACGCCGAAAGCGCACACAGATGGTCCGCACTTTATGCAGCAGCTCTGACATATCGGGGTAGTTTTTAAGAAATCTCTGCACCACCAAATTCAGCACATGCGCCAGGCAAGGGATGTGCGTCAAACCGACTAGTCCCAGAGCTGCTATGAGATTTCGCCCATTATCGCACACCACCAGGCCGGGTTTGAGGCTGACTGGCACAAACCACTTATTGGTCTGTTGTTCAAAGCCCATCCTCAGCTCCTGCGCGGTGTGGGGTTTGTCCCCCAAACAGATAAGTTTTAAAACTGCCTGCTGTCGTTTACCCCCTGCTGAAGTTGGTGGTGAAGGTGTTACGCTGACCGGATGAGGAGCTGGTAGAGGATGAGGAAGCAGAGTAGGAGGAGGAGGAAGCAACAGGAGGCAAACTGAAGCGCCCTGCAATCCTCGGTGGTGGAAGGACATGCGCCAAACTGCTATCCGCCTCATGCCCAGCTGCCACTGCATTTACCCAGTGTGCTGTTATGGAGATATAATGACCCTGACCGTGCTTACTGGTCCACGTATCCGTATCCGTAGTCAGGTGCACCTTGCCACAGATGGCGTTGCGCAGTGCACACCTGATTTTGTCCCCTACTGTTTGCGGGGTGGCAGGTGGCACTGTCATTTCAGAGGTGGATGAAGAGGCCGCGACTGCAGCAGAAGAGGAAGCAGGAGGAGCCAGAAACCTTTCTTGGTTTTTGAGGTGTCTACTCCACTGCAGCTCGTGCTTTGCACTTAAATGCCGGGTCATGCAGGTTGTGCTCAGGTTGAGAACGTTTATGCCTCGCTTCTGGCTCTGATTGCACAATGTGCAAACCACTTGTGTCTTGTCGTCAGCACATTGTCTGAAGAACTGCCACGCCAGGGAAATCCTTGGAGCTAGCTTTGGTGTGCTCGGTCCCTTGCTGTGATGGGCAATAGGAGGCGTACTGTCTAGAGGACGGCTGCTCCGCTTTTGCACCCTGCTCCCTCTTCTGCTGTGCTGGTGGCTCTGTGCGACCTCCGCCTCTTCCTCCGAACTACATTGGTCACTCGCATGACCTTGATTCCATGTGGGGTCGAGGACCTCATCGTCCTCCACATCATCTTCCACCCAGTCTTCACCCTTGACTTCCTTGTCGGTCTGCACACTTTCGAAAGCCCCAGCAGTTGGCACCTGTGTTTCGTCATCATCCGAGACGTGCTCAAATGGTCCTCCCATGTACTCATCTTGAAAAATAAGTGGTTGGGCATCGGTGCATTCAATCTCTTCCACTTCTGGGGCAGGGCTAGGTGGATGGCCCTGGGAAACCCTGCTAACAGAGTCATCAAAAAGCATGACTTGTGGCTCAGACTGCTTGGCTGATTTACAAGGGGGTAAAAGACTGATGGACATCGGCTGCAGGTGCCAACTGTGGTCTTTCAGCATGAGACTGGGTGGGAGACAATGTGAAGGAAATGGATCCACTGTCAGCAACATAATCTACTATCGCCTGTACTTGTTCAGGCCTCACCATTCGTAGAGCAGCATTAGGCCCAACCAAATACTGCTGCAGGTTTTGTCGCCTACTCGCACCTGAGGAAGGGGTTTCACTTGTGCGTGTAGCTGGCACAGATCGACCACGTCCTCTCCCTGCAACAGGAGCTCCACCGGCAGCACCACGACCTGGGCCACGTCCCTTATTTGACGCTCTCCTCATATTTTTTACATTTTGGATCTTGCCCTAAATGGGTGTTTAATTAATAGTACAGGGTGGGCCATTTATATGGATACACCTTAATAAAATGGGAATGGTTGGTGATATTAACTTCCTGTTTGTGGCACATTAGTATATGTGAGGGGGGAAACTTTTCAAGATGGGTGGTGACCATGGTGGCCATTTTGAAGTTGGCCATTTTGAATCCAACTTTTGTTTTTTCAATAGGAAGAGGGTCATGTGAAACATCAAACTTATTGGGAATTTCACAAGAAAAACAATGTTTTTAACGTTACTTTATTCTTTCATGAGTTATTTACAAGTTTCTGACCACTTATAAAATGTGTTCAATGTGCTGCCCATTGTGTTGGATTGTCAATGCAACCCTCTTCTCCCACTCTTCACACACTGATAGCAACACCGCAGGAGAAATGCTAGCACAGGCTTCCAGTATCCGTAGTTTCAGGTGCTGCACATCTCGTATCTTCACAGCATAGACAATTGCCTTCAGAAGACCCCAAAGATAAAAGTCTAAGGGGTCAGATCGGGAGACCTTGGGGGCCATTCAACTGGCCCACGACGACCAATCCACTTTCCAGGAAACTGTTCATCTAGGAATGCTCGGACCTGACACCCATAATGTGGTGGTGCACCATCTTGCTGGAAAAACTCAGGGAACGTGCCAGCTTCAGTGCATAAAGAGGGAAACATATCATCATGTAGCAATTTCGCATATCCAGTGGCCTTGAGGTTTCCATTGATGAAGAATGGCCCCACTATCTTTGTACTCCATATACCACACCATACCATCAATTTTTTTGTTCCAACAGTCTTGGAGGGATCTATCCAATGTGGGTTAGTGTCAGACCAATAGCGGTGGTTTTGTTTGTTAACTTCACCATTCACATAAAAGTTTGCCTCATCACTGAACAAAATCTTCTGCGTAAACTGAGGGTCCTGTTCCAATTTTTGTTTTGCCCATTCTGCAAATTCAGTGCGCCGATCTGGGTCATCATCGTTGAGATGCTGCAGTAGCTAGAGTTTGTAAGGGTGCCATTTGTGAGTAGCTAATATCCGCCGAAGGGATGTTCGACTAATGCCACTCTCCAGTGACATGCGGTGAGTGCTACGCTGTGGGCTCTTGCTGAATGAAGCTAGGACAGCCACTGATGTTTCTTCATTAGAGACAGATTTCATGTGTCTACATTTTGGCAAATTCAACACTGAACCAGTTTCACGAAACTTAGCAAGCAGTTTGCTAACTGTGCATGGGAGATGGGTGGTCTCGTAGGGTGTCTTGCATTGAAATCTGCTGCAATGACCCGGTTACTGCGTTCACCAGACATCAACACAATTTCTATCCGCTCCTCACGTGTTAACCTCGGCGACATGTCAATGGCTGTAAACAAAGAGAAACTTGTAAATAACTCATGAAAGAATAAAGTTACGTTAAAACCAAGCACACCATTGTTTTTCATGTTAAATTCCCAATAAGTTTGATGTGTCACATGTACTAATGTGCTACAAACAGGAAGTTAATATCACCAACCATTTCCATTTTTATTAAGGTGTATCCATATAAATGGCCCACCCTGTAGAATAGAACGACAGTATGTAAAGGGTGTATCTCACATGGCCTGAACCAGACTAGGCCTTAATAAAAGATTTTTTTGCACCAAAATGGCTGTATTTCAAATGCCTAATTCAAACCCCTGTATGTAGAAGTGGTATCTCAGAGGGTCTGAACCTCTGTAGGCCTGAAGTAAATATATCTTTGCACAAAATGGCTGTATTTCAAATGGCTGTATTTCAAATGCCTAATTCAAACCCGTGTATGTAGAGGTGGTATCTCAGAGGTCCTGAACCTCTGTAGGCCTGAAGTAAATATATCTTTGCACAAAATGGCTGTATTTCAAATGGCTGTATTTCAAATGCCTAATTCAAACCCCTGTATGTATAGGGGGGGATCACACACGCCCTGAACCAGTGTAGGCCTGAAGTAAATATATCTTTGCACAAAAAGGCTGCATTTCAAATGGCTGTATTTCAAATGTCTAATTCAAACCCCTGTATGTATAGGGGGGATCCTACACGCCCTGAACCAGTGTAGGCCTGAAGTAAATATATCTTTGCACAAAATAGCTGTATTTCAAATGGCTGTATTTCAAATGCCTGATTCAAACTCCTGTATGTATAGGGGAAATCACACACGCCTTGAATCAGTGTAGGCCTGAAGTAAATATATCTTTGCACAAAATGGCTGTATTTCAAATGGCTGTATTTCAAATGCCTAATTCAAACCCCTGTATGTATAGGGGGGATCACACACGCCCTGAATCAGTGTAGGCCTGCAGTAAATATATCTTTGCACAAAATGGCTGTATTTCAAATGGCTGTATTTCAAATGCCTAATTCAAACCCCTGTATGTATAGGGGGGATCACACACGCCCTGAATCAGTGTATGCCTGCAGTAAATATATCTTTGCACAAAATGGCTGTATTTCAAATGGCTGTATTTCAAATGGCTGTATTTCTAATGCCTGATTCAAACCCCTGTATGTAGGGGGGTATCTCACACGGTCTGAACCTGTGTAGTCCTGAAGTAAATATATCTTTGCACAAAATGGCTGCATTTCAAATGGCTGTATTTCAAATGCCTAATTCAAACCCCTGTATGTATAGGGGGGATCACACACGCCCTGAATCAGTGTAGGCCTGCAGTAAATATATCTTTGCACAAAATGGCTGTATTTCAAATGGCTGTATTTCAAATGCCTAATTCAAACCCCTGTATGTATAGGGGGGATCACACACGCCCCCTGAATCAGTGTAGGCCTGCAGTAAATATATCTTTGCACAAAATAGCTGTATTTCAAATGGCTGTATTTCAAATGCCTGATTCAAACCCCTGTATGTAGGGGGGTATCTCTGACGGTCTGAACCTGCCTGTGTAGTCCTGAAGTAAATATATCTTTGCACAAAATGGCTGTATTTCAAATGCCTAATTCAAACCCCTGTATGTATAGTGGGGA
This sequence comes from Bufo bufo, assembly GCF_905171765.1. Classification (NCBI taxonomy): domain Eukaryota; kingdom Metazoa; phylum Chordata; class Amphibia; order Anura; family Bufonidae; genus Bufo; species Bufo bufo. Next base: position 590,415,885 of record NC_053389.1, on the reverse strand, counting down.
TCACACACGCCCTGAACCAGTGTAGGCCTGAAGTAAATATATCTTTGCACAAAATAGCTGTATTTCAAATGGCTGTATTTCAAATGCCTGATTCAAACTCCTGTATGTATAGGGGAAATCACACACGCCTTGAATCAGGGTAGGCCTGAAGTAAATATATCTTTGCACAAAATTGCTGTATTTCAAATGGCTGTATTTCAAATGCCTAATTCAAACCCCTGTATGTAGGGGGGTATCTCAGACGGTCTGAACCTGTGTAGGCCTGTAGTAAATATATCTTTACACAAAATGGCTGTATTTCAAATGGCTGTATTTCAAATGCCTAATTCAAACCCCTGTATGTATAGGGGGGATCACACACGCCCTGAATCAGTGTAGGCCTGCAGTAAATATATCTTTGCACAAAATGGCTGTATTTCAAATGGCTGTATTTCAAATGGCTGTATTTCTAATGCCTGATTCAAACCCCTGTATGTAGGGGGGTATCTCACACGGTCTGAACCTGTGTAGTCCTGAAGTAAATATATCTTTGCACAAAATGGCTGCATTTCAAATGGCTGTATTTCAAATGCCTAATTCAAACCCCTGTATGTATAGGGGGGATCACACACGCCCTGAATCAGTGTAGGCCTGCAGTAAATATATCTTTGCACAAAATGGCTGTATTTCAAATGGCTGTATTTCAAATGCCTAATTCAAACCCCTGTATGTATAGGGGGATCACACACGCCCTGAATCAGTGTAGGCCTGCAGTAAATATATCTTTGCACAAAATGGCTGTATTTCAAATGGCTGTATTTCAAATGCCTAATTCAAACCCCTGTATGTATAGGGGGATCACACACGCCCTGAATCAGTGTAGGCCTGCAGTAAATATATCTTTGCACAAAATGGCTGTATTTCAAATGGCTGTATTTCAAATGCCTGATTCAAACCCCTGTATGTAGGGGGGTATCTCAGACGGTCTGAACCTGTGTAGTCTTGAAGTAAATATATCTTTGCACAAAATGGCTGTATTTCAAATGCCTAATTCAAACCCCTGTATGTATAGTGGGGATCACACACGCCCTGAATCAGTGTAGGCCTGAAGTAAATATATCTTTGCACAAAAAGGCTGTATTTCAAATGGCTGTATTTCAAATGTCTAATTCCAACCCCTGTATGTATAGGCCCTGAATCAGTGTAGGCCTGCAGTAAATATATCTTTGCACAAAATGGCTGCATTTCAAATGGCTGTATTTCAAATGCCTAATTCAAACCCCTGTATGTATAGGCCCTGAATCAGTGTAGGCCTGCAGTAAATATATCTTTGCACAAAATGGCTGTATTTCAAATGCCTAATTCAAACCCCTGTTTGTATAGTGGGGATCACACACGCCTTGAATCAGTGTAGGCCTGAAGTAAATATATCTTTGCACAAAATTGCTGTATTTCAAATGGCTGTATTTCAAATGCCTAATTCAAACCCCTGTATGTAGGGGGGTATCTCAGACGGTCTGAACCTGTGTAGGCCTGAAGTAAATATATCTTTGCACAAAATGGCTGTATTTCAAATGGCTGTATTTCAAATGCCTAATTCAAACCCCTGTATGTATAGGGGGGATCACACACGCCCTGAATCAGTGTAGGCCTGCAGTAAATATATATTTGCACAAAATGGCTGTATTTCAAATGGCTGTATTTCAAATGGCTGTATTTCTAATGCCTGATTCAAACCCCTGTATGTAGGGGGGTATCTCACACGGTCTGAACCTGTGTAGTCCTGAAGTAAATATATCTTTGCACAAAATGGCTGCATTTCAAATGGCTGTATTTCAAATGCCTAATTCAAACCCCTGTATGTATAGGGGGGATCACACACGCCCTGAATCAGTGTAGGCCTGCAGTAAATATATCTTTGCACAAAATGGCTGTATTTCAAATGGCTGTATTTCAAATGCCTAATTCAAACCCCTGTATGTATAGGGGGATCACACACGCCCTGAATCAGTGTAGGCCTGCAGTAAATATATCTTTGCACAAAATGGCTGTATTTCAAATGGCTGTATTTCAAATGCCTGATTCAAACCCCTGTATGTAGGGGGGTATCTCAGACGGTCTGAACCTGTGTAGTCCTGAAGTAAATATATCTTTGCACAAAATGGCTGTATTTCAAATGCCTAATTCAAACCCCTCTATGTATAGTGGGGATCACACACGCCCTGAATCAGTGTAGGCCTGAAGTAAATATATCTTTGCACAAAAAGGCTGTATTTCAAATGGCTGTATTTCAAATGTCTAATTCCAACCCCTGTATGTATAGGCCCTGAATCAGTGTAGGCCTGCAGTAAATATATCTTTGCACAAAATGGCTGCATTTCAAATGGCTGTATTTCAAATGCCTAATTCAAACCCCTGTATGTATAGGGGGGATCACACACGCCCTGAACCAGTGTAGGCCTAAAGTAAATATATCTTTGCACAAAATGGCTGTATTTCAAATGGCTGTATTTCAAATGGCTGTATTTCAAATGCCTAATTCAAACCCCTGTATGTTGAGGGGGTATCTCACAGGCCCTGAACCAGTGTAGGCCTGAATTCAATATTGGTGCACCAAATGGCGGTATTTAAAATCTCTGAATATAACCCAAATGTATTAAGGGTGTATCTCTAAAAACGGAATTTGATAGCAGTATATAAGCCTGTAATTTCACACGTGCTGATGCTGCAAGGCCTGAAAATAGTGTTTTTTGTCAAAAGAGTGTGTTTTTCAAACCCCAGAAAATTATGGGTGTATTTCTACCTTAAATTGCACACTGACTAATACAGATGTTGTAGATTGCCAAAAAAGTCTTTTTTTGCTAACAGAATATGAAAGCTGTATATATTAAACTTGAATTTAACACTTGCAGATATGGAAAATACAGTTTTTTGAAAAAGAAAAAAGTGTTTTTTTCAAACCCCAGAAAATGATGGGTGTATTTCTACATTAAATTGCACACTGACTAATACAGATGTTTTAGATTGCCAAAAAAGTCTTTTTTTGCTAACAGAATATGAAAACTGTATATATTAAACTTGAATTTAACACTTGCAGATCTGGAAAATACTGTTTTTTGAAGAAAAAAAAAGTGTGTTTTTCAAACCCCAGAAAATGATGGGTGTATTTCTACCACCCACCTAACTAAGTAAATTCCAAAAGTTAGTATTTTTTGGTCAATGAGCTCAGGGCAGGGTAAAACGATAGTGCCCTGCACCCACACAACTATTTCTCTGTAGATCGCTGAGTTAGATTCTCTCCTATTCTCTCCCTGAAATCACAAGTCCAGCAGCATCCTCTCCCTACACTTGTAACAGCAGAGTGACGTGCAGCGCTACGTGACTCAAGCTTATATAGAGCCTGGGTCACATGCTGCTCTGGCCAATCACAGCCATGCCATTAGTAGGCATGGCTGTGATGGCCTCTTGGGGCAAGTAGTATGACGCTTGTTGATTTGCTGCCGTGCAGCCTTTCAGAAAGCGCCAAGAAAGCGGCGAACACCGAACCCGAACTTTTACGGAAATGTTCGGGTTCGGGTTCGGGTCCGGGGTCCCAAAATCCTAAAGTTCGGTACGAACCCGAACTTTACAGTTCGGGTTCGCTTAACCCTAGTGACGATATCTGATTGTGGTGGCTGGATCACTACAGTGGGATTCTATGGGATCACACTCTGTATTAGAGTGTTACGGCTCATGCACACGACCGTATGCATTTTGCAGCCTGCAAAAAACGAATCAGCAAGAAATACGGATTACGTCCGTGTGCATTCCGTATTTTGCGGAACGGAACAGCTGGCCCCTGATAGAACAGTACTATCCTTGTCCATAATGCGGACAATAATAGGACATGTTCTATTTTTTTGCGGAACGGAAATACGGACATACAGAAACAGAATACACACGTAGTAACTTCCGTTTTTTTTTTTTGCGGACCCATTGAAATGAACGGAGCAGACATGGAAAGAATATACGTTCGTGTGCATGAGCCCTTAGAAGCATGATCAATTCAGACATAAATCCCTGTTAAAAATGTTATAATACTTTTGACCATGTTTTAACCAACAAAAAGATGCAGAAGTATAAAATATTGAAGAGTTGAAGTATGAAATGAGAAAAAAAATCAGTTGTTACATAGTGGTCTCGGATTTGTAGTGTGGACCTTTTCTTTACAGCTCCTGGCTACTGCAAGGAGGGGCACCAGAATATTTTTGTATTTTACCTCTTTGCTGCATTTTAAGATATACCAGCTAAAGTCATCATTTAAAGGGTTTTCTAGCCCCAGGGATTATATTCAAGCAGCTGACAGCTAGTGTAAAATAACATAAGGAGAAATACTCACCTTACCAATCCCCCACCACTCCTGTGCTGCTTCCCTGGTTCCTCTCAGGTCTCTGTTCACCAGGGTGCAGCGATAATTTATTGCCACATGTGACCACCAGCCCATTTAAATCTAGAGGAAGAAAAAAAAACTGACAAAGCGAGTGTGGGAGATGGCAAGTGTGTTTTGATATAAAGTGTGTTCTGTCTTAAGTGTGTGACTTGAGATAAAGTGACTTTAGACTCTAGGAGGGAACTGCATTTATTCACTTCTTTATCTTCTTTTTTGCATTTTATAGTTTACCTTGTTTTTAGTTTCAGGTGTAATCCCCATTAGCAACTATGTGTTCCAGTGCACTTATTTTCCTATGTATGCAGTCCTTGATCAGCCATTTGAGGGTGCATATTGCTGTGCAAAATGTTAGCAAATTGGATGTAGCCCAGGTCCTGAATCTAAATGAATTGCAACATTGAGATGCCTTGATACCATGGAAAGGAGTTTACTGCTCACTAAGGAGGCACTTGATAGGGTAGATTTGGGGAGGATGTTATTATGGAGGTGAACGAAAATGAGGTAGATAGCTGGGTAATAGAAGGTAGGGAGGAGAGAAGAATGACAGGAAAGATGGCCCAGATCAGACACACCCCAACAAGTTTGCCAAGTTGGCAGATAAGGGGAATGTTAGTTGAAGGGTAGCACTACTGCAGTAAGATACTTCCTCTGTCAGCAAGGAAATGTAATCTCCAGTAAGGAGGGGACTAGGAATGCAGGGCAGGTCATACAGGTGCTGGTAGTGGAGGATTCAGTCATTAGGGGTACAGATAAGGCGATATTGAACAGTGTATTGTCTTCCTGCCACTCAATTTTGACATATTGGCGATTGAGTTGATAGATTACTAGGAGAGGCTGCTGATGACCCTACAGTCATGGTGCACATTGGCCCAATGAGAATGTTAAAAGTAGGTGGAGGGTTGTATTGTAAAGGAATTTTTAAGTACTGATTGGTTCTTTCCCCTTTAATTCTGTTCTCTTTAATTCTGTCTCTTATTATATTTTGTATAATAATGTTTTTCTTGTAATGTAGTGGGTTAGAGTTAGTATCCATCCCCCATTGTGCTGATAAGACCGCATTCCTGAGTGTTTATTTACTTTGTATTATTCTGTATGTGATTTGTTTCTGCTATTTTATATTTAATAACACATAGTAAATATATTTATTCACTTAGCCTGTGTAAACGTACTCATTCTCAAATCTTTTGAATTCACGTTACAACATTTACTATTCTCTGAAATACTATGTGTACCACAAGCCACACCAGAAAAGCATCTGGAGTTTTGGGAGGTAAACAAGTGGCTCAAGAATTGGTACAGAAAGGAGGGGTTTGGATTCCTGGAGAACTAGGCTGACTTCTGTGTTAGAATTAGGCGCTCTGATAGGATGGCTGCACCTCAATGGAGAAGGTGCAGACATCTTTTTTCAAGATGCAGTGGATGCCTCATTAATGTAGCAGACTCCTTGGTATGAATAGATCATGGAAAATATCTCTTCATTAACCTTTCATATATTAATTCATAGTTATTAGATTGCCACATGATCAACTAAATATTGGCAAGTGTGATTTTTTGGTACTGCAATCTACTCTCTCTCTAGGACAGCGGTTCTCAACCTAGGGGTCGCGACCCCTTTGGGGGTCGATCGGCCCTTTCCGGGGGGTCGCCTGAGGCTTCCTATTGTGGGTCCAGGCCAGTCGCTAACAGACAGGCAAAACAAGCAATTGCTTGGGGCCCCGAGCTGGTTGGGGCCAAGCAGAGCCGGTGCTTGTTTTGCGGCTGAGTAATTCAGAAAATCCGATGGTATATTTTAACCCCCAGGCGTTCCCATGGTGATGGGGACGCTTGCCTGGGGGTTAGAATATACCATCGGATCTGAGTTTTACGAGCTCAGTGAGATCGTAAAAACTCAAATCCGATGGTATATTCTAACTCCCAGGCATTCCCATGGTGACAGGGACGCTTGCCTGGGGGTTAGAATATACAGGGCCACGCCGCTCACAGCAGTATATTTATAAACTAATCAGTAACTACTTTAACTTTAATCATTGCTGAGCTCTTTACTTGGATTATAATTTATTTGGATATGGGATATCTTACTTTGTCTTAGCTCCGGTAATAGCAGGCAGTGCGGGGGGCGGCGCTCACTCACTGACGTCACGCGCCTGCTCCTCCCACTAGGTGGCGCAGGCGCGTGATGTCAGTGAGTGAGCGCCGCCCCCCGCACTGCCTGCTATTACCGGAGCTAAGACAAAGTAAGATATCCCATATCCAAGTAAAGAGCTCAGCAATGAGCAATGATTAAAGTTAAAGTAGTTACTGATTAGTTTATAATAAATATACTGCTGTGAGCATCGGGGAGGGGGGATCTGTGGATGGCACTGTTTAGGGGAGGAGGGATCTGTGGATGGCACTGTTTAGGGGGGGGATCTGTGTATGGCACTGTTTAGGGGAGGGGGATCTCTGGATGGCACTGTTTAGGGGGGGATCTGTGGATGTCTGTGATTAATTACTCTGCTTTAATTATGTTCAATTTGTAGCCATAAAAATACATCCTGCATATCAGATGTTTACATTACAATTCATAACAGTAGCAAAATTAGGTATGACGTAGCAAGGAAAAAAATTTAATGGTTGGGGGTCACCACACCATGAGGAACTGTATTAAGGGGTCACGGCTTTAGAAAGGTTGAGAACCACTGCTCTAGGAGCAAATATACCGTTGGTGCAAACTGTGCAGATGCACATGGCCTAGTAAGAAAGGGGCTCACAGTCACCTTAAATAAGCTTATTACTGTGCATTAGATTGTATGTAAATGTCTGAAATTCATAGCTAACGGTTACTGATGGATTGGTAGAGAGACATAAGGGAGTGTTTAAGGGGCCTATATACTCCTCCTGCATGGGGGCCCCTTGTCTGTTTGTGCGCGCCTCTGTCTTTCCCTCAAAAGTGTTTTCAGATTTTATGTAAATCTAGCTTGATCACTGTAAAAGGAAAAGCTCTGTAACTTTGTAATAGATTAACAGGCCTGATTTACAAAAAACTGCCTAATAGGAAAACTGGCCTTGGTGCCCATATCGACCAAGCATACCTTTCATTTTTTTTCTAAAGTAGTTTAAAGGAAATGTGTCACCAAAAATGTTATCTGCCAGTTAACACCAGGTAGTAACACATCCTATTTTCTAATCTGTTTTTATTTTCTGATTGCAGATTTATTTGTTCTGTTTCCTGAACATGATTATGGGGGCGGCCATCTTGCCTAAGCTGTTCCTAACCGCATTTACACAGCAGTAAGAAAATTGCTTTACGGCAGCCCCATGGGCCATAGACACAATAGTCAGGAGGGTCCCCACTGACTTCTATGGCAGAGTTTTCTATGCATACTCTGTGACCTGTGCAGAGGTCATTGTACAAGGGAAGAATATATAAGCTTTAACAGTCACCTATTGTGAATGGTGGATCCTGTTATGGATGTTATGTTGGTGCACCACTTCCTGTTTCCTGTTTTCCGTTTGTGGTCAGTCTCAGCTGTAATGGAGTCCCGCCCATAGAGATAATGATGGAAGTGTTGGCATGCAAATACAATACTTAAACATTCCTTCTCAATCTGAGCATAGTTTCGCTCAGCTGGTGAAGGAGCTCTGGACGCATATTTAACCGTTGACCTTCCTGCAAAAGACAACAACCCAGGCCATTTTTGCTAGAGTCACTTTGTATGGCAACAAGCTTAGTGACATCATAGTATTTCAACACTGGTGCAGAGGTGACCAAGCGTTTGATATCCTCTACTGCCTGGTCATGTTTGGGAAGCCAGTGCCAAACCGTATCTCTGTCCACAAGTCGTCTTAACGGCTCACACACCTCAGATAAATGTGGCAGGAATTTTGCTAGATATGTAACAAAGCCAATAAATCTCTGTACTGCTTTGGCATCAGCAGGCTGTGACATATGTCAAGCTCTGTTTGCGAATCTAAATCGCGTTTCCTCAACAAGTGGCGGCGTGTGTTTTCATTCATGATAACCAGAACCAGTTTATCACAAATAAGTTCATCTCTCAAAGAGCCATACTCACAGCTTGCAGATTTTTCTCTAAGCCATGTGACCGTCTTCTTGCTTGCAGCGGCCAAATATATATCTTTCATATATGACATTTTTAGAAGGCCTGAAGAAAGTTTCTAATGCATCCAGGATGGCTTTGGTGTCATTATTTTGCTCCTCTGTAAGGTTTAGATTATGCTTGTAAACATGGAGGCATTCACTGCCCATCACCCTCCTCAGAGTGGCTGCCTGCACTGCTGCAGGCTTCTCCTTTAACCTTGTGGCGAGGCAGTAGTCATCAAACTCAGTTTTGAAGGTGTCCCAGTTATCACAAACGTTGCCGCTTACCCTCATTGGCTCAGGCAGCGGAATGCTGTTAGCCGCCATGATGCTGCTATTGCTTGCGTCAAATGCTCAAATCCACGGACAGGAGGCACGATCACGCTGCAAGGCTGGCAGGCTCTCAGCGGCAAATGTGCAGAAGCAGCGCAGAACCAGATACTTCTGACACCATACAAGTATTGTATTTGCATGCCAACGCTTCCATCATTATCTCTATGGGCGGGACTCCATTACAGCTGAGACTGAACACAAACCTCTGATAGCCATATTCAATTTTGTGTGCTCCCAAGTGTTTGCAGAGCATGATGCTTACATTGCAGCATTACAACCTCAATGTTGTCTATAAGCCAGGAAGTGAAATGTACAGTACAGACCAAAAGTTTGGACACACCTTCTCATTCAAAGAGTTTTCTTTATTTTCATGACTATGAAGGCATCAAAACGATGAATTAACACATGTGGAATTATATACATAACAAACAAGTGTGAAACAACAGAAAATATGTCATATTCTAGGTTCTTCAAAGTAGCCACCTTTTGCTTTGATTACTGCTTTGCACACTCTTGGCATTCTCTTGATGAGCTTCAAAAGGTAGTCCCCTGAAATGGTCTTCCAACAGTCTTGAAGGAGTTCCCAGAGATGCTTAGCACTTGTTGGCCCTTTTGCCTTCACTCTGCGGTCCAGCTCACCCCAAACCATCTCGATTGGGTTCAGGTCCGGTGACTGTGGAGGCCAGGTCATCTGGCACAGCACCCCATCACTCTCCTTCATGGTCAAATAGCCCTTACTTTCAAAGTTTTCCCAATTTTTCGGCTGACTGACTGACCTTCATTTCTTAAAGTAATGATGGCCACTCGTTTTTCTTTATTTAGCTGATTTTTTCTTGCCATAATACAAATTCTAACAGTCTATTCAGTAGGACTATCAGCTGTGTATCCACCTAACTTCTCCTCAACGCAACTGATGGTCCCAACCCCATTTATAAGGCAAGAAATCCCACTTATTAAACCTGACAGGGCACACCTGTGAAGTGAAAACCATTTCAGGGGACTACCTCTTCAAGCTCATCAAGAGAATGCCAAGAGTGTGCAAAGCAGTAATCAAAGCAAAAGGTGGCTACTTTGAAGAACCTAGAATATGACATAGTTTCACACTTGTTTGTTATGTATATAATTCCACATGTGTTAATTCATAGTTTTGATGCCTTCAGTGTGAATCTACAATTTTCTGCCACGAGGGTGTCAAGAGCCACGCCTGACTCCATTATACCCGGGGTCAGGAAGTCGCAGTGGGTGGCTGCGCGCTCTATGTCTAAAGACAGTGCTGTTTATTAATGGTAGCTTTCTGGGTTTGCCTTGCAATCCTTTTTGGCTCACTCAGGGATCCGTAGCTTCTCCTCCTCAGCTGTTTCTTGTCCAGCAATCCCAACCTCCTTATATTCCCATCTCTCACTTCTATGGTTGCCAGATATAGAGCTTCCTGCCTGGACTTCTATACTGACCCACTGTAGTTGTGTAGCTGTGTTCCCTGCTTGTTGTTCCAGAACGTTACCCTCCGGATCCCTGTTGGCCTTGGTGGTCGGCTGTTGTCGCCCACCTGGGATTATATGTTTGTCTGTATTGTCTGTCCTCTCCTTGGTGTTTTCCTCTTAGTGTCAGTGGTGCGGACTAGTGATCCCACCGCCCCGTTCACTACATAGGGCTCATCATAGGGAAAGCCAGGGTTTAGGCACGTGATCGGCGTACGGGTGAGGAACCCGTCTAGGGACGTCAGGGCAGTCAGGTGCCAGCCGCAAGGTGAGTCAGGGGTCACCATCTTTCCCTCTCCCTTGGACAGGGCCTTCCCATTTCCCTCCCTTTGCGTGACGCCGGTCATTACATTTTCATAGTCATGAAAATAAAGAAAACTCTTTGAATGAGAAGGTGTGTCCAGACTTTTGGTCTGTACTGTATATCAGCGATGCTTTGAGCAGAGCTACGTTGGATAATGTGGCACCTGGAGGTGAGCACGAGCGTCAAACAATTTGTCAGCTGCAACAGGAACAAATTTTCTTTGCTGACATCAATCAAGCCGACTATCTTAATGCCACTGCTCAGCGTCTGCAGCAACTCATACAACACACTGACTGTGACGCAATGTTACAAGCTCTGAAATCTGTTGTCTTGAGTGGATGGCCAGATGATAAAGTAGCAATTCCTGCAACTCTACGGGAATATTGGTCCTTCAGAGATGAGATCAGCGTACAAAATTGTATCTTGTACAAAGGCCCAAAGGTCATAGTGCCTAAATCGCTGAGAGCGGATACACTCTAGCCACATTGGAGGTGAAGCATGCTACAGACAAGCTCGTGATACTCTTTTACTGGCCTAACATGCAAGGTGAAATCAAAGATTTTGTCAGTAATTGTCACATCTGCAATGAATATGCCCACTTACAGCAAAAGGAAACTATGATGTCGCATGAGATACTGACACGTCCATGGCAGATTATCAGTATGGATTTATTCAACTACGCAGGCAAAGAATACCTGATATTAGTTGACCACTATTTGGACTTATGGGAAATCGACCTTCTTCCTGATTTGTCCACTGAAACCACAATAAAGCAGTGCAAGGCTCAGTTTGCCCGTTATGGCCAACCAGATAAAGTGATCTCTGATAATGGCCCTTAGTTTTCAAGCTTGCAATTTTGAAGATTTGCAATGGAATGGGAGTTTGAGCACGTTACTTCCTCACCACGTCATCCACAGGCGAATGGCAAAGCTGAAGCAGCTGTAAAGATTGTTAAGAACTTATGCAAGAGAGCACACAGTGATAGTAAAGACTCGTGGAAGGCCATTTTGCATTGGAGAAACAATCCAACCGAAGGCATGGATAGTAGTCCGGCACAAAGACTGATGTCAAGGAGGCTAAAGACTTCCTTACCGGCAGCGAATAAGCTTCTGGAACCTTGTGTGGTACAACGTGTTACAGAAAAGTTAAAGTTTAAGAGACAAATGTCACAGGCTCAATATGATACATCGGCCAGGGATCTGCCAGAGTTGATTACTGGAAAACAAATCCGTATGAAACCCTTACCTGGGGATCGAACAGGTCGTTGGAGAATGGGTACTTGTTTGAAAAAAGTTGCACCACGCTCGTATCTAGTGGATGTTGACGGAACTCTCTTTCGTCGCAATCGTGTGGATTTATGAGTGGCAGAAAAACCTACATCGCAATATCTCATTGATAAGCCAGTCTTTCTTGGTATAACAGGGACACATGTGCCCATTGACTGTGAGGAATGCACAGAGGTGGGGCCACAGACCAATGGTACTGGCAATCCTGAGCAAGCTAGTACATCTACCAGCAGCCATGCGCAAGACATGTGTCACGTACCGGCAGGACAGGTAGTGGATCCTCTGGACCAGAGAGGCGATGGCGCAGGTTGTACTAGAGGACCGGTTCTAAGCAGTTACTGGTCTTCACCAGAGCCCGCCGCAAAGCGGGATGGATTTGCTGCGGCGGTAACTACCAGGTCGTGTCCCCTAGTAACAACTCGACCTCTCTGGCTGGTGATATGGCGTGGTACACAGGGAGAAGGCAAGAGCGAAGTCGGACGTAGCAGCGGTCAGGGCAGGCGGCAAAGGTTCAAAGGCGAGTGGACGGTAGCAACAGGTACGGCAACAGGTAAGGCAAACTAACATAGAAAGGAACGCTTTCTCTGAGGCACAAGGCACAAAGATCCGGCAGAAAGCTGTGGGAGGAGAAGGTATAAATGGGCAGTGCACAGGTGCAGCCTAATTAAGTCAGCACTGCCTCTCACAACCTTAACCCTTAATAACCCCTTTGGACCAGGCACCAATCACCGGTGCACTGGTCCTTTGAATCTAAGAGTCCCGGCGCGCGTGCCCCCTAGAGAGCGAGGACGCACACGCCGAGACGCTGGAGTGCTGCCTGGGGGCATACGCTGTGAGCGCTCCGAGGCCAGCAGGGGACCCGGAGCGCTCAGCGTAACAACATGCCAGTAGAAGGTGATAAGAGCCCAGTAACTAACGAGAGGGCTAATAGACTACAAGGACCAGTTGCCACCTGTAGTGGCAGATGTTCAAAACCACCTATGAGACTTAACCTATAGAGTATCAAATACATTATTGTTATCTCTCTTCAAAACTTACAATGTTCATTTATTAACACTAAAAAAGGGGAAGATGTTATGGATGTTATGTTGGTGCACGACTTCCTGTTTCCTGTTTTCCGTTTGTGGCAGTTGCTCCTGTCTTTATGTTATGTTACCAACATGGCTCCTGTGCAGTAATCCCGCGTGCTGTGTTTATTTACATCACATGAAACAGATCCTGTCTTATCTATACACAGAGGTGATATAATTACAGGCAGGATTAGAATCACAGATAAGCAGATAACTACAGTAAAGTGATCTGTACAGACCAACAAGTGGCGCCTATTATTAGGCTTAGTGGCCTAATAATATCTGGTTTTAACTGGCGATCTGGTTTTAATTGGCTTAGTGGCCAGTGTGAAAACTACAGATTTTATGGTTTATGTTTAAATATAGATATTGAGATGGAAAATTAAAAATAACATCATCAAAAATGATTTCAAAATATGTTAAACATAGAAACGTGATGGGTCATCTTCTTATGACACATTCCTTTTAAAGAGGGATTTGCATCTCAGTGATTCAGAATACCTGTCTTATGTGGCACCCAGAGGTGGCTCGGGTTAATGGAAACAGATAAGCAGAAGTGCTATGGTGTTTTTGCAATTCCTAATGAAATGAATGAGAGTTAAAGGGAACCTATCACATTGAACATGGTGTATGAGCCGCAGGCAGCATATTATAGAGCAGGAGGAGCTGAGCACATTGATGTATAGTTTTATGGGAAAAGATTCAGTATAATTTATATAATGTATATTTCATTCATTTAAATTCCAGCTCATCCTGGGCTTTGAAGTAAAAAAAATTCTTATTGGTTGAGATGGGAAACGAGGACAGTTTTTTTCTATTTAGAAACTTGCGATAAATGTGTCTGAATCATCACCATTTTTAAGATCTCTGTTTGCAGTGAGTGAATAAGAACATTCTTATTTTTACCCAATGCCTAGCCTATGTATTGATAAGGCTGATTTTTCCCCTGTACTCTCTATCTCTTTTTTAAATCCTAAATGACAAGGAAATACAGGAGCAGTGCACATGAATAGAGCAGATTAATAAACTAGTTTTACTTATCAGTATGCTGTATTGCTTTGAATTACTTTTTTATTCTTCAAAACTTTCTAAATAATTAGAACAACATATTTAGCTGGTGGAGCCACTATAATATTTTCAAATGATCCTGCTTTAAAATATTGTTAGATCCTATTTGTTTCCATCTTCAGATTTCACAGCTCTAGCAGGGACATTTTAGCAAAATGTAATCACATCCGTCTGTCCGTCAGTTAGATGCATTTCTGGTTAGTTACTATATTGATTTATTATACTTTTTTTGCTTCTGAGAATCACAATTGTATGGTTTTGATGCCAATGTCACATGTAGTCATTTCAGTATCTTATCTTAACACCACTAGTACCGGAAGAGATTAATAGTATGACTTATAATATTCCATATGTAGAGTAGATTTCCTGCGTACAGGAGCAGTCATGTAACCTCGAGCTGCCCTCTTATACACCCACTCACTGCTTCTTAGTTTTATAGTTACAAAGTTAATTGTAGATGGTGAAAAACAAGACAATTTTGCTGGAAAAAAAAATCAGATGGAGATTTAAAATACACGATACTCTGTACTTAATTCCTGATAATATCCTTTGGCCATAGCTAGGCTTCCTACACTTGGCGCAATCATTTAAAGGGGTGGTTGTCCGAGTTCAGAGCTGAACCCGGACATACCCTTATTTTTACCCAGGCAGCCCCACTGAGGCTAGCATCGGAGCATCTCATGCTCCGATGCGCTCCCTTGCCCTGCGCTAGATCGCGCAGTGTGTTCAGTGACGTCACCGGCTCTGATGGGCGGGCTTTAGCGCTGCCCTAGCCGTTTTACTGGCTAGAGCAGCGCTAAATCCCGCCCATCAGTGCTGGTGACGTCACCGGGGTTCCTGTCAGCCCCATGGAGAGCCCCGGTACGTCACCGGATCTCCAAAAAATGCCTTTTCCCTGCGCGATTTAGCGCAGGGCAAAGGAGAGCATCGGAGCATAAACTGCTCCGATGCTAAAGTCAGGGGGGCTACCGGGGGGGAAATGGAGGGATGTCTGGGTTCAGCTGTGAACCCGGACAACCCCTTTAATCTGCTGCCTCTAAGTGCTGTGGCTAAGCTAGAGTCGTTAATGGGCACCCAGCGAGACACACCAGCACATCCTATCTAGCTAGGTTCAGGGTCAGAAAAAAAGGATTACATCTGTCCATGTGTTGTGCTTGGTATTGCAGCTCATCTCCTTTCATGTGAACTGTAATATCCAACACAACCCACAGACTGATATGATACTTTTTCTGGATAAATAATATATATCCATTTCTGATCCACAACCACTGTAATATTGACCAACATTATCATCTTCACAAAACTGAATGCTCTCATATTTCTGCTACTTGTAGTCGTTATTTGCTTTTAGATAGATAATGGATAGATAGATATGAGACAGATAGAGCAGATAGATAGATGATGAGCTCTATTCATTGTGGGAATAGGGCTAGGTGAGTATTGTATTTTTTATTTATTAACACTAAGGGGCTTCACTACTGTAAAGAGAACATGAGGGGGCAGCAGTACTGTAGGGGGACATAACTATTGTGGGGAAACAAATAGGAAAGGTGGCACTAATTGAGCATTCAACTGCCGCTGTTGTCCCTCCTTGAGACAGGTGGGAGGTATGGAAGCTAAAAGCAGGTGTGGATAGTAAAGGGAGAGATAATATATAGCAGATTCTACTTCTTTTTCATTGAATCCACACCTGGTTTTAGCTCTAAAACTGCATCTGAAAACCTGATCCAAACCTGATTGTGCACAAACAGCCGTATTTTAATTCCTCTTTAGTCTAATAATTTCGGTTAGCAACATAAATGATGACAATACTAGGAAACTATGTTGTCACAGTCACTACTAGAAGCTTTTAGAATGTGAATTAAGCTCCACTGAACTGACAATTACCCTTTATTGTACTTATGTTAGCTATCTTATCTTACTTTATGTGATATTGGTGATGTTTTCCGGTCTGAACCTAGTGGATGACTGCCAAAATAATTAAGAGCTCAGGGTAGATGGCCAATCAACCTGATATACTTCTATGCCTGACATCTGAACACACACATTTCATATCAATGTATATCCTGTAAATGTAAAACATATTCCACATCACCTACAAACCGGATTCCAAAAAAGTTGGGACACTAATCAAATTGTGAATAAAAACTGAATGCAATGATGTGGAGATGGCAAATGTCAATATTTTATTTGTAATAGAACGTAGATGACAGATCAAACGTTTAATCCGAGTAAATGTATCATTTTAAAGGAAAAATACGTTGATTCCAATTTTCACGGTGTCAACAAATTCCCAAAAAGTTGGGACAAGTAGCAATAAGAGGCTGGAAAAAGTAAATTTGAGCATAACGAAGAGCTGGAAGACCAATTAACAGTAATTAGGTCAATTGGCAACATGATTGGGTATAAAAAGAGCTTCTCAGAGTGGCAGTGTCTCTCAGAAGCCAAGATGGGTAGAAAATCACCAATTCCCACAATGTTGCGCAGAAAGATAGTGGAGCAATATCAGAAAGGTGTTACCCAGCGAAAAATTGCAAAGACTTTGCATCTATCATCATCAACTGTGCATAACATCATCCGAAGATTCAGAGAATCTGGAACAATCTCTGTGCGTAAGGGTCAAGGCCGTAAAACCATACTGGATGCCCGTGATCTCCGGGCCCTTAAACGACACTGCACCACAAACAGGAATGCTACTGTAAAGGAAATCACAGAATGGGCTCAGGAATACTTCCAGAAACCATTGTCAGTGAACACAATCCACCGTGCCATCTGCCGTTGCCAGCTGAAACTCTACAGTGCAAAGAAGAAGCCATTTCTAAGCAAGATCCACAAGCTCAGGCGTTTTCACTGGGCCAGGGATCATTTAAAATGGAGTGTGGCAAAATGGAAGACTGTTCTGTGGTCAGACGAGTCCCGATTCGAAGTTCTTTTTGGAAATCTGGGACGCCATGTCATCCGGACCAAAGAGGACAAGGACAACCCAAGTTGTTATCAACGCTCAGTTCAGAAGCCTGCATCTCTGATGGTATGGGGTTGCATGAGTGCGTGTGGCATGGGCAGCTTGCATGTCTGGAAAGGCACCATCAATGCAGAAAAATATATTCAGGTTCTAGAACAACATATGCTCCCATCCAGACGTCATCTCTTTCAGGGAAGACCCTGCATTTTTCAACAAGATAATACCAGACCACATTCTGCATCAATCACAACATCATGGCTGCGTAGGAGAAGGATCCGGGTACTGAAATGGCCAGTCTGCAGTCCAGATCTTTCCCCTATAGAGAACATTTGGCGCATCATAAAGAGGAAGGTGCAACAAAGAAGGCCCAAGACGATTGAACAGTTAGAGGCCTGTATTAGACAAGAATGGGAGAGCATTCCTATTTCTAAACTTGAGAAACTGGTCTCCTCGGTCCCCAGACGTCTGTTGAGTGTTGTAAGAAGAAGGGGAGATGCCACACAGTGGTTGACACCATGAAATTCTGATTCAACATATTTTTCCCTTAAAATGGTACATTTTCTCAGTTTAAACTTTTGTTCCATGATTTATGTTCTATTCTGAATAAAATATTAGAAGTTGGCACCTCCACATCATTGCATTCAGTTTTTATTCACGATTTGTATAGTGTCCCAACTTTTTTGGAATCCGGTTTGTACAATTCCACATTACTTTCAGAATAATGCTCTATCAGATTTCCCACAATGCAAATGATCATTGTGAAATACATATACACAATTCATAAGAAGCTCTTTAGGCTGGGGCCAGGGGTGGACTGGGAACTTAAAGGCCCCTTTCACACGAGCGAGTTTTCTAGGCGGGTGCAATGCGTGAAGTGAACGTATAACACCCACACTGAATCCTGACCCATTAATTTCAATGGGTCTGTGCACATGAGCATTTTTTTATGCATCATTTCTGCATGTTCTATATTCTAAATTTTTCACGCATCCCTGGTCCCATAGAAATGAATGGGGCTTCAGTGAAAAATGCATTGCACCTGGATGCAGTGCGTTTTTCACTGATGGTTGTTTGGAGATGTTGTTTGTATAGCTTCCGTTTTTTTTTTACGTGCGTGAAAACGCAGCAAAAACGTATTGCAACTGAAACACTGAATGCAATTGCAGACAAAACTGACTGATCTTGCGTGCAAAACCTTCAGTTTTTTCAAGAAAAGACCCCGAGACAATCCTTAATACTCATGTGAAAGAGGCCAAAGTGTCCTTGGAAAAAAAACCTTAAAGGGGCCCCATGTTGTAGTTAGATCCAAATTGACAAAAGGCGGGACAACACATGTAGGCAGGGACAACAGAAGTGGGGGGGGGGGCAGCAATACAGCAGTGAAGCACAAAATACTATGCTAGTAGAACCAAATACCACAGTGCAACACAAAATACTTCCTCCTCTGCAGCAGTATTCAAGTTTATTACAGTCCTGAGGTCAGCAATGTAGTTGAGTTCAGTGGTCATCAGGAGTACCTGATTATCCAAGCATTAATTAAGGCTAAGAGCATCAGATTCTTATTTCCTCAGCTGGCGGGGGTAAGGAGGGCTCGGGTGGCCCGCTAGGCATTGGCCCAGTGGGAAATTTACCACTAAGGTCTATGGTTAGTCTGTTGCTGGCTGGGGCTATGCGTCTTGAGACAGTAAACCTCAGAAAAGTCACCAAACCAAAAACATTTGTGCGACTTGTCTGTAACAGCCAAGCAGCAGAAAAGTCTCAGTCACAATGACTTGCATTGTGGTCTATGATGGCAAAATGGTGTGTAACCAGCCACAAAAAATCTAACATTTCTATTTTTTGTGACTGTTGTATTGCAGTCGCAGCAAGTCATGTGTTGAGTGGCGACCCCATTGACAATCAATAGATTCAATGTTACAATGCAACATCTTAATCTTCATGTCGTGTAACATGTCACCATGTAGCCCCAGCCTTAAAAGTACATTGAAGGATCTTGGGTGAGAAATTATGGCCATCTCAACTCATAATTAAGAAAGAACGAATAGTTGAGGACATGTGGGAAAAGTCTTATGCACACGACTGTGTCCATTTACGGCAAACTGTGGATCCACAAAATACAGATGCGATCCATGTGCGGTCCACATTTTTTTGTGTGGGCTCATTGACTTCAAAGGGTCTGTGGTTCGCATTCTGTGGATATAGTCTTTTTGTGGAAGACATAAGGATGTGGAAGGCACACGGATGATCTATGTGCTTTCTACATCCGTGTGTCCGTTCCGTGAAAGGTTAAAACATATCCTATACTTGTCTGCAAAAATCCTATGCAACATTGACGATATCCATATTTTGCGGATAATGGATATAGTCTGCAAAACGGATCCATGGGGCCTTATCCTATTTATACTGCTGTCCTACCACTAGCATTCAGGGTTGTTAGTATCATTTTACTGATACCTTCTAAGGCGCCGTTAGCATAAATAGAGACTGTGCCGTTCTTACTGTAAAAATACTGAAACTCCTATTGAAAAACATAAAATGCAAATGTGAACAGAGCCTTATTCATTTTTATAACATAGCTTTTGATTGTTTATATCAGATCTTACAGTAATATCACGATATGCATTTATGGCATATCCACCTCTGGGACATCTACCCATTAGTGGCATGGAGTTCTCCTGACAAACTGAGGAAAACTGAAATGGTTGGTAGTGACAACATAGAGCAGAAGATGAAGTGGAGAGTTGGCCAAGTCTATAGGAGGTAGAGAAACTGCTTAGAAAAGAATGCAGCTCCTAACCTCATCACCCAACACATGCAACTGCTATAGGTCACTTACAATTGCCTAACAAGGGGCAGGGAATACCTCATCTTCCCACTTCTGACACTAGACATATATGGCATAACCTGCCATATATCCGTTCTTCCACCCCCAATGTCTACCCTCACCACCGTTCCAAATGCTAGACACTGTGGGAAATCTGAGTGACAAATAGCTCCATGAAGACAATTCCTTAGTAAATCATGTGTCCACTTTTTCAGAATTTGTTTTGATAGCAACACAACTAATGCTAATTAATAAAAAGCAACCAGAGTGTAAAGAAAGCTGTCTGGTCAGTGGGCACTGAATTCCTCAGAAGAGTAAGTGGAAGTCTTCTGAGAATACTTTGCTCTCTAAATACCATCACATTTCTGACGGCGTCATGCCTTTCAGATTGTATTTTAATTGCTTCTTTTCTTCTTCCCTAGTAATTAATGCATTCACAATGTATTATTTTTAACCCACACAACACCAAAGCTTTTTTTTTTTCTTCTGAGAGCTTGAGGCACTGAATTTATACACAATATGTAAGAAGCTGTCATATAAGTATATTAAGCTGTAATATACAGTCAGGTCCATAAATATTGGGACATCGACACAATTCTAACATTTTTGGCTCTATACACCACCACAATGGATTTGAAATGAAACGAACAATATGTGCTTTAACTGCAGACTGTCAGCTTTAATTTGAGGGTATTTACATCCAAATAAGGTGACCGATGTAGGAATTACAATAGTTTGCATATGTGCCTCCCACTTGTTAAGAGACCAAAGGTAATGGGACAATTGGCTTCTCAGCTGTTCCATGGCCAGGTGTGTGTTATTCCCTCATTATCCCAATTACAATGAGCAGATAAAAGGTCCAGAGTTCATTTCAAGTGTGCTATTTGCATTTGGAATTTGTTGCTGTCAACTCTCAAGATGAGATCCAAAGAGCTGTCACTATCAGTGAAGCAAGCCATCATTAGGCTGAAAAAACAAAACAAACCCATCAGAGAGATAGCAAAAACATTAGATGTGGCCAAAACAACTGTTTGGAACATCCTTAAAAAGAAGGAACGCACCGGTGAGCTCAGCAACACCAAAAGACCCGGAAGACCACAGAAAACAACTGTGGTGGAAGACTGAACAATTCTTTCCTGGTGAAGAAAACACCCTTCACAACAGTTGACCAGGTCAAGAACACTCTCCAGGAGGTAGGTGTATGTGTGTCAAAGTCAACAATCAAGAGAAGACTTCACCAGAGTGAATACAGAGGGTTTACCACAAGATGTAAAACATTGGTGAGCCTCAAAAACAGGAAGGCCAGATTAGAGTTTGCCAAACGACAGCTAAAAAAGCCTTCACAGTTCGGGAACAATATACTATGGACAGATGATACCAAGATCAACTTGTACCAGAGTGATGGGAAGAGAAGAGTATGGAGAAGGAAAGAAACTGCTCATGATCCTAAGCATACCACCTCATCAGTGAAGCATGGTGGTGGTAGTGTCATGGCGTGGGCATGTATGGCTGCCAATGGAACTGGTTCTCTTGTATTTATTGATGATGTGACTGCTGACAAAAGCAGCAGGATGAATTCTGAAGTGTTTAGGGCAATATTATCTGCTCATATTCAGCCAAATGCTTCAGAATTCATTGGACGGCGCTTCACAGTGCAGATGGACAATCACCCAAAGCATACTGCAAAAGCAACCAAAGAGTTTTTAAGGGAAAGAAGTGGAATGTTATGCAATGGCCAAGTCAATCACCTGACCTGAATCCGATTGAGCATGAACTTCACTTGCTGAAGACAAAACTCAAGGGAAAATGCCCCAAGAACAAGCAGGAACTGAAGACAGTTGCAGTAGAGGCCTGGCAGAGCATCACCAGGGATGAAACCCAGCGTCTGGTGATGACTATGCGTTCCAGACTTCAGGCTGTAATTGACTGCAAAGGGTTTGCAACCAAGTATTAAAAAGTGAAAGTTTGATTAATGATTTGTATTCTGTCCCATTACTTTTGGTCCCTGAACAAGTGGGAGGCACATATGCAAACTTTTGTAATTCCTTCACCGTTCACCTGATTTGGATGTAAATACCCTCAAATTAAAGCTGACAATCTGCAGTTAAAGCACATCTTGTTCGTTTCATTTCAAATCCATTGTGGTGGTGTATAGAGCCAAAAATGTTAGAATTGTGTCGATGTCCCAATATTTATGGCCTGACTGTATATACACTTGAAATACAATGCAGATTTTGATAAAAAATTAAAAAAATATATCACTTAAGAATTTTCCTGTGCTTACGCACTTTGATTTTGGACTTCAGGAGGTGATGAATAATTGAATTTCCACATTCCAATATCTTTTTTATTGAACCATCGAGGGAGGGCTTGTTTTTTTGTGGGACGAGTTGTATTTTTGAATGGCACCATTTTGGAGCGCATCAAATGTACTGTATAGCTTTTATGAATTTTTCCAGGTGACATTGTTTTTTGGGTTTTATTTTTATGGTATTTACCGTGGAGTGACAAAATTCCTTTATTCTGAGGGTCAGTATGCTTACAGCAATACCAAGCTTATGTAGTGCCCTATATATTTTGATAATGCTGCACAACAAAAACATGATTTTTGAGATGTTTGTTTTTGTGTCACTGCATTTAAAGGCCCATAACCTTTTTATTTTTCACACACCTTTTTCATAAATTTTTTGTGAATTTCTTAGGTGGTGGAATTAACAAAAAAGAGCAATTATGGCAGCTTTTAAGCTTTTTTACAATATTCACCTTAATATATATCCTTAATATATATATATATATATATATATATATATATATATATAAAAGTCAATATTCAGGATGTGGAAGGGGGCAATGGGTGACAGAGGGAGCTTGGTTCACCTTTTAAAGCAGATCTGACACTTCAATTTACTGTCTCATTTAAGCGGAACCTGTAATGCTGAACATGGGATCTGATGGGTTCTGTGGGCAGCAGGGAATAGAGAAGCAGCAGATGAGTGGATTAAAATATTGGGGGGAGATTTATCAAGACTGGCACTTGACCTGTCTTGATATCCCCTGCGCTGCCAGGGTATGCTTCTAATTTATAAAGAGACGTATGCCTCATCATAACTTAGACGCATCCTCTTGTAGTATGTGCACCTAACCGGAAATCTACAACAACTAAGAGCCTTCATTTAAGCCAGAAAACTCTGCTGCTGTGTCTGGCCACGCTCCCTTCAACACCCTTGCCACTCCCTCTTTTAGAATAGTGGTGAGGATGGCGAAAAATGGCAGATGTGACAATTTTGTAAAAGATTCACAGTTAAAAAGTTGCACCTGCGATTTTTTAACGCCACTTTTCAGACGCACAGTGAATGATACATTTCCCCCATAGTTTTTTGGGAAATAGTTCAGTATAATTTTTATTTCAATGGTCTAAATCATTGCTCTTCCTATGTTGAAGAGTCTAGTAGGTGGTCTTAATCAGGGATTGACAGCCATCTCTGTATGTGCGTGCATAGAGACAGCTCTCAATCACTAATTAGGACTGCCCAGTAGACTCTTAAACATAGGAAGATCAGGTATTATATGAATTGAATACAAGTTATAATGAATCTCTTCCCACAAAACTATATATCAGTCTTTTCAGCTTCTCCTTCTCTATAACATGCTGTCCATAGATAGCACTGTATGAAAGGTTTCCTTTAGCATAGTATGAGGACAGGCCTGCTCTCCTGTTAGCCCAAACTGCACAAAAAATATGGTCAAGAAACACAATAAAGTCTTGTGTATTCATGAAAGAAAGGGTCTCTCCCTACCCCTTCCTGCTTCCCTCTTACCTGTGACTAACAGTACAGTATCTAATTATTTCTTTAGTCTCTATTAGCCTAAGATCATTTTTATGTTCTATTTGGACCAATAGTAGAGTGGACTATTAAATAGGGCTGCATTTTAACTTAGAAATTAATGCTAATACTCTTAATAAAATAGCTGTACTCTGCAACTACTGAGCACTTGACTATCATATGCTGGTAGCACTAGTAATAGAACAAATATTTGCTACAGTTTTCTTTCTTTTTAATGATTTTTATTTTTATTTCCCAGTATACATTTGTTCTAATCTGCAGACAAGAAGATCTAAAAATGCCAAACAACAAATAATAAAGCAAGTTGTACTCTGTAACCCTGCCAAGGAAAAGAAAAATCCTGTCTATCCATTTCATCTTTTTATCAACTGCGCTTTCTGCATCTCTAAATGCAGATAATAAAATTATAAATTCATGTACAGATTTTAAAATTTTCCTGCCCCTTATATCACTCCTTTGCGTAGCTTCAGATGCGACAGAGAATTAATTAGGTAATTCATTTAAAATCATATAATATATAAAGAGAAGCTATAGCAATTCCTCCATTGTTTTTTAAACTTTGTTTTGTATTAATTTTCTCTTATTTTTAATCCCAGCCTTAATGATACGGCTGATTGGTATACTCATTCACATCAGTGTCATTAGCCGCTAAACGTGCCCATACACAGGAAGTTCATATTGGCCAAAGCCACTGAATTCAGGAGGAAGAATGATCACACATATTGGATTTTAATATAACCTTTGCCCTTGGAGGAGGTAAGTTAGTGCCAGAGTCTGACAGCAACTTGTCTCCCTCTCCTCATTAAAAATGACCAAGCTATGTACATCTTAATGAGGGAACGGGTAGGAATAGTTGTCATCTACAAACCGGATTCCAAAAAAGTTGGGACACTATACAAATCTTGAATACAAACTGAATGCAATGATGTGGAGGTGCCAACTTCTAATATTTTATTCAGAATAGAACATAAATCACGGAACAAAAGTTTAAACCGAGAAAATGTACCATTTTAAGGGAAAAATATGTTGAATCAGAATTTCATGGTGTCAACAAATCCCCCAAAAGTTGGGACAAGGCCATTTTCACCACTGTGTGGCATCTCCCCTTCTTCTTACAACACTCAACAGACGTCTGGGGACCGAGGAGACCAGTTTCTCAAGTTTAGAAATAGGAATGCTCTCCCATTCTTGTCTAATACAGGCCTCTAACTGTTCAATCATCTTGGGCCTTCTTTGTTGCACCTTCCTCTTTATGATGCGCCAAATGTTCTCTATAGGGGAAAGATCTGGACTGCAGACTGGCCATTTCAGTACCCGGATCCTTCTCCTACGCAGCCATGATGTTGTGATTGATGCAGAATGTGGTCTGGCATTATCTTGTTGAAAAATGCAGGGTCTTCCCTGAAAGAGATGACGTCTGGATGGGAGCATATGTTGTTCTAGAACCTGAATATATTTTTCTGCATTGATGGTGCCTTTCCAGACATGCAAGCTGCCCATGCCACACGCACTCATGCAACCCCATACCATCAGAGATGCAGGCTTCTGAACTGAGCGTTGATAACAACTTGGGTTGTCCTTGTCCTCTTTGGTCCGGATGACATGGAGTCCCAGATTTCCAAAAAGAACTTCGAATCGGGACTCGTCTGACCACAGAACAGTCTTCCATTTTGCCACACTCCATTTTAAATGATCCCTGGCCCAGTGAAAACGCCTGAGCTTGTGGATCTTGCTTAGAAATGGCTTCTTCTTTGCACTGTAGAGTTTCAGCTGGCAACGATGGATGGCACGGTGGATTGTGTTCACTGACAATGGTTTCTGGAAGTATTCCTGAGCCCATTCTGTGATTTCCTTTACAGTAGCATTCCTGTTTGTGGTGCAGTGTCGTTTAAGGGCCCGGAGATCACGGGCATCAAGTATGGTTTTACGGCCTTGACCCTTACGCACAGAGATTGTTCCAGATTCTCTGAATCTTCGGATGATGTTATGCACAGTTGATGATGATAGATGCAAAGTCTTTGCAATTTTTCGCTGGGTAACACCTTTCTGATATTGCTCCACTATCTTTCTGCGCAACATTGTGGGAATTGGTGATCTCTACCCATCTTGGCTTCTGAGAGACACTGCCACTCTGAGAAGCTCTTTTTATACCCAATCATGTTGCCAATTGACCTAATTAGTGTTAATTGGTCTTCCAGCTCTTCGTTATGCTCAAAATTACTTTTTCCAGCCTCTTATTGCTACTTGTCCCAACTTTTTGGGGATTTGTTGACACCGTGAAAATTGGAATCAATGTATTTTTCCTTTAAAATGATACATTTACTCGGATTAAACGTTTGATCTGTCATCTACGTTCTATTACAAATAAAATATTGACATTTGCCATCTCCACATCATTGCATTCAGTTTTTATTCACAATTTGTTTAGTGTCCCAACTTTTTTGGAATCCGGTTTGTATTTAGCTGGGAATAGTTTACAGCCTTGTTAAGTGTATAGAGTGTTCTTAACACATTAGGACCAATCTCAGACTTGAACAAGACCCCACTGCTCCAAGGCAATAGCTGTTTTGTCCTGTGCATTTAATCACTAAATTTTGATTATTTATATTTTTTCAATGATAATTAACCCTTTTATTTAAAAAGGCCTGTAGTCCACCAGACCAGGAGCCAATGCTTGTCTTATGTGTTGGTAGTTTTATAATAATGAAAAGGCATACATTTATTTGGTTAACAGGGTTTTATCATCATAAAGCATAAATACTTCAAAAGCATAAGAGATATTTTTTGTTCAGATTATAAATTATATTAGACTACAGTAAGCAATGTGCTATGTATATTATGAGAATCCGAGATCAGACTTTGGCATCTTCTTGTAAGTCTTTACTGACATCTTGTGGCCTTTAACCTTAAAAGAATATACAGATCTATAGAATCATGCTTAGGCATTCTACAAGCAACATTCCATTTTACCTGCCTGGTATGTGACTTTACATGTTTATGAAACTCAAAAATGTATTAAAAGGGTGGTAACTGAGTAATTAGTGATACCCTAATAAAAAGACCCCTAACCTTATCCTGGTGAACCCCAATATAATATTAATTTTTGTGCAGATACTATAGGTGTCTTTCTCACATCTGGTGATTGCCATATGGAAATCCTTTCTAGTTAAAGGGGTTCTCAAGGATTTAAGAAAAGGAAAATACTTAATCATTACTTTATTATAAGTATATTCCCAAATATCTTTCATTAGTTATAAAGGCTCGTTTTTAGGATTCAGCGAACCATACTTTAGGTTTTTCGGATCCCGGACACGAACCCGAACATTTCCGTAAAAGTTCGGGTTCGGTGTTCGGCGCTTTTTTGGCGCTTTTTGAAAGGCTGCACAGCAGCCAATCAACAAGCGGTTAACTGTCTGACCTTAGAAGCCATCACAGCCATGCCTACTAATGGCATGGCTGTGATTGGCCAGAGCAGCATGTGACCCAGGCTCTATATAAGCTTGAGTCACGTAGCGCTGCACGTCACTCTGCTGTTACAAGTGTACAGTCGTGGCCAAAAGTTTTGAGAATTACATAAATATTGGAAATTGGAAAAGTTGCTGGTTAAGTTTTTATAATAGCAATTTGCATATACTCCAGAATGTTATGAAGAGTGATCAGATGAATTGCATAGTCCTTCTTTGCCATGAAAATTAACTTAATCCCAAAAAAACCTTTCCACTGCATTTCATTGCTGTCATTAAAGGACCTGCTTAGATCATTTCAGTAATCGTCTTGTTAACTCAGGTGAGAATGTTGACGAGCACAAGGCTGGAGATCATTATGTCAGGCTGATTGGGTTAAAATGGCAGACTTGACATGTTAAAAGGAGGGAGATGCTTGAAATCATTGTTCTTCCATTGTTAACCATGGTGATCTGCAAAGAAACGCATGCAGCCATCATTGCGTTGCATAAAAATGGCTTCACAGGCAAGGATATTGTGGCTACTAAGATTGCACCTCAATTAACAATTTATAGGATCATCAAGAACTTCAAGGAAAGAGGTTCAATTCTTGTTAAAAGGCTTCAGGGCGTCCAAGAAAGTCAAGCAAGCGCAAGGATCGTCTCCTAAAGAAGATTCAGCTGCGGGATCGGAGTGCCACCAGTGCAGAGCTTGCTCAGGAATGGCAGCAGGCAGGTGTGAGCGCATCTGCACGCACAGTGAGGAGAAGACTTTTGGAAGATAGCCTGGTGTCAAGAAGGCCAGCGAAGAAGCCACTTCTCTCCAAAAAGAACATCAGGGACAGATTGATCTTCTGCAGAAAGTATGGTGAATGGACTGCTGAGGACTGGGGCAAAGTCATATTCTCCGATGAAGCCTCTTTCCGATTGTTTGGGGCATCTGGAAAAAGGCTTGTCCGGAGAAGAAAAGGTGAGCGCTACCATCAGTCTTGTGTCATGCCAACAGTAAAGCATCCTGACACCATTCATGTGTGGGGTTGCTTCTCATCCAAGGGAGTGGGCTCACTCACAATTTTGCCCAAAAACACAGCCATGAATAAAGAATGGTACCAAAACACCCTCCAACAGCAACTTCTTCCAACAATCCAACAGCAGTTTGGTGAAGAACAATGCATTTTCCAGCACGATGGAGCACCGTGCCATAAGGCAAAAGTGATAACTAAGTGACTCAGGGACCAAAACGTTGACATTTTGGGTCCATGGCCTGGAAACTCCCCAGATCTTAATCCCATTGAGAACTTGTGGTCAATCCTCAAGAGGCGGGTGGACAAACAAAAACCCACTAATTCTGACAAACTTCAAGAAGTGATTATGAAAGAATGGGTTGCTATCAGTCAGGAATTGGCCCAGAAGTTGATTGAGAGCATGCCCAGTCGAATTGCAGAGGTCCTGAAAAAGAAGGGCCAACACTGCAAATACTGACTCTTTGCATAAATGTCATGTAATTGTCGATAAAAGCCTTTGAAACGTATGAAGTGCGTGTAATTATATTTCACTACATCACAGAAACAACTGAAACAAAGATCTAAAAGCAGTTTAGCAGCAAACTTTGTGAAAACTAATATTTGTGTCATTCTCAAAACTTTTGGCCACGACTGTACATGTGGATTAATTTGCACATTGGATAAAACTTCCTTTAATTTCTAATTAGATCTCAGCCCTAAGTAATTACAGTAGTTAAACAGTGTAAAAAGCTCTGACAGAAACCCTTAATACTTCTCCAAACTAGAATGTGGGCATGACCATGTTTAGGGAAATTATAAATGTGATGCTCAGCTGCCAGGTATCTTTATCTAGAATTTCAGGGCAATAATTATAAAGGATAAAATGTGATTCAAGCTTGGTGCGGGTGACATCTGCAAATATTCTGCCTAATGGTAGTTGTAACTCTCTGACTTGTACTCAGCAATACAATTACAATACGTAGCCCTCACAGAACATGAGGCCGGACAAACTCAGAAGCTTTCACTTCCAAATAAATTGAATAGAAACAGGGAAAACATGTTATTTTGAGCTGTTTATTTGTTCCTTCTCTGTACTTAAAAATAGGTTTATTTTTCACAATATTTTGTATATTTCTGGAAATCTATTAGAAAACAGGATTTCATATCTGATATAGGGATCAACCTCTGCACATTTTACAGGAGTGCAGCAGGCACTCCTGTATTCTCTTCCGGCATAGGAACAGAATACTGGAATTGCTGTGTCCAGCATAGTTGGACACTACTGGGGCCTGCCAGATCCCAGTCATTTTACTGGGTTCATTTCTGGCATGAATGTCATCATTCCGCCGAATAAAAAAAAACACTGCATGCATATGGCGTCAATCCCACCCCCAACATCTCAATTTATCGTAAGGGTTGTCTTTTCCATGATTTATTGTAATTCTGATATCTGATTTTCAGCTAATCTAGTTTAATAGACCACATTTAAATTAAAGGGGTTGTCTCACTTAAGTAAGTCGCATCTATCATGTAGAGAAAGTTTCTCTACATGGGATTCTGGGAAATCATGGGAAAAATCGTTATGTACCTGTAGCTGACTGACATTAGTGAGGTGCTAATATCAGCAGTACATAACAGTATTTTTGTTAACTCCCTGCCTGCCGCCGTTCTCTTAAAAAACAGACTTTTATAATATGCTAATGAAGCCTCTAGGTGCTATGAGGGAGTTGCTGCAGCACTTAGAGGCTCAGTCTACTCGCCTTTTGGCACGCCCACATCCACTTGATTGACGTTCTTCTTCTTCTCCGCATCGTCCTCATAATCCCGTGCTTGCGCCGTCCCGTTTAGTATTCGGCGCAGGTGCAGTGAGTGAAGGACGCTCGGCTGCTGCCAGCTTCCTCACTGCGCCTACGCCGATTACGTCACAGGCCTCCCCGGCAGGCCTGCCTGGCAGCAGCCGAGCGTCCTTCACTAACTGCGCCTGTGCTGAATACTAAACCGGACAGCGAAGGCGCGGGATTATGAGGACGATGCGGAGAAGAAGGACATCAATCAAGTGGACGTGGGCATGCCAAAAGGCGAGTAGACCGAGCCTCTAGGTGCTGCAGCAACGCCCTCATAGCACCTAGAGGTTTCATTAGCATATTATAAAAGTCTGTTTTTTAAGAGAACGGCGGCAGGCAGGAAGTTAACAAACATACTGTTATTTACTGCTGACATTAGCACCTCGCTAATGTCAGTCAGCTACATAACGATTTTTCCCATGACAGAAACCCTTTAATACAAGTGACTTACTGAAGTGAGACAACCCCTTTAATTTGAATGTGATCTATTATACTAGATTTCCTATAGTGTGAAAGTACGACCACCACCGATGGATTGCATGGTGGTCTGTAAGCATGGAAACAAGCAGTGTATAATGTGATGGCAATATGAATCCAGCAAGCAAAGGAGACAATATGGACAATCAAAATACATTAGTAAGTGCCTTGTATTAACTTTCTCTACATGATAAATGTCACTTACTGAAGTAAGACAACCCATTTAACTTTCAAGAGCTCTATACAATGCTGTATGTCCCTATAAAAGGCACTGATCACAATATAGCAGCACATAAAAAGAGTTATCCAGCTTTGTAAACCTGACTGCTTATCCTTAGGATAGCCCATCAATATCAGTGCAGTGTAAAGAAACAGAGGTGAGATTAGGAATACATGGTCACCATCCGTGACCACTGCCATCAAACCCTAAATCTACTACCTATCTTCCTCCACCACTTTGGTTGATATATCCAATGCTACTGATAGGTGTTCACCAGAGCCCACCGCAAGACCAGTTGGACTTGGTTGCTAGAGACCCAGGTTATGTCTGCAGAGTAAGGTGGCAAAAAACAGATGGAAGCTCACAGGTAGAAGATCTATCAGATGCCAAGGGGTAGCAGAGGAGCAAGACAAGCCAGAGTCTGAGCCAGGAGAGCTTACAAGGGGTTAAACAAGAAACAAACACTGGAGTCAAAGCCAGGAGAAACAGTTAAAGCCTAATCAGCAGACAAGAGGTTAATCCAGAATCCAGCTGAGGCCAATGCACCGTAATGTCCAACAGAAATCCAGGACTGTTCTAACCACACAGAACAAACTGGAGCCAGGACAACATCACAGGCAAAACAAACAGTCAGCACAAGACTTAAATCCCCTACTTGGCTCTGGGATTGGGCACCAAATCATAACCCTGATTGGCTGAGCATCCAACCTCACAGACATGATGACAGTCAGGGCTTGGCAGTTCAGCATAAAACCCTCCTAACACAGCCATGCACTGGATCATGGCTAGGTAATTTTCTGACCTCCTTCCTATGAGAAGACATACATTTAGAGGAAAGCCAAGGTTTACAAGTCTTGAAGTAACAATCATGTTTCCTGTCCATTCAACAGATCTGATTCACCTTAGCATCCAATTGCTGGTAAGATGATGGTTGTGTTTGTTGCTATTTCAGGGGAATGAGTGACTTTGAAGTTGTGGTCAGATGTGTAATGAGATTTGACTTTGTGTTTCAATGGGGTATTTATTGAAAGATTTATGTAAGAAGAATCATGTCAATACATAATAGAATATGCTGTAAACATGAACATAAGTTGAGGATACAACATTATTGGGTGGTATTCCTATTATAGCATATACATTAGTTAAAGAAAGGTATGCAGCATCAGCGATTTACATAGCCAATATGGAGTACAGTTTCAATTGCCAAGAATTCGAGGAAAAAATCCAGCTAGGTTAATATCAATCACAAAGTAATGCAATAACGGAGATCTGTGGAGTGGGAGGAGGACAGCCATGGCTCCCAGAACTTTTCAAAAGTAATGAAAGTATCCATACGAATAGCCGTTAGCCGTTCATATAGAAGGATCCTATTAATCCTATCTAAAACTGCTTGCTAGCTAAGTGTGGGAGATCGCCATTTGAAAGCTATATGGATTCTAGCCGCCAGGAGTATGAATTGTGATAGTTTAAATTTGGAATATTGAAGCCAGGAGGGTTTGTCTCCTAGGAGGCATAATTGGAGAGATGTAGGGTAAACACAACCCAATATGGATGTTAATAGGTTGCTAATCCGGTTCCAAAACCTCCTAACTATCGGGCACGTCCACCAAATGTGGAGCATTGTACCATCCTCCTCACAGCCCCGAAAGCATCTTGGAGATACTTCAGGATAAATACGGTGCAATCCTGTTGGAACCAGATAGGTCCTGTGTAGGATTTTTATAGACGTCTCTGCTAATGTGGTTTGCCATGACCCCTTGGTAAGGGTCTGGGAACGTTGGCACCATCTGGATACAGAATAATTCACATGTATATCCTCCTCCCACGCCCTCATATAGGGTAACTTAACCCCCTCTGGTGGTGCGTTAAGCACTCCATAGATCTGGGACAATAAGCCTTGTTTGTATAATGAGTAGGTAACAAATCGCTCAAATGGAGTGAAATCAATGGTTTGATTATTTGTCCGCAGCGAGTATAGGGAAGAAAAAATCTGACTAGTCGTAAACTGCTCCCGTTCAGAGGGGAATATTTATCTCTAAATTCGGATAGAGAAAGCAATTTACCTCTAGTCAGGAACCTATAGAGAGTGCATAGTTTATTAGAGATCCACCATGCCAAAGCGTGTGTCTGAAGGCCCAGGAGAAAAGCGGGATTACCTATCAAGTTTGTTAATGGTGAGAGTTTGGATTGTAATGAGATCTCCATAGGAGAAGGGAAAAGTGTGATATAATAGAATTAGTGCGGATGACATCTAGTAGGGGGAGAATAGACCAAGTTAAGGCCCTCCAGGTGTAAGGAGCAATCATAGATTGTTCCAATGGGATCCATAATGGATGTATTTTGGGATCCAGATGGGTTAGGAACAATTGAGCCAATCTGGCTGCTTTGTAATATTTTATAAGGTCTGGAACTGAGAGACCTCCTTGGGTTTTATGTCAGCACATCGTTATCCTGGATATTCGGGGGTGTTTGTTTGCCCAGATGAATTTCATGATAACAGCCTGGAGGGCCTGTAGGTCTATGGTAACGACCGGTACGGGGAGGGTTCTAAATAAGGAGAGAAGTCTGGGGAGAACTACCATTCTTATAATATGGATCCTTCCTACCCAGGATACTGGTAGAGTATTCCAAGATATGAGGCCTTCTTTAATCTTGCGATATAGAGGCAGGTAGTTGATTTTGTAAACTGAGTCAATTGTTGTGGGCAGTTGTGTTCCAAAATATGGGATATGGTGAGGTTTGCATTGAAACGGGAAGTTTCGTAATATGAGGGATTTATCATCTGCAAAAAGGTTTATTTTATATTCCTTCCCTCCAACTGAGTTATGCGTGGCTGGTAATTTAAGGCTAGCTTCGGGTGTGGAATTCAGGGATTGTATTGCCGTCAGGAAAGCCCCCCCAAAGCCCATTGAGGATAGTACCTTATATAGGTAGTGCCAAGTCACAGTGTCAAAGGCCTTTTCTATATCCAGTGCTAGCACCGCCAGAGGGGTATTGGTTTTGTTGGCTCTTTGTATTAGGTTCAGGATTTTTCGGATGTTATCTGGGGCTTCTCTACCGGGAATGAAGCCAGCTTGGTCTTTATGTATGAGATCAGGGAGCAGCCTGTTAAGGCGGCGTGCTAGAATAGAGGTAAATATTTTGTTATCCAAATTGAGGAGGGAAATGGGTCTGTAATTGGAGGGCGATAAGGGGTCCTTATTTGGCTTGGGTATTACAGTGATTTTGGCAGATAGGAATTCTGACGGGGGCTTGGAACCTTGCATTAAATGGTTACAATAATGGGTGATGTGCGGGATTTGTGAAGGGGCAAATTTCTTATAATACAGTGCAGAAAACCCGTCAGGGCCAGGAGCTTTACCAAGTTTTAGGTTTTTAATTGTGAATTCTACTTCCTCCCCCGTAATATCCTCGCCTAAACATGCTGACGCTTCAGGGGTGAGTTTCGGAAGCGGAATAGAAGATAGAAAATCTTCCCCATTCGATCCAGGATGCTCCCCAGGATTTTAATAGAGTCGTTTGTAAAAAGCATGAAACATATCGTATATAAAGTCAGGATTTGATGTGGTCTGTCCTGAGCTTGTGCGTATTTGGAATACCTGATTGATTTTCTGTCTGGCTTTAAGTTGGTGAGCTAGCATCTTGTCTGGTTTGTTGGCATATCTATAGTAGTAGGAAGCTGTCCAGCGGAGGGCTTTTTCTGTATTGTTGGAAAGTAGCATATTTAGCTGTAGTTTAACATCTTTGATCGCTTTTAGAAGGTAAAGTGAAGGGGCTTGTTGGTGAACTCGGACCAACCTGGTCAATTTAGCTTCTAAAGCAATTTGGGTTGAGTTCCTTTCTTTTTTTTAACCGGGAAGCCACTCCCATCAGTCTCCACCACATAAAGGCTTTGTGGGTTAGCCACAGCATCATAGGGTCAATGTCAGGAGAAGCATTCTCAGTAAAGAAGTTTTTTAATTCATCATGGAGCTGGTCATACAAGGCAGGGCGTGTTAAGAGGGATTCATTCAGCCTCCAAGAGTAGGGAATGCTGTACTTGTCCACAGAGAGAATCTCTGCCAAAACCGTGTCATGATCGGACCATCATGAAACAATATGCCTGGAGTAGGAAATATGTGGAAGGCAGGTAGTAGACCAGTATCATGTCAATACGGGTATATACTTTATGAGCGGGGGAGTAGTAGGTGTAGCCTCTTTGTGAGCCGTTATGTTCTCTCCATGAGTCAGCCAGAGACAAAGATTCTAAGACTTGACGTATTTTGGCTGTGTGAGTAGATTGGCAAGGATGGCCAGGGGGAGATGAGCGATCTAGTATAGGGTTGAGGACAAAATTGATGTCTCCGCACCATAAAAGCTTATGTAGGAGAGGGATTCAATTATGCGACTCACAGCATTAAAAAGGGTGATAGGTTCGACAGTTGGGGCGTAGACATTGGCTATACACAAGGTTTCTTCTTTGTAGGTGCCCACTAATAATACATATCTCCCATTTGGATCAATGATAGACTGAGTCAATGAAAATAGAAAGGAGTTTTTTAACAGGGTGATAACCCCTCTGCTTTTAGTGAGATACGTGGATGAGAAATATCTCGTGTATTGCTGGTGGAAATATTTCGGATGGGATGTAGGAGTGAAGTGTGACTCCTGCAAGCAGATAACATCAGGTAGATGTTTTAGATATGTAGCGAAGGCTGATTTGCGTTTTCTGAGGGAATTAAAGCCCCGTACATTATGGGTTAATACGTTACACATAAAGAAGTGGTGTAGGACCCATCTAGGTTGGACTGATACAGCTGGAATCTATAATGGCAATAGGAATAAACCCCCTGAGTAACCGTTAAACCAAATAACATTAACAAAGTGCTTGCAAGCACTACATAACATGCAATATGGCTGAGCCTAACAAGGCCAGCAAATAGTAGTGGGTTAGTAGAAGTGAGACGGTGCCCAACAAGGGCAGACTGCTCCATTCCGGTCAACCCTGAAGGAGTGAGCAACATGAAAGTCCGTCACGCCAAATCCCTGTAGAAAAACAAAAAGAATAAACCAAAACTGGGGCAAAAGTATACAAAAAAGGTATCACTTGCGTCCGGATCAGTAGATGAATGCCTTCCTTCGATCCTGGAGAAGGGTAGAGACCGTCCTGAAGTTGCATAGTCTCAATTAACTGCCGATCTAGTCGTGCGAGGTGATGAGGGGCGTCCTTGGTCCAGACCCTAGCCGGTCTTTGTGGTCTCGGTGGGGCAGCTGGAATTTCAGAGCGCTCAAATGGGATTCCTGCCCGCTGCAGCACTTCTATGCCTTCCGCCGGGGTATGGACCATGTGAGAACGGGAGTTTAGCTGGAAGGATAAGTTGAACGGGAACCCCCATCTATAGCGTATCTGTGCATTCTGCAGGGCTGATGTCACCGGCCTCATCTCTCTGCATTTGCGGAGTGTGGAAGGTGCTAAATCTGCATATAGGTGCACAGAGGAAGGCAGCCCTGGTAAGTCGGGCCGATTGCGTGCTGCCGCCAATACTTGATCTCTCACCTCCGGGTAGTGGAACTTGAGGACAATGTCCCTTGGTAGGTCTGCTGAGCAGGGTTTACCCAGAGCTCTATGAACTCTGTCCATTCGTCGCTGTGTCGGCTCAGCTTGGGGTAGAAGGGCCCCAAACAGAGTGGTCATGGTGGTTTGCAGATCCTGTAATGTTTCAGGGAGGCCTCTGACCCGCAGATTCCCTCTTCTGGATCTATTCTCCAGGTCTTCTATTTTTAGCTCCAGAGCGGCTAACTGTGCGGCATGGGAGTTGATTTCCTCCCTGTCAGCGCCTATGGCATCAGATATGTCGTCAGTCCGCATCTCCAGTTCAGAGACTCGGCTCCCCAAGTCCTGGATTTGGCGG
Source organism: Bufo bufo (assembly GCF_905171765.1). NCBI lineage: Eukaryota > Metazoa > Chordata > Amphibia > Anura > Bufonidae > Bufo > Bufo bufo. The sequence continues at coordinate 590,379,351 of NC_053389.1, read as the reverse complement.
GAAAACTCCTCCACTGCCTGAGAGAGCTCCGCTTTAAACAGGGAAGCTATGTTTTTATATAGTGATGCCTGGCCCGGATCGGTGATGTTAGGGCCCGATGAGTGTCCACCATCAGTGGATGAGGCGGGACTGGCCGGAGATGAGGTAGGGTCCGTCATGACAGTTTCTCTGGAGTGCCGAAACATCTCTGGTAAAGTCTGTGACGAGGCAGGCGTACCCGCAATTTTGTTTCTACCTTTGTTGCGGGTCATCTTCGGGGTCCCCTGCATCTGTTTAAAAGGCTGTTGGAGCCATGAGGACGGCGCTAATTTCGGGATATTTTCGGCGTACGGAGCAGAGCTCACTGAGGCATGTCCTCTCAGCAAGCCGCACGCATGCGCTCTCCGAGATTTGACTTTGAAGGTGAATAAAAGGTAGTTGGTTTAGCCAATTTCACTATGTGAGGAGTAAGGCTAAGGTTGCATTGAGTAACTTCCCTAATAGAGGTTTCAATCTCTGCCCAGTATGGGGCAATCATTGGGCAGTGCTGCCAAATATGTGCATGTGTTTCTATGTGAGAAAGACAGCACCAGCACATATTTGTTGGGAACATTTTATAGGTAATTAAAAATTCAGGTGTTCTGTACCACCTGGTTAGTAATTATGATTCTCTTGCAGAAGTGCATCTGAAAGTAGCATCTTAAAGTCAGTAGCATCTCAAAGTCAGTTAAATTTCTGAGTGTGCAGTTGGTGGCAAGGACGAACGGGAAGATAAACTTGAAGTGTTGAAGTAAAGAGAGATGTGAGTTTATATCTCAGGAGCAGAGTTTCTAATATACTCAAGTAGTGATGATCGAGCATGCTCGACCGAGTACCGGTTTGGCTCGAGCATCGCTATGCTCGGCAGATCCGAGCGCTCTGCAGAGTACCACATGTGCTCGAGCGCCATGCTCGAGTCTCCTCCCCGGACGTTTGGCGCCTTCTAAGCAGCCAATAAACATGCTGGTAAGTATTGCCATCACTGTAATGCCATTAGACATGTTTTCTACTGGCATTACAGTGATTGGCTGGCCGAAACACGTCATCGGTCACGCAGGTTCGGCTCATTGCGAGTCAGGGAGAGCTGCTGTTAGGAAGGGACAGAGCGAGTGTAGAGCGAATTTGATCTCAAACCTTTCAGAGACCCAAAAGTCCTTTTAAGGACTATTGTTAGAGGTGGCAGCAAAATTTATTTTGGGGGAATAATTTTTTTGTGTCAGGGCGACCGTTATTGACATTCATTTTCTGCATTCTACAAACGCTGCTTGCTGTGACCAGCTTATATTTAATCCAAATAGCAGTTACAGTCAGTTTCTGTATTGTTCAAACTCTGCTTGCTGTGACCAGTGAGAAGCAAATATACACTGATATCTAGGCCGCGTGTGACGCTTATATTTAATCCAAATTGCAGTTACAGTCAGTTTCTGTATTGTTCAAACTCTGCTTGCTGTGACCAGTGAGAAGAAAATATACACTGATATCTAGGCCGCGTGTGACGCATATATTTAATCCAAATATCAGTGACATCCAATGTCAATATGAAGAAGGCGAGTATTAATGGACGGGGAAGTGGACGTGATTCTGATGGTTCACGCAGAGGCCGTGCCTCAGGGCGCGTTGCAACTGTGCCTGTTGCCAGAGCACAAGGAAAACAGTCATCCACGATACTTAGCTTCATGTCCCAGTTTGCAGGGCGTCGCAAGACAACACTCTTGAAGTCAGACCAGTGCGACCAGGTGGTCGGTTGGATTGCAGCAGATAATGCTTCCACTGGGTTAAGCACCACCCTGTCTTCCATCAAGTCCAGTCTCAGTAGCCAACAGTCTGACCAACAACACAATCCTCACCCTGATCATCCTTCCTCCCACCATGTAGAGTCTGGCCAAACAAGAGATCCGGTACTCGGATGTTCCGAGGAGCTATTTTCACCCTCACTTAATTTGGCCCTCTCCCCAAGCACTCTTGAAGAGGGACATGAGATCTTGTGCCCTGATTTTCAACCTCTAGAGCCTTCACACTCACAAGATGATGTGTTTAAGGAGGTGAATGGTGACGAGACACAGTTGCCATCAAGTCAACCACAATTACTGTCTGCAGAGGTTGATGAAGAGGATGATATACCGTTGTCAATCACTGAAGTTGTGTTGGGGTCAGCAAATGAGGAGGATGATCGAAGTGGGGAAGTTGAAGAGGACTTGGTGGACAATGAGGTCACTGACCCAACATGGGAAGGCGGAAACGCGAGCGAGGACAGCAGTCCCGAGGGGGAGTGATCTACAGCACCGCAACAGACTGGAAGAGGCAGTGGGGGGGCAACAGGGAGAAGGCGGGCCAAACAGGCCCGCAAGTGTTCCACGGAGCAGGTGTTCCGCGGTATGGCGCTTTTTTGCGGAAAGTGCAGACGACAAAAGAATAGTAGTTTGCAACCTGTGCCACACCAAAATGAGCCGAGGTGTGAACAGTAGCAACCTCACCACCACCAGCATGATCCGCCACATGGCAGCCAAGCACCGCAATAAGTGGGAGAAACGCCTGGGTCCACAATCTGTGTCAGCGGGTCACACCACTGCCTCCTCTTCCCCTATGTTGGGTGACGACCAATCGCCTGTCGAAGGCGCAGGCCCGGATGCCTCCCGCGCTGCAGCTGTACCGTCGCAAGCACCATCAGCGACAACATCCACTTCCCTGTCCCAGCGCAGCGTCCAAATGTCTTTACCCCAGTCATTTGAACGCAAGCGCAAATACCCAGCCACCCACCCACAGGCCATGGCACTAACCGCCCAACTTTCTAAGTTACTGGCGTTTGAAATGTTTCCATTTAGGCTTGTGGACACCGAGGCCTTTCGCGGCCTGATGTCGGCGGCCGTCCCTTGGTACTCAGTCCCCAGCCCCCACTATTTTTCCTGGTGTGCCATCCCCGCCTTACACCAGCATGTGTCTGCTAACATCACCTGTGCCCTGACCAACACAGTAACTGCTAAGGTCCACCTAACGACTGACACATGGACAAGTGCTTGTGGCCAGGGACGCTACATTTCCCTGATGGCACACTGGGTGAACATAGTGGAGGCTGGGAGCGACTTGTACCCTGGGATGGCACAGGTGCTACTGACACCCAGGATTGCGGGCCCTACTTCCATCAGGGTTACCTCCAGCACCTATGTAAGTGGCTCCTCCTCCTCCACTTCCACCTCCGAATTCTCCGAGTGCAGCACCAGTCAGCCATCAGCTTGTAGCTGGAAGCAGTGTAGCGTCAACAGGCCGTGCTGAAGATGATATGCTTAGGGGATAAACAGCACACCGCCGCAGAGCTGTGGCAGGGGATAAGAGACCAGACTGAGCTGTGGCTCTCGCCACTCAACCTGCAACCAGGCATGGTTGTGTGATAATGGGCTGATGGCGGTGACCTGCTCCCTAATCCTGTCTTCATGGCCAAGCAGCCGTAACATCACCGGGCTCCACACGGCTGAGGATTTCCCCCATCCTCAGCCCTGACAGTATGACCACAGGGGTGGCTCTTACTGGCAGGTAATAAAGACATGAGGCTGCTCTCAGCTAAGCATGGCTGAAGCAACCTGCAGGCCTGCAAAAGCAGTGAGGCTTTATAGGCCAAGAAGCCACACCCCACAGTCGGACACACCCAGTGCACACACACACTAGGAAGGAGATTAACCCTTCCAACACCAGGGAAGGGAAAACACCACTTAAAGGAGATGTGCACACAACAACATAAAAAGGAAGTGCACACATACACACATAACTCAAAACCGCATGCCACACATACACACATCATACAAAACCGCACGCACAACGTAGCGAGCTGCAATAGCACAGCTCCGACTGCTACGCTGCCACATCCATACTGTTGCCAGCGGCAACCACAGGTGAGGCAAATACCACAGCCCTCACCTGTGATTGAAGACCAAAGAAAACCGCTGACAACCGCATGCGGTTCAGGAGTCACGGTCATAGCCATGGCCGTGACATTAACAGATTGCTGCAAAAATTTCCATCTGACAGCGCTGGCAGCAGAGTCCGTACTTCCTTGGGCAACCGAGGTGGGGAGACAAGGGGAACACACAGCACTTCCAGCAAAGGCAGGGCAACACTCTCCAAGGCCTGGGACAGTTTTATGACACCCCGCCAGCACCCTCAACATGATGCACGTCCTGGTGTCACAAGGAGGGAAAGGTTTTGGAAGATGGTAAAGGAGTACGTAGCAGACCGTGTTAGTGTCCACTCCTCAGCGATCCCTCAGTGCCTTACAACTACTGGGTGTCCAAGCTGGACACGTGGCACGAACTGGCGCTCTATGCCTTGGAGGTGCTGGTCTGCCGTGCCGCCAGCGTTTTGTCTGAGCGGGTATTTAGTGCTGCTGGTGGCATTATAACAGATAAGCATATCCGGCTGTCAACTAAAAATGCTGACAGGTTGACTCTTATAAAAATAAACAAGGCCTGGATTGCCCCTGACTTCTCCACTCCACCAGAGGAAAGCCACGACTGAACATAAAGGCACTTTAAATGTGTTGTTTAGAATGTACTGAATACTCTGTATTCCCATGCACCCCTTCCGCCACAAAAAAAGGTATATGGTTGAATCTTCCTTTTCTCATCCTCCTCCTCCTCGTCCATCACGTATATGCCTTCTCATATAATTTTTCGGATGGTCAGCTCACCAGCAGGCCCTCACCCATAATGTTTTAGATGGTCAGCTCACCAGCAGGCCTTCACCCATAATGTTTTAGATGGTCAGCTCACCAGCAGGCCCTCGCCCATAATGTTTTAGATGGTCAGCTCACCAGCAGGCCCTCACCCATAATGTTTTAGATGGTCAGCTCACCAGCAGGCCCTCACCCATAATGTTTTAGATGGTCAGCTCAGCTGAAGACCCTCACCCCTAATGTTTTAGTGGGTCACCAGCAGGCCATCAATCATACTTTACCTCTCCTGTATAACGTTTCCTCATCCTAAATACCTATGACATTCCCTGTAATTTTTTTGTACTCGTTCCAATGACAGGCTCTCTTAAGAGTCCTGTATTGTTATTTATCGTCACTACCTCCCTGAGTCAGTACTGGGAAATTTGCGCGCCTGCCTTTCTTGGAAGTGGTAGCCGTGGCCATCCCTCAGGCTCCCTCTCCGGAAGAGAACCCTGATTCCCCATTACCCGTGGTCACCATGGTAGTGTCACGACCCATGGTCATGGTCGTGACTCTTTGAGTCCGCTTGCAGTTGTCAGCGGTCATTTGGGTGTTCACCGCAGCTGTGAGTGTTTTGCCTCACGTGCGGTTGCCGCTGGCAACATGGTGTTCTTGGCAGTGTAGCAGCCTGAGCTTGTTGCTCGGCTGCTCACTGTCTATGCATGCGGCTGCCTATGGCAATTTGTGTTTATATGTTGCCTCACGTGTGGTTGCCACTGGCAACATGATTGGTGCTTGGCAGTATAGCAGTCTGAGCGGTTGCTAGGCAGCCTGCTGTCAAGTGCATGCGGTTACACCTGGTTGGGTGTGTGTGTACGTATGCACTTTGCAGTTCTGTCTATGCACTTTGTATGTCTGTTTGTTGTGCACGAGATTATGTTTGTATGCACGGTGACACCTCCCTTCACTTGTGGTTGTCCGCGGCAACGTCTGGTGTTATGTGCATGTGGTGGCAGTGTCTCTGCCTGCTGGCTGTTCCTCAGGACATGGTTGCCACTCATGCCATTGCCGGCGGTAACAGGTGTTGGTGTGCTTTTCCCTTTAAGTGGCTGTCTTCCCTTCCCTGGTGTGAGAAGGGTTAATTCCCTTCTGTGTGTGAACACTGGGTGTGTCTGAGTATGGGTGTGGCTACTTTGGGCTATAAAGCCTCAGTTGAGACCTGATGTCTGAGGGGTACTCCAGCCTTGTTTGTAAGCTGGAGGCACCCTCCTGGTTTGTTATACCATCTGCCAGTGAGGGCCACCCTTGTGGTCATAAAACTTATGTTTAGACATGGATCATCTTAAAGGGCTTCTGTCACCCCACTAAAGTGATTATTTTTTTTGGGCTAGTTAAATTAGTTATATTGCGATCTATGAAAATATAATGGTGTTACTTACTTTGATCCAGCAGTTTCTTCCAAAAACGAAGTTTTATAATATGTAAATTCGGTCTCTACCAGCAAGTAGGGCGGCTACTTGCTGGTAGCTGCTGCAGAAAACCGCCCCCTCGTCATGTTGATTGACAGGGCCAGCCGGGATCTCCTCACCGAAATAGAAGACGTCATCGGCGCAGGCGCACTGAGGGAGTGCTGAGGAGACGAGCCTCCTCATCTCAGAGCGCCTGCGCCGAATGAACACAGGCGCGCGATTTTTGAAATGCCGACAGGGCTGGCTGGAGGAGGAGATCCCGGCTGGCCCTGTCAATCAACACGACAAGGGGGCGGTTTTCTGCAGCAGCTACCAGCAAGTAGCAGCCCTACTTGCTGGTAGAGACCGAATTTACATATTATAAAACTTCGTTTTTGGAAGAAACTGCTGGATCAAAGTAAGTAACACCATTATATTTTCATAGATCGCAATATAACTAATTTAACTAGCCCAAAAAAAAATAATCACTTTAGTGGGGTGACAGAAGCCCTTTAAGCTATGTTATGTCTAGTGGTGTCTCTTTATGTTTATTGCAGCGTATGGTTCCTGGGTTCCTGTGTGATGTTTGGTGTGTGCTGTGTCCGTCTATGTTGTTGTGGACAGCAGCACTTGTGCACGGGTACCCAGGCTGTGTGTCTGTGGCAGGTAGGTGTGATACTAGTTTCAACTACCTGCCATTACCATATGTCTGTATATGTTCCCCTTCTCCTTTATAGCTTGGCCAGTGAGACTCCTGTTGCTCCGTGTCAAGGAGGAACAGGTCATCTCACCCTTCTCCTAGTCCAGGGCCACCCTGAGGGCTAGTAGGAATTACAGGTTCCAGTGTATGAGCCCTCCCACCATCAGGGTCGGCTCATATGGCTAGGAGACAGGGTCACAATTAGGGATGTGATAGGAGGTGACCAGCTCCCTGATTCCTGTCCTGGCCTAACAGCTATACTGGAGAGAGACATCGCCCGGCTGAGGGTTTCCCCCATTCTCAGCCGTGACAGATATGGACCATGACCGCTGGATCTTCTCCAGCCCTCCCAGTAATCTGTCAACCCGATCTGCGATGTGTGGAAATCGAGTGCCAGGAAGACAATACACAGTTCTACGATCCTGGTCTTTGTGTCAGATTGCCCTATCTGTACCCCTAATAATTGAGTCTCCCACTACCAGCACCCAAATTGATGAATAAGCAGTTAGAGTGGATAATATACTTCCTGACAGATGGGGGAAAACTGGGTAGTTAATGTGGGACTAAGGGTGTGCCAGGATGTACAAGTGTTTTTTAAATACCTTAGGGTCTGGGAGCAACATGCTACGTAGTAATGGAGGGTCTATCTCTGATCCTGGTTTCCACCTCTGAGTCGCAAAGATTGGCAAGTGTCAACCATATTTGTGGTTAAATAGCTTCATACAGTCCTGATTGAAAGTTAAAGACCACTTGAAAAATGGCAAAAAATCATATTTAGCATGGCTGGATCTTAACAAGGTTCCAAGTAGAGCGTTTGAATGTCCCATGTTTGGTGCTCTCTTGCAAAGTCCAAACAAGCAGTTCTGTGGCGTTCAAGGAGACGAGGTCTTTGAAGACGTTTTTTGTTTTTGAAGCCCTTCAGTCTCAGATGCTGTCTGATGGTTATGGGGCTGCAGTCAGCACCAGTAAAAGCCTTAATTTGGGTCGAGGATCATCCAGTGTCTTGACAGACAGCTAATTGGATCCTCTGGCTCAGTGCTGATGAAATTTTTTGGGGTCTTCCACTTGACTTTTTTGTTCCATAACCCTCAGGATCATTTAAGAACTTCCAAATGACTGTTTTACTGCGTCCCACCTCAGCAGCGATGGCGCGCTGTGAGAGACCCTGCTTATGCAGTTCAACAACCCGACCACGTTCAAAAAGGGAGAGTTTTTTTGCCTTTGCCATCACAATGTGTGACTACCTGACAGAAAATGACAATGAATCCACATCTTTGCACAGATTTGGCCTTTTAAAGGCATGTGGTCCTAAAATTTTGATCAGCTGAAAAACAGCCTGTTTTAGTTTATTCGTTGTTTTCATTAAATTGAATGCTCAAAAAATGTTTTGTCTCACTCCCATTTCTTCTTGTTGCATGTTGAAGCTCTACTTGGAACCTTGTTAAGATCCAGCCATGCTAAATATGATTTTTTGCCATTTTTGAAGTGGTCTTAAACTTTTGATCAGGACTGTAGTAACAATTAATCTCAGGTAACCCTGTGCCTTCAAGTTCCCATGGTTTCACTAATAAGCTGTGAGCTAAGCAGGGTTTTCAACCATGCCATAAAAACTGAGATATAGAACTTTATGCAGAATATATATTTTCATAAAGTTTTTTTCTGCCCAAGAGATTAAGGCATTTTATGATTTGACAAACTGCCTTTTTTCAGATAAGAATAGCGGGTTGCTAACTCTAAAGAGATATCCAACATCTTTAGGCATTTGCATGCCTAAGTATTTGATAAAAGTTTTGGCCAATGGAAATGGTGATACCTTTTTCAACTCTAAGCAGTTCTGTCTGTGACAGGGTTATATTCAGTAACTATTTAGGCTCACCTTAAAATTGGAGACCCCTCTAAAATGTCTAAATGTGAAATGTGGGCTTCCTTCAGGTTTGCTGAATCTGGGCCCAAACTGTGCACAGTTTGAGTTAGTCTCCATCTCACGATTTTCAGTAACAGAAGCTAGAAAATGAACTAAAATGAGGAAGAATCCCATAATTACAAAAAAATATGAAATATCAAGAGACACATGATGGCAATTATTAATATCAAATTCATCTGTTGGCAAATAAGACCTATTCAGATTGACAATCAGCAATGTGTCAGCAATGGCACAATGGGAGGTCAGGGTCCATAAAAAGGTATTTGTAGCAGTTATGAAGACTACTACATAAAGTTGCAAATTGACTGGTACACCCACACCCACAAGTGGCATATAGGTGGGGCTGGCTGTGGTAGGGATAGCCCCTCAGAGAGGTAAGGCAGGCTTCGTAGCCTACAGTCACTTTGGCACAACCTGACCTTCTTCGAACTCCAGCTGAGGTCCAAATCCCCTACCCTGCTTAATGACTACATGCTAGGATCGAGATGTTAATCTGTGTTGTTATGGGAAACCCCTGTTATAAATCCCATTCAGACGATGGAAGTGATTTTCAGTTGCAGAAATTTCTGTAATAAATATGCCATGTGTGAATATCATCTCAGGATGTTTGTACCACAAAACTTATGTTATTGGAAGTATTTAACTAAACTACCTTTATTTTATGTTGCCTAATTGTGTGGGTATGACTGAAAATTAACTTGCCCACAACTACATGAGAATATTTTAACGGAAGTCATTAGTTACCGGTATTTATGTGATTGCCAAGGGAAATATGTCAAGCTATTCTGAAGATAGCCGTAAACCAGTAGAATGCTCTTTGGTAGCCATAATCAAAAGGCCATCAACAAGTCAAGAGTGTATAAATCTTAAAGGAATTATTTTCTTGGTCTCTTTCAGCAACAACTTCTGCGGATGTAAAATCTCTCTTAGATTACGTGCCGAGGTATAGTAGTGTGACCCTGAGGTCGGCAATTAATCTGCTTATTGTGGCTAAATGGAAAAGATAATTCTTGATATAGCAAACATGATATGAAATTTGAAGATGCAGTGTGAATTTTGGTTCTATGAAAGCAGGGGCGTTGCTAGGTTAAAACACTCGGGGCCTGGGCCCCTGATGTTTTGTTCCAGGCCCCGAATGTCCTGCCTGCCTGCTAGGTACAACTGTATTGCCACCCTCAGGATGGCAATACAATTAAATCTATGGCCCTGCAAGAGCTGAAGGACCTGTGATTACATCACAGGTCATGTTATCAGTTCTAAATGCAGTAGCTGAAAAAGAACTGCTATGATGTCACCGCCATGTGACCAGTGCAGGAGAGGATGGCTCAGCAGTGAAGAGAAGTCCTGGGAAGAAGCTGTGGTGAGGTCTGCTACAAGAGGAGAGGTAAGTGAAGGGGTAGATTACTCAGTGTGAGAGGCAGAGCAATGTTGGGAGTTGTCGTTATTAACTGGGACTGTATGTTAGGGCTGAAGGGAGGGAAGTTATTTACATGGGATGGTGGGGTGGAGTGATGTTATTTACATGGGACTGAAAGTTCAGGGAGTGATGTTATTTACATGGGAATGCATGGAGGTGGCTGGGGCAGGGTGATGTTATTTACATGGGACTATATGTTGAAGGCGGCTGTGGGAGGGAGTGATATTATTTACATGGCACTGAATGTTGAGAGGTAATGTGATTTATATGGGACTGCATGTTGGAGGTGGCTAGGGAGGGGGTGATTTTATTTACATGGGACTGTATGTTAAATTTGACTGAGGGGGGAAGTAATGTTATTTACATGGGACTGAATATTGAGGTTGTGATGTTATTTACATGGGACTGTATGTTAAAGGTGGCTGGGGAGGGGGTTATGTTTTTACATGAGACTGTATGTTGAAGGCGGCTGGGGAGGGGGTAATGTTATTTACTTGGGACTGTATATTGAGGGGGGCAGGAGAGATGGTGTGATGTTATTTACATGGGACTGTATTTTAGAGGGGGCTGTAGATAGAAAGGGATGTTATTTACATGAGACTGTATATTGGAGGGGGCTGGAGAGATGGTGTGATGGTATTTACATGGCACTCTATGGCGGAGAAGGGAAATAATGTTATTTACATAGGACTGTATGGTGGAGGGGCTGAGGAATTATAATTTTTAAGGACAGTAAATGGAGGAATATAACTACAGGGGGCATTATAAATACTGGGAGGGTTCAGGGTGAGCATTATAACAGTAGGGGGCGATATAAATACTGGGACACTTCAGGGTGAGCATTATAGCAGTAGGGGCATTATAAATACTGGGGGCACTTTGGGGGCATTTTAAATCCAGGAGACATTAGGCGTTCTTATTACTACTGGGGGCTCTATAGGAGGGACTTATAGATCCACATTATTTCTACTAAGAGCACTGTGGGGGTCATTACTACTGAGGGGTCAGTAGATAGCTTTATTTCCACTGGGGGAACAATAGGGGGGCCTTATTTCTACTAGGGGATCTGTTAGGGCATTATTAATACTGGAAGGCTCTTCAACTAATGGGGGCACTCTTGGGGAGCATTATCACAGTTGGGGGCACTGTAGGGGGCAGTGTTACTAATGACTAGAATAACATGGCTCTGGTGTCTCAGCAAGCACCTACACTATATGCAGTGACATATGGATTTTATATAATCGTATTCCGCTTCATAAAAGACGTCCACAAAAGTCCGGATCAAAGTTCACAAGTGGAACGCATAGCGTATAATTGGAACGCACAGCTGATTACCCTTGACGGATTTCACGTCGATCACGTGGATACCATCCAGTCACGTGAGACGCCGCCAGGTCACATAGGACGCCGCGCTACGAACGCGAGACCACACGGGACGCCGTAGTAGGTCCGGGCGGTAAGACAAGAGAGCAGCTGACATCCAAGAGTGTGGTGGTAACGTACCATATCAATCTTTATACCATCAGTTTACTGTTTGTCATGGAACATACTAAATAATATGAGACGGACATACTCCGATATACAGTGATTGTTCACCGGACCATCTCCCATACAGTTTGTTTCTACTGGGACATTAACGAGGTTCATTATCCTCTTCGTTCTACAACGTTATTCCAGTATCACTGACACGTGGTTTATTTACATCTGCTACATTAACATCTGATGTGATTCTATTATCCATGTGATATATAAGGTCTATTGTCACGAGGACTGCCATCTTTTTGCTCATACCAGAGCATTAGAGCATTATTGTATGGTATTTTATGTGATTTTACTTGATGCGAATTTATGCATATGAGGCGTTTTATTGGTGCTCAATAAATACTATTGTATTTGCTGTCCTGAGTTCTCAAATAATTGAGTGCCCCTCCTTTACACGAGTATTATTAATGAGGGAATTCTAGAAGGGAATTACTATTGGTGGGACTATGAGGAGCACTATTACTATGGGGGGGGGCACTCATTTTTCTTCAGGATAGTATTTGGGGGTACAGAAAAATGAGGAAGCCTAGATGTCTGTGTGTCACACTCTGTAGAGATGAGGCGCGGCTGAAAGAAGTTGTCCAGTCGGAATGGAGAAGATGATGACAGAGAAGATCTACATCAGAGGAGACGTCACCTGGGAGGAACTGGATGTGAGAGGTACGTGCTGCTGTATAGCTATACCGGGCTTAGGGGTCGGTTGGTCGACTTAGGCTACTTTCACACTTGCGTTCAGAGCGTATCCGTCTGGTGTCTGCACAGACGGATCCGCTCCTATAATGCACACGTTTGGATCCGTTCAGAACGGATCCGTCTGCATTATAGTTTAGAAAAAATTCTAAGTCTGAAAGTAGTTCAGACGGATCCGTCCAGACTTCACATTGAAAGTCAATGGGGGACGGATCCGTTTGAAAATTGAGCCATATTGTTTCAACTTCAAACGGATCCGTCCCCATTGACTTACATTGTAAGTCTGGACGGATCCGTTTGCCTCCGCACGGCCAGGCGGACACCTGAACGCTGCAAGCTGCGTTCGGGTGTCCGCCTGCTGAGTGGAGAGGAGGCTGAACGCTGCCAGACTGATGCATTCTGAGCGGATCCGCATCCACTCAGAATATATTGGGGCAGTACGGATGCGTTCAGGGCCGCTTGTGAGAGCCTTCAAACGGAGCTCACAAGCGGAGCCCCGAACGCTAGTGGGAAAGTAGCCTTAGAGAATTGGGCCATATGCTGGTAATGGCACTTTACTTTAATAAGCGGCGTTGCTAGGGTCTCAAAAGATCCGGGGCCCAAGCCCCACTTGGGCCCCGGATCTTTTGAGACCCTAGCAACGCCGCTTATTAAAGTAAAGTGCCATTACCAGCATGTTAATTCATTAACATGCATGAAAGCTTATGCTATTGGCGGGTAGTGTGGAAATGAGTCATATACATTATATTATAGATCAAAAGAGAGGATATACTCCTGCTGGTGATATAACCCTGGACTAGAAGAATACAAGTAAGAAAGGTAATAAAACCTAATAATAGTTAAATGACTACAGTTCTATAGCAAGCATACTATAAATAAGTAAACCAAACTATTTGTCTAGATCAGCGGTTCTCAACCTAGGGGTCGCGACCCCTTTGGGGGTCGATCGGCCCTTTCCGGGGGGTCGCCTGAGGCTTCCTATTGTGGGTCCAGGCCAGTCGCTAACAGACAGGCAAAACAAGCAATTGCTTGGGGCCCCGAGCTGGTTGGGGCCAAGCAGAGCCGGTGCTTGTTTTGCGGCTGAGTAATTCAGAAAATCCGATGGTATATTCTAACCCCCAGGCGTTCCCATGGTGATGGGGACGCTTGCCTGGGGGTTAGAATATACCATCGGATCTGAGTTTTACGAGCTCAGTGAGATCGTAAAAACTCAAATCCGATGGTATATTCTAACTCCCAGGCATTCCTATGGTGACAGGGACGCTTGCCTGGGGGTTAGAATATACAGGGCCACGCCGCTCACAGCAGTATATTTATAAACTAATCAGTAACTACTTTAACTTTAATCATTGCTGAGCTCTTTACTTGGATTATAATTTATTTGGATATGGGATATCTTACTTTGTCTTAGCTCCGGTAATAGCAGGCAGTGCGGGGGGCGGCGCTCACTCACTGACGTCACGCGCCTGCTCCTCCCACTAGGTGGCGCAGGCGCGTGATGTCAGTGAGTGAGCGCCGCCCCCCGCACTGCCTGCTATTACCGGAGCTAAGACAAAGTAAGATATCCCATATCCAAGTAAAGAGCTCAGCAATGAGCAATGATTAAAGTTAAAGTAGTTACTGATTAGTTTATAATAAATATACTGCTGTGAGCATCGGGGAGGGGGGATCTGTGGATGGCACTGTTTAGGGGAGGAGGGATCTGTGGATGGCACTGTTTAGGGGGGGGATCTGTGTATGGCACTGTTTAGGGGAGGGGGATCTCTGGATGGCACTGTTTAGGGGGGGATCTGTGGATGTCTGTGATTAATTACTCTGCTTTAATTATGTTCAATTTGTAGCCATAAAAATACATCCTGCATATCAGATGTTTACATTACAATTCATAACAGTAGCAAAATTAGGTATGACGTAGCAAGGAAAAAAATGTAATGGTTGGGGGTCACCACACCATGAGGAACTGTATTAAGGGGTCACGGCTTTAGAAAGGTTGAGAACCACTGGTCTAGATAAACAATGTAAATAACACAATGAAAATAGAAGTGTGAAAAACAGTAAAATGGGGAATTCATTTATTCTAATAATATAACTTGTTTGTCAAATTCCATTTCAATTATTTCTGCACAAAAATTAAACCAAATTTGGAAGCTCAGAATTTAAAGCTTTAAAACAGAAATAAGGTAACAAACAGAAAAGGGCACTGATTGGTCAGGGCAACTTATATTCATTAACGGGCTTCTGTCAGCAGATTTGTAGCTATGACACTGGCTGACCTGTTACTTGTGCGCTTGGCAGCTGAAGACATCTGTGTTGGTCCCGTGTTCACATGTGTTCACATTGTTGAGAAAAATTATCTTTTACTATATGCAAATGAGCCTCTAGGAGCAAAGGGGGCGTTGCCATTACACCTAGAGGCTCTGCTCTCTCTGCACCTGCCACATCCTCTTCACTTTGACAGGGCCAGGTGTGATGATGGTTACACTGCCTGGCCCTGTCAAGCAAAGAGAGAGCTGAGCCTCTAGATATAAGAGCAACGCCTCCGTTGCTCCTAGAGGCTCATTTGCATATAGTAAAACATCATTTTTCTCAGAAATGCGGGCACATATGAACATGGGACCAACACAGATGTCTTCAGCTGCCAAGTGCACATGGAACAGGTCAGCCAGTTTCATAAGTGCAATCTGCTGCCCTTTAAGAATGTATCCATAAAAATTCACAACAATACTAGACTTGTTAGCAGTTCTTTGAGAGTGGTCTTGGTTTGGGTTTTAATTTCATCTTCATGAAGGGAAATTCACTTTTGAGATCTGTTCACATGGTTCAATGCTGCATGGCATCTGTTGTTGCTTTGATGCTGTTCTTGGGGTTGGTGTGGTCCAGTGCCAAGTGGGCTTACAGCAGAGGTGCTCTTGGGCTGCTGCATCTTGCTGCCTGCATGTACTGTGTTGCAGTTATGATGGTCACTACATGGCACTGCACCAAATTAGTGCAGAGACCCATTTGAAAGAGGCCGCCTTAACATGGTGAATGGGCCTGTGAGTTCTTCAAAATGTATACAAAGTGCCTCATGTACATGTTTATACATTTTGCTTAGCATCAATAGATCAGTTTTTTTCTCTACAATTTTGCATTATGCATTGCTATGGGAGCAGCCTCATTAACAAATATGTTAATTAGTGTTGAACTTGGAAGTAATACTCGTCATTCTATACCTGAAACCATTCCTGAACAATTTTTGCCTTGTGACAAGGTACATTATCCCACTGAAACGTGCCACTTGACATGAAGGTGTCACGGCCAGGCCCATGACCGTGACTTCTTACCGCATGCAGTTGCCGGCGGTTTTACATGGGTCTTCAACCACGGGTGAGGGCCGCTTGTCTGTGGCCTCACTTGTGGTTGCCGCGGGCAACCAGTGTTGGGGTTTAGCAGCAGAGCAGCCTGAGCGTTGCTAGGCAGCTTGCTGCCCTGGCATGCGGTCACACCTAGCAACCCTTTTGTTAGGTGTGTGTGTTGTGTGCACTGTGTTGTGTTTTGTGTGCACTTTCCCTTGTATGGTGTTTTCCCTTTCCTGTGGTTCTGGAAGGGTTAACTCCCTTCCCAGTGTGTGTGATGTCACTGGGTGTGTCTGACTGTTGGGTGTGGCCTCTTAGGCCTATATAGCCTTGGTGTTTGGCAGGGCTCAGTAGGTTGCTCCAGCATGCTTGCTGATAGCAACCTCCTCAGTTCACCTACTGCCTGTGAGAGCCACCCTTGTGGTTCATAAAACCATATGTCACATTTACTTTATGTTAGGTTGTGTGTGATGTCTATGTGATGTTTTGTTGGGACTTTCTTATGTTGTTTTGTGCAGTTTACGGTTCTGGATTCCTGTTGCTCAGGGATCCAGTCAGCAAGGCTGTGGCAGGTTGGAGGAACTTCTAGTTCGCCTGCCATATCCGTAAAACTGTTTGTGTTCCCCTTTTTCCCAACAGCTTGGCCAGTGAGACTCCTGCTCCTCCGCGTCTAGGAGGAGTAGGTCGTCTTACCCTGACTCCTAGCGCAGGGATCTGCGGAGGGTAAGATAGGGCTCCGAGGTTCCTGCGCATGGGTCCTCCTACCTTTAAGGTCGGCCCATGCAGTTAGGAGTTAGGGTCAGGGTAGGGACGCTGTTAGGAGGTGACCTGCTCCCTATCCTGTTCTCCTGGCCGAGTAGGCCTACAGCACCTGGCATCGCACGGCTGAGGATTTCCCCCATCCTCAGCCGTGACAGTATGAACCACAAAGGCTCCTCACATGGTCTTCCCTCGAAAGAGGGTAAAGCATGCACCGCTATCTGCGGATGGGGTGCATGCGCGTTCTCCGGAGGGAGAGCGTTATGGGGCTTTCACCATTTACGGCGCGGTGAGTGGCATTCCCCGCCATTCCTCGCTCACCGTTGTCCGTGTTGGTGTCCCCTTTTGTTTGTCTTTCCCCTCCCCCCCTCCCACTGTTTTTTATGCCTCACCAACTTTCCCCTTTTGTTGTTGGGAGGGGCTTTGAGGGGTGGGAGTATGCTTCCCTCGAAAGAGGGTGTAGCATGTACCGCCGTCTACAGATGGGGTGCATGCGCGCTCTTCGGAGGGAGAGCGTTCTGGGGGTTTCGCCGCTGACGGCACGGTGAGTGGCTTTTCCCCGCCACTTCCTCACCGTGTTCGTTTGGCGTCCCCTGATATTTTATTACACGTGGTGTTTATGTATACCTTCGAAAGAGGGTGCAGCATGCAGTGCCATACGCTTGTGGTCTGCATGCGCGTTCTCCGGAGGGAGAGCGTTCCTGGGGGTTCTCCGTTAACGGCACGGTTGGTGGCTTATTCCCCGCCACCTTACCTTCCGTGTCCGTGTTGGGGATCCCTCGTCCCTCTCCATGTTCCCATCTCTGGTCGTTTGCTGGCAGCTCTCCGTAAGTGGTCCAGCTGCGTGCTGGTTAGGAGGGTCTGCTGGCAACGACTAGAGTGGGGACGTGAGTGGAGAGTCCCCTCGTCCACTCTCTGTGGTTCCATTCCCTTGTCGCTGGTGCGGGCTGCAGGCCTCGTCGGACTGGCTAGTGTGAGCTGGGAGAGGATGCAGCTGACAGTGACCCCTGGGAACCATGTCCTGAGAGTGGACGTCTCCTTCTCTCATCCCCTTGTGTGAGTCCCTCACCAGTTTCCTTTTTTTGGTGGGGGGGCTTTGAGGGGTGGGAGTGTCACGGCCAGGCCCATGACCGTGACTTCTTACCGCATGCAGTTGCCGGCGGTTTTACATGGGTCTTCAACCACGGGTGAGGGCCGCTTGTCTGTGGCCTCACTTGTGGTTGCCGCGGGCAACCAGTGTTGGGGTTTAGCAGCAGAGCAGCCTGAGCGTTGCTAGGCAG
This sequence comes from Bufo bufo, assembly GCF_905171765.1. Classification (NCBI taxonomy): domain Eukaryota; kingdom Metazoa; phylum Chordata; class Amphibia; order Anura; family Bufonidae; genus Bufo; species Bufo bufo. The sequence continues at coordinate 590,361,596 of NC_053389.1, read as the reverse complement.
CTTGCTGCCCTGGCATGCGGTCACACCTAGCAACCCTTTTGTTAGGTGTGTGTGTTGTGTGCACTGTGTTGTGTTTTGTGTGCACTTTCCCTTGTATGGTGTTTTCCCTTTCCTGTGGTTCTGGAAGGGTTAACTCCCTTCCCAGTGTGTGTGATGTCACTGGGTGTGTCTGACTGTTGGGTGTGGCCTCTTAGGCCTATATAGCCTTGGTGTTTGGCAGGGCTCAGTAGGTTGCTCCAGCATGCTTGCTGATAGCAACCTCCTCAGTTCACCTACTGCCTGTGAGAGCCACCCTTGTGGTTCATAAAACCATATGTCACATTTACTTTATGTTAGGTTGTGTGTGATGTCTATGTGATGTTTTGTTGGGACTTTCTTATGTTGTTTTGTGCAGTTTACGGTTCTGGATTCCTGTTGCTCAGGGATCCAGTCAGCAAGGCTGTGGCAGGTTGGAGGAACTTCTAGTTCGCCTGCCATATCCGTAAAACTGTTTGTGTTCCCCTTTTTCCCAACAGCTTGGCCAGTGAGACTCCTGCTCCTCCGCGTCTAGGAGGAGTAGGTCGTCTTACCCTGACTCCTAGCGCAGGGATCTGCGGAGGGTAAGATAGGGCTCCGAGGTTCCTGCACATGGGTCCTCCTACCTTTAAGGTCGGCCCATGCAGTTAGGAGTTAGGGTCAGGGTAGGGACGCTGTTAGGAGGTGACCTGCTCCCTATCCTGTTCTCCTGGCCGAGTAGGCCTACAGCACCTGGCATCGCACGGCTGAGGATTTCCCCCATCCTCAGCCGTGACAGAAGGGGTGCACCTTGGTTATCAACCATGTTTAGATTTAGGTTATACATGTTGAAATGGCCGGGATCCTAGCTTTCCAAGTAGAAGACAACCCAACTCAAACAGAAAGAGACTAGGATGATTCAGCCAGGAAAGGGTCAGGTTCCAACTCCGGATGAGAGATTGCCCTTCTTAGGGCAGGTGCTCCGCCTATATTTGGGTTACGGTCAGCCCTAATCTGCTACCTTGTTAGATGATAGTGCTTTATAGGTAAATAGCACCTGTTCTGAACAGGCTGGTCATACTATAAGGCAGGTACGAACTGTGATGAGCTATGTTTGACTATTAGAGCGATTACAAGAATCCATACATTGGCACCTGCACTAGGTGACAACTTTACCATACAGCTGACCGTTTTAGGAGTGCAGTCACTCCAACTTAATGCTGTCTCTGGCATCTATCATATAGTTGTCCTCCACATATATATGTTGGGGATTTTAGTAAGAGGGCTTATTTTACCTAGTGATTAATAAAAGTTTTAAATATCACATATATTGACAAGTGTTGATCACGAATATTCAAATTTTGAATTTTTATCGCGAATATAGGTAATTTGAAAATTCGCAAATATTTAGAATATAGTGATATATATTCATAATTTCGAATATTCGAGATTTTTTATTGCAAATTTTCGTAATGCGAATCTTTATTGCAAATTTTTCCATTGCCGAGTAAAAACATGATTCCTCCCAAGCAAGAAGCAGGGAGGAATCATGACTTTAAATGGGAAAAATGCTGAATATTCTAAAAAAAAATAATATATCGCACTATATCGAATATATTCGTTTTTCGATTTTTCAAATATTTGTAATATTCTAAAACAAGAATATATAGCAATATAGCGAATATTCGAAAAAACTAATGTAGAGCAATTTAGCTAATATAGTGCTATAATCTTCTTTGTCTAATAGTTGTAATTTTTTTCTCATCTGAAGTTCAGATTGGAAAAAAATGACAACTATTAAAAAAAAAAGATTATAGCACTATATTAGCTAAATTGCTCTACATTAGTTTTTTTTCGAATATTGGCTGTATTGCTATATATTCTTGTTTTAGAATATTACGAATATTCGAAAAAACTAATATATTCGATATAGTGCTATGACTCATTGGTCCACAAGCAAGAAGCAGGGAGGAATCCTGTTTTTGCTCGGCAATTGAAAAATTTGCGATAAAATTTCGCATTACGAAAATTCGCATATTACGCGATTATTATTTCGCCGAATATTCTACAAAATGTTTGCGAAATATCGCGAATTCGAATATGACTACTGCCGCTCATCACTAATATTGACCCCTTCTCAGAGTTGCTGATTGACATATTCCTTTCTCCATAATGTTGTGACACTGCTAGGGATATATAATTGTTCAGAAAACAACCCAGAGCATCACAATACCTCTGCCATCTTGCCTTTTTACCGTAATTCATCCAAGAGCCATCTCTTCCTCCAGGTAAGCCACACCCAGCTGTTCACACAATGTAAATTTAAAAAAAAAGAGTATTCAGATCAGACTACCTTCTTTCATTGCTCCACAGGGCCGTCTTTACCAAGGGGCAAAAGGGGCAACTGCCCCAGGCCCAGTTGCTCCTGGGGGGCCCAAGGCAGCTGCCTCTTGAGCCCTGCTAGCCACTGCCCCGGGTGTCAGGCTGTCAGCTCTACCAGGATTCCAGGCATCTTGATCGTACTGTGTTAAAGTTGTGATTTAGGACCTTAATGACATCATCACCATGTGACCAGTAACCTAGCAATTACTGGTCACATGGCTATGAGGTCATCACAGGTCCTGTGGAGTGTTGCAGAAGTTAACTGTGGAGCTTTTTTGTGTGAAGATTACATCAGAAAAAGGTGACAGGGGCTGTTATGTTAATATACTGTAAACTACTGTATAGTGGGGTGCTGTATACTGTGGGGGGCTGTATATTGTGTGGGCTGTATATTGTGTGGGCTGTATATTGTGTGGGCTGTATATTGTGTGGGCTGTATATTGTGTGGGACTGTATACTGTGTGGGACTGTATACTGTGTGGGGGCCTGTATACTGTGGGGGCCTGTATACTGTGGGGGATGTATAGTGTGTGGTGGGCTGTATACTGTGTGGTGGGCTGTATACTGTGGTGGGCTGTATACTGTGGGGGGCTGTATACTGTGGGGGGCTGTATACTGTGTGGTGGGCTGTATACTGTGTGGTGGGCTGTATACTGTGTGGTGGGCTGTATACTGTGTGGTGGGCTGTATACTGTGTGGTGGGCTGTATACTGTGTGGTGGGCTGTATACTGTGTGGTGGGCTGTATACTGTGTGGGGGCCTGTATACTGTGGGGGGATGTATACTGTGTGGGGGGATGTATACTGTGTGGTGGGCTGTATACTGTGTGGTGGGCTGTATACTGTGTGGTGGGCTGTATACTGTGCGGTGGGCTGTATACTGTGCGGTGGGCTGTATACTGTGTGGTGGGCTGTATACTGTGTGGTGGGCTGTATACTGTGGGGGGCTGTATACTGTGTGGTGGGCTGTATACTGTGTGGTGGGCTGTATACTGTGTGGTGGGCTGTATACTGTGTGGTGGGCTGTATACTGTGTGGTGGGCTGTATACTGTGGTGGGCTGTATACTGTGTGGTGGGCTGTATACTGTGTGGTGGGCTGTATACTGTGTGGTGGGCTGTATACTGTGGGGGGCTGTATACTGTGTGGGACTGTATACTGTGTGGTGGGATGTATACTGTGTGGGGGGCCTGTATACTGTGTGGGGGCCTGTATACTATGGGGGGGGGGGCTGTATACTGTGGGGGCCTGTATACTGTGGGGGGCTATACTGCTCTACTATATACTGTGGGGTACTGTATAGTGTGGGGTGCTAAACTGCATACTGTGTGGTGCTGTATACTATAGGGTGCTATACTGCATACTGTGGGGTGCTGGGGTGCACTGTAACACTAGGGTGAGCCGAGCCCTGGTCTCCTTCCTGCAGAGCGGTGCCCACTTCCAGCCTGAGCCAGCTGCCCACAGCACTGACCCTGAGCCGCTGGAGTCTTCAGAACTGGAAGTATTTACAGTAATTCACTGTACTCTACCAGATGTGTGGATTTTTTGTGTGTGTGTTGTGGTGGAGGGCGTGATTGCCTGCTAAGGTGTGGGAAGGCGGGATCCAGGGGGCCCAAGTAAATTTTTGCCCAGGGTCCAATCAATATTAAAGACGGCCCTGTTGCTCCATAGTCCAGTTCTTATGATCACCATGTGCATTGGTGATGCTTTGGACAGGGGTCAGCATGGGCACTCTGACTGGTATATTTTATTGCAATTTTTAGTAAATAAAAAACCTACTGCTTTCAGATGTTAGCTGTATGTCTATGGAAATTATGAAACATGGTATAAATATGCATTATTTTTTGGGTCTATGATGCTTTTCAAATATTGCAGCATGCTCTAGATATGGAATGTTTTGGCTCATTTGATGCAGTTTTTAATCCATAACCAGATGTTTTTTTTCACTTATGTGAAAAACACGTAGTGCAACCTTGGCACTTAGGGTGGGTTCACATCACGCTTTTCATCTAGGTTTAGTGTCTATGTCAGGGAACCTCTAGACGTACACACTAAACATGTCCATAGGGTTTCATTAGTCAGACAGAGGACAAAAGAGTATCCTTTTGCCCTCCATCTGGCTGTTATACGTCAGTATACTGCAAAGAAAAAACCTGCATGGAATAGCGTAGTAGACTGCTCTATTGCATCCTGCAGTGTCCTGTTAAAAAAAGTATCTGTTTAACGGAGGCCATAATAGCCTATTGGTGACGGATGCCTCTGTATGGAATTTATCACTGGCCTCCATTAAATGGATGCCTTAGAGAGATCCTGTGACATCACTGCCCATACATGGACAGTTGTCAGAGGATCTCCCGAGGCAGAGAGCAGAGTTAACTATGCTTATACTGTGGGATACGTTACAGCTTTCCGTCATAGGTATACACCGGGAATCCTCCTGGTGTATACCTCTGATGGAAGGCTCATAATGGAATGTGAACCCACCCTTAAGCTACTGCGCTACAATTGCAAAGGCCCCTCCCCCCAGACTCCTGTGCAGCTGAATCGGTATGTGGCCAGTTGGGTCCCTAAGAATTTGCTTGGTTTGTGTTGTTACTGATCCTGTAATGAAATGCATGAGTGATAAAGCACATCTTTAGACATTTTGGTTAGGAATCAATTCAATTTATATTTGATACAACTGTGCAGAGATAAGCATGTATGTAAGAAATGTAAGAACCACATGTGGTCAGGGGCGTAACTTCCATAGCGACAGATCAGGTGACTGCTATGGGGCCCAGGGCAAGAGGGGACCCAGTCTTAGTTGGGATTATCTCCTCTTCTACTGGAGTTGAAAACTTGGTCAGGACTCTACCTTCTAAAGAAACAACTTTTAGCAAATGAGGCAGGGTCATTGAAAAGGGTTTAGGCAGAAACCCTTCTGTCCTGTGTGGGGGGCCTGGTTTGATCCTTGCTATGGGGCCCTTACTTCTCTATGTACACCACTGAATGAGGTACTGCAGTATATAGCTGTGAACGAGGTACTGCAGAGGTTTCTAAGAAGTCACATAACATAATTACATGCTGCTGCTTTAAAACATAACTTTTGCTCAAAGAAGAAATACAACAGCAGAAGCATAAACTTTTACTATCTTTGCGTTTTTAGTTATAAATCCACTTTAATTAATGTATTTCCATTTGTAACATTACTTCTCTGTAAAAATATAATGTACATCAATATTACTATTGTTGTAATAAACAACAAGGGTCACATAAATTCCACACAAAAAAATAACTGTGTGTCTTAAACTGTACTTGACAAGTACCTAATATGTTTATACAGGACCTTATCATACCACCCAGTGAGAGGGCCTTATGCAGAATGCTGTGATGATTAAGAAATTTTTGGATTCTTTTGATTACAAATCCCTTCCCACACACAGAGCTTGAACTGATTGGGTTTAGTCAGGATGAAGTCTTCAGATGCATGAAAAATGCATCATCTGCTAATACGTGTGTCGTGTGATGTATGATCAACCAGGAACATTATCACCTCCCCAGGGATGGTTCTGAAAGACAAAAAAGATAAGTTACACATTACATTACTACTCAATTAGCCCGTTTAACTCTTGACATCCAGGTTTGTAAATTACTGTTAGAATGGCTTGATCCCATCACATTCTACATTAATTTGCACAATTTAGGATGTATGTTGCATAACTATATAAATCTCTCATTTAATATGCAGAACCGTGTGTGTCAGTGTATGAGCTTAGATACATATATTGAAGACGTATTTAACAGGGAACGTTTCATGGAATATTCTTATCAATGTAGTCTGAAGTGCAGATGGTCTGTACACGGGATTATACTGTCATGACACGTGGTGAAATCAGTGCTGACGTGGTTCAGAAGATGACGTATATATATCTGCTGCCTTGCTAGTGATTAAAGTGCGATGGTCTTATGGTTTTTAAAAATTGGAATGACATTAAAGACAGTATTTTTACATCCAACATTTATTTTCGTGCAAGATAAAATAGAAAGGCAGGAAGTACAGCAAATGGAACATGAAGCTAAGAATGGACTAAAAAACACCTGTCAGCTATGACGCAAATCTACCATGTCTGAATGTGATCTGATGGTTCATCCTATTATCAATCTACATTATTTTAATACTATATGTATATTAATGTTTGTGTATGACATAATAAAAAAGTTCAGATGTAAATGTTATTAGACTGTGTTTAATTGTATATTATTATACAGTATATTAAAAAGCAAAGAAGGTATTAACAGAATTACAAGTTTACAATTTACAGTACATTAATTATAGCTAGAGATGAGCACATTTCTCAAAAATTTGATTCGGCCGGTTCGCCGAATTTTCCGGAAACATTCGCTTCAATCCGAATTAATTTGCGACGATTCGCATTAAAAAAAGGCTATTTCCAGGCTGCATAGAGCCTTTATATGGGTGTAGAACACTGTGCCTTGCAGTAACACGCATAGGGAGTCTGCTGTGGTAGTGAAATAATACTGTCAGTCAGTATGACATGCAGATAACAGGCGTCGCTATTAGAATCACTGCAGACTTCACTTATTTGGGCAGTCACGGGGCCAAAACCGTCCAAATAACTCAAGTATTAACTCAGCATTACAGGTCGATGTTAGTGTAAAGAAGAAGCGCACTCCTTTTACACCGTCGCCAGCTGATTCCACATAGATGTCTATAGAACCTGTTCTATTAAACACTTATACAAGTAGAGCCCCCCCCCGACAGAATGGAGAGGGTGTCAGCAGTAAGTTTGTGTTGACGTCACTGATTATTTTGCCCTTCCTCTGATCCGTCAGAACAATAACCTACAAAAAACGGATCCTGTGTGGAGCATCCGCCTTCACTCAGTCAGCATTTGCTCAATAATCCATCAGTATTGCTAAAGCACAAAATAATAATGTAATATTGTAAAATCTGGTGTCTCCATGATAAATCTGCAGCGTGAGGGCCCTGTGTGGCTTCTACACACTTTAAAAAAAATCCTTCAGAGGGGTGAATTGATGCCGGGTGACCAGGACGCTCCATGACCTTCCAAGCAGCTGCTGTCGGGAGCAGAGGTTCATTTCTGAAACGTCCGTATAGTGCAGGGGGAATCCGAAGACCCTCTCTATCTCGGTGCACCACAGGATGCCCTCCTTTTCATTTCCATGATGACAAGAAACCTGTGATGTTTTCACCGGACGAAGAGACCGGGTCTGGTTGGTTTGAATCTTGACTAACTTCACGACTCTTCCGGGCTCCAAGCTACCTTGAAGCTTTGTCTTCTCATTGTCTGTAGCTACTGGAGGCCTGTTCATGCCAGGCAGGTTTCCCCCAGAAGTATCTTGGTCGATGAGCAGCCAATACCGCACTTGCAGCAATCTTGACAGGATTCATCTCCAGGTGGAGAGGAATTGTTTTCTTGGTATGCTTTCTCCATCGCAACACCATGTCGTTGAATAAACAGAAGACTGGCCGATTCTCTCCTGTCGTAGACAAAATTTTAATTTAATTAGTAAATGTATTAAATATTTTATTATTAAATTAATTTCATACAATAAGGATGCCCTCCTTTTCATTTCCATGAACAACTGGGAACCTGTGATGTTTTCACCGTACGAAGAGACTGGGGCCTGGTTGGTTGGTTTGAATCTTGACTAACTTCGCGAATGGCGACTCTTCCGGGCTCCAAGCTATCTTGAAGCTTTGTCTTCTCATTTTCTGTAGCTACTGGAGGCCTGTTCATGCCAGGCAGGTTTCCCCCAGGTTTCTTGGTCGATGAGCAGCCAATACCGCACTTGCAGCAATCTTGACAGGATTCGTCTTCAGGTGGAGAGGAATTGTTTTCTTGGCATGCTTTCTCCATCGCAACACCACATCGTTGAATAAACAGAAGACTGGCCGATTATCTCCTGTCTTAGGCAACATGTAATTTTTATTAGTAAATTCATTAAATATTTAGTATTAAATTGAACCAAAACTTGATTAAAATTATAAGAAAGTATACTTAAATTCGCCAAAACTGACCAAATAACTCAAGTATGAACTCAGCCCTACAGGTCCATGTTAGTGTCAAGAAGAAGCGCACTTCTTTTACACCCTGATTCCACATAGATGTTTACAGAACCTGTTCTATTAAACGCTTATACAAGTAGAGCCCCCTGACAGAGTGGAGAGGGTGTCAGCAGTAAGTTTGTGTTGACATCACTGATTGATTTGCTCTCCTCGGATCTGTCAGAACAAAAACCCACAAAAAAAACGATCCTGTCTGTGGAGCATACGCCTTTACTCGGTCAGCATTTGCTTAATAATCCATCAGTATTGCTAATGCCAAAAAAAAAAAAACAGGAGTGGATCTAAAACAGAGATGACACGTGAATGGAATATTTGAATGTCTTCTGTGTTTTGTACCCACTCCTGCTTTTGGCTACCAAATCATAAGCCAATTCTTATGGGACCATACAGGCCTTACAGCTGCTACACAGACAGGATCCGTTGTGCGTCTTGTTTTTCCTTCCTTCTGACAGATCAGAAGAAAGGTCAAATAAATCATATAAATCATGATGTTAGCCAGTCTGAAAGGCAAAATAGTGGCCCAGTCATGAAGTGGGGAGGGGGGGGAACAGTATGAGAAGTCCACAGAGTGGACCTATGACATAGTGGTGAGGTGGAAGCAGCATGAAGAGACCACAGAGTGGCCCAATGATAGGGTCTGGAGGTGGCAGCAGAGTGAATAGACCACCCAGTAGCACAATGACAGAGTCTGGAGGTGGCAGCAGCATGAGTAGGCCACAGAGTGGCACAATTACCGAGTCTGGAGGTGGCAGAAGCATGAGTAGGCCACAGAGTGGCACAACGACCGAATCTGGAGGTGGCAGCAGCATGAGTAAGCTACAGAGTGGCACAATTACCGAGCCTGGAGGTGGCAGCAGCATGAGTAGGTCACAGAGTGGCACAATGACCGAGTCTGGAGGTGGCAGCAGCATGAGTAGGCCACAGAGTGGCACAATGACCGAGTCTGGAGGTGTCAGCAACATTAGGAGACCACAGAGTGGCAAGGTGACATAGTGTAGAGATGACAGCAGCATAAGGAGACCACAGAGTGGCAAGGTGACATAGTTTGGAGGTGGCGGCAGCATGAGGAGACCAAAGAGTGGCAAGGTGACATAGTGTGGATATGGCGGCAGCATCCGGAGACCACAGAGTGGCAAGGTGACATAGTGTTGAGATGGCAGCAGCATGAGGAGACCACAGAGTGGCAAGGTGACATAGTTTGGAGGTGGCGGCAGCATCAGGATGCGACAGAGTGGCAAAGTGACATAGTGTGGATATGGTGGCAGCATCCGGAAACCACAGAGTGGCAAGGTGACATAGTGTGGAGATGGCAGCAGCATGAGGAGACCAAAGAGTGGCAAGGTGACATAGTGTCAGGGCCGGATTAACGTAGGGGCTGATGGAGCTGCAGCTCCAGGCCCCTACCATAAAATAGGCCCATCTGCCAGCCAAAAGGCCGTCGGGAGCTAAAAGTCCTCTGTTGTACACAGCGCAGCGTCACATAGCACACAGATAATGCAGAGACGCTCACCTCACGCTGGCCTGGCAGCAGGGAGCCTGAGGGAGGGACTCGGGAGGAGCGTAATATGATCCTAGAGTGGAAGCTGCTTCTGCCAGCCCCTCCCCTCCCCGCCCACCAACCAATCAGAGCTGAGGCAAGGCAAGCACTAGCAGCTCGGAGTCGTCTGAGTAGACTGTTTATCTTTCTAAAGCTAAAGGACCTTTGATGATTTCATCACAGGTCCTGTAAGGGAACTGCACAGTGTAAAGTGTAGTTCCCAGGTTAGAACAGTGCATCTGCCAGGACCTGTGATGACATCATCTTCAACATCACAGGTCCTGCAGAATCTAGCAAAGGAACTGCACCAAAAATGGTGTAGTTCCTAGGTTTCAAAGGTATATCTGCCAGGACCTGTGATGACATCATCACAGGTCCTTCAACCCCTAACAGCAAGTATTAGAAGTTCACAAGCAGCTCTGCATTGATCCATACAGACTGGAATGGAGTGGTAAGAGGAGGTCCTCATCTTCTTGTCATTTACCCACCCCCCCTCCCCCCATGCCCTGTTTTACTCATTGCTCACTCATGTATAATACTTCAGACAGTTACAGTGACCACTACCTCATGTACCTCACACACACAGTGACCATAATGTATAACTGACCACATATTTCTATAAACACTGCATCTACAGTATTATACCTTCTATGTCTCACATCAATACACTGCTCTGTGTGTAATATATATATATATATATACATACACATACACACACACACACACATATTACACAGTATTATACATGCAATATGTACAGATATATAGTATATACCGCAGTGCACTGATATGTGAGGTACAAGGTATAATAGATGCAATATGTACAGATATATAGTATATACAGCAGTGTACTGATATGTGAGGTACAAGGTATAATAGATGCAATATGTACAGATATATAGTATATACAGCAGTGTACTGATATGTGAGGTACGAGGTATAATAGATGCAGTGTGTACAGATATATAGTATATACAGCAGTGTACTGATATGTGAGGTACGAGGTATAATAGATGCAGTGTGTACAGATATATAGTATATACAGCAGTGTACTTATATGTGAGGTACGAGGTGTCAATACACTGCTGTATATACTATATATCTGTACACACTGCATCTATTATACCTCGTACCTCACATATCAGTACACTACTGTATATACTGTATACCTGTACACACTGCATCTATTATACCTCGTACCTCACATATTACACTACTGTATATACTGTACACACTGCATATATTATACCCTGTACCTCACATATCAGAACACTAGGGAATATACTATATACCTGTACACACTGCATCTATTATACCTCTTTTGTGTGCCAGGGCTGTTTTGCAATCCCAATCCGGCCCTGATGGCATAAATTATAAAACGCAGCAGCAAGAATAGTTCATGGAACAAAAAGAGGGGCTATAAAAGGGTAATGGGGGCCCAATTTAGATTCCTGCTATGGGGCCCAGTGATTTTGTTGCAGCAGTGATAAGATTAAGGGACAGGAGCAGAGAGATAAGAGAAGTGACAGATGAAGATTACAGGTTGAATTAACCCTTTAGGATCAAATTGGCTTCTCAGGAGATTTATATGTTAAAGGCATCTCGTTCAGTAGCTATATAACTAAGGGTGGGTTCACATCTCCTTTATGGATTCCGTTAAGTGGGGACTATTTTATTATCAGCCAGTGACTGTGTTACTGTAATACTCTTATCAATTCAGCACATAGTTTTCCCTGTGCATTCACATTTCACTTCACTTGGTTGGTTGTACTACTGTCAGTGTCAGACTGTTGTCACTGTGGGTAACAATGCACAACAGACAACAATGCACACCACAGTGACAGCTCCTGAGTCCTCCTGTCCGGCGTCAGCCTCAGCTTCCCTTCACTATCACTATAATCAATCACTCTTCCTGATCCGGACTCACTCATTAGAGAGCTGAAGAGCCGACTGAGTCAGCAGCAGCAAGTGAATCGAATGGATAGCATCTGCGCATGCGCACCGGCACCTAGAGTCTTCGGTTCACTTGCGAGTCAGCTCAGCAGTCAGTGACTCAGCAAGTGAACCGAAGATCCGATTCATCTGAAAGATCCGAACTTCCCATCACTATTGTACACAGCGCAGCGTGCAGGAGGGATAACCGCGGGCGCACTGAGGTCATATCCGGCGGGCCGCGGCATTACAGGAACAGCACCAGCTGCTCTGACGACCTGCCGCCGGATATACGTCACAGGATATCCGGCGGCAGGACGTCAGAGCAGCTGGTGCGGTTCCTGTAATGCCGGCCCGCCGGATATGACCTCAGTGCGCCCGCGGTTATCCCTCCTGCACGCTGCGCTGTGTACAACCTGCTCAGCAGTTTCTACCAGCACACGGCCCACAGTGCTCAGCCACACCAGCCCGCGAGACAGCAGGAGCTTCTGGAGCAGGTATCAGATAAACTCATCCAGTTGGAAGGGAGGGCAATCATAGTGCTGTTATGATTTATGGACACAGCTCTCAGCATGCTTAGCCAGCCTTCTATCTGGCTTTGCATCTTGAGAGTCACAGTCCACAGGCTGTTTCTGAGCCTGTGGACTGTGACTCTCAAGAAGCACAGCCAGATAGAAGGCTGGCTAAGCATGCTGAGAGCTGTGTCCATAAATCATAACAGCACTATGAAAATTACTGTTTCTAGCTGCTATTGTCCACAGTCCACAGCAGCTAGAAAACAGTAATCTTCATAGTCATGTTAAATGATCACTATAGTGTCAGGAAAACAAAGCGGTTTTCCTGACACTATAGTGCCCTGAGGATGCCCCCACCCTAAGGGTCCCCCTCCCGTGGTCCCCCTCCATGTTGCCAAGATAGACGCCAAATGAGGGGTAGTTGCAGGAACAAAATACTTTAATGGTATCGATAAAATATATATGTAATTAAGACACTGAGTGCAGTTCCATAAAAAGGCCCAGCAAAATCCTCAGCACCAGGCCCATGATGCTCTTAATCCGGCCCTGCATAGTGTGGATATGGCGGCAGCATCCGGAGGCCACAGAGTGGCAAGGTGACATAGTGTGGATATGGCAGCAGCATCCGTAGACCACAGAGTGGCAAGGTGACAAAGTTTGGAGATGGCAGCAGCAGCTGCATCAGGAGACCACAAAGTGACCCGGTAACAGCGTGGGGCGGTGGGTGGCAATACCAGTACGAAGGTGGGTGAAATAAGGAGCACTTGGCATCAGATGTGTGGCATCAGGCGGGTTGCAGAATCAAAATAGTATCTGAGGCAGGTAGTCAGAAGAAGCCTGTCTCTTGTATCAAAGTGTTGGTGTGGCACCATGTATTATCTAGTCTGATGCATCAGGAATTGGTGGTTGGAAATCCTGGCTGATCCATGCCTGATTCATCTTGACAAAGGTCAGTCTCTCAACATTTTGGGTGGACAGGCGAGTTCTCCTTGGGGTAACTATGGCCCCCGCCGCACTAAACACCTGCTCTGATGCCACACTACTGGCCGGGCAGGACAGCTTTTCCAGGGCAAACTCGGCCAGTTGCGGCCACAAATCCAGTTTAGCTACCCAGTAGTCCAGCGGATCTTCAATGTGGGGTGGTAGGGTGCTGTCCAAGTATGCCACCACCTGCTGGTTCAGGTTCTGCGTCTAGCTGCTGCTGGTGAGTAGTTTGTTCACTATGTGGGTCAAGAAAGCTACTCATCAGCGACTGTAGACTCAGGCTGCTGCTGATGGAGCAGGTACTGATCCTGCCACACCACCCCTCCCCAGCAGCCATGGCAGTGGAACATGAGCGCAGAGGGCCCCCCCGGTCAGACCTGCGACAGGATGGATGATGGCACAGATAGGCAGCGGCCAACTGACTACATAGGATGTCTCTGTAGTAGTTCAGTTTGTCCTTCCTCTCGGTGGGTGTAAAAAAGGCCTCCATTCTGGACTGGTAGCGAGGGTCCAACAAGGTGGAGAGCCAGAAGTCATCCCTCTGCCGAATGGTGTCAATTCGGCTGCCACTACGCAAGCAAGTGAGCATGCATCGTGCCATTTGTGCAAGTGACTTGGAGGGACTCCCTGCCTCTATCTCCACTGCATACTGCCACACTGTGTCCAGGTCCTCTGTCTCGTCTTACTCATTGCCCTGTAGCTCCTCTGGCTGCTCCTGCTCCTCCTGTCCTGTCAGCTGAATAGAAAAACCACCCATTTGGCTACACAATGCCTGTGCTCCAATGTCCTCCTCCCCTTCCTCCTCCTCTTCCAGTTCAGCCCCACAGGGCTCATGAGGTCGTGAGATCGAGGCGCCACGTCTCCTGTCCCCTGACCAGTCATTGTTACCAGCATCTGTTCCAGGACATGAAGCAGTGGAATGACGTTGTTCATTCCGTAGTCCTGGCGACTGACAAATAATGTCGCCTCCTCAAAGGGCCTGAGCAAACAGCAGGTATCACGCATGAGCTGCCACTGGCTGACATCGAAGTACTCCTATCTGCTTGCATCATCAAGAAATCGTTGATGGCCTTTCTCTGTTCGTATAGTCGGTCCAACATATGGAGAGTGGAAATGTCGCATATCAGCCTATGTTGGGGGATGCCGTTCTGCCGCTGCAGCTCAAGGAGGGTGTGTTTTGCGGTGTACAAGTGGCTGAAGTGCATAAGTGCATGCAAAGGTTCCTGGCCATTTTTAGGATGTCTTGCAGATGGATGGAAGACTTCACGAACCGCTTGAAAACCAGATTGAACACGTGTGCCATTCAGGGCGCATGACTCAGCCCTCCTTGATGCAGCGCCGACACCATGTTCTTCCTGTTGTTGGTCAGCATGGTTCCGATTTTCAGTTGTCGCGGAGAAAGCCAGAATTCAATTTCTTGATGCATGACATGAAAAAGTTCCTCCTTTGTGTGACACCGCCGAGCCCTGCACATGTGGTATGCTGGAGGGGCACTGTGACTTGTCCGTGCAGTGGAGGCTGAGGACATGGTGGAGGATGAGGAGGCAGAGGCGGTCATTGTCACAGGACCAACGGCGTGACAACGTGGAGGCGGAAGCGGCGTGACCTGGCCAAGTTGCTGGTGTGGCTGTGCAGGAACCACATTCACTCAGTGGGCCGTAAAGGACATGTATTGTCCCTGACTGTAGTTACAGCTCCACACATCGGCGCTGCCATGCACTTTGGCAGACACCAACAGGCTCAAGGACTGGCCCACCTTCTGCTCTACATGTGTGTGCAGGGCTGGTACTGCCTTTTTCGCAAATAAATGACGACTTGGGACTCTCCACCTCGGCTCGGCACAAGCCATCAGTTCTCTGAAAGGTGCAGAGTCCCCCACTTGAAAATGGAAGGACTGTAGCACCAGCAACTTGGACAGGAGCACGTTCAACTTCTGCGCCATTGGATGTGTGCATGCATACTGCTGTCTCTTGGCAATCGCTTCAGTGATTGATTGCTGACGGAATGACTGACGAGGAGTAGGAGCAGGAGCAGCTGGACCAGCAGAAGATGGGATTGACAGACAGCTCCCTTCGGCTGAGGTGGTGGAGCCTTGACTGGCTGAAACTGGGTACGTGCCACTAAGTGATGTAGTGGTCCCCTGCCACAGTTACCGCTACATCACCCAGTGGCATCAGAGCCACGGTTCTCCCAGGTCACTTTACGGTGACGCTGCATAAGTTGCGCAGGGCCATGTTGCCAATATTTGCAGCCTGCCCATGCTTCACCTTCTGCCCACATATTCTACAAATGGCCATGTTGACCTCCTCTGGTGGCTTCACAAAAAACTGCCACACCGCCGAGTACCTGATTTTCCCCCAACACTACTCACTGGCTGACTGCTACCGCCGCTGCCTCCGTGAACCCCTGCACCACTCCTTTCCGGGCAGGTAGGCTGCTGCAAAGTGGGTGTTTTACCCTGTGCATGTTTGGCTCCCGACCTCCCACTGCTGACTTCTGGCCACGCTAGCGACTTGCTTGCTCTGCCGCTGGCTCACGGGCAAGCTGCCATACTCTTCTCCTGCCCCTTCTTCACCCGGCTCCCAAGTGCGATCGGCTTCCTCATCATCGAGTAGTGTCTGCACATCACTGATGTCCTCCTCAACGGTCTCTGGGTCAGGAGCATGACCGCTTGCAACACAAGCTCCCACGACAATCTCCTCATCACTACTTGCCCGCCTAGCGGAGGAAACGCCGGATGTCTCCTCCAGATCTTGGCTGGGCAGTAGCTGCTGACTCTCCTCTAGTAGCTCTTCCTCGCTGAAAAGTGGAGCCGAGTCTACAACATATAATACTTCTCGCGGTGAGGGAACGGAAAAAGACAGAGGCAGGTTGAGGACAGGTGAGGGCACAGGGCCTGCTCCCAGGCCATGCTAACTAAGGGTTGTGTCTGACTAACCCACCGACTGTTGGCTGGGGGTGTCTGATGTCACTTGGGATGACGTGGATGACTAAGTCAACCAATCAAGAAGCGCTGGGTTGCTGGTCAAGATACGACCGCTAGATGACACGGTGAGCTCAGGCCTCTCGCTGCGACTATTGCTGCCACGCCCTTTTACTCTGCTGCGACCTCTGCTTGCACCAGAAACATTAAGGCCTCTGCCACTTCTCTGTGCATGGCCTGGCACTTCTCTGCCTGACATACTTGTAGCTGAACTAAACAAAGTAAACGGAAATTAAAACACCCCTAAAAGCGACGAATATATTTTTCTTTTTGTACTGAAATAGGCCACTAAATTATTTCTGCGCAAATACCAGCAAATGTGAACTCAGTATATATTTCTAGTATTGTACTGAAATAGGCCACTAACATATTTCTGCGCAAATGACACCAAATGTGAACGGTGTGTATTTTTAAATTTTTCTCTAGAAGTATGACAATAAATGTTTTTAGCACAAATAACACCGAATGTAAACAGCATCTATTTTTCTCGTATTGTACTGAACTGACAATAAATGTTTTTACCGCAAATAACACCAAATGTGAACAGCGTAAATTTTTCTGGTAATGTACTGAACTGACAATAAATGTTTTAGCACAAATAACACCAAGTGTGAACGGTGTGTATTTTTCTCTAAAAGTATGACAAGAAACGCTTTTAGCGCAAATAACACCAAATGTGAACAGCGTCTATTTTTCTCGTATTGTACTGAACTGGCAATAAATGTTTGTACCGCAAATAACACCAAATGTGAACAGCGTCTATTTTTCTCGTATTGTACTGAACTGGCAATAAATGTTTGTACCGCAAATAACACCAAATGTGAACTGCGTGTATTTTTCTCGTATTGTACTGAACTGGCAATAAATGTTTGTACCGCAAATAACACCAAATGTGAACAGCGTCTATTTTTCTCGTATTGTACTGAACTGACAATAAATGTTTTTAGAGCAAATAACACCAAATGTGAACGGTGTGTATTTTTCTCTTTTTCTCTAAAAGTATGACAAGAAACGCTTTTAGCGCAAATAACACCAAATGTGAACAGCGTCTATTTTTCTCATATTGTACTGAACTGACAATAAATGTTTTTAGCGCAAATAACACCAAATGTGAACTGCGTGTATTTTTCTGGTAATGTACTGAACTGACAATAAATGTTTTAGCACAAATAACACCAAGTGTGAACGGTGTGTATTTTTCTCTTTTTCTCTAAAAGTATGACAAGAAACGCTTTTAGCGCAAATAACACCAAATGTGAACAGCGTCTATTTTTCTCGTATTGTACTGAACTGGCAATAAATGTTTGTACCGCAAATAACACCAAATGTGAACAGCATCTATTTTACTCGTACTGTACTGAATTGACAATAAATGTCTCTACCGCAAATAACACTAAATTTGAACAGCGTCTATTTTTCTCGTATTGTACTGAACCGACAAAAAATGTTTTTACCGCAAATAACACCAAGTGTGAACGGCGTGTATTTTTCTCTTTTTCTCTAGAAATATGACAAGAAACTCTTATAGCTCAAATAACACCAAATGTGAACAGTGTCTATTTTTCTCGCATTGTACTGAACTGACAATAAATGTTTTTACCGCAAATAACACCAAATGTGAACAGCGTCAATTTTTCTGGTAATGTACTGAACTGACAATAAATGTTTTAGCACAAATAACACCAAGTGTGAACGGTGTGTATTTTTCTCTTTTTCTCTAAAAGTATGACAAGAAACGCTTTTAGCGCAAATAACACCAAATGAGAACAGCGTCTATTTTTCTCGTATTGTACTGAACTGACAATAAATGTTTTTACCGCAAATAACACCAAATGTTAACAGTGTGCATTTTTCTCCTTTTCTCTAGAAATATGACAATAAATGGTTTTACCGCATATAACACCAAATGTGAACGGTGTGTATTTTTTAATTTTTCTCTAGAAGTACGACAATAAATGTTGTTAGCGCCAACAACACCAAATGTGAACGGTGTGTATTTTTCTCTTTTTCTCTAATAATATGACAATAAATGTTTTTAGAGCAAATAACGCCCAATGTGAACAGCGTCTATTTTTCTCGTATTGTACTGAACTGACAATAAATGTTTTTAGTGCAAATAACACCAAATGGGAACAGCATCTATTTTTCTCGTATTGTACTGAACTGACAATAAATGTTTTTAGTGCAAATAACTCCTCCAAATATGAACGGCGTCTATTTTTATCATATTGCATTATAATAGGGCACTAAACGCTTTCACCATATATAGCATTTTTCTTTTTCCACAGATATAAGCCACTAAAGGCACCCCTACAACAAATTGCTGGAATGATAGAGCTGTATAATGGCTATTTGTATCCCCAAATAATCTTTCCCTGCAGTTGTAAATCGTATTTTTTTCCCAATGATATTTTCTGTATGACTCTCCTTAGCCCCTGCAACGTCTGTCCCTGCAGTAAGGTGCTGTGAAATGATTCCTCCCTATCCTTATCCTGCACTTATAAACCGCTTTTTTTTTCACAATGATGTCTTCTTTATCATTCTCCCTAGCGCCTGAAACGTCTGTCCCTGCACTTAGATGATGTGAAATTATTCCCCCCTATCCTTATTGTGCACTTATAAAAAAGGCTTTTTGTTTCACAATGAGGTTTTCTTTTACTCTCCCTAGCACCTGCATAAACGTCTGTCCCTGAACAAAGCACGATGGTGAATGGCAGAATCTAAGATGGCTGCCGTATTTATAGGGCTGTGACATCACCAGGCTGGCTGGCTGCTGATTGGCTGCATGCATGGCATTATGGGTCATCCCGCCTTCCCAGAGTTACTTGCCCCATGTCCTCACACGTGTAGCCGCCATTTTAGCCTCCATTGTAGCTGCCATGTTAGGAAAAATTGCGATTTGTTACCACCAAGTGCGAGGAGATTCGCATTAGTTCAGAATCAAATTTTTCCTGAAATTCGGAATGAATTCGACTTTGTCAGCTTCGATTCGCTCATCTCTATTTATAACCAGCCAAGTGTAAAACAATGTACACTTCTCAACACCAAGAAGGAAAAGTCATGGAATTATGAAAATCACAGAATCAATAGAGATGTTAATGATATGCAAAGGATTTTAAAAAATGGAAAATAAATATTCAAAACTCAATATATTCAATATTGTGTATGAGCACCATGTGCAGAAATACATGCACTTACACGCCTTGTCATGCTATCAATGACGTTATTGATGTCTGAGAAATCTTCTGTCATGCTGAATGCTCTTGGGCACGCAAATCATCAAGATACATTGCTGGCAGCTCCCTTTCCAATTGTCGACCAATGACGCCCCAGATATATTCGATAGGAAAGTCTGGAAACACTGCAGGTCATGGTAGCACATTTCGACCAAGCAGACTGTAGCACAAGCAACATGCAGCCTGGCGTTGTCCTTTTAAAAAATGGCTCCTAGGACACTGTAGAAATGACCATACAACTGGTTCCACAATCAAATCACTGTAACGACGAGCTGTTAGTGTACCTGAAATTACCTAAAAGATTAGAAGGGTCTGGCTACCATACATTATGCCCCCCCACATCATAATCCCAGGAGTATGACAGACGTGATGTTCCCTCTTCATGAATTTTCCCACGTGTTCTCCAGATGAATCTCCGGCTATCATTGAATCCAAGCAGGTCTCATCACTGAGGAGGATCGACCACCATTCCAGTTTTCAGTGCTGTGCAGCATGATAGCTTTTGAGAGTGGTGGCATGAGGTCAAAGGAATACCTATCCCTGGACAGTAGCTTCATAGCCCAAAGTCCTGAAAACATCTTCGGATGATTTGTGTAGACACTGTTTGCCACCCTAAGCTTGGGATGTGATATCCAATTTCACATGCAGTACAGAATGAATCACTATGCGCCATTATTCGAATCAGACAATCCATCCGTGTAGAGGTTCACCTCTATGCACTTCTTGCAGTCATTCCAGTTTCTCATTGTTCTCCCAACTACTTGGACACACAATGTTGAATAGTGCTGACATCTCAGCCTAGGCGCGCAGCAATCTCCCAAAGTGATAAACCAAAAGGTCCCTCAGTTCAAGGATTCTCTTCCTCTCAGTTTGCATGAAATGGCGATACAACTAGCACTTTGAGAAACAGGAGACATCACATTGGAGCTAGGTGCTTGAGAATTTCCTGGATTTGCATAGCCTTACAGCTTGTCCTTCTTGGCATTGCAATTTCAGTGTTGAGGAGTGTATTAGTGACAGTATGCACACAATAGCACACATTTACTAATGTACATTTACTAAACTAGATTTTGGAGACAATGCATTTCCATGGTAACAGATAACAAACAAACACTGTATAGTATGATTATGAAGAATGTTCCCTTCTGTCTGTCCTCTACTTCTGACAAAACATACCACATATATGTCGGCATAAAGAACAGTTGTTCAGTCGCTACACAGATTTACACTATATGACTATCATCCAACATGAATCGTTAGCATTCCACTTAAAATGATTATCTGCTTGTCTAAATGATCCTTAAGACTGCAGATTTATTGCTGTGTTACCATGGAGGTGCAGACAAATCAAAAGATACATTTTAATTATGACCTATTGCAAATTTGCCTCTTTTTGCATTTTAGATTTGGTACCATAAATAAAATTTGGATTCAAATGGGAACATAGCCTTTAATAATATAAATTTCCATGAACACTTATATACTGTAGTTGTTCTGCGATCTTTTACTATAGCAATTTGAAGTTGTTGTTTTTTCAAGAGATTCCAACAGTTCTAACCTGCTTTTGTTTTACATCTCCATTCACACTTCTCTTTACTAGTAAAGCGATTATGGTTTCCTCCACAACCACCATAAACAAATGGACGGCACTTATCAACTTTCAAGTTATAGTACCAAAGCAAGATATATTTTGAACAAAATCCTTCATCCATAGGTTCTAAACAAGGACCTGGAATGAGAGAAAACTTTGGTTAGGAGTTACTTGTATACTTGAAATAATTGTCTAAAAGTGCTCTTTATTTTAAGACATGACCTACTTTTGAAACAAATACCGAAAATGCAATAAAAGCAAAGATGTATGATAGCATATATAATGGCACTGTTCACATATAACCCTTATGTACATATATTTATTATATATATATTTATATAATTATAATAGCTTGACTCAGACTGTTACCCCATTTCCTAAAATGTTTTCCTTTAAATGAGCCAATCATCATACTCTGGCTCAGGACATCTTGGGACCCACCATGCCAGGCTAATCAAACTGACTAATTGAATTAAATTATGAGGATAGAAGAAATTATGACATTTGCAAGAAACACTGAGGATGCTTTTTATACAATTTAGGTGCCATGCTCCAATTTCCAGGAATGATTGGTATACCATGTGTAGATTAGTACTGCCATCATTTACTGTTCTTGAAGGGGCCACCTGCTTGTGTTTTCTAGGGTCTTTAGTCTGTGTATTTGTGTTAGCCTTTTGTTATGAAAAACTGAAATTTGTCAGTGCCATATATGTAAGAAATGCTAGTATGTACATAATTGAAAATTGGTCATGAATTGTGCAAAAATGTTTATGAAACATGCACTTTCATCTATGGCCATGTGTAGGATAAAATTGTAATAAAATTTGATCCTACATGCAAAATGACCATGAAAGTGATTGTACGTTCTAAAAGTAGTTAAGAAATCATTGCTCTGATCATGATACTGTAATATAGAATTTTAGGTGAACAGGTGAGTGCAATTATGTTTCCACCTTCTTCCAATATTATTGTTGTTTGCTTCTATAATTTTACTGTCGTTTTTAAATCCCACTCACTATCAGTCACTGCTTATTTTCTGCTGCACTGTCACCCAGCAGCTAAATCAGGATGCTGTTACCTAGCACCTCCCACAAGTATGGAAAGTCTTCTAAATCAGTCATCTACTTCCTCTGCATCCTGCCAACAATGAAGTTATGCCCCGTTAGACTTAAAAACACCTAATTGAGATAAAGGGAATGAATATATCTCGCAATAATGTTTAATGAATTATCGTGTTGCATTACTGTATTATTAAAGGTCTGTCAATAAAAGATTACCTTTAGACATTATTCCAGAATGACGCTTCCTTCTCAGCTTTTTATTACTTCCCTCTGTAGATAAATAGACTGTTATCAGAAGAGATCAGTAAATTAAAGGTCCATTTTATACTGACTAAAGGTGGTCAGTCAGGTGAAGACAGGAGTGTCTCCCTGATTACTGCTCTTAGAACAAGACAATTAAACTAAAGGGGGCAGTAACTACTAAAATATGACTTTTAATGATTAAGGAGTAAAACAACGGCCCCTACAGACACACAACAAATAAGATACAAACATACATACACTGGTACATCAAATGTGACCAGTAACTAGAGAAATTGGCAGGTATGAATGATGGACTGGACCAAGATTGCAGGCCGAGCACGGCTGTATCACATGTAAATGAGTAAGCCCTAGTAACTCCCTGCTTGGCCTGGTACGCCCTATAACCAAAATCCTCTGGACGGGGTACAAAAAAGCCCCGCAAGGGGTGGCCCAGACAGGAACTCTTAACCTATATAGATGACCCTGGTAAGGCCCTCACAGGTAGAAAGAGAAAAAATGCGTCCAGAGGAACAAGGAAAACATACCAGATTACCAAAATAAGCGTAACCCCACCAGAGAATTATCCACAAGGGAGGATAAGGTGAAAGGAATACTCAAGTGTCCCGACGCGTTTCTTCACACAGACCGGCCGGTCACCCCACCACTGTGAACACCACCACCCTGGGTCACAGCCCTCTGGTGGAATTGGAGCCATACGCCTGACCGCTGCCATACAAAAATTCAGCCGTAACCTGACTGTAGTGCTGCCCCGTGTCCCCTGACGAATCCTGGGGCATACTCTGTGTGAAGAAACGCGTCGGGACACTTGAGTATTCCTTTCACCTTATCCTCCCTTGTGGATAATTCTCTGGTGGGGTTACGCTTATTTTGGTAATCTGGTATGTTTTCCTTGTTCCTCTGGACGCATTTTTTCTCTTTCTACCTGTGAGGGCCTTACCAGGGTCATCTATATAGGTTAAGAGTTCCTGTCTGGGCCACCCCTTGCGGGGCTTTTTTGGACCCCGTCCAGAGGATTTTGGTTATAGGGCGGACCAGGCCAAGCAGGGAGTTACTAGGGCTTACTCATTTACATGTGATACAGCCGTGCTCGGCCTGCAATCTTGGTCCAGTCCATCATTCATACCTGCCAATTTCTCTAGTTACTGGTCACATTTGATGTACCAGTGTATGTATGTTTGTATCTTATTTGTTGTGTGTCTGTAGGGGCCGTTGTTTTACTCCTTAATCATTAAAAGTCATATTTTAGTAGTTACTGCCCCCTTTAGTTTAATTCCATTTTATACTGGTCACTTCAAGCTGCTGATATGTACAGTATACATGATAACTTAGGGTGGTGGAGTTTTAAAGGGAACCTGTCACATTGAACATGGTGTCTGAGACAGCCTTTTATAGAGCAGGAGAAGCTGAGCAGATTGATATACAGTTTTGCAGGAAAAGATTCAGTAAAACTTTGAAGTAGGCTTTGAAGTCAAGGAGACATTCCAATCAGTGACTGACAGCCTTCCCTCTATGACTGTGTATACAGAGATAGCTGTCAGTCACTGATAGGTCTGCCTCCCTGACTTCAAAGCCCAGAATGAGCAGAGATATAAAATGATGAAACTGTAACGGGGTGCCGAAGGCGCACTCGGTCTCCCATCAGCCGCAGACCTGCAGCTTAGCTTCAGGAGCGAGGATCTGTGTTTGACCTCGTTCCCAGGGCCTGAAAGAACCCCTCCACAGAAGTTAAACAACTGGCGGCAGCAGGTAAAGAGAACGCCCAGTCCTGGGGATCACCCTGTAGTCGGGAAATGATAATGCCCACGCGTTGACTCCCGGGGCCAGAGGACACGGGGCGCAAACGGAAGTAAAGTTTGCAATTCTCCTTAAAAGAGAGAAACTTCTTCCAGTCTCCAGAAAAGGGTTCTGGGAGCTTAATCTGGGGCTCAAAATGCGGACTGGAGGCCTGAGGAGTGGAAGAACCTTGCCCTAACTCAAAAGAACAGAGTTTTTCCCCTAGCTCCTGCACCATCTGTGTCAGATTAGAGACATGGTCAGTCAGGGTCACCAGAGGATTCATTATACAGTGGTTATTGGGCCTGTTAATCTGTAACGTTCACGTACACACACACGGGGGAGGATAGTGACCACTGCGCTCCACCCTCACCCCTGGCCCTGCCTACTTGCCTCACGAGTCCTGATGACAGGGGACAACTGGACGCAGTGGCGTAGCTCCTGGGAAGCAGCCCGGGCTGACAAGGGGCCCGGCCCCCGGCAGCGTGCCCTGTCTATCCCTGCAGAGCTAAACATATGGGGATCCCTCAGCTCTGCACCCCCATTTCCCAGTATACCAGACATAGGGGCTCCGTGCCCTGCCGCTCAGTGTAGATGCCAGATCCTTCTAAGCTACAGGACCTTTGATGATGTCATGACCATGTGACCAGTCATGTTGGTGGGAGGAGCCAGGCTGTGGGCTGGTAGCGCCTTTATGATCCTCATCTGCTCCTGACTTTGGCTTGAAAATATGAGGTTAGCACCCTAGCACTTACAATTCCGGGTACTTAGGGGTTAATGCCGGGATGATGTGTATGGCCTCATTCACACATTGCAGATTTAGTCAAATCTGCAAACAAGATGTACAGCGAGCTTGTAGCATAGCTGTGTGTGTCTGCCTACCCAGAGCAGCTGTGTGTGGGGTGCATGTAGCAGATCTGAGGGTGCTTCATGTGTATAATGCAGCAAAGATAGGTGTATAGTGTTAATCCAGCACAGTAGTGTGTGTGTGGTGTATGTAGCAGAGCTGTATGAGACAGAGGAATGTATAATGTGCACAGCGGAGCTGTGTATGTAAAATGTGCAACACAGTGATATATAATCTGCCACCCAGAGATATATAATGTGCCACCCAGAGCTGTGTGTGTATGCTGTGTGCATGTAGCAGAGCTGTGTATGTAAAATGTGCAATAACCCTGATGCTCTCAAAAAGAGCAAGCAATATAAAACATTGTAGTTTGATATCTTTTACCCCTTAAAGACCGGGCCCATTTTCATTTGTACATTAGCCATAACCTTTTTATTTTTCCATTCACAGTTATATGAGGGCTTATTTTGTGTGGGACAAAATGCATTTTTTAAATGCCGCCAATTAGTTTACCATGTCTTGTATCAGAAAGCAGGAAAAAAATATATTTGTGGGTTAAAAAAAACAAAACAAAAAAAAAACACACACAATTCCGCCAAGATTTTTGAGGTTTTCACATCATAGCGTTCACTAAAAATGACGTCTTTATTCTGCGGCTCAATACGATACTAAACTTGTATGGTTTTTATTTGGTTTAATTACTTTAAAAAATTACTTTTCGATATTTCGGTCTATGTGAGGGCTTGTTTTTGTTTTTAACGATCAGTAGTTTTCTGGGGGAAGGGGGGGGGGGGCCATACAAAAATTTGCTGTGGGGTCCAGTCACTTCTAGTTACGCCCCTGACTGGACGGCAGTCCCTAACTTAGGATACGTGCAGGAAGGACAGACAAGACAAATAACGGATAGTGAACGGACCGGGTCAAAACCAACAGGACAACGCAGTACAGAGGGATAAGCAAAGAAAGGTCAGGAGAAGCCGAGGTCATAAATACCAGGAGAGTCGAGAAGTACCAAAGGAGTCCACAAAGAATAGTCAGGTGGAAGCCGAGGTCATTATACCAGGAAGGATGCACAGTACAGGAGGAGCAGGCAAAGGATCGTCAGGGAACAGGATCAGGTAAGTACACAGGTATCCAACAACTGCCAGGAACCTAAATTAACAGGCAACCTGTGGCCAGCAGGCTGCCTGTATTTATAGTGGGGAGTGAGGGTCATGTGACGTGGCCAGCGTCACATGACCGACAGACCAACCAATCGAGCACCGAGTGATCAGCTCAGCGCTCAAGGCAGACCTAGGAGCAGGGATCCTCCCAGCTAGCAAAGCCTCCCTGGGAACGAGGTCAAACACAGATCCTCGCTCCCGAAGCTAAGCAGCAGGTCTGCGGCTGATGGGAGACCGAGTGCGCCTTCGGCACCCCGTTACAGAAACACAAGTTTTACTGAATCTTTTCCCACATAACTATACATAAATCAGATCAACTCCTCCTGCTCTATAGCATCTTAACAAATTATTTAGCATTTTCATGGTGACAGGTTCCATTTAATGTGTCCTATTGCCAGGATTGAACTGTGTCTGTTTTTGTCCTTTTTTCCTGTGCTATTCTGGTTCTTGTTGCTTATCAGGGAACAAATGACCTTTGCCCCACCGGGTACCTGACCCAGGCTGATGGGGAAATATATCCGCATACACCATGTCTAAGGCAATGGGTCATTAGGTCCAGTTGTCACATGACTGCACAGAGGTGTAGGGAATCTGTGTTGCTCATGTGGGCAGGGTTATCGGATTATACAAGGGGTTACCATTGCTACCAATGAAATACCTCTGTGCTGTTAGCGGGCGGAGAGGAGTCTCCTCGCATAATTGAGACAGTGGTTGGAAAGAGAATCTTCTTGCATATAGTTGGGTTGCAGGAGAAGTTACTGAGATAAAGGATTGTGTAGTAAGTATAGCAGGAAAAACTGGAAACACCAAGTGAGGAAACTACCATAGAATCTTAGAGGCAGGTGGAGAAAGGAGCCTCTCCGCAGACAGCAAGAGAGAGCTATGTGATAGACCAAGGGCTTGAGGGCACCTTAGACCTAGGAGAGGCCACAGAAAATCTTATAGAGGAAGTTACCCCCTGAATAAAGGGAATTTTGACTGTGAAATGCTATTGGTAAAAGCCACCATTTCAAGTTCCTCAGATCTGAAAAGAATGTGTGCAACCCAGTTTGAGGCTATTTTACTGCACTAGCATACTGCAGTAAAGATCATATTTGTTATTTACTGCATTCTACCTCTTCAGTCTTTTGCCTGGCTTACAGTGGCAGTTATAAGAATACCTATAAGGTTTGAATGAGTCAAATATTCTGATCGACAACATACTTACTAACTACAACACTGTAGTTGGTAAATTCAGAACTTGTAAGCCCTTCTCAGAGAATGCCTGAGCCCAATTGGAACATCCACTTATGGACAGTGTTCAAATACACCCCACCCATTTCCACCCTAGGAACGCCCACATTTTCCAGGGCAGTCTGTAAATTAGAGACAGTCACTGCTAAATCAGGACTGCTACCAACTATGCAAGTAAAGTTAGTTATTAACCAGAGAAAGCATTATAGTTAGTCCACTAACCAACGGTTGGTACACATGCCATATAAATACCAAGGATTATGTGTGGTGCAATTAAAACAAGCAATGTTTATTAGCATTGTGTGTGAAAAAGATTCAGAAAAATTCTAAATGTGTTAATAGGCAGCACTACTACCTTCTTGGTTCTGTGGAGATGTGGTGCTTGGAAATTGTGTGGTATTAAGGGTTTCATTCCATTGGGTAGCTTCTATTTCATTTTCAGTCACACTACCCTCAGGGGACTCGGTCACCTCTTCACCAAAGTTTTCATGGTCTTCATATCCTTCATCTTGGTGTGAGGACTTAATTATCAGCTGGAATTCCTTGCCTGAGACATATACATATTCATTATATACTATACATTTACAGATACATGATGCTTTGAAACAAAGAAACAGGTAGACTAAGAAAAATAGTTGAAGATGGAAAATGTCATACAAGCATGCAAGCTTTCACATATGTGTGTAGCAAAGTAAAATAAGTGGGAAGAAAAGCATTGTTAAAATAAGCAGGGAATTCCTAACTGATAGTAATATGACAGCAACTGAATGTTAACTTAATCATTAGTTTTTAAACATCATGTATACCTTAACAGAAACATATTAGTTCATATTAGGCTGTAGATATATATATATACTGGATATATATATACACTCACCTAAAGAATTATTAGGAACACCTGTTCTATTTCTCATTAATGCAATTATCTAGTCAACCAATCACATGGCAGTTGCTTCAATGCATTTAGGGGTGTGGTCCTGGTCAAGACAATCTCCTGAACTCCAAACTGAATGTCAGAATGGGAAAGAAAGGTGATTTAAGCAATTTTGAGCGTGGCATGGTTGTTGGTGCCAGACGGGCCGGTCTGAATATTTCACAATCTGCTCAGTTACTGGGATTTTCACGCACAACCATTTCTAGGGTTTACAAAGAATGGTGTGAAAAGGGAAAAACATCCAGTATGCGGCAGTCCTGTGGGCAAAAATGCCTTGTGGATGCTAGAGGTCAGAGGAGAATGGGCCGACTGATTCAAGCTGATAGAAGAGCAACATTGACTGAAATAACCACTCGTTACAACCGAGGTATGCAGCAAAGCATTTGTGAAGCCACAACACGCACAACCTTGAGGCGGATGGGCTACAACAGCAGAAGACCCCACCGGGTACCACTCATCTCCACTACAAATAGGAAAAAGAGGCTACAATTTGCACGCGCTCACCAAAATTGGACTGTTGAAGACTGGAAAAATGTTGCCTGGTCTGATGAGTCTCGATTTCTGTTGAGACATTCAAATGGTAGAGTCCGAATTTGGTGTAAACAGAATGAGAACATGTATCCATCCTCTGATGCCTTCTTCCAGCAGGATAATGCACCATGTCACAAAGCTCGAATCATTTCAAATTGGTTTCTTGAACATGACAATGAGTTTACTGTACTAAAATGGCCCCCACAGTCACCAGATCTCAACCCAATAGAGCATCTTTGGGATGTGGTGGAACGGGAGCTTCGTGCCCTGGATGTGCATCCCTCAAATCTCCATCAACTGCAAGATGCTATCCTATCAATATGGGCCAACATTTCTAAAGAATGCTATCAGCACCTTGTTGAATCAATGCCACGTAGAATTAAGGCAGTTCTGAAGGCAAAAGGGGTCTAACACCGTAATATTATGGTGTTCCTAATAATTCTTTAGGTGAGTGTATATATACAGTGGGGGAAATAATTATTTGACCCCTCACTGATTTTGTAAGTTTGTCCAATGGCAAAGAAATGAAAAGTCTCAGAACAGTATCATTTCAATGGTAGGTTTATTGTAACAGTGGCAGATAGCACATCAAAAGGAAAATCGAAAAAATAACTTTAAATAAAAGATAGCAACTGATTTGCATTTCATTGAGTGAAATAAGTATTTGAACCCTCTAACAAAAAAAGACTTAATACTTGGTGGAAAAACCCTTGTTTGCAAGCACAGAGGTCAAACGTTTCTTGTAATTGATGACCAAGTTTGCGCACATTTTAGGAGGAATGTTGGTCCACTCCTCTTTGCAGATCATCTCTAAATCCCTAAGGTTTCGAGGCTGTCTCTGTGCAACTCTGAGCTTGAGCTCCCTCCATAGGTTTTCGATTGGATTAAGGTCCGGAGACTGACTAGGCCACTCCATGACCTTAATGTGCTTCTTCTTGAGCCACTCCTTTGTTGCCTTTGCTGTATGTTTTGGGTCATTGTCGTGCTGGAACACCCATCCACGACCCATTTTCAGTTTCCTGGCAGAGGGAAGGAGGTTGTCGCTCAGGATTTCACGATACATGGCTCCGTCCATTTTCCCGTTTATGCGAATAAGTTGTCCTGTGCCCTTAGCAGAAAAACACCCCCAAAGCAAAATGTTTCCACCCCCATGCTTGACGGTGGGGACGGTGTTTTGGGGGTCATAGGCAGCATTTTTCTTCCTCCAAACACAGCGAGTTGAGTTAATGCCAAAGAGCTCTATTTTGGTCTCATCAGACCACAGCACCTTCTCCCAGTCACTCTCTGAATCATTCAGGTGTTCATTGGCAAACTTCAGACGGCCCTGCACATGTGCCTTCCTGAGCAGGGGGACCTTGCGAGCCCTGCAGGATTTTAATCCATTGCGGTGTAATGTGTTTCCAATGGTTTTCTTGGTGACTGTGGTCCCTGCTAATTTGAGGTCATTAACTAACTCCTCCCGTGTAGTTCTAGGATGCTTTTTCACCTTTCTCAGAACCATTGACACCCCACGAGGTGAGATCTTGCGTGGAGCCCCAGAGCGAGGTCGATTGATGGTCATTTTGTGCTCCTTCCATTTTCGAACAATCGCACCAACAGTTGTCACCTTCTCTCCCAGCTTCTTGCTAATGGTTTTGTAGCCCATTCCAGCCTTGAGCAGGTCTACAATTTTGTCTCTGACATCCTTGGACAGCTCTTTGGTCTTTCCCATGTTGGAGAGTTTGGAGTCTGCTTGATTGATTGATTCTGTGGACAGGTGTCTTTTATACAGGTGACTAGTTAAGACAGGTGTCCTTAATGAGGGTGACTAATTGAGTAGAAGTGTCTAACCACTCTGTGGGAGCCAGAACTCTTAATGGTTGGTAGGGGTTCAAATACTTATTTCACTCAATGAAATGCAAATCAGTTGCTATCTTTTATTTAAAGTTATTTTTTCGATTTTCCTTTTGATGTGCTATCTGCCACTGTTACAATAAACCTACCATTGAAATGATACTGTTCTGAGACTTTTCATTTCTTTGTCATTGGACAAACTTACAAAATCAGTGAGGGGTCAAATAATTATTTCCCCCACTGTATATATACAGTCAGGTCCATAAATATTGGGACACCGACACAATTCTAACATTTTTGGCCCTATACAGCACTACAATGGATTTTAAATAAAACGAACAAGATGTGCTTTACCTGCAGACTGTCAGCTTCAATTTGAGGGTATTTACATCCAAATCAGGTGAATGGTGTAGGAATTACAACAGTTTGCATATGTGCCTCCCACTTGTTAAGGTCCCAAAAGTAATGGGACAGAATAATAATCATAAATCAAACTTTCACTTTTTAATACTTGGTTGCAAATCCTTTGCAGTCAATTACAGCCTGAAGTCTGGAACGCATAGACATCACCAGACGCTGAGTTTCATCCCTGGTGATGCTCTGCCAGGCCTCTACTGCAACTGTCTTCAGTTCCTGCTTGTTCTTGGGGCATTTTCCCTTTAGTTTTGTCTTCAGCAAGTGAAATGCATGCTCAATCGGATTCAGGTCAGATGATTGACTTAGCCGTCCAATGAGTTCTGAAGCATTTGGCTGAATATGAGCAGATAATATTGCCCGAAACACTTCAGAATTCATCCTGCTGCTTTTGTCAGCAGTCACATCATCAATAAATACAAGAGAACCAGTTCCATTGGCAGCCATACATGCCCACGCCATGACACTACCACCACCATGCTTCACAGATGAGGTGGCATGCTTAGGATCATGAGCAGTTCCTTTTCTTCTCCATACTCTTCTCTTCCCATCACTCTGGTACAAGTTGATCTTGGTCTCATCTGTCCATAGGATGTTGTTCCAGAACTGTGAAGGCTTTTTTAGATGTTGTTTGGCAAACTCTAATCTGGCCTTCCTGTTTTTGAGGCTCACCAATGGTTCCATCTTGTGGTGAACCCTCTGTATTCACTCTGGTGAAGTCTTCTCTTGATTGTTGACTTTGACACACATACACCTACCTCCTGGAGAGTGTTCTTGATCAGGCCAACTGATGTGAAGGGTGTTTTCTTCACCAGGGAAAGAATTCTTTAGTCATCCACCACAGTTGTTTTCCGTGGCCTTCTGGGTCTTTTGGTGTTGCTGAGCTCACCGATGCATTCCTTCTTTTTAAGAATGTTCCAAACAGTTGTTTTGGCCATGCCTAATGTTTTTGCTATCTCTCTGATGGGTTTGATTTATTTTTTCAGCCTAATGATGGCTTGCTTCACTGATAGTGACAGCTCTTTGGATCTCATCTTGAGAGTTGACAGCAACAGTTTCCAAATGCAAATAGCACACTTGAAATTATCTCTGGACCTTTTATCTGCTCATTGTAATTGGGATAATGAGGGAATAACACACACCTGGCCATGGAACAGCTGAGAAGCCAATTGTCCCATTACTTTTGGTTCCTTAACAAGTGTGAGGCACATATGCAAACTGTTGTAATTCCTACACCGTTCACCTGATTTGGATGTAAATACCCTCAAATTAAAGCTGACAGTCTGCAGGTAAAGCACATCTTGTTTGTTTCATTTCAAATCCATTGTGGTGGTGTATAGATCCAAAAATTTTAGAATTGTGTCGATGTCCCAATATTTATGGACCTGACTGTGTGTATATATATATATATATATATATATTGTGACACAGTGAGGGGTTTTGTCTGGGAAGGCAGGTATTTTCCTCCCAACATGTGCGGCTGGGCTGTTTTTCAGGTGAGTTTAAAGGGTTTCTACTACTTCGTTTCACATAATTAGCTTTCAGACACTAGCGATCCGCTAGTGTCTGCTCTACCAAACAATCCTAATATAATAGCTTTTGGGGCAGCCGTTTCGCTAAAAAAAGAACTTATATTGATATGCTAATGAGCCTCTAGGTGCTATGGGGGCGTCATTAGCACCTAGAGGCTCGGTCTACCTTCACAAAATGCCGCTGCCCAGCGCGTCCCTCCAGCCCGCCCATCTCCTCCGGAATGCGATCCTTCCTGTGAGCGTATGTATTCGGCGCATGCACAGTGAATGTCTGACCGCTTCCCTGCTCAGACATCTCCACTGCGCCTGCGCCGATGACGTCATAGTGCTCCGAGGAACAGGCGCAGTGGAGATGTCTGTGCAGAAAGCGGTCAGACATTCACTGCGCATGCGCCGAATATATACGCTCACAGGGAGGATCGCATTCCGGAGGAGATGGGCGGGCTGGAGGGACGCGCTGGGCGGCGGCATTTTGTGAAGGTAGACCGAGCCTCTAGGTGCTAATGACGCCCCCATAGCACCTAGAGGCTCATTAGCATATCAATATAAGTTCTTTTTTTAGCGAAACAGCTGCCCCAAAAGCTATTATATTAGGATTGTTTGTTAGAGCAGACACTAGCGGATCACTAGTGTCTGAAAGCTAATTATGTGAAACGAAGTGGTAGAAACCTTTAAGTGCCGGTCTGGGTTTTGGCAGCACCTGGCTGTCCTTAAAGGGAACCTGTCACCTGGATTTTGTGTATAGAGCTGAGGACATGGGTTGCTAGATAGCCGCTAGCACATCCACAATTCCCAGTCCCCATAGCTCTGTGTGCTTTTATTGTGTAAAAAAAAACTGATTTTATACATATGCAAATTAACCTGAGATGAGTCCTGTACGTGAGATGAGTCAGGGACAGGACTCATCTCAGGTTAATTTGCATATGGATCAAATCGTGTTTTTTACACAATAAAAGCACACAGAGCTATGGGGACTAGGTATTGCGGATGTGCTAGCGGCCATCTAGCAACCCATGTCCTCAGCTCTATACACAAAATCCAGATGACAGGTTCCCTTTAAATAGGCAGCTGAGCTCAGCAGCTGAGGCTCTGTGTTGGGATCTGAGGTTTTGCTCCGAATTAGAGGGCTGAGACCCTTGTGCAGAGAGAACAGGCCTCCTAAAGGCTGCTGTGGACTACTGGAGGCAGAACTGCCAATAAGGTGACTTGTGCAATATGAACTTTCCATTGTGTGTGAATTAACACCAAAAACTGCAAAGTGACGTGTTTTGTGCAACTGCCGCAAGTGTGAATAAACACTGAAGTTTGAGTTAAGAACTTGTATTTTTCCTCTGTACTGCATCCGCTTACCCTTTCTACCAGAGCGAAACTCCACAATTGGTGGAAGATGCGGGCAAGCGCAGTGAGGCTGGCGTGAAGGACGAAATATATATATATATATTTTTTACGGGCACGTTGTACCGTATGTCTTACATCAAATCAGCGAGATTACAACCCGTGTCCCTCGACAAAATGGGAGCTGTGATGAAAGCCTTCGTGGAGGCTAACCTGCAGCAGCGGGAGACTAATAAGCAGCAGCAAGAAACAAACCAGCTGCTGTTGCAACATGTGATGGCTTTACAGGCGGCAGGAGCATCCCAGAGTGTCCACGATGCCCGGAAAGTGGTCCGTGCAGCAATCCCCAAGATGACCCCCTCGGATGACATCGAAACCTATTTGGCGGTGTTCGAAAAGGTGGCCATGAAGGAGAATCTACCCCAAGATCAATGGGCTGAGGTCGTTGCTCCGTTTCTGGCATCCGAACCCCAGCACGTGTATTTCGACTTACCGGACGATCAATCGGCTGATTACCCGACAGTAAAGGGTGAGATTCTGGCAAGACTGGGGGTGAATGTGTCGGTCCGGGCCCAGCGGGTGCATCAGTGGGAGTTTAACTCGGCTGAACCCGCGAGACATCAGTATTATTATCTATTACACCTGTTGCAAAAATGGATGCGGCCTGTTGTGCTGAGTTCCACTGCTATGCTGGACCGTCTGTTGGCTGATTTATTCTGGAGGGCTTTGCTATAACTCTCCAGCACTAGATTGGCCAGGTATCTCCTGGTAATGACCTTGAGATGGTGAACCTGGTAGAATGCTATGAGGCTACCAGGAATCTACAGGGGGGTTCTTTTTGGAGGAGGCAGTCAAACCCCGTAAATCTCCACCCCAGGCCCGGCGACTTTGCCAAAAAACCCGCCCGGGATGTACCCCCTACGGACCAGGCTCCGATAGTCTGCTGGCGGTGCCAGGAGTCTGGCCACGTAAGGGCTGACTGTCCCCGTTGGGGTGAGCCCGTGGACACTAATTATGGCTACCGCCACTCATTATATGCCAGGAAGCTGTGTGCCTCCGGTACCCCAGAGACTATAGACAACAACCACTTGTGCCAGGTGGAAGTAGGAAACACTCTGGCGGTGGCGTTGCTGGACTCAGGGAGTCTGGTGTCCCTGGTAAGGGCTACACTGATACGGCCCGCTGAGTATACTGGTTGGAATGTTGAGGTAATGTGTATTCATGGAGACTTAAAAGACTACTCCACCGCTATGGTGTCTCTATCCACGGTTGCTGGCATGTGGACCAACAAGGTGGCCACCAATCTACACTATGAATTAATAATAGGGAGAGACTTCCCGGGCTTCCCGGCACTGTGGCCTGTTACAAGGATTATCGATACCCATGAGACAGGGGTAACCATAGCAGAGTGGCCCTGCTCAGAGGAGAGACCAGAGCCCTGGGAACCCGAGACCGAAGGGCCAGCGGTAGGGGTGACTGCCACTTCGGTGGAAGACGGGGGGAAACCCCGCTAAGTGTGATGGTGGGAGACGTGGATGACTTGCCGCCGGGTCCTGAATTGGCAGACCTCAATGTTTCTGGGGACCCGCCCAACGTCGGGACCCAACCCTATCCCGAGCCCTGGAAAATGTGTTAATAGTAGATGGTGAACCACAACAACCTGGGGCAGAGTCAGTGTTTCCCCGTTTTGTGGTTCATCACGATATGTTGTATCGGGTAAACCAACTACGGGGTGAGCCTATTGAACAGTTGGTGGTCCCCAAGGTTTTTCGCAAACTTGTGTTAGATCTAGCCCACCAACACGTTCTCGGGGGTCACCTGGGGCTGCAGAAAACAGGTTCGTATTCTATAGCGGTTTTACTGGCCCAGCATATTTAGAGAGGTGGAAGAGTTTTGTAAATCTTGCCCTGCCTGCCAGATAGCTAGCCCCCAGCCACATTTGCGTAGTCCCCTAGTACCTCTCCCGATTTATCAAGGTACCATTTGACCGAATAGCAATGGCTCACATAGGCCCAGTACGGAATTCCGCCAGAGGGCATCAACACATCTTAGTTATCCTAGACTACGCCACTTGGTACCCAGAGGCGGTGCCACTGCGACATACCTAGGCTAAACTCATAGCTAAGGAGATAATGGAGATGTTTTCCCGAGTAGGACTACCTATAGATCTTCTGACCGACCAGGGGACCCCTTTTATGTCCAAGGTGATGAGGGAACTCTGTAAGTTGCTGCACATAAAACAACTACGGACGTCCGTTTACCATCCGCAAACGGACGGTCTGGTAGAAAGGTTTAACCAAACAATAAAAAATATGTTGAAAAGGGTAGTGTCTAAAGATGGGAAGGACTGGGACCTCCTTCTGACCTATCTCATGTTCGGAGTGAAAGAGGTACCCCAGGCCTCTACTGGGTTCTCACCCTTCGAACTGCTATATGGCAGACACCCTCGCGGTCTCTTGGATATGGCCAAAGAGGCGTGGGAACAACAACCCACTCCACATAAAAGTATAATTGAGTACGTTACCCAGATGCAAGATCAGATAGAGGCAGTGTTGCCTCTTGTTAGGGAGCATATGGAGGGAGCTCCGCGAGCCCTGAGTCGGGTTTATAATTAATAATCGGCAGGCTCGGGTCCGGATCTTTAACCCGGATGATCGGGTTTTGGTTCTGGTGCCGACCGTGGACAGTAAATTCCTGGCTAGATGGCAGGGGCCCTATGAGGTACTCGAGAAAATTGGAGCTGTAAACTACAAGGTACACCAGCCAGGGTGGTGAAAGCCGGAGCAGGTTTACCATGTGAATTTACCCAAACCGTGGAAAGATAGGGAAACCTGTACAGAAGACAGCCCGCAGCCGGGTTTTCTAGGAGAAGAGGTTCCGGCCTGTCTGTCTGATGCAGGAGAAGCAGCTGCCACAGTAAAAATTGCTGACAGCTTCTCCTCTAAACAGACTCAGGAGGCCATTGAGTTTGTTAGTTGGATGTGTTCTCGGACCTCCCTGGGCGCACTTCCATAATCCAGCATGACATTGTCACTGAGCCTCAAGCAAAAGTCAGGTTAAAACCATAACGGGTACCCGAAGCTCGGCGTCAAGCCATCTAGAAGGAGGTGCAGCTAATGTTGCAGCTAGACGTCACTGAGGAGTCAAAAAGTGAGTGGGCCAGTCCTATAGTATTGATACCCAAGCCGGACAGGACATTGCGGTTTTGTAACGACTTTTGTAAACTTTACAATATTTCTAAGTTCGATGCCTATCCCATGCCCGGGGTGGATGAGCCCCTATGAGGTTAGGATAAGCACGGTACTTTTCTGTTTTGGACCTCCCAAAAGGGTACTGGCAGGTGTCCTTAACGGAGGCTGCCAAAGAGAAAACTGCATTCGTCACACCTGAGGGGCTGTATCACTATAAGGTGTTACCCTTTGGTCTGCATGGCACCCCCGCCACTTTTCAGCGACTTATAGACATTGTGCTTCGTCCACATCGTTGGTATGCTTCGGCTTACTTGGACGATATTGTCATCTACAGTACCGACTGGGAAACACACCTACCCAAAGTGCAGGCTGTAGTTGACTCCCTTCGGAATGCTGGACTAACCGCTAACCCGAAAAAATGTGCGATAGGGTTAGAGGAGACTAAGTACCTGGGGTCAATGGGTGTGGAGTCATCAAACCCCAAGTAAATAAAATAGAGGCGATAAGAAATTAGCCCCGACCTGTCACCACTAGGCAAGTAAAGTAATTCCTGGTAATAGTGGGCTATTACATAAAGTTTGTTCCCCACTTTGCTATGGTGGCCACGCCATTGACAGGGCTTTTGAAGGGACACACGTCAGTGATGGTTCGCTGGGATGATCGGGCGGAAGAGGCTTTCTCCGCTTTGAAGTCGGCCCTGTGTGGGTCCCCGGTTTTGGTGACGTCCGACTTCAAAAAGGGAGTTTATAGTACAGACCGATGCCTCCATAGTAGGCCTCGGTGCTGTACTGTCTCAGGAAGTCAACGCGGGAGGAGTATCCCATTGTCTTCCTCAGCCGTAAACTCACCCCAGCCAAGACCAGGTATAGTATAGTGGAGAGAGAGTGCCTGGCAATCAAGTGGGAACTCGAGTCTCTCTGCTATTATTTGTTGGGGAGAAAGTTCCACCTGGTGACCGACCACTTCCCTCTCAAATGGATGAGCCAGGCCAAGGACAGAAATGCCAGGGTCACCCGATGGTTTCTGTTATTACAAAACTTTAAGTTTTCGATGGAACACAGGGCAGGCCGGTTACAGGGAAACGCGAATGCCCTGTCCCAGGTACACTATCTGGCGCATGTTCACCCCCTCAGGGTTGAATAAGGGGGGGGGGTATGTGACACAGTGAGAGGTTTTGTCTGGGAAGGCAGGTATTTTCCTCCCAGCATGTGCGGACGGACTGGTTTCCAGCCTGGTGAGGCCAAATACCGGACCAGAGTTTAAGTGCCGGTCTGGGTTTTGGCAGCACCTGGCTGTCCTTAAATAGGCAGCTGGGCTCAGCAGCTGAGTCTCTATGTTGGGATCTGAGGTTTTGTGCCAGAATGGAGGGCTGAGACCCATGTGCAGGGGGAACAGGCCCCCTAATGCCTGCTGTGGACTACTGGAGGCAGAACTGCCAACAAGTTGACTTGTGTAATATGAACCTTCTATTGTGTGTGAATTAACACCAAAGACTGCAAAGTGACATGTTTTTCTGTGCAAATTGAACTTTCTATTTGTGTGTGAATTAACTGCCGCAAGTGTGAATAAACACTGAAGTTTGAGTTAAGAACTTTGCCTCTATACTGCGTCTGCTTACCCTATCTACCAGAGCGAAACCCCACAATATATATATCAATTATGTGCAAGGACACTGTCCCTGTGGCTCCATGTTAGAGTTGTAGACATTGTGTGTGTGTCCATCTATGGTACTGCTCTATGTCACCACATTTGGAGAAATTATCCCCTAGATACAAAATCCCCAAAACACGGTAGAGTACAGTATGGCCCAATAGACACCTGTGGGTGCGTGGAAGCTTTAAGTATCTGTTATGTAATAGTGTGGCAGTAAACCCCCCAATAGCTAACTGGCATTTTATGTTTTTATATATGAGAATAAAACTTTTTTTCATAGTGATCCTTGTTTTGTTGTAAATTACCGTACATTCATAATAGGATGTCTGGTAATATGCAGATAACTTAGTAGATATTCACTGTTGATACTCAAGTAAATGAACCTCATTTCAACACTGATTAGGGCAGAGAGATAAGTATACCTTTCCTTGGGAACTGTAGAGGACAACTGCAGTACGCCAGTCCTGCAGGGTGAGCGAATGTGAGGTCACGGGGGTCAGTTAACAGACCGAGGGTTGCACTTTGTACTCACAGTTTGTAGTATACCCTGGGCAGGCGTACAGCAGTGATGGAGAGGCTGGCACGTAGATCCTCTGGGGCACTCTCTGGATATAGGGACCAGGCCAGGTGATAGATGAGGTGCCCTGGGTGTTGAAAGTTTAGCGTGCCTGTGGCAAGATCCCTTACAGTTTGTGACGCCAGTGCCGGTAACGGTGGCACACCGATTTGTTAGGAGGAATAATGGAGGTACACAAGATTGTAGTGAACTAGAATTCCTCTTTACTGAAGATTTCAACTATATACAAGTTTCAGACAGTTCCATATGAAGTAGCTTTGGTAACAGGCAGGCTTTACATAAATGGCAGGTATAATCCTGGCAAGATAACTCAGAGGGAAAAAACTCACAGATCAGGCTGTACTTTCTGCAGAATCCTGTCTGACTTTCTCCAAGGCCCGAATGCCTAATAGCTGGCTTTATCCTTGGGTAGGGAAACCTTCCTCTGGTATAAATCCTCTTTCTGTACAATAAACTTCTGCCCTTCAGCTTTCTACTTGGCTGGATAAGATTAGCACTGCTCTGTACTTTGCTTGATGCAGGATAACTTCAGGAGGAAACTTCTTCTCCTGGACTAACTTCTGAGCTTCACTTGCTCAGGACTTCAGGCAGGCTAGACTGAGCTACATAGCCGACTGGACTGGACTGAACTAACTCTTTCCTGTCTGGGCCTAACTATATATACTAGGGGGTTCCCTAGCTCCCTCTACAGCTTGGGAGGAGAAACTACACCCCTAACAGGCCTGGTACAGGAAATAACATGAAAATATGCATTACAATGCAATACAAAACACAATAACAATTTCCCACAGGAGGTGGGGGCAACATGTCCCTTAGTAGTGCCCACCCTTACGTAGTGGGACACTACACAACCTTTATTTCCAAAGGTTAAAATTATCATTAAAAATCTCATTCCATGTACATACGTAGATGTCCATACATATTGGGCTCATATTCCTGACTCAAATATAAAAGTTGTGAAACCTGCTTTTACATACCTGCTACTAATTTATTATTTCTCCATTCACATATAATACAGTATATTAAATACCAGTTTAATGTGTCAGTGGTACTAGTTATACTTCTAAAAGTACTGCTCATAATCACAAGCTCATTCTTCTAGTTTGCCTGTGATGCATATGAAAGTTAATAACTTTTTATACACATATGCTGGATAAACTGCAGATGTTTCTGTAGATTTAGCACATTTTACTAACATTCATTCAGTATATGAGCAAGAAGAAGGGAACCGATGGAAGGAAATATGTCTGCAAGTCTTACCAAGCAGGCTTTGGTTGTCACCTTGGTGACTCATACTTGCATAGTAGCTGTAGACACAAAACGGCAGTATACTTTTAATACAGTCTAAGTAAAATTTGTTTTCTGTTTAGATGCATTAGAACGAAAACAAAAAAATACCTGCAAAGGTGGACATAGCCTTCAAAAGGTTTGTCTGGGATGCTAAAAATTTCATTTAATTGTGTAAATCTTGTCTAGTCACCTACAGAGCATAATAGTGTACCCATCAATTTTTCCTAAGCCCACTTCAAATTCGATGCTCCCACTGTGCTCCATTGTTAGAACCCAAACTTTTGGGTTGTGGGCGTAGATAAGCAGCAGCCACAACTCTTTCCATAGTGATGAGCACTGAGCTAGATCAACCAGTAATATTAACGACTAGTGTTGGGTGAGCATGCTCGGCTGAACACCATTTTGACTCGAGCATCGTAATGCTCTGCACATCGCGGTGTTCGGCCGAACACCGCGTGTGCTCGAGCACGATGCTCGAGTCTCCTCCCTGCACATCTGTTGGCTGCTACGCAGCCAATAAACGTGCGGGGAAGTACTGGCACTCACTGTAATGCCGTAGCCATGTTAGTTACTGGCATTACAGTGATTGGCTGGCCGGAACGCGTCATTGGGTGCTATATAGCACCCGATGACACGTGGTTCGGCTCAGGGAGAGCTGCAGCAGAAGGGACAGATAGTGTAGGGACAGGAATTGTTTTTTTCTCAGGCAGGGCTTACTGTTGAAAGGTGTTAGAGACCCAAAAGTCCTTTTAAGGACTATTGTTTTATCTGGCTGCAATATATATTATTAGCGCAACCTGCGCTAAATTGCGTGCAATTGTTTGGCCGCTGCTGACAGTGACACAACTTCTGCTACATCTGTTGTGTTACAATTGCGCATCCTAAATATCTGTGACATTCAGCGCAATTGTTTGGCCGCTGCTGACATAACCTGAGCTACATCTCCTGTATAACGTTTGCGCATCCTAAATGTCAGTGACATTCATAGAAACATAGACTGTGTCGGCAGATAAGAACCATTTGGCCCATCTAGTCTGCCCAATATACTAAAAATACTATGAATAGCCCCTGGCCCTATCTTATATGAAGGATGGCCTTATGCCTATCCCATACATGCTTAAACTCCTTCACTGTATTTGCAGCTACCACTTCTGCAGGAAGGCTATTCCATGCATCCACTACTCTCTCAGTAAAGTAATACTTCCTGATATTACTTTTAAACCTGTGCCCCTCTAATTTAAAACTATGTCCTCTTGTAGCAGTTTTTCTTCTTTTAAAGATTCTCTCCTCTTTTACCTTGTTGATTCCCTTTATGTATTTAAAAGTTTCTATCATATCCCCTCTGTCTCGTCTTTCTTCCTAGCTATACATGTTAAGGTCCTTTAATCTTTCCTGGTAAGTTTTATCCTGCAATCCATGTACCAGTTTAGTAGCTCTTCTCTGAACTCTCTCCAAAGTATCAATATCCTTCTGGAGATATGGTCTCCAGTACTGCGCACAATACTCCAAATGAGGTCTCACTAGTGCTCTGTAGAGCGGCATGAGCGCCTCCCTCTTTCTTCTGGTAATGCCTCTCCCTATACACCCAAGCATTCTGCTAGCATTTCCTGCTGCTCTATGACATTGTCTGCCTACCTTTAAGTCTTCTGAAATAATGATCCCTAAATCCCTTTCCTCAGATACTGAGGTTAGGACTGTATCACTGATTTTATATTCTGCTCTTGTGTTTTACGCCCCAGGTGCAAAAAAATCTGGCAACTAAAATTTTATGTTGATAAGTGCAAGATAATTCTTGCACTTATCAACATAAAATTTTAGTTGCCAGATTTTTGACCATTCCTCTAGTTTTCCTAAATCCTTTTCCATTTGGTGTATCCCTCCAGGAACATCAACCCTGTTACAAATCTTTGTGTCATCAGCAAAAAGACACACCTTACCATCGAGGCCTTCTGCAATTTCGCTGATAAAGATATTAAACAATATGGGTCCCAGAACAGATCCCTGAGGTACCCCACTGGTAACAAGACCATAGTCTGAATATACTCCATTGACTACAACCCTCTGTTGTCTGTCCCTCAGCCACTGCCTAATCCATTCAACAATATGGGAGTCCAAGCACAAAGACTGCAATTTATTGACAAGCCTTCTATGTGGGACAGTCTCAAAAGCCTTACTAAAGTCTAGATAAACGATGTCTACTGCACCTCCGCCATCTATTATTTTAGTCACCCAATCAAAAAAATCAATAAGATTAGTTTGACATAATCTCCCTGAAGTAAACCCATGCTGTTTTTCATCTTTCAATCCATGGGATTTTAGATGTTCCACAATCCTCTCCTTAAGTATGGTTTACATTAATTTCCCAACTTATGATGTCAGGCTTACTGGCCTATAGTTGCCAGATTCCTCACCACTACCTTTCTTGTGAATGGGCACAACATTTGCTAATTTCCAATCTTTTGGGATGACTCCTGTTACTAGTGATGGCGTTACCCCCATCATTGTTGGTTAACACACGGCACTTGTCCTGGTAGGTTTTCTCTTATAGTCCT
Organism: Bufo bufo; assembly: GCF_905171765.1. Taxonomy (NCBI): domain Eukaryota; kingdom Metazoa; phylum Chordata; class Amphibia; order Anura; family Bufonidae; genus Bufo; species Bufo bufo. The sequence goes on along the minus strand of NC_053389.1, from coordinate 590,318,170 downwards.
TATATGCTGTTAGGCTGTATGGGCAGAAGTCAGTGATTATTTCTGGATCCTCTTCTGGACCGGCAGTTATTATTCTGTTCACCTGCGGCTCCCCATATATACATTGTGGTATTACATATGACCTACCTTTGTGATATTTATTATTCATTACTTATTTACACATCAACTTATTTATTACTTATTTATAAATTAATTCATGATAACATTGCCTGTAGCCTCTGTCCCTTCAGGATGGTGTTTTTCTCTGCCCACTTGGCTTTTAATGATTATGTCCTTGATATACACTCACCTAAAGAATTATTAGGAACACCTGTTCTATTTCTCATTAATGCAATTATCTAGTCAACCAATCACATGGCAGTTGCTTCAATGTATTTAGGGGTGTGGTCCTGGTCAAGACAATCTCCTGAACTCCAAACTGAATGTCAGAATGGGAAAGAAAGGTGATTTAAGCAATTTTGAGCATGGCATGGTTGTTGGTGCCAGACGGGCCGGTCTGAGTATTTCACAATCTGCTCAGTTACTGGGATTTTCACGCACAACCATTTCTAGGGTTTACAAAGGATGGTGTGAAAAGGGAAAAACATCCTGTATGCGGCAGTCCTGTGGGCAAAAATGCCTTGTGGATGCTAGAGGTCAGAGGAGAATGGGCAGACTGATTCAAGCTGATAGAAGAGCAACATTGATTGAAATAACCACTCGTTACAACCGAGGTATGCAGCAAAGCATTTGTGAAGCCACAACACGCACAACCTTGAGGCGGATGGGCTACAACAGCAGAAGACCCCACCGGGTACCACTTATCTCCACTACAAATAGGAAAAAGAGGCTACAATTTGCATGAGCTCACCAAAATTGGACTGTTGAAGACTGGAAAAATGTTGCCTGGTCTGATGAGTCTCGATTTCTGTTGAGACATTCAAATGGCGTAAACAGAATGAGAACATGTATCCATCCTCTGATGGCTACTTCCAGCAGGATAATGCACCATGTCACAAAGCTCGAATCATTTCAAATTGTTTTCTTGAACATGACAATGAGTTCACTGTACTAAAATGGCCCCCACAGTCACCAGATATCAACCCAATAGAGCATCTTTGGGATGTGGTGGAATGGGAGCTTCGTGCCCTGGATGTGCATCCCTCAAATCTCCATCAACTGCAAGATGCTATCCTATCAATATGGGCCAACATTTCTAAAGAATGCTATCAGCACCTTGTTGAATCAATGCCACGTAGAATTAAGGCAGTTCTGAAGGCAAAAGGGGGTCCAACACCGTATTAGTATGGTGTTCCTAATAATTCTTTAGGTGAGGGTATATCATGTTTTGTAACTAATAAAGTATTTATGATATTTGATAATAGTACGTAGTCAGCTTCGTTTCTTCTATAGGTTTTGCATATCCCTGGATATTGCAGAGTTCACTTGTTCGCTGTTTCCCGCTTTATTAGGTTTATCGGCGTCCCCTTTTCTCGACGGGTGTAAGTTTTTGAACGTGGAAGATCCTTGGTATGGCGGGTATGGAACTTGAATCCCCAAGTTTTCTTTGGCTTCTTGGGCAGATGTAAAAGTGGTTACTATGCCATCTTCTTGAAAGACCTTCAAAATAGCTGGATATAATAGCGCAAACCGAATGTGATTCTCATAAAGCGCTGCGCAGATTGCGGAGAATTCTCTCCATTTTCTTTGTACCTCTGCAGAGTAATCTCCAAAAATAAGTAGTTTCTGGCCATTGATCTCCAGCGCTGACTTGCGTTTTTTGTAAGATCTCAGGATCGCCACTTTATCCGTAAAGTCCATATATTTTACAATTACTGGTCTAGGACGTCTGGCTAGAGCACTTAAGGATTTTGGACTCTTGTCATCTTTTCTAGATCACAAGTCCGGACCTATTCTGTGCGCTCTTTCCACTTTCCACTTGTTGGGTAACCCCAGAGCCGCTGGAATATCATTTTCACAAATGCGTATAAGCTCTTGTATCGGGATCATCTCTGAGAGACCAACAATCCTAAAATTACTTCTGCGAGAACGATTGTCCAAATCATCTACTTTTTCCTTCAGGAATCTGTTATCTCTCAGAACCGATTCTAACTGTGTTTGCTGCTTGTGGCAGGAGCTTTCCACTACTTGCACCCTGTGTTCCACCACTTCTAATCTAGTGACATGTTCCGTGGAAGTGTGCTGGAGCTCTTGCAATGTCACCCCCACTGAATTAGACGGTGAGTCTTGGAGATCCGGAAGAATCCTTTTTGCCACCTCTATGGCCAAACTTACATTATCTATATGCTTGTCATCTCTCAAGCCCTCGCATTCAGCGCTTGTGAGCTCTGTCTGCTCAGTCTGCTCTGGCGTTACGGGATCATCCTCCGCCATGTCTGTTTCCCGCGCTGCCGGCTTCTGGAGTTTGTTTTGTCTTTTAGCTTTATTTCTGCTCCCCATGTTCCGTATGTAGTGCTCCATATAGAGACACCGTAATGCTGGTGTTGGCAGTCCCAAAAATAACTCCGGTATGCAGGGGAAAGTTGTGTGCGGAGTACTTCTTCACGGAGGAGCGACTAGATGCATCTCACCATGTTGGCGCCGGAACCGGAAGTCCAAATACTATGTCACTGGGCCACTCTGTGGTCTCCTCATGCTGATGACACCCCACCACTCTGTGGTCTCCTCATGCTGCTGCCACCTCAACACTATGTCACTGGGCCACTCTGTGGTATCCACATGCTGCTGACACCTCAACACTATGTCACTGAGCTATTCTGTTGTCTCCTCATGCTGCTGCCACCTTACCACTCTGTGGTCTCCTCATGCTGCTGCCACTTCAACATTATGTCACTGGGCCACTCTGTGGTCTCCTCATACTGCTGCCACGTCAACACTTTGTCACTGGGCCACTCTGTGGTCTCCTCATGCTGCTGCCACATCACCACTCTGTAATCTCCTCATGCTTCTGCCACCTCCCCACTCTGTCACTGGGCCACTCTGTGGTCTCCTCATGCTGCTGCCACCTCACCACTCTTTCATTGGGTCACTTCTGTTTTTTTTGGCTTTAGCAATACTGATGGATTACTGACCAAATGCTGACCGAGTGAAGGTGGATGCTCAACAGACAGGATCCGTTTTTTGGGGGTTATTGTTTTGACGGATCAGAGGAAGGGCAAAATAATCAGTGACGTCAACACAAACTTACTGCTGACACCCTCTCCACTCTTTCAGGGGCTCTACTTGTATAAGTGTTTAATAGAACAGGTTCTGCAGACCACTATGTGGAATCAGCTGACAATGGTGTAAAAGGAGTGTGCTCTTTCACGCTATAGTAAGATCTTGGGCCTCTGCATGGTTCTTTATACCTGGCGCTAACATTGACCTGTAAGGCTGAGTTCACACTTGAGTTATTTGGTCAGTAACTGCCCAAATAAGTGAAGTGTGCAGTGATTCTAAGAGTGACACCTGTCATCTGCATGTCATACTGACTCACAGTATTGTTTTACTACCAGAGCAGACTCCCTATGCATGTTACTGCAAGGCACAGTGTTTTACACCACTATACAGGCTCTCTACAGCCAGGAAATTGCTGTTTTTAACGCGATTCGCCATGAATAAATTCGGATCGAATCAAATCTTTTCGGAACATTTGGCAAACTGACCGAATCAAATTTTTTTGAAATTCGCTCATCTCTAGACGTCATGTTCATTGGTCACATGGTCTAGGCACAGCTCAACCCCATTGAAGTAAATGGGGCTGAGTTGCAATACCAAGCACAGCCTCTATACAATATATGGGGCTGTGTTTGGCAAGCAGAGAGAAGTCCGAAGCGCTACAGCGAGCGCTGGTGCCTTTTAAAACAGCTAATCGGAGGGGGCCCCGGGTGTAGAACCCCAACGAATCAGATACAGTAAAAACACTTGAAAACTCTTTTAAGAATTCTGTTTCATACAAGCAGAAAAATGGAATTCAATGCAGTGAAAGATCTGTCATTGTATGGAAAACAAAAGGCATGTGAAGGACTGATTGACTCTTAATAGGGCACCACAGTGTAGCCTAATATTGTGGCTGAATATTGGGAACAAACATTCCTAGGAACACTCGTTCCCGATAATCTGCCCATTTAAAGGTGCTGCAGATCACCCAATGAACAAGCGAAACACTTGTTTATTGGGTGAAATGATCGGAGGTTTGGACACATCCGTGTGGTCTAAACAGCACTCTGCTGCCCAGGAACAATGATTCTGTATTGGGATGAGCGATAGGAGCAGCGATCGCTCCTTTCCATAATGTGGAGGTGATTCAGTGCTTCACCTCCACTTAACGAGCAGCCGATTGTAGGGAAAGAGCACTTCCTTCCAGACAATCTGCTGCTCATCAGTCTAAGGAACCTACCTATTACTAACATAGTACCTTGGACACTACTTTACTGAACTCTATACTCTTAGAGGCATTTCCTCTTTAAAGAGGACTTTTCACCAGTCCTGATATGTCTGTTTTAATAGCTACATGCATTCCCCACATACTAACAATTCTGGAGCATCTATTCTTATGTCTGTCTGTTGTCCCATTCCTCTATTATTTCTACTAGAAGGTATGAATAATTGCTCGCTGTCTGCAGTAAGGGTACAGAGGGGAGGTAACCAGTTGGGGAGGGGGGGGGGGGGCACCTGCACAGTCTGAAAATGGCAGCACTGATTGGATAGAGTGAGCCTGTGCAGTTACACACCTCCAACTGGTTACCGCCCCTCTGTACCCTTATTGCAGACTGCTCACTGTTCATTCATAACTTCTAGTAGAAATAATAAAGGAATGGCACAACATACAGACATACGAATAGATGCTCCAGAATTGTTATTACATGGAAAATGCATGTAGTTATTAAAACAGACATGTCAGGCGAGGTGAAAGGTCCTTTTTAAAATGGTGAAACATGCAGAAGCTAATGTGACTTTTAAATAGTGGTATTGTCATATTGTGTATCAGAAAATGTACAGTACATAGATTACAGTCATGATTCTATTTTCAGTATTATACTATAGCTTTGGATATCTGAATATTAACAATTATTAGAGTATTCTAACAAAATATAACTGATCAAATCAAGAATAAACTAATTTATTTCCCTTTGCTATTTCAGCTATTTGACATAATTAAATTAATCTCATGTGTAAAGAGGAGAGCAGCAAACAGTGGCATCATCTTCAACATCTACCCCCGGTATCTTTAATGATCATCTGTAAATTGGTTTCTAGGTGGCATATTAGTCAGTAGAGATCGGATACGTTATGAGATGATTAGAAACTAATGTATCATTCTACTTCAATTTTTAAGAAAGATGCTGTAGAAAGTCAGAGTAAGGCTATATACCTGAAATTGGTCATAGTATTATAATGCTTAATGGAAGCAGCTCCTGAGGTATCCATGGAGATAGCTACATTTAATGCATTTTCTCAAAAAACAATCCGTAACAGTTTGATGGCTGTAGTTATAGCCACTTCAGACATGAGCAAGGAGACAAAAAGAGATGCCCTTAGTATTAGTGACTGAACATAGTATACCAATATGCATGATAAAAGTATATCAAATGCATGATAAAAGAAAAAAAAAAGATCATTTCATTGTTAACCTATTTTAGAAAATACAAAAGCAGGCTCCTCTTTATACCTACAATAAAGAGGTATTCAGGCCAGACATATTTATCGCCTATTCACAGGATAGATGATAAATTCTAGATCAGTAGAGGACCAACTACTGGGACCCCCACTGGTGCATGCAGAACAGGGCACCCAGTCCTCTGTCCCCTCTAGCCACAAACCTACAGTGGAGAACTGTTTGAATAAAGTGGCAGTCGAGCATGTGTCCTTCCCCTCCATTTAAATGGGTTCTCCGGGATTTTAATATCGATGGCCTATCCTCAGGATAGGTCATCAATAGGGATGAGCGAATTGACTTTGGATGAAATATCCAAAGTCGATTTGCATAGAATTTTGTTTCAGTGTCCTCAAACTGTTGATCAGCGTGGGTGTGGACCCCAGCTGATTTCATATGGATGACTAGGGATTAGCAAATCGACTTTGCATAAAATTTTGTTTCAATATTGTACGGAGTGAGCGCTCCGTACAGTATTAGAATGTATTGGCTCCGATGAGCCGAAGTTATTACTTTGCAAAGTCTCGCAAGACTTCGCATAATAACTTGATAAATTAATTTGTACTGTAAAAAAACATTTCCCAAACTCGGGTTCTGAACCCGAGTTCGGGAAATATTTTTTTTACAGTATAAATCAATTTCTGAAGTTATAATAACTTCGGCTCATCGTAGCCAATACATTCTGATACTGTACGGAGCACTCGCTCCGTACAGTATTAAAATTACATTTTATGCCAATCGACTTCAGATGCTACATCCGAAGTCGATTCGCTCATCCCTTTTTTTTTTTTTATAAATATATATTTTTATTTTCCAGATCATAGTATTAATACATAAAACAATATTAATCACAGAGGTGTGTCCAGCATTGCAATCATAGACATCCTTACAAGAAAAGTTCTACACAACATCCTAATAACACCCTTAAGATAATATATAATAATAACTATATCAACCCCCCCCCCCCCCATTGGCTGCCGTCCACTCCATTCATTGTTGTATAGGATAGTATCAGTATTAATTATAGCTATGCAGTTCTGCGTGCGGCTCTCCGTTTCCTTTCAATGTCCTCATATACCCTAATTTTTTGGAGGTATGAACCCCACTCCCTTATTGAGGGCGGGGAGACAGAGCCCCAATACTTTATCAATATAGCCTTAGCGACCATCAATCCCCGCATCCAAATCCGTCTAACCTGGGGCGGGACTTCCACATCTGACCCATAATCTCCAAAGATCACTACCAAAATTCCCGGGTTATAATTCATTGAACTCTCCCTTTGTAGGGTAGCGAAAACCTCATCCCAATAACTTCTTATTTTGCTGCAGCTCCAAAGCAAATGGACATAGTTGCCATTAATATATCCACATTTAGAGCAGCAGCAATCCCGATCTTTATTTTGGAGAAATTTTCCTTGGGTTTTAGGCGTATAATATAGTCTATGGAGTTTCTTAAATTGAATTAACCTATGCGCACTGGAAACTGTCGCCTTTCTCACATTCCTATAAATAGTAGACCACTGTAGTGGGGGGCAATTCAACTCTTGCTCCCACTTATCTGTGCTTTTGAAAGGTGTTACAGTTGCCAGTGCCATTCGGAGTTTCGCATACAGTCTAGATAACTTCACTTTTTCATACTTCTGGGCGTCACAAAAATCAAAAAATATATTCTCTCGTGGAAAAATAAACCCCCTATTCCTAGAGGTTTCAAATATATGTTTCAAACGTGAATACATTAAAATTACATTTTATGCCAATCGACTTCAGATGCTACATCCGAAGTTGATTCGCTCATCCCTAGTCATCAATATGAAATCAGCTGGGGTCCACACCCACGCTGATCAACAGTTTGAGGACACTGTAGCCTCCTTGTGGTTTACCAAACACAGCGCCGTCCAGTCGATAGTGGTTCTGCTTGGTATTGCAGTCCATCCTCATTTACTTAAACAGAACTAAGCTCCTCCTTGGCATGTGACCCATGAACCCACAACCTCAGATGCTGTGGTCAATAACGATCATCTGTGGAGGGAGGCAGAGGGAGGGGCTCCCTCTGTCTTCCGATCAGAGCCCCCGCAGTGAAATTGCAGGGCTTCGATTGGCTACGATGAGAGCCTGGGGCCTACTGAAGGTTCCCAGGCCTGTCATGGTAAACTGCCTGTAAAGCCGTGCACGAGGCATGGCTCTACATGCAGAGCGTCAGAATCCTATACACCAGAGCTTCCCAACCTTTTGTATGCTGTAAGCCACATTCAACTTTTAGTGATGGTCGGGAGCAACGGCTATTCAAAAATAGATGAGAGAAATTTTGAATGTGGAGAAACAAAATCATGAAATTGCAAACATTTGCTGATAAATATTTTAGAGTGAACTTTTACACTAGTATTAAACCATCCATAACTTAGGACCCCCATGGAGAGCCACACAGCAGGGGGTTGCGAACTACGGTACATAGTTCTCTATTATCATCTATGGGACAAAGATCCCAGATTGTAGCCTCCTAAGGTGGCTAAAAGTTATTATGTACAAAATAAAAAAGTTTAGAAACTTTAAAAACATGCAAATATAAAAAATTTTAACCACTTAAGGACCACAGGTTTATACCCCCCTAAAGACCAGGCCCTTTTTTACAAATCGGCACTCCACAACTTTAGCGGTTTATTGCTCGGTCATGCAACTTACCACCCAAATGAATTTTACCTCCTTTTCTTCTCACTAATAGAGCTTTCATTTGGTGGTATTTCATTCCTGCTGACATTTTTACTTTTTTTGTTATTAATCGAAATTTAATGATTTTTTTGCAAAAAAATGACATTTTTCACTTTCAGTTGTAAAATTTTGCAAAAAAAACGACATCCATATATAAATTTTGCTCTAAATTTATTGTTCTACGTGTCTTTGATAAAAAAAAAATGTTTGGGTAAAAAAAAAATGGTTTGGGTAAAAGTTATAGCGTTTACAAACTATGGTACAAAAATGTGAATTTCCGCTTTTTGAAGCAGCTCTGACTTTCTGAGCACCTGTCATGTTTCCTGAGGTTCTACAATGCCCAGACAGTACAAACACCCCACAAATGACCCCATTTCGGAAAGTAGACACCCTAAGGTATTCACTGATGGGCATAGTGAGTTCATAGAACTTTTTATTTTTTGTCACAAGTTAGTGGAAAATGATGATTTTTTTTTCTTACAAAGTCTCATATTCCACTAACTTGTGACAAAAAATAAAAACTTCTATGAACTCACTATGCCCATCAGCGAATACCTTGGGGTGTTTTCTTTCCAAAATGGGGTCACTTGTGGGGTAGTTATACTGCCCTGGCATTCTAGGGGCCCAAATGTGTGGTAAGTAGTTTGAAATCAAAATGTGTAAAAAATGACCGGTGAAATCCGAAAGGTGCTCTTTGGAATGTGGGCCCCTTTGCCCACCTAGGCTGCAAAAAAGTGTCACACATGTGGTATCACCGTACTCAGGAGAAGTTGGGGAATGTGTTTTGGGGTGTCATTTTACATATACCCATGCTGGGTGAGATAAATATCTTGGTCAAATGCCAACTTTGTATAAAAAAATGGGAAAAGTTGTCTTTTGCCAAGATATTTCTCTCACCCAGCATGGGTATATGTAAAATGACACCCCAAAACACATTCCCCAACTTCTCCTGAGTACGGAGATACCACATGTGTGACACTTTTTTGCAGCCTAGGTGGGCAAAGGGGCCCATATTCCAAAGAGCACCTTTCGGATTTCACCGGTCATTTTTTAAACATTTTGATTTCAAACTTCTTACCACACATTTGGGCCCCTAGAATGCCAGGGCAGTATAACTACCCCACAAGTGACCCCATTTTGGAAAGAAGACACCCCCAGGTATTTCGTGATGGGCATAGTGAGTTCATGGAAGTTTTTATTTTTTGTCACAAGTTAGTGGAATATGAGACTTTGTAAGGAAAAAAAATAAAATAAATAAATCATCATTTTCCGCTAACTTGTGACAAAAAATATAAAATTCTAGGAACTCGCCATGCCCCTCATCGAATATACTTCGGGGTGTCTTCTTTCCAAAATGGGGTCACTTGTGGGGTAGTTATACTGCCCTGGCATTTTCCAGGGGCCCTAATGTGTGGTAAGTAGGTAAATGACCTGTGAAATCCTAAAGGTGCTCTTTGGAATGTGGGCCCCTTTGCCCACCTAGGCTGCAAAAAAGTGTCACACATGTGGTATCGCCGTATTCAGGAGAAGTTGGGCAATGTGTTTTGGGGTGTCTTTTTACATATACTCATGCTGGGTGAGAGAAATATCTCGGCAAAAGACAACTTTTCCCATTTTTTTTATACAAAGTTGGCATTTGACCAAGATATTTATCTCACCTAGCATGGGTATATGTAAAATGACACCCCAAAACACATTGCGCAACTTCTCCTGAGTACGGCGATACCAGATGTGTGACACTTTTTTGCAGCCTAGATGCGCAAAGGGGCCCACATTCCTTTTATGAGGGCATTTTTAGACATTTGGATCCCAGACTTCTTCTCACGCTTTAGGGCCCCTAAAATGCCAGGGCAGTATAAATACCCCACATGTGACCCCATTTTGGAAAGAAGACACCCCAAGGTATTCAATGAGGGGCATGGCGAGTTCATAGAAATTTTTATTTTTTGGCACAAGTTAGCGGAAATTGATTTTATTTATTTTTTTCTCACAAAGTCTCCCTTTCCGCTAACTTGGGACAAACAAAAATTTCAATCTTTCATGGACTCAATATGCCCCTCACAGAATACCTGGGGGTGTCTTCTTTCCAAAATGGGGTCACATGTGGGGTATTTATACTGCCCTGGCATTCTAGGGGCCCTAAAGCGTGAGAAGAAGTCTGGAATATAAATGTCTAAAAAACTTTACGCATTTGGATTCTGTGAGGGGTATGGTGAGTTCATGTGAGATTTAATTTTTTAACACAAGTTAGTGGAATATGAGACTTTGTAAGAAAAAAATAATAATTTCCGCTAACTTGGGCCAAAAAAATGTCTGAATGGAGCCTTACAGAGGGGTGATCAATGACAGGGGGGTGATCAATGACAGGGGGGTGATCAATGACAGGGGGGTGATCAGGGAGTCTATATGGGGTGATCACCCCCCTGTCATTGATCACCCCCCTATAAGGCTCCATTCAGATGTCGTTATGTGTTTTGCGGATCCGATCCATGTATCCGTGGATCCGTAAAAATCATACGGACATCTGAATGCAGCCTGACAGGGGGGGTGATCAATGACAGGGGGGTGATCAGGGAGTCTATATGGGGTGATCACCCCCCCTGGAAGGCTCCAGGGAGACGCCTGTATGTGTTTTGCAGATCCGATCCATCTATCAGTGGATCCGTAAAAATCATGCGGACGTCTGAATGGAGCTTTACAGGGGGGTGATCAATGACAGGGGGGTAATCAATGACAGGGGGGTGATCAGGGAGTCTATATGGGGTGATCACCACAGTCATTGATCACGCCCCTGTAAGGCTCCATTCAGACGTCCGTATGCGTTTTGCGGATCCGATCCATCTATCAGTGGATCCGTAAAAATCATGCGGACATCTGAATGGAGCTTTACAGGGGGGTGATCAATGACAGGGGGGTAATCAATGACAGGGGGGTGATCAGGGAGTCTATATGGGGTGATCACCACAGTCATTGATCACGCCCCTGTAAGGCTCCATTCAGACGTCCGTATGCGTTTTGCGGATCCGATCCATCTATCAGTGGATCCGTAAAAATCATGCGGACATCTGAATGGAGCTTTACAGGGGGGTGATCAATGACAGGGGGGTAATCAATGACAGGGGGGTGATCATGGAGTCTATATGGGGTGATCAGTGGTGATCAAAGGTGAATAAGGGGTTAATAAGTGACATGGGGGGGGGGTGTAGTGTAGTGGTGCTTGGTGCAACATATTACTGAGCTACCTGTGTCCTCTGGTGGTCGATCCAAACAAAGGGGACCACCAGAGGACCAGGTAGCAGGTATATTAGACGCTGTTATCAAAACAGCGTCTAATATACCTGTTAGGGGTTAAAAAAATCACATATCCAGCCTGCCAGCGAACGATCGCCGCTGGCAGGCTGGAGATCCACTCTCTTACCTTCCGTTGCTGTGATCGCGCGCGCCTGTGTGCGCGCGTTCACAGGAAATCTCGGCTCACGCGAGATGAGTGACCTGGGAGCTCACGCGTTAGTGTGACCTGGGAGCGCCGCAGAGATGACGCCTTTCGGCGTTAGCGTGGCGGGAAGTGGTTAATCATCCACCGTCATACTTTTTGATATCATACTTTTTTGATATAAAAATAAACAAACAATAAAAAAATAAACACAGCATGGCAAACATGCTGGAACAGCCTGCCGGACAAGCCCAACGCAAGTGTGAAAGATGCCTAACAGCTCCTTTGGCCTCTTGCACACGACCGTATGCCCTCCGAGACATACGGTCCGTGAGCGGGCCAAATGTCCCGGAGCGGCATTGATCGAGTGCACGGGAGTACACAGCATCATAGATTACAATGATGGTGTGCACATCGGGCCACCCGCGGGGCCATTGTCCCGCACTCATATGATCTTATGAGTGTGGAACAAAAGCCCAGCGGGCGGCCCGACGTGCACAGCATCATTGTAATCTATGATGCTGTGTGCTCTCCTGCACACAATTAATGCCGCTCCGGGACATATGGCCCGCTCACGTACCATATGTCTCGGAGGGCATAGGGTCGTGTGCAAGAGGCCTTTCTCTTATCTGGACCAATCTATCACAGCAGCTGAGCTCATCACCATTACTGGGCACTAAGTATACATTTGGTTATCTCAATTCAGCAAATGGCATTTATCATGTAGAGAAAGTTAATTGTGATTATCCATATTGCTTCCTTTACTGGCTGGATTCATTTTTCCATGACATTATACACTGCTCATTTCCATGGGTTATGGCCACTTCTGCAGCGCAGATACGAGGTGGTTGGGATTGGAGCTGTCGCACATGTGTGTCTGTGTTGTACCACGGTCCGGGTCACCAGAGAGGCCGGCACTTTTTCCTATATTGTGCAAGCACGGCCCTTGCTCCTGGATTGCCGGGTGGTCGTAACCAAAGAAACGATCAGTATATAAAATGATGAAAAAATGAATCCAGTCAGCAAAGGAAGCAATATGGATAATAACAATACATTACAGGGAGTGCAGAATTATTAGGCAAGTTGTATTTTTGAGGATTAATTTTATTATTGAACAACAACCATGTTCTCAATGAACCCAAAAAACTCATTAATATCAAAGCTGAATATTTTTGGAAGTAGTTTTTAGTTTGTTTTTAGTTTTAGCTATTTTAGGGGGATATCTGTGTGTGCAGAGGACTATTACTGTGCATAATTATTAGGCAACTTAACAAAAAACAAATATATACCCATTTCAATTATTTATTTTTACCAGTGAAACCAATATAACATCTCAACATTCACAAATATACATTTCTGACATTCAAAAACAAAACAAAAACAAATCAGTGACCAATATAACCACCTTTCCTTGCAAGGACACTCAAAAGCCTGCCATCCATGGATTCTGTCAGTGTTTTGATCTGTTCACCATCAACATTGCGTGCAGCAGCAACCACAGCCTCCCAGACACTGTTCAGAGAGGTGTACTGTTTTCCCTCCTTGTAAATCTCACATTTGATGATGGACCACAGGTTCTCAATGGGGTTCAGATCAGGTGAACAAGGAGGCCATGTCATTAGATTTTCTTCTTTTATACCCTTTCTTGCCAGCCACGCTGTGGAGTACTTGGACGCGTGTGATGGAGCATTGTCCTGCATGAAAATCATGTTTTTCTTGAAGGATGCAGACTTCTTCCTGTACCACTGCTTGAAGAAGGTGTCTTCCAGAAACTGGCAGTAGGACTGGGAGTTGAGCTTGACTCCATCCTCAACCCGAAAAGGCCCCACAAGCTCATCTTTGATGATACCAGCCCAAACCAGTACTCCACCTCCACCTTGCTGGCGTCTGAGTCGGACTGGAGCTCTCTGCCCTTTACCAATCCAGCCACAGGCCCATCCATCTGGCCCATCAAGACTTAGTCTCATTTCATCAGTCCATAAACCTTAGAAAAATCAGTCTTGAGATATTTCTTGGCCCAGTCTTGACGTTTCAGCTTGTGTGTCTTGTTCAGTGGTGGTCGTCTTTCAGCCTTTCTTACCTTGGCCATGTCTCTGAGTATTGCACACCTTGTGCTTTTGGGCACTCCAGTGATGTTGCAGCTCTGAAATATGGCAAAACTGGTGGCAAGTGGCATCTTGGCAGCTGCACGCTTGACTTTTCTCAGTTCATGGGCAGTTATTTTGCGCCTTTGTTTTTCCACACGCTTCTTGCGACCCTGTTGACTATTTTGAATGAAACGCTTGATTGTTCGATGATCACGCTTCAGAAGCTTTGCAATTTTAAGAGTGCTGCATCCCTCTGCAAGATATCTCACTATTTTTGACTTTTCTGAGCCTGTCAAGTCCTTCTTTTGACCCATTTTGCCAAAGGAAAGGAAGTTGCCTAATAATTATGCACACCTGATATAGGGTGTTGATGTCATTAGACCACACCCCTTCTCATTACAGAGATGCACATCACCTAATATGCTTAATTGGTAGTAGGCTTTCGAGCCTATACAGCTTGGAGTAAGACAACATGCATAAAGAGGATGATGTGGTCAAAATACTCATTTGCCTAATAATTCTGCACGCAGTGCAGTAAGTGCCTTATATTAACTTTCTCTTACATGATAAATGCCATTTGCTGAAGTGAGACAACCCCTTTAACAGGAATTGGTAAGTAACAGGTTAATTATCACCTAATATTAGTGTATATTTTATATTTTTATATATTTTTATTCTTTTATATATGTATCAATTAAACATTGTGATCTGCATTTAACCATATGGTCCCGTGTGTTGAGAGTGCCGGTCTTCTCAATCATACAGGTCAACAGTGCTTAGAACCAGGCATTCCTGGCATTGAAATCAAACATTACGTACAAAAAAGGTCTAGAGTTGTTGAGCTTCATGAAAGTGTTCTTCCTCTGCTACATTGTGTGATAATGATTAGTGATGAGCGGGTGGTGCCATATTCGATTTCGCGATATTTTGCGAATATTCGCATGAATATTCGTGTTATATTCGTCGAAATCGAATATTCGCAATTATTCCAATTATCGCGAAATTATTTTTTCGCATATTGCGAATATTTATCTTGATAGTATAAGGCAACGTTCCTATGCTAATGACTATGGCTAGGCTAATATGTGTATTTTACGAAATTTCGTAATATTGCTCTAACTTCGTCTCTTAGAATATTACGAATATTCTAAAAGACGAAGTTAGAGCAATATTAAGAACATTTGCAAAAGTCGAAATTGCGATGCGAGTAATATAACACGAAATAGTCGCATGAAGATTTAAACTTAGCACTGCTATATTCCATATTCTAGCCTAATATGGAATATAGCTGTGCTAAGTTAGCACTGCTATATTCCATATTAGGCTAGAATATGGAATATAGCTGTGCTAAGTTGAAATCTTCATGCGACTATTTCGTGTTATATTACTCGCATCGCAATTTCGACTTTTGCAAATGTTCTTAATATTGCTCTAACTTCGTCTTTTAGAATATTCGTAATATTCTAAAAGACGAAGTTAGAGCAATATTACGAAATTTCGTAAAATACACATAGATTGTATTTAAGCTAATATACTGCTATAGCAATAATTTTTAATAGTGTACATATTTTACAAAACTTAAGTTCAGAAGAGGCAAAAAAAAATTACAGGAAAAAAAAGGGATTATAGCACTATATTAGCTAAATTACAATCTATATGTGTATTTTACGAAATTTCGTAATATTGCTCTAACTTCGTCTTTTAGAATATTCGTAATATTCTAAGAGACGAAGTTAGAGCAATATTACGAAATTTCTAAAAGACGAAGTTAGAGCAATATTAAGAACATTTGAAAAAGTCGAAATTGCGATGCGACTAATATAACACGAAATATTCGCATGAAGATTTCAACTTAGCACTGCTATACTCCATATTCTAGCCTAATATGGAATATAGTGTCATGGTCTTACCTTCTTGCTGTTCTCCTTCGTTTGACATGTGCTGGAGGCCATCTTGGTTTCTGGGTTTCTTGTAGCCTTCCACCCTGCGGCTCCTCCTTCCCACTGGGAGGAGCTGGATGCCTAGCTCATATATATAGGAGGTCTGTGGCTTCAGTTCCTTGCTTGGTCCTCCTGTGTTCACATGCTTCTAAGACTGCTGCTGCTGCTTCTGGTTCCTGATCCTGGCTTCGTCTGACTACTCTTCTGGTTCCTGATCCTGGCTTCGTCTGACTACTCTGCTGGTTCCTGATCCTGGCTTCGTCTGACTACCCTGCTGGTTCCTGATCCTGGCTTCGTCTGACTACCCTTCTGGTTCCTGACCCCTGGCCTCTCAAAGACTCTGCTTCGGTTTCACCATCCGCTTGGACTTTTGCTTTACAGCTTTATTTTCAATAAAGCCTTCTTATTTTCACTTATCTCTTGTTGTACGTCTGGTTCATGGTTCCGTGACATTAGGACCAAGCCATGAATTCTGACAGTACAGGGCCATCCTCGCTACCCATGCTGGTTGCCAGACTTGATCAGCAGGATCACCTGTTGGGTCGGTTCGCTGTGGCGTTGCTAACCCTGCTTGAACGCACGGCTCATTTCGCTCCCGTTGCCGATGGGTCGGTTGTCGCTCCTACTGCCGCTCCGGTTGTTGCGCCAGAGTCTACCCCGACACCTGTTGTTGCGCCTGCGGTGTTTCGGGGTATGACCGGTTCTGCCCCTCTTCCACAGCGCTTTGGGGGAGAGCCAACTCAGTGCCGAGGTTTCCTTAACCAGGTGGGCATTTATTTCGAGTTGCTGCCACATGCCTTTCCTACTGAGAGATCAAAGGTGGGCTTCTTGATCTCGCTGCTCTCGGACAAGGCCTTGGCCTGGGCCAGCCCTTTATGGGAGAACAACAATCCGGTGGTTGCCGAGTTTTCCGGTTTTGTTGCTTCTCTTCGGAAGGTATTCGATGTGCCGGCTCGTGCTGCCTCTGCTGCGAAGCTCCTTATGTCCATCAGACAGGGTTCACGATCCGTAGCTGAATACGCCATTGAGTTTCGTACCCTGGCAGCAGAGGTGGGCTGGAATAATGAGGCTCTGGTCGCTGCTTTCTCTCATGGTCTCTCGGATGCCTTGAAGGATGAGGTTGCAGCTAAGGACCTACCAGTGGAGCTCGAGTCTCTTATTTCTTTCCTGATTTTGATTGACACCAGACTCAGGGAGAGACCTTCCTTTAAGGAGAGCCTGCGGAGGTCTACTAACAGATTGGCGCCTACGTTTGCTGTCCCACCCGTGCCTCCCTCTCCTCCCACGCCTCCTGGGGATGACTCGTCTGGGGGTGAACCCATGCAGCTGGGGTTTGCTCGCCTGTCCGAGGGGGAGAGGGTACTCCGGAGACGCGAGGGCCGATGCATGTACTGTGGTCTCGGTGGGCATTTTCGGTTGGCATGTCCGAACCGTCCGGGAGAACGCTCGCACCTGAGATCCTGTCGGGGGCAGATCTTGGGTGGAGTCTCCTCGTCCCCGGTTTCCCGTGTTGACAAACCACTGATCACTGTTGTCCTCTCCTGGGTCGGGGGCTCGGTGACGACCCAGGCGTTGGTGGACTCTGGTGCTGGTGGTTTGTTCATTGATAGTGTGTTCGCTGCCGCCAATTCCATTCCTCTGCAGGCTCGAGGTTCTCCACTGGCTCTTGAGGCGATAGACGGCAGACCCCTTCTGCTGCCACACGTGACTCATGAGACCCTTCCAGTGGGGATAGCCATTGGTGCCGTTCACAGAGAGTTGGTCTGCCTCCAGGTTATTTCGTCTCCACACTACTCGGTGGTCTTGGGGTACCCCTGGCTCCAGAAGCATAATCCGACTTTCGATTGGAGATCGGCCGAGATCCTCTCGTGGTCACCGCAGTGTGGGGCTAGTTGCATCCATGGGTCTGTCAAGTTGCTGTGTACTTCCTCGGACTCTCTGTTGCCTCCTGAATACGAGGAGTACCGGGATGTATTCGATAAGGTGCGCGCGGTTGCCCTACCTCCGCACCGCCAATACGATTGTGCCATAGAGTTACAACCTGGTGCCGTTCCTCCTCGTGGCAAAGTCTATCCACTGTCGGTAGCGGAGAATGAGGCCATGGAGGAGTACGTGAGGGAGGCGCTTTCACGCGGACACATTCGCAAATCCTCGTCCCCGGCAGGGGCTGGATTTTTCTTTGTGAAAAAGAAGGGCGGTGAGTTGAGGCCTTGCATCGATTACAGGGGTCTCAATCGCATCACGATCAAGAACGCTTACCCGATACCCTTGATTTCCGAGCTGTTCGATCGCCTTAAAGGGGCCACGGTCTTTACCAAACTCGACTTGAGGGCGGCATATAACCTGGTAAGGATCAAGGCGGGCGATGAGTGGAAGACCGCGTTTAACACCAGGACCGGTCATTATGAATCCTTGGTTATGCCCTTTGGGTTGTGCAATGCGCCCGCAGTCTTTCAGGAATTCATCAACGATGTTTTCCGTGACCTGTTGCAGCAGTGTGTGGTGGTCTATTTGGATGACATCTTGGTATATTCTGAATCCATGGAGGCCCACATTCTGGATGTCAGACGAGTGTTGCAACGGTTACGAGAGAACAAGCTGTTCGGTAAGCTTGAGAAATGCGAATTTCACCGATCCCAGGTAACCTTCTTAGGTTACATCATTTCCGCTGAGGGGTTCTCCATGGATCCTGAGAAGGTTTCGGCTGTCTTACAGTGGCCCCAGCCCAGTGGTCTTCGTTCCCTGCAGCGCTTTTTGGGCTTCGCCAATTATTATCGGAAGTTCATCAGGGACTTTTCCATGCTGGCCAAGCCTCTCACGGATCTGACCAGGAAGGGCAATAATTCCCAGGTCTGGCCGCTCGAGGCCATCCGAGCTTTTGAGGCCCTAAAGTCCGCTTTTGTGTCGGCTCCGATTCTGTCGCATCCCAACCCTGGGCTGCCCTTTGTCCTCGAGGTGGACGCGTCTGAGACGGGAGTAGGCGCCCTTCTGTCTCAGCGTAGAACACCAGAGGGTCCTCTGCTTCCTTGTGGGTTTTACTCCCGGAAACTGTCTTCCGCGGAGTGCAACTATCAGATTGGTGACAGGGAGTTATTGGCCATCGTGCAGGCCCTTAAAGAATGGAGGCACTTGCTCGAGGGTTCGGTGGTTCCGGTTCTCATCCTGACGGACCATAAGAATCTGACCTACCTTTCTGAGGCCAAGAGATTGACACCACGTCAGGCCAGATGGGCTCTGTTCTTGTCACGTTTTAATTACGTGGTCTCCTACCTACCCGGTTCCAAGAACATCAGGGCGGATGCCCTATCACGGCAGTACTCCGAGCTGTCCAGGGAGGAGTCGATTCCGACTTCGGTCATACCTCCGAATCAGATCCTGGCCGCCATTCGCACCAGCCTGACCTCTCCCCTGGGTGAGCAGATTTTGGCGGCTCAATCTGGTGCTCCCTCTGGGAGACCCAACGGCAGATGTTTTGTGCCTGAGGAGTTGCGCACTCGGTTGTTGCGAACGTACCATAACTCCAAGACCGCGGGGCATCCTGGAAAGAATGGGCTGTCCTGGGCTGTTTCACGTCTGTTCTGGTGGCCTTCCCTACGTTCCGACATCGCCGCATATGTAGCGGCATGCTCCGTTTGTGCCCAGAGTAAGTCCCCTCGGCACCTTCCGTTGGGCCTTCTGCAACCCATAGCCACCGGGGAGCGCCCATGGTCACACCTGGGGATGGATTTCATTGTGGACCTCCCTGCATCCCGAGGCCATACGGTCATTCTCATGATTGTGGATCGGTTTTCCAAAATGTGCCACTGTGTTCCTCTCAAGAAGTTACCCTCTGCACAAGAGTTGGCCACGATTTTTGCCAGGGAGGTCTTCCGGTTGCACGGTTTGCCCAAGGAGATTGTGTCGGATCGGGGGAGTCAGTTTGTGTCCAGGTTCTGGCGCGCCTTTTGCTCCCAGTTGGGGATTCATCTCTCCTTCTCCTCGGCCTACCACCCTCAGTCCAATGGGGCCGCAGAACGATCCAATCAGGCCTTGGAGCAATTCCTTCGTTGCTATGTCTCCGATCACCAAGACAATTGGGTTGACCTCCTGCCTTGGGCTGAGTTTGCCAGGAACACGGCGGTGAACTCTTCCTCTGGGACGTCTCCCTTCATGGCCAATTATGGGTTCCAACCTGCCGTGTTACCGGAGGTATTCTCTCCCCAGGATATTCCGGCTGTGGAGGATCACCTTTCCCTCCTACGTGCTTCTTGGGTACAGATCCAGAAGTCCCTTGAGGCCTCTGCGCAGCGCCAGAGACTCCAGGCTGATCGCAGACGAGCGCCTGCTCCTTCCTACCAGGTCGGAGACCGTGTATGGTTGTCCACCCGCAACCTCAACCTTCGAGTGCCCACTCCCAAGCTGGCGCCTCGCTTTGTTGGTCCCTTCCGAGTGCTTCGCAGGGTAAACCCGGTAGCCTATGCCCTTGCGCTTCCTCCTGGCATGCGGATCTCCAACGTGTTTCATGTCTCCCTGTTGAAGCCACTGGTGTGTAATCGTTTCACTTCCTCGGTTCCTCGGCCTCGTCCGGTCCGAGTGGGCAATCGTGAGGAGTATGAGGTGAGCAATATCCTGGACTCACGCCTGGTCCGCGGTCGGGTGCAGTTTTTGGTCCATTGGCGTGGTTATGGTCCAGAGGAGCGTTCCTGGGTTCCCTCCGCAGATGTCCATGCTCCTTCCTTGCTCCGAGCCTTCCACGCACGCTTCCCTCAGAAACCGTTTTTTGCTCCGCGGAGGAGGGGCCCTTGAGGGGGAGGTACTGTCATGGTCTTACCTTCTTGCTGTTCTCCTTCGTTTGACATGTGCTGGAGGCCATCTTGGTTTCTGGGTTTCTTGTAGCCTTCCACCCTGCGGCTCCTCCTTCCCACTGGGAGGAGCTGGATGCCTAGCTCATATATATAGGAGGTCTGTGGCTTCAGTTCCTTGCTTGGTCCTCCTGTGTTCACATGCTTCTAAGACTGCTGCTGCTGCTTCTGGTTCCTGATCCTGGCTTCGTCTGACTACTCTTCTGGTTCCTGATCCTGGCTTCGTCTGACTACTCTGCTGGTTCCTGATCCTGGCTTCGTCTGACTACCCTGCTGGTTCCTGATCCTGGCTTCGTCTGACTACCCTTCTGGTTCCTGACCCCTGGCCTCTCAAAGACTCTGCTTCGGTTTCACCATCCGCTTGGACTTTTGCTTTACAGCTTTATTTTCAATAAAGCCTTCTTATTTTCACTTATCTCTTGTTGTACGTCTGGTTCATGGTTCCGTGACATATAGCAGTGCTAACTTAGCACAGCTATATTCCATATTAGGCTAGAATATGGAGTATAGCAGTGCTAAGTTGAAATCTTCATGCGAATATTTCGTGTTATATTACTCGCATCGCAATTGCGACTATTGCGAAATTTCGTAAAATACACATATAGATTAGATTGTAATTTAGCTAATATGGAATATAGCAGTAAGTTGAAAACGCCACTGACTGGAGCAGCCAGGAAGCCAGGAATCCAAAGGACAGGTAAGAACAACTTTAGGGAAGTGGGAAAGAAAAAAATATAATAATAAAAAAAAAAGAAAAAAAACGAATATTCGATTTCGCGAATATATAGAACGATATTCTAAATATTCGCGAAATCTCGAAATTGCGATATTCGAAAAAAAAATTCGCAATTCGAATATTCGCGCTCAACACTAATAATGATGTTACCTCTATTCTTTCTAGAGAACACCCTTTTAGTGACAACTTCATTAAAGTCATATGGAATTTCCCTGAAATGGGCTGGGCATTTTCCTACTTAATGGGGCTTCTTTTATTTAACTTAGCAACAGAGGTGTAACTAATGGCACATGGGCCCCAGTGCAAAAGATCAGATTGCCGCTCCCCCTGCTGATAAAAACACATCTAAAACGCTTCCAAAACTGCTAGCATTTATTTCTGCTTCCCCATTTACTTTAATACAAAATCAACCAACGATCCACTTCCAAGAAGTAACATACCACTTCAGAAGAGGATCTTAATTTAGCGGCAGAAAAAGATACTACCATGTGTACATGGGGACGTTTTTTCCATTCAAGTCAATGAAAAGCTATTGTTGGTGTTTTCATTGCGGATTTCACAGTGGAAAGCGACTGTTTTCCGCGACAGAATGTGCAGAGGATTTTAATCCTGTGAACATAACCTTAGAGTGTAAACTCTTGCGCTTGGTCCTTTTTCTCTTTTGTCTTTGTAAGTTTAGCAAAAAGAATGTGGTACGTGTTTACTTCTCTGATTTGTAAAGTGCTGAGAAGTCTGTCAACAATAGTGGGAAGCACTTTGTGCTAGAATTCAAATGGTTTTAATGTAGAAAACAAATGGAAATCTATTTCTGCTGCAACTTACCACACTTTCCAATCAGTTCCTTTTTGACAAGGTCTTTCACATCTTCTTCCTGCAAAAACATCAGAAAGACAATTGAAAAACATTACCTTAAAGAGGCTATCTGACTTATTAAATGCCAACAATTGTCATAAAATAATGAAAAAATACATTCACCCATTTCACCCTCTGCCAGTTCTAACACCACCACTCTGATCCTCCCCTCTGTGATGTCATCTTTTTGGCTGCAGCAATGATGTGATTGTATACTCTGGACACTGATGCAGCCAACCACTACCCTTAGTGGGATACGGCATGAGGTTGCTAAGGGTACTTTCACATTAGTGGCAGGACGGATCCGACAGGCTGTTCACCCAGTCGGATCCGTCCTGCCGCTATTTCGCCGTGCCGCCGGACTGCCGCTCCATCCCCATTGACTATAATGGGGATGGGGGCGGAGCTCCGGCGCAGCACAGCAGTGCACGGCGAAAGGCCGCCGGACTAAAAGTACTGCATGTCTGACTTTTTAGTCCGGCAGCCTCTTGCCGTGCACTGCCGGCGAAATAGCGGCAGGATGGATCCGACAGGGTGAACAGCCTGTCGGATCCGTCCTGCCACTAATGTGTAAGTAGCCTAAGTCCAGTGACTGGCTGCAGCAGTCACTTGGAATATACAGGCACATTATCCCTTCAACCTCCAGACAGCACTGCAGCTACAGTAACCACTAGCCTCAGAGGTATACAGCAATAACAGCATGAGATTGTTAAGTCCATTGAGTGTGTGCAGTCACATATATAGAGACACATCATTACTGCAGCAAAAACATACAAACATTGGCAGGGAGGATCAAAGTGATAGCACTGGAAGAGGTGGAGGATGAATAGGTGAGTATACATTTTTTTATTCATTTATGACAATTGTTGGCTTGGGGGAGATTTTCTACTGCACTAACAGCCCCTGTAATGAGCCCTATCTTAGGCTAGGTTCACATATGCTCTCAAATTCAGGCACAGGAACAGAATACTAGAATCTCTGCATATGCTAGACACCCCTGGTGCCCGATGGATCCCATTCACTATAATGTGGGTATGTCAGGTTTGCAACATGAATATGGCCATTCTGCTGAGCAAAATAAAGAGCATGCAGTGGTAGTTTGGCCTTTTTTTTTGCTGGAATCTACAATGGAGGCTCTTGCCAGAACCTCCATCGTAGACGTGAACCTAGTCTTTATTCTAGAAATTCCACTAAACAAACATTCGATAACCAATAGAAATACAGGTGAAACTTGAAAAATTAGAATATCGTACAAAGTTAATTTATTTCAGTAATGCAACTTAAAAGGTGAAACTAATATATGAGATAGACTCATTACATGCAAAGCGAGATATTTCAAGCCTTTATTTGTTATAATTTGGATGATTATGGCTTACAGCTTATGAAACCCCAAAGTCACAATTTTGAGGTACCCTTTGCTCAGGGGGTATGTATTAATTAGCTGACTAGAGTGTGACACTTTGAGCCTAGAATATTGAACCTTTTCACAAAATTCTAATTTGAAGTTGCATTAATGCAATTCCTTTTAAGTTGTATTACTGAAATAAATGAACTTTTGCACAATATTCTAATTTTTTGTGTTTCACCTGTAACCTAATTTACTCTCTCTGACATCACAATGTAGGGTACACATTGCCAATGATGAATGTTTAAGTGAACGATGCAATAATAAAGCATAGGCTGATAAAAGTACATTAGGAAGTTGGATATGTTATAAGTAATTGATCGTAATAGTGTAAAGAAATAGTGACACATTGTCAATGCTGTAATATGTTAAGTGTTGGTATAAAGAAGTAGCTAAGTGATCATTTATTTACACTTTACATTTATCTAAATTTACAAATCTTTGTGGATATCTAGGCTTTAAGCTGAAATATTTCACATATTTCTCAGTGCCGTCTGAATTCATGCACTAAAGATATTCAGAAGCCTGAAACACAGCATATGACCAAGGGAAAGATATCATCATTCAATACTTAAGCTTCTGTAATAATTATTAGCACTCTACTCATATTAAGTGTATATTAATTTCTGTGATTTTCACACATTTAACTCAATAACGTTATTGAAAATACATACACTCATTGACAAAAATTAATGAACCAACAAGGGGTTGTTGGAATCTAATGAAACTTTATATATGTGAATGTAACAACGATATGTGTAAGTGATTACAATATTAGAGAGAAAGGATACATTTACTGGGAAAACTGTACAATTGAAATTGGGCTCTAGTACCTGTTGGGCTGTTTTTAGCCTAGATATAAGATGAGATATATAGACTAAACAGCTAATCCCATTTAAATTTGCTTAATGGGTTGGTATCGGCCTAAAAACGAGAGGTTAGTCTAGAAAGGTCGTCTGTGCTAGGATAAGTGTGTATTGTCTTGGTCAGAAATCAAGCGGTGAAAGCAAGCGTTAAAAGCAATAATAATAGTGCAGTCCGTACCATGTACTTCATCCACTGTAATCCCCTAGTTGGTTATGTAATGCTCTTCTCGATTCTTTTCTTTTCTGTGTTCTTCTTTTTGCAGTTGTGTCTTTAAATCAGGGCGTCCTCCTTGCTCACCTACTAGCAACAGCGCTGCCCCGGCCTGAAGCACGCGCGGTGCGAGGGTGCTTGTGATTCAGTTGTCCGGGAAACCACTATCGGTGACGTCACCATTGAGAGTACAGGAGCCTCCGTGGGACAAAAAACTACCTACGCATTTCAGAGCCTATTGGGCTCCTTCGTCCCTGACGAAGGAGCCCGATAGGCTCTGAAACGCGTAGGTGGTTTTTTGTCCCACGGAGGCTCCTGTACTCTCAACGGTGCCGTTAGTGGTTTCCCGGACAACTGAATCACAAGCTCCCTCGCACCGCGCGTGCTTCCGGCCGGGGCAGTGCTGTTGCTAGTAGGTGAGCAAGGAGGACACCCTGATTTAAAGACACAACTGCAAAAAGAAGAACACAGAAAAGAAAAGAATCGAGAAGAGCGTTACATAACCAACTAGGGGATTACAGTGGATGAAGTACAAGGTACGGACCGCACTATTATTATTGCTTTTAACGCTTGCTTTCACCGCTTGATTTCTGACCAAGACAATACACACTTATCCTAGCACAGCCGACCGTTCTAGACTAACCTCTCGTTTTTAGGCCGATACCAACCCATTAAGCAAATTTGAATGGGATTAGCTGTTTAGTCTGTCTGCCAGCGCTTATGTCTCATATCACCCACGGGTGATACATTATTGATATATATTTACTGTAGGAGGACAACAGCTCCTTGTTAGACACCGAGCGGCGGAATCTTCCCTCACAGGTAGATTGACACATCTAAACAATAGGAGCGCAGGGGGATCCCTCCCTTTTGACTTATATCCTAAGATGAGATATAGTTGGGCATGGAGGCATACAGGTTCCATATGATATCCGGCACATTTGTCAACAGTTGTTGCAGCTGGTTGTGTAGATCCTGCCCACTCGTAAGTTGCAGAAACTGGAGTCCCAGCTGGTCTCAAAAATGTGATTGGTGATAAATCTGGTGGCTAAGCAGGCCAAGGAAGTGTTGCACTCTGGTGGAGACCTTCCTGCTGTGTGAAGGTGAGCATTATCCTGCTTAAAAATGACAGTTGGAAGCCTAGCCATGTGAGGCAACAAATGTGGTGGCAGAATGTCCTACACTTATCACGGAGCTCTTAGTTTCCCTCGTATCACTACTAGGGGTGACCGACTGTTGTATGTGATGGCTCGCTAGATGATCACACTAGCAGTTGGGGCATTGTGTCTCTTCACAGCAAAGGCAGGATTGAAGCGCTCACCACAAGGCCTCCATACTCAAACAAAACCATCACAGGATCCCAAACAGAACCTTTGATATGGTTCCAGTCTATAGCAGTCCAGGTTTCTTGTTTATGACACCACTGCAAACAAAGGCAACAGTGGCTGGCTGTCAATAGCAGGACATGGGCACTATGACACCAAATTTCCTTCTGCTAAGCTCCTTGAAATAGTCCGGGCACAGGCAGGGATGTTTAATGAAGATGAAGATGCTACCTATAGTGCCTTGAAAAAGTATTCATACCCCTTGAACTTTTCCACATTTTTTCAAGTTACACCCACAAACTTAAATGTATTTTATTGGGATTTTATGTGCTAGACTAACACAAAGTAGCAAGTATGTGTGAAGTGAAAAGAATATGATATATGGTTTTTTAAATTTTTTTATAAATAAAAATCTGAAAAGTGTGGCTGTGTTCCATACATGGCTTGTGGCAAACTGAAAACGGAACTTCTTATGGCTTGCTTTCAAAAATGACTTTTGTCTTGCCACTTTTCCATAAAGGCCAGATTTGTGAAGTACACAACTAATAGTTGTCCTGTGGACAGATTCTCCCATCTGAGCTGTGGATCTCGACAGCTCCTCCAGAGTGACCATGGGCCTCTTGGCTGCTTCTCTAATTAGTGCTCTCCTTGCTTGGGCTGTCAGTTTAGGTGGATGGCCATTTCTTTTTAGGTTTGCAATGATGCCGTACTACTTCCATTTTTGAATGATGGATTGAACATTACTCCGTGAGATGCTCAGAGCTTGGTATATTTTTATATTTTTTTTAATAACCTTACCTTACTTTACAGTTCTCCACAACTTTATCATTGATTTGTCTGGTGTGTTCCTTGATTTTCCTGATGCTGTTTGATCACTAATGTTTTGTAACAAACCTCTGAGACCTTCACAGAACAGCTGTAGTTATACTGGGAATAAATTACACACAGGCGTACTCTATTTACTAATTAGGTGACTTCTGAAGACAATTGGTCACACTGGATTTTATTTAGGGGTATCAGAGGGGTATCAAGGCTGAATATAAATGCACACAACATTTTTCAGATTTACTTGATACTTTGTGTTGGTCTATCACATAAAATCCCAATAAAATATGTTTAAGTTTGTAGGTGTAACATGAAAAAATGTGGAAAAATTCAAGGGGTATGAATACTTTTTCAGGGCACTGTATATACTTGTAACAATGTATCTGTTTTATTGATAAAACTTAGGTCACCTCAAGTCCCAGTGATAATACGTAGAGATGAGTGAAGTTTTTTAAAAATTGATTCACTTGTTTTGCCAAGAAATTCGATGTGTTCCAAATTAATTTGTCATGTATTCTTGTATTAATTTAAACCTCAGCTCTTTCTTTGTTTGAATCATGTAGGTAGTTCTATCAGTGATTGACAGTTTAGCCTACATGCTTAAAGGGGATCTATCGCTAGTTTATGTTTGCCTTAATTAGGACACCGTAAAAGTGGTGACAGATTCTCTTTAGGTATACATAGAAGGTTGTCAATCAGTTAGTAGGACCTCATGGAAGCATAGAAAGCATAACATCATAAGATCAGAGGTTTACATGAATAAATTTCAAATTTTACCGAATCGTTTCCTGTAAAACTATATCAATCTACTCAGCTGCTTTTGCTCTATTACATGTTGTGTGTAGAATTAAAGGTGTTCATAGGTCACCCCGTTAAATGGATTCTATTTCATTGTGCTGTCACAACTGTACCTTGTTAGAGAAAGTGCAGGTTACAAGTGTCAGAAAAAGAAGTTTAATTGATATGCAAATCAGGCTTCAAAAAGCCCAGTGTGGGGGGGGGGGGCAGAATATTGGTTGTAGGGGTCCAGTCCCACCACTTGCAAGTGCCTGATCCCACCTCCATGAACAACCCGGCTCTAGACAAGTTCCCAGTGCTGCCCCTTGCACCATTATGTCTGCCCCTCTTCTGCGACATTACAATCTGGCCACGACTCCGTCCACCTGGTCCTAGTGCATCTCAGCAAAATCTTGTGCATGTGCAGAGCACAGGACTGCCTGCACTTGCGCACTGAGTGGCCTACAGAAGTTATCTAACCTAATGCCATAACTGCACATGCACTGAGCCCTGTGATGCCTTCATCCTGGGACCTACTCTGCACATGCCAAAGATTGCACCGAGTTGGACCAGGAACAGGCAGGTGGAGTTGTGGCCAGATCGTGGAGGCGCAGAGGAGGGGGCAGACATAATGGCACAAGCGGCGGCACTGAGAACTCATCTAGAGGTGGGCTCGGGCTCTTCATGGAGGTGGGATTGGGCACTTGCAAGAGGCAGGCTTGGGCTCCTACAACCCATAATTCTGACCCCTGGGTACTTTGCAGCCTAATTTGCATATCAATCAAACTTATTTTTCTGACGTCTGGAACTTGTCTATAACAGAGGTACAGGTGATGATGGCACATTTGTTCAGTACACTTGAATGAAGTGACAGATTCCCTGTAAGGAATATGCTGGCTCGGATCTACATTCCTTTAGCCCAGTAAGGTATATGCTTTGACTTGTAAATGTGGAAAAGGATTATATCACTTACAGAAAGTCCAGGGTCTCCTTTTTCGCCCTTAAAACCCTCAGGTCCATCTTCTCCCTGAAAGTAAATTTTAGAAAATGAAAATATACCATTAAAATATAAAGAATAATTTTCAAACAGAAGGAATCACCACCCGTCCAGTTACCACTTGGTAAACCTACTGGCTTACCTCTCCTATAAGAATGAAAAGGGACAGCCAAGTAGTGAAAACTCACTGGCATTTTAGGGAATTTACTTCTGGGCCATAGACCTAAGTGCTATGCATCTTTTGACCTCTTGGTTCCCATTTATCTCACTTTCCATCATCCTGTCTGTCAAAATTGGGTTCATGGGTGCAGGGCCTCACAAATACAGAGAAATCTACCCTCAAAACATTAACATTAAGAATCCTATAACTCCATTCAGAGTGCCCCCACACTAATGCACAACACAGCACCTCACAGTGCAGTCATCTCCAATTCCATTATACCATGACCAGCCACAAAGCTACCAGTACCAGCCATTAATCCAGCCATAGAACCAGTATATAGTACCAGACACAGAGCTCCTATATAGTGCCAGCTTGGAACAGCAAGCTACATAGGGTGGAGTGCCAGAAAAATGAGGCAACATACAATTACAGCCAAAAAATCAGAAGTGAAACTGCCAACCAAAGAGCCTTTATTTCTACACTGACAGCTACTGTACATAGGACTCACTGTCAGTCCCACTATTCAGACCAAAATACAAATTTTCATTGTATTTCATTATATCTGTGTTATCAACAAAACGTGTTTTCTATTTTATTGTATTTCAGGATAGAACCGCAATTTCTTTACCTTTTTGGAAGAACAAGTTGGCGGAAATAACCTTTTTTACCCCTACATGTCATATATTGGTATGAAGGTGGTCTGAATAAATACATAATAGGCCAATGATTTTGTGTAAAGGTTCAGTAATTATACATTCACTCAGTTCAGGTCCAGCTTTATCCTTTGTCTAATAGAATGTAGTACTGTAATATTTTATGTTAAGTGGCAGAATTTTCTAATTTTCGTGAACATGTGACAAGTGCCCTTGTGCCCACAGGAACTAAATCAGAATGAGGATCTCCTAAATGTGGCCCCTATAGTTTAGCGTGATAGCTACTGGTTAGACAATCATAACCTAGTTCAAAAATGTTTAAGGCAACTGCATTCTTCATGCTAATGGGGCCCAAAGGCTGTTTATTTTCTGTCCCTCATCCCAGTTGTGTTCAAAGTAAAGGAGGGAACCACAGCATGACTACTATGGTCCTGTAGCACTAAAACTGAGCAAAGTTTGTAATACACTTGCCACTGTATACTATTTCTGTCATTGAGACAGCATCTCAGGTGTATCTAATGGATGGACAAGGTTTAGTTTACATAGGTACATCCATACAGCAAGCTAGACTTATATGTGAACTGCAGGCCCATAGTATATCTGCACTGTAAATGAACATCTTCTCCCAAAGACGGAGGAAAGAACTGGTAGTGCAGGTGTATTACAAACATTTAGATAAGGGCACATGTCTGAATAAGTTTCTATCCATCAGGGGGCAAAGCAGCTAGTCTCAGAAAATGAATTACAATTTAGGATGGATAATTCTTCATGTATTTACAGTAAGCACTGCCAATACAGGGTGAGACTTATTGCAAACATTGTATAAAAATGCATAGATCACTTCCACATTCCTCACCATTTCACCCTTTATTCCTGGTATTCCTGGATCCACTTGTGGGCATGGCAAAGATTTTCCTCTTTTTCCTTTCTCACCCTTGTTAAGAAACAAAGAGAAGCTAGTGCAGGTGCCAATGTATGGATTCTTGTGATCGCTCTAATAGTCAAACATAGCTCATCACAGTTTGTACCTGCCTTATGCCTCACTCACAGTGATTTTGGTCAGTGATTTCCATCAGTGATTGTGAGCCAAATCCAGGATCGGAGCCTCCACAGACATCTGGTATAAGGGAAAGATCTGCACCTGTTCTGTTAGAACTGCTCCTGGTTTTGGCTCAAAATCACTGATGGGAATAACTGGCTGAACACCAACTGTGTGAATGAGACATAAGTAAAATACTAGTGTTGTGTAGAACAGAATGGGGGAGATTTATCAAACTGGTGTAAAGTAGAACTGGCTTAGTTGCCCATAGCAACCACTCAGATTCCACCTTTCATTTTCCAAAGGAGCTCTGAAAAATGAAAGATGGAATCTGATTGGTTGTATGGGCAACTAAGCCACTTCTACTTTACACCAGTTTAATAAATCTCCCCCAATATTACCAGTTACAGATAGCTTAAAACCATTTTCTAGATGCAGTCATAAATTATGGTATATGCAAGGTGGTGTACTGTATATGGGCAATTGTTAGCTGGTTAGTTCCTTTTTAGTAATGTTACTTTAAGTCACAGTTTCAATATTTTCAACATAGCTGCATTATTTTTTTTAAGGGAATTGGAGTAGCGCTGCAGCTAGCAGCTCTGTCCAATACACAATAGACGGAGAAGTGTACTTTTGGCGCTGACTTGCTGCACTGGAAGTACAAGGAAACAACTGATTGGTGGGGGGTGTCGGGCCCCCCGCTGATCAGATATTGATGGCCTATCCTGAGGACAGACCTTTACTATGAAAATCCTGAACAACCCCTTAAGATGTCTATAAACATTCAGTAGTCATTGGCTATTACATTTGTTCATTAGCGTCCTAAAATCATGCAAACTTAGATTGGTTAAGTGTGTATTCTTGTTTTAATCGAAAATGGGGATTAGCAAAGAATCAGGCAAGTTCAAATCCAACCTGTCCAACCTTTTTGTCCCTTAACTGTAAGGAAAATTTCAAACTGTGCCCCAACACATCAGATTTTCAGGAGATCATGTTAAAAATAATTGGTGAGTTGATAAAAATCTAAAGAATTTACATTGCAGCTCTGATTTACACTGCAACTCTGATCAGTTTGGTTAAATTGAATAAGGACAACCCTACCATAATGTCAGTACATAGCAAGCTGATTTATTGTACGTAAAAGATAAAAATTTTAAAGGAACACTTTAATAAAATATCCCAACAATTAGTTCCTAGACTATTCATCTCCTTTGAACACATTAGTATAACAGGTCAGTTATTCTGCTGCTCTTCTTTACAAGCATGATGCGTACCTGTAAGAATACTGGCTGCAGCAGTAGCCTCTCCCCTCCGCCTTATATTCAGTAGGACACAAACAAACCCCATTCCCCTGTATTTCTACGAGACTGTTGCAGGAACATGTAGAAAAAACTACAGACTGATAAACAGCTTGGGCAACTTTCTCACCATTTACTCTTATAAATACTTTTTAGGTTTAGTGTTATTACTGGAAAAAAAAAAGATACCTGCAAGACTTTATTACATAATCTATTATTTGCACTTAATAAAGTTATAAGTAATTATTTCCATCATCATTTAAAGGAAGAAACTAGCAGTGTCTCTGCTTGTATATAGATATTCAACAGTTACAGTCTCTTTTGTGATTAAATTGAAATAATACAGCAAACGATTACCGTAATTAACTTTTTTTTGCCCCTACTATTTTAATTTGAAAAGTTGATATTATTTTAGATTACGTTTGAAATTTAGCTGGGGTTTAAGAAATTAGGCTTTGTATATTTAAAGAGTTTGTCTCACAAAAAATATTCTACACTTTTCAAACCAGCACATGGATCTGAATACTTTTGTAATTGCATGTAATTAAAAATTTAGCATAGCCACTGAGTTATTCAATAAAAATGTATCTGTATAGCACTGCCTGCTGTTTGTACTTTGTCTTATTTCTTTGTCCTGCTCACTGACATGGCCGCACATGCTCAGTTTCATCCTTTAACTGCCTCCCGAGCTGTGATAGGGAGAGCATGGACACGCCCTCTTAGCTGCAGCAGAAAAGACACTCCCCTTGAGCTGCCAGCTTAATATCAATCTAGCAGAACAATGAATAGGGAGATCTCTGGATCCATGTAAGGTACAGGACTGGTTCCAGCTTTGTTAGAACGAGGTTGTTATGTAATATATGATGTCTGATTTTCTTTTTTTTACATTAGTCATGGTATAATCCCTTTAAATGTTTATTATAATTAATCTAATTAATTAATTTGGTAGTAGGCGGTTTTAACTTTATGACTATAATTAGTATAACTTTGGGAAATGAACCTTCTTCAGGCATTTTTGTGATGTTTAGTGAGTCAGATGTCAGTGAATAAAAAAATAAATATTTCTTTCATTTACTTTATGTTTTATGTACTCTGTAAGTTTAGATGGTGATATTCTTTTTCCATTCATCATGTTCTAGGTCGATTAATACAAAAGCACACAAATGCATCTGTAGTGCTACATCTTGTATTGCATTTTTGGTGAATTTACTGTTGCATTTTTGGGAGAATTTTAGAAATACAATATTAAATCCTGGTTGTAGTATACTCTACCCACCTCCTTAGTATGAACTAGGATAGCAACTAGAAAATGTATAAATGTATCTGGGTTAAAAAAAAGTCCTTAGGCTATTGAAATTATGTTACCTTTAATCCTGTATTTCCTTTTGGTCCTGTAGGTCCTTGTGGCCCAGGAGCCCCAATCTGTCCCAGGTGTCCAATTGGTCCCCTGAATCCACTTAAGCCCGGAGATCCTTTAATACCCTATAAAATAATGTCATATATAAAATAGGTATGCTATTTGATATTTAATTCCTCAGATCAAGCTTAAAAATATACCTATCCTATCAAGACTTTATAATCAATGACGGTCGGACCTCTGGGACCCCCACCAATCCAATAAATGAAGGTCCGCAGCACTATTTAATACGGTATCGACTTCTAACTTTTCCCAGCAATCAGGCACTTCTGTCAACCTGGCTAAACGGAAAAGTTCAACTTGTCTCATTTACTTGAATGGGGCTACACTATGACTCTCTTCATTGCGAGTTGCCGGAGTGTCCCTGTGCAGGGACACAGAGGTACACCGATACTGTGGTCTCTTCATCGTCATGATTGGTAGAGATCCCAGAGGCATATCTTAGCGGTAGGGGTTTACTTTATAAGATGAGAATGAAAAGGGTTGTAGTAAAGAATTAGAAAAACATGGCTGCTTTCTCCCAGAAACAGCATCACATCTGTCTGTTGTGTCTGGTATTGCAGCTCAGCTCCATTGAAGTGGGTGGAGCTGATTAGCAATGTTACACAAAACCTATGAACAGGTCTGGCATTATTTTTTGGAAGAAAGATACCATATTTTTGTAACTCTTTGCTCAAATCACTTGAATCACTTGAAGCAAAAAAACAAACAAACACAAATGGTAAATCACAAAGTTATTCGGTGAAGTCCATTAAAGGGAACCTCTCACAAAAATAATGCCGAATCCCCATCGATACCTGACTGTTGGGCTTTTCATGTTTCTGGAGGTGTCCTTTATTGCCCAAGCAGATGTCGTGGCAGTGTCCCGATCTTTTTGCTGTGCGCTGTGACACGTTTGCCGTTCATGCTGTTGCCAGGGGCAATGTGTTGTTTGTGCTACATGTGTGCACTGCCCCTTATATCTTAGTTCCTTCCCTGTCTGGTGCTGGAGGGGTTAACTTACTGGCTGGGTGTGGCCACTAGGTTTATATTTCCTGTGGCTTTCAGGCTGGAGTTAGTTGTCCTCCAGCCTTTGTTGGTGCTGGAGCTTTGCTAATGTCCGGCTGCTGGAGCTTTGCTAATGTCCGGCCTATTCCATCTGCCCAGTGCTTGAGGGCCACCTTGTGGAACATCAAGGTCTTTAGCAATGTCTCTCCTATGTTATCCCGGTGTCTCCTTCCCTTCACTACCCTACGTTATGTGTGGTGTCGTTTGTATGGGTAGGTGTTATGTCTGGTTGTTGTTACATGTCTGGTGGTGTTAGTTGTCCAGCATATTTGCTAGACATTCCCCTGACTATCTGTGTGTCCTCCGGAAGGGGGTGTCAGGGTTACACGGAGGGGGAACTACTAGTCTGTATGCAGCTCTGCCTGGTGCCGCCATGTGTCCTGTTTGCATGGGGGTCCAGGCAGTAACTGGTGTGCTGGTAACCTGAGTGTGGTTGTGTGTAATGTGTCCTGTATGGTGTGTTGGCACTAGTACTCATGCACGGGTTCCAGTTGTGGTGGCTGAGGCAGGTAAGTGTGTTATTCGGTGTGCTTACCTGCCGATCCAGTTGCTGTATACGGTCTCCACTGTTTCCATGCAGCTAGGCCGGTGGAGACTCCTGTTCATCCGTGTCTAGGATGAACAGGTCGTCTCAGCCATTTCTCTATTTGAGAGATTATCAGGGTGACTCAGGGTCCTAGGTTCCTGGGTATGAGCCGTCCTACCACCCAGGTCCGCTCATACCGGTAGGAGTTAGGGCGAGGGTTAGGGAAGCAATAGGAGGTGACCTTCTCCCTTATCCCAGCCTCAGGCCTAGTAGCTTTACCACTGGGTCCACATTGTACGGTGGGGAGTTTCCCCCACTCCCCACTGACAGCAGATGCCTCATTTTGCCTAAAATCAAATTTAATCACAGCTAATGCCGTATGAAAATGAGTTGTTTGAAGTCAAGTAGATTGAGATGTTGAAAAGTCAAGTCAAGCTTGACACACTTAAAGGGGTTCTCCAGGAAAAATAAAAATGAAAATACTGAAAAAACATGTTATTATAAAGAAACTCTTAAATGCCTTTAATTATTTATAATGGCTTCTTTAGTCTAGGGGACAATCTGCGATGGAGTTAAAATTGCGGCTCTCAGATTTATGAGCATAAATGCAGGACAGCCTGTGTGAAAATGCAGAGCACAGAGCCCAGAATTATAGCTTGCTGCTTTTTCCAAGTGCTGATTTTTATAAGTGCATTGGAGATATTCAGGAGACTAACTTAGACTAACTCAGAGCTTTTCCACTGTAGCAGAACTTCAGCTGTGTTTCTGGTGGATACTCAGACACTGTGTTTCAAAACAGCAGAACTTCAGCGGTGTTTCTGGTGGATACTCAGACACTGTGTTTCAAAACTGTGCTGATTTTTATAAGTGCATTGGAGATATTCAGGAGATACTCAGGAGGTAATCTGGAGGTGGATACAATCTAAACAAGTAAGATTTGTTTGTTTATAATCTTTCCCCTCTTTAAAATGGCAGACATGGTTCTGTGCAGGAATTGTTGTGCTTTTATTTTAGGTTCCACTCTTCAGAGGTTTGGCTGCTGTCTGATCTGTAGACAGCTCTCCATAATGCAGCAGGAAATCACATTTTTGAAATCTGAGATTTGTAAATTAACCGTTAAACAAACTCAGGCTGAGAACATTGCAATGCCACTGCCACAGAGGCCCCCTAGAAATGGAAGATGGGTTACTGCAAGTTCTGGTAGACTGAGAGTTGTTGATAGAAGACATGTCCCACAGTCTATGGCTCTCCATAATTAATTTGCAGCACTTTCACAGTGCAAGAGCAACATGGAGGATGGCTCAAGCACAGTGGGTGAGAAACAATCATCTCCCATCCCTAAAGTATGCAAGACTGCAGCCAAAGACAAAAAGGAGAAGGTGAGGACTGATAGTAAGCAGCTGTTGGTGGGCGATTCCATCAAAAGAGGTGTGAAGTTTGAGGAAAATGGTGTTGTGAGATGTCTCCCTGGTGCTACCGCTAGCAGGGATAGATGACGGATCCTTAATATTGTTAGGCAAGCAAAGCAGGAAAGGGAGGTGGATGCTATTGTCCATTTTGGGACAAATTATCTGGCTTGCAATGAGGTTTCAAAGGTGAAGG
Source organism: Bufo bufo (assembly GCF_905171765.1). Classification (NCBI taxonomy): domain Eukaryota; kingdom Metazoa; phylum Chordata; class Amphibia; order Anura; family Bufonidae; genus Bufo; species Bufo bufo. The sequence continues at coordinate 590,281,790 of NC_053389.1, read as the reverse complement.
AAGCTTTTCACACACTTGGAAATGATATACAGAAGGTTGCATCAACTGTTTCATTCTCTGCAGTTTTGCCTGTGCATAATCTTCAGCATGACAGGAAGATGCGCATTAAGGAATTCAATGTATGGCTTGGTGAATGGTGTCTGAACCAAGGGTTTGGCTTTGTGTCTCATGTTAGCTCTCATTGGAATGGAAAAGAACTGTACAAGAAAGATGGTTTGCATTTTTGTCTCAATGGAACAAATTTCCTCAGTGAACAGTTCCAAGTATTTGCTAAGGAGCATTTAAACTAGGAAAGGGGGGAAAAAGTGATAATCCAGCAGTCCGACTGCCCCCCAGAACAATGCCAGAAGATGCCAGTAGCACAAAGGTTAAGAAATGACAAACTCAGATTCTTGTCTACAAATGCTCGCAGTTTAGGGAATAAGATCAATGAACTTGAGGCTATAATAGCATCTGAGAATATAGATTTAGTGGCTGTTACTGAGACGTGGTTCAATGGGAGTAATGACTGGGATATAACAATACCAGGGTTCTCTCGATACAGGAAAGAAAGAGAAGGCAAGAAGGGGAAGGGGTGACCCTGTATGTGAAAGATAGCATGAAATCTAATTTGATACAAGTTAGCGAGACCAATTTAGAGTCAGTTTGGGTTACCTTGCAGCTTGATAATCATAAGGTAACTCGTGTAGGTGTGATATATAGACCACCTAGCCAAGTCAAAGAATTAGATGATCTACTAGTTGAGGAAATAGCTAAAATGACATTGAAGGGGGAAGTTATCATTATGGGAGACTTTAATCTTCCTGATGTAAACTGGAAAACCAAAATAGCTAGTTCTGCCAGGAGTACAGATATTCTAAATACCCTACTGGGATTATCTCTACAGCAATAGTTGAGGAGCCAACCCGAAGGAGGCCATTTTAGATTTAGTATTCACAGTGATCACCAGTCAGTGTGGTTTACTATAAGTACAGTGACTGAGTCACAACAGACAAAAACAAAAGTTTTTGATTTTAGAAAAACTGACTTTTCTAAAATTAGATTAGTGGTATACGAGTCCCTATCAGATTGGAACAGTTTCAATGGAGTCCAGGAGAAATGGGACTACTTAAAAGTGGCACTATTGAAGGCAACAGAAAATTGCATTAGGCTTGTCAGTAAAAGCAAAAAAAGGAAGAGACCACTGAAGTGGGCAAAATCATTAAAAACAAAAAGATAGCATTTAGTAATTATATAAAAAAAAAAACACGAGGATGACAGGCAAATTTATAAGATTAGGCAGAGAGAGGCCAAACAAGTTATAAGAGCTTCTAAAGCACAGGCAGAAGAGAAATTAGCTCAGTCAGTGAAAAAAGGCGATAAGACATTCTTCTGATACATAAATGAAAAAAGGAAACTAAAACAAGGAATTACCAAATTAAAAACAAAAGAAGGAAGGTATATGGAAGAAGATAAAGAACTAGCTGACTGCCTCAATGAATACTTCTGTTCAGTTTTTACAAAGGAAAATGAAGGAAAAGGACCTCAGTTAGGAAAGAAGACTAATATAAGAAGAGGCTCTAAGTCAGCTGTCTAAAATTAATACAAATAAGTCACAGGGGCCTGATGGGATACACCCAAAGCTATTAAAAGAGCTCAGCGGCGAACTAGCAAAACCATTAACAGATTTATTTAACCAATCACTGGCAACAGGAGTCGTCCCAGAAAATTGGAAATTGGGAAATGTTGTGCCCATTCACAAGAAAGGTAGTAGGGAGGAATCGGACACCTATAGGCCAGTAAGCCTGACATCAATAGTGGGGAAATTCATGGAAACCATACTTAAGGAGAGGATTGTGGAACATCTAAAATCCCATGGATTGAAAGATAAAAAACAGCATGGGTTTACTTCAGGGAGATCATGTCAAACTAATCTTATTGATTTTTTTGATTGGGTGACTAAAATAATAGATGGCGGAGGCAGGCTCGGACTGGCTCACCGGGAAGCCGGTGAAATGCCCGGTGGGCCCCTTGCCTGTCTGCTTATACTACAGCCAGAGCCTCCAGCAGGGCAGTTACTATTCTTTCAGGCACCTGGCTGTTATCAGGGGCTGGACTGCAGCACTGGCACACATATCATTTTACTTTGGTGAAAGGGACAGCACAATACTTTGCAGCGCTTGTTCCTTTCTCCAAAGTAAACTTCACCGACCCGACATGAGCGGACAGCTCCCCCCTCCTCTCTGCAGTGTAATATTCTATCCTGTGTAAGGAGGGGGCGGAGCCAGAGGAGCCGACAGCCGAGACAGCAGCAGGAGATAATGGAGACGCTGCTCTCTCTGAGTCACTGTGCCTCCAGTATAAAGTTCTCTTCTCTCACTGGTCCCACTACTCCACACAGCAGAACTGGGGTAAGTTACTGTGGGAGGGAACTGGGAAGTTAGGAGAGTCCTGAAGCTGCTGCCCCTGCACATCTTGTGTCCCCCTGTTGTTCCAGCCCCTCACAGACCTTTGCCCACCAACTATCTCACCTATATAGTTCTGTCTCCCAGTGTCCCCCTCTTCCCTCTCATCAGTGGCATTTCACACTTTCCCAGCCCCTCACCCCCACATAATATGTAATGTCTCTGGAGCAGTGGCGTACACACAATCCATGGGGCCCCGGTGCAAAACTGAACCATGGGGCCCCCCTCCCCGTCACCGCCCCCCCAACCTCCCTCCACCAGCAGCAGAGTTAGGCTACTTTCACACCTACGTTAGGTGCGGATCCGTCTGGTATCTGCACAGACGGATCCGCACCTATAATGCAAACGCTTGTATCCGTTCAGAACGGATCCGTTTGCATTACCATGAACAAAAAAAACAAGATAATGCAAACGGATCCGTTTTGACTTACACTAAACGTCAATGGGAGACGGATCCGTTTTTAATTGCACCATATTGTGTCAGTGAAAACGGATCCGTCCCCATTGACTTACATTGTAAGACAGGACGGATCTGTTTGGCTCCGCATCGCCAGGCGGACACCAAAACGAATCTGCACAGACGGATCCGCACCTATAATGCAAATGCTTGTATCCGTTCAGAACAGATCCGTTTGGCTGCAAGCAGCATTTTGGTGGCCGCCTCCGGAGCGGAATGGAGGCTGAACGGAGGCAAACTGATGCATTCTGAGCGGATCCTTATCCATTCAGAATGCATTGGGGCTAAACTGATCCGTTTTGGACGGCTTGTGAGAGCCCTGAACGGATCTCACAGGCGGACCCAGAAACACAGGTGTGAAAGTAGCCTAACTCTGCTATATTTCTGTAGCCTGCAACCTCTGACTGCCCGGTTGGGCTGAAACTACTACACCCAGCATGTTCTGGCAGTAATAGTAAATGGATATTGGTGCAATTCTGAGCTACTAGTCTATATAATACAATATAATACAATATAATATTATATAGACTAGTAGCTCAGAATTGCACCAATATCCATTTACTATTACTGCCAGAACATGCTGGGTGTAGTAGTTTCAGCCCAACTGGGCAGTCAGAGGTTGCAGGCTACAGAAATATAGCAGAGCTAGTTATAAAGCCAGCCCCCATCAGACCCTACTCTGACCATAAATGTGGTGAGCAATTATAAGGACCTTTTATTTATTTTTATTTTTTACAAATCTTATCTTCACTTCCGGACCGGCACCGGCTTCTTCACGCTCTCCCGAAAGCTTTTCCGGCGCCTTCTCCCTGCTGCGTCTCGGCGTTGTTGTGCGCCTGCGCAGCCTAGGGAAACGTCATGTCCGGTGCGGCCACCCAACAGGAAATGACTAGCCACGCCGCACCCGCACGGGGAGGAGAATCAGGGGGAGGAGACTCACTCAAGGAGGGTAGGGCTGGCCTGGCCTGGCACTGCAGCGCAGAAACGCAACACTGGGCGGCAGGCCCCAGGTCGGCCGCCCGGGTTAAGGCTGTTTCACGCGAACGAGTCCATTGCGGGAATCACGCTCCGTGTGTGAGTGTGATCCTCCGCTCTGGACTTGCAGGAGCGCACGGCATTATGATGATTTATAATGCTATGTGTCTCTGCTTGACCTTATTTCTACAGAATCATACTGACAGCTTTATGTCGCTATGTCCAGAGCGGAGGTTCACACTCACACACGTGTGAAACACTCACTCGCTCGTGTGAAACAGCCCTTATACAGGCAGGCACAGCACTACTGCAGGGCGGGGCCAGGGGTCCACAGGCAGCTGGGCCCCCTGGAGTGCCGGGCCCGGTCGCAACTGCGACCCCTGCATGTACGCGCCTGCTCTGGAGGTTATATCAGTACTGGAGCGATATAAGAGGAGCGGCTGATATCAGTCACATAGGATGTAATGTCCCTGAAGGTTATATCAGTGTTGGAGCGTTATAAAAGGAGCAGCTGATATCAGTCACATATGATGTAATGTCTCTGGAGGTTACCGTATTTTTCGCCCCATAAGACGCACTCCCCCCCCCCCCAAAATGGGGGGAAAATGCCCCTGTGTCTTATGGGGCGAATGCTGACATTTTTACATCGCAGGCTGCAATGTATGAGCGAGCAAGGAGGGACTGGGAGGAGGAGCTGGGGGCCGGCAATTGCGGCAGGGCTGGTGCAGTCACTGTACTCCGCCCCGCCGCTCCAGTGCTGCAATATTCAAATATAAAATGTCTCATTCAATTAAAAGTGATTAAACATGCCCCCCCCCCCCACTTTTAATATTACCGTACACCCTAACAGCTTCTGTAGAATGCAGGCCGGGCGGGCGGCAGCATAACTCCCTAATGTCACTTGCCTGCGCCACCTACTTTATGAATCAAGCAGGCGGCGCAGGCACGTGCCGTCAGTGAGTGACGCGCTGGCCGCCCGGCCTGCCTGCCTGCGTAGTACAGAAGCTGTTAGGGTATATGGTAATATTAGGAGTGAGGGGGCATGTGTAATCACTTTTAATTGAATGAGACATTTTATATTTGTATACTGCAGCACTGGAGCGGTGGGGAAGAGGGATCTGTGGATGACAGTTTTATGGGGGACATCTGTGGATGGCACTGTTAAGGGGTTGGGGGTCTGTGGATGGCACTGTTATGGGGTGGGGGGTCTGTGATGGCACTGTTAAGGGGTGGGGGGTCTGTGGATGGCACTGTTATGGGGTGGGGGGGGTCTGTGGATGGCACTGTTATGGGGTGGAGGGGGTCTGTGATGGCACATCCATAACAGTGCCATCCACAGATCCCCCATAACAGTGCCATCCACAGATCCCCCATAACAGTGCCATCCACAGATACCCCATAACAGTGCCATCCACAGATACCCCATAACAGTGCCATCCACAGATCCCCCATAACAGTGCGTCATCCACAGATCCCCCCATAAGGCCTCATGCACACGACCGTTGTTGTGTTCCGTTCCGCAAAATGGGGTTCCGTTGTTCTGTTCCCGTTTCCGCGTGTCTTCCTTTATTTTTGGAGGATCACCAGACATGAAGGAAAGTAAAAAAAAATCTAAGTCAAGTTTGCCATGCAAATGATAGGAAAAAAACGGATGCGGACACGTGGACGTGGATTACAATCTTGTGTGCCTTAGCGTTTTTTCACGGTCCCATTGACTTGAATGGGTCCGCAAACCGTTTTCCGTGGAAAAAATAGGACAGGTTATATTTTTTTAACGGACCACGGATCACGGACGCGGATGACAAACGGTGCATTAGACGAGTTTTCAACAAACCTATTGAAAGTCAATGGGTCCGCAGAAAATCACGAAAAACTGAACAACGGACACGGAATAAAACAACGGTCGTGTGCATGAGGCCTAACAGTGCGTCATCCACAGATCCCCCATAACAGTGCCATCCCCAGATCCTCCCATAAGTGTCCTTCACAGATCCCCCCCCATAACAGTCTCCTTCACAGATCCCCAGTAATAGTGCCATCCACAGACCACCATTAGTTCCAAACCCACCAAAAGCACACCTTTTGGTTAAAAATATATTTTTTCTTATTTTCCTCCCCAAAAACCTAGGTGCGTCTTATGGGCCGGTGCGTCTTATAGGGCGAAAAATATGGTATATCAGTACTAGAGCGTTATAAGAGGAGCGGCTGATATCAGTCACATGTGATGTAATGTCTCTGGAGGTTATGTCAGTGCTGGAGCGTTATAAGAGGAGCGGCTGATATCAGTCACATATGATGTAATGTCTCTGGAGGTTATATCAGTACTGGAGCGTTATAAGAGGAGCGGCTGATATCAATCACATATGATGTAATGTCTCTGGAGGTTATGTCAGTGCTGGAGCGTTATAAGAGGAGCGGCTGATATCAGTCACATATGACTGTGGATAGGTTATCAGTATCTGATTGGTGGGGGTCTGACACCCGGGACTAGGGATCGACCGATATTGATTTTTTTTAGAGCCGATAACCTGTGAACTTTCAGGCCGATAGCCGATAATTTATACCAATATTTTGTGCATTTTCACAAATTCCTACACAAATCTGTTGTTAAATGAAGAGATGCCATTTATATATCTAAGATTAAATATTTATACTTAATATTTTGGTGTTTTTTTTTATTTAATAACTATCTCCCCCTTAGGGGCTAGAACCTGGATCCCTTGTCCTATTCACCCTAATAGAGCTCTATCAGGGTGAATAGGACTTCACACTCTCCCTGCTGCCCTGTGCATAGTACACATGTCAGCAGGGAGCTGACTATGGCAGCCAGGGCGTCAGTAGCGTCCTGGCTGCCATGGTAACCGATCAGAGCCCCGCAATTACACTGCTTGGGCTGTGATCAGAAGCTGCCACTGCCACCAATGAAGATAACTTGCCCATTAATTAAAATATAGCGACACCTGACCTCTATGAGAGGTAGCTGCGATCCGCGACAGTTAACCCCTCAGGTGCAGCTATATGATTCACCCGCCTCCTATATTTGAATTAATAACTGAGTTAACATCATTGGTGGCACAATGGCTACAGCCCCTCCTCCTCCCCTCTTGCCTCTCACTGGTGGCAGCAACGGCACAGGGGGGAGGGACTGCTTCCTTCTCCCCTGTGCTGCTGAGGGAACATTGATCGCGTTGATAGCAGCACGATCCATGTTCGCGATTCGTTATCGGCATATCGGCAAGGTTAGATGCTGATACCGATAACTTTGAAAATCCTGAATATCGGCCGATAATATCGGTAAATCCGATAATCGGTCGATCCCTACCTGGGACCACTGCCGATCAGCTGTTTGAGAAGGCACCGGGGCTCCTGTGAGCCCTTGCCCTTCTCTGTGATTTTTCTGGGCCATGTGACGTCACGTTCATTGATCAAGTGGCCTAGGAGCAGCTCAGCCCCATAGAGGTGAAAGGGGCTGAACATGATACCAAGCACAGCCGCTATACAATGTACGGCGCTGAGCTTGGTGAGCTGTGAGGAGGCCGGGGCACTACTGCCAGCACTTCAATAAACTTATCCTTTTGAATATGCAGGAAACATTTCCTTCACTTTGGATATTGTTTAGGCTGGGGGACTGGGTGGTTCATCTAGGACATGGAATGTCCATGTGTGACTGCTGTCCAAACTACTGACTGTAAATAACAGATACAGTTATCAACTAAATGAGTTGCTTAAAGGGAGTCTGTCATCACAGTTTCACCTTTTTAACCCTTCCCATAGCTTTCGAGCAGCATTACAGTTGATAAAAACGTTACCTTTATAAGCAATCGTTGACTTATAAATCATCTTAGTAGGATATGCAAATGAGGGCTCGCAAGTGCCCAGGCGCGGCGTCAACCTTGTAGGTGCCGAGATCCCGCGCCTGCGCACTGAGTACATCGGCCGGCGCATGCGCACTGCGATGTCCATTCCTGGTACGGCATCACAGTAATTAATGCGCATGTGCCGGTAACGGACTCAGTGCGCAGGCGCGGGATCTCGGCAAAAGAAGAAGTAAGAAGATGGGCGGGCAGAGGGAAAGGATGGGCGGGGGGAAGCGACGATAAGGCAGAGCTGCCTGGGCACCTACGAGGTTGACGCCGCCCCTGGGCACTTGCGAGCCCTCATTTGCACATCCTACTAAGATGATTTTTGCCAGTTTTATAAGTCCACGATTGCTTATAAAGGTAACGCTTTTATCAACTGTAATGCTGCTCGAAAGCTATGGGAAGGGTTAAAAAGGTGAAACTGTGATGACAGACTCCCTTTAAAGAGAAACTATTTGATATAGTGCAGTGCACAATACTGTTCTGTTTAGCATACTGTTACTGTATTGTGTGCTAAAATGCATACATTCATGTGTACGAGACTGAAAAATGAACAAGTTATATCTCCAGCTCTAGGGTGGGCCCCCAAAATCAATTCCACTGGTGGGCCCTAGGCACCCCAGTCCGACACTGGGCGGAGGTGCAGTAGACATCACTTATCTGGACTTTAGTAAGGCTTTTGATACTGTCCCACATAGAAGGCTTACCAATAAATTGCAGTCTTTGTGCGTGGACCCGCATATTGTTGAATGGATTAGGCAGTGGCTGAGGGACAGGCAACAGAGGGTTGTAGTCAATGGAGTATATTCAGACCAAGGTCTTGTTACCAGTGGGGTACCTCAGGGATCTGTTCTGGGACCCATATTGTTTAATATCTTTATCTGCGAAATTACAGAAGGCCTCGATGGTAAGGTGTGTCTTTTTGCTGATGACACAAAGATTTGTAACAGGGTTGATGTTCCTGGAGGGATACACCAAATGGAAAAGGATTTAGGAAAACTAGAGGAATGGTCAAAAATCTGGCAACTAAAATTTAATGTTGATAATTGCAAGATAATGCACCTGGGGCATAAAAACCCAAGAGCAGAATATAATATCAGTGATACAGTCCTAACCTCAGTATCTGAGGAAAGGGATTTAGGGGTCATTATTTCAGAAGACTTAAAGGTAGGCAGACAATGTCCTAGAGCAGCAGGAAATGCTAGCAGAATGCTTGGGTGTATAGGGAGAGGAATTACCAGTAGAAAGAGGGAGGTGCTCATGCGGCTCTACAGAGCACTAGTGAGACCTCATTTGGAGTATTGTGCGCAGTACTGGAGACCATATCTCCAGAAGGATATAGATACTCTAGAGAGAGTTCAGAGAAGAGCTACTAAACTGGTACATGGATTGCAGGATAAAATTTACCAGGAAAGATTAAAGGACCTTAACATGTATAGCTTGGAAGAAAGACAAGACAGAGGGAATATGATAGAAACTGCTAAATACATAAAGGGAATCAACAAGGTAAAAGAGGAAAGAATATTTAAAAGAAGAAAAACTGCTACAAGAGGACATAGTTTTAAATTAGAGGGGCAAAGGTTTAAAAGTAATATCAGGAAGTATTACTTTACTGAGAGAGTAGTGGATGCATGGAATAGCCTTCCTGCAGAAGTGGTAGCTGCAAGTACAGTGAAGGAGGTTAAGCATGCATGGGATAGGCATAAGGCCATCCTTCATATAAGATAGGGCCAGGGGCTATCCATAGTACTCAGTATATTGGGCAGACTAGATGGGCCAAATGGTTCTTATCTGCCGACACATTCTATGTTTCTATGTTTCTATGTAAACTCTGCTCTCTGCCTGCATCAGCACTGTGAAGCTGTATATTATGTGCAGATGACAGCTGAGACAAGTGTTCATGTCCCTGTGCTTTGGAAAGGATTTTACCTCATCCGGTACTCCTACTCTAGTGGGGGTGGTTTCTAATGATGCTCCTCCCCCACAGCAGTGCATCTGGTCCTCATTCCTACCCATCAATCTGCGAGTAGGGGATGAGGTAAACTCCTTTCCGAAGCACAGGAACACGGCGGAACAGTCATCTCAGCTGTCATCTGCACATGATATACCGCTTCACAGTGCTGAGACCAGCAGACTTTACATAGGGCTCTGTGCTCAGCCTTCTCACACAGGCCATCCTACAATGTCACAAGGAAAACGGATTTTATACTCATAAATCTGAAAACCGCCATTTTAACTCCGTCACTGACTGTCTCCTAGACTAAACGAGCCATTATAAATAATTAAAGGCATTTAACAGTTTATTGATCTTAACATGTTTTTTCAATATTTTCATTTTTATCTTTCCCGAAGAACCCCTTTAAGTCCCACCCTATCCATCTTCATTATGTAGACATTATATATAATGTTTGGACAGATGCCCGTCGATATAGGAATCGTTTATAAGAGAATGGCAATATACCCATGAATGGAGCCTATTATGATACGTTTCCTTAATATGCCAATTAAGCCTTTGGTGCAATGAAGGCATCAACACTGCTCTTGTTGCACCCAAGCTCAGCTCCTTTCTGTGGCCAGCCCTTCACTGCCTGGTCCTGTCAAAGCATTTTTCACATTAAGAACAAGTACAACTCAGGAACAGAGTCTCAGATCAACAAAAGAAAAACAGCGTTTTAATCAGGTGAACCACAGCTATGTGTCTATGCAAAAAAGATTGAATTGGTGGTCACTGGTGACAGACTTCCTTTAAACCAATTAGAGACTTAATGGGAGGCAATGACCAAAACCTCTTTTTTAAGGTTGCTCAGCCTTGGCTTTGTGCCATAGGTTCTACAAACAAAAAACAAGTATTTTGCCCATATAGTTTATGTTCTATGACTTATGGCCCCTTTACACAGACTGGCACAACAGGCATTTATCAGGAACAATCTGTTCATTCCCGATAATTGCCTCCTTGTCAGAGAAGGTGACTGCTGCGATCGTTTGTCCCCACAGAAAATCATTGAGCATAATCTGCTGCCCAGAAACAATGATTTAGGTGACCACATCAACGATGCTTTGCCCCGTTGAGTGTTTCATCGTTCATTGGGTCACTGGCAGCACCTTTGCCCAGGGCAGTTATCAGGATTAAGCATCCCTAGGAAAGCTACTTCCCAATAAGTGCCACAAACTTTGGCTGGTGTAAAGGGACCTTAAGAAGGGTTTACAAAACATGTAAGCCTTACGTTTTCTTTCTTTCATGATATACTGTTATTGCTGTTATTGACATGTCTAGGAATAGCTAATTAACAGATGAAAATCATAGTCATCAAGTTACTTCATGTAGCAATAGGGAAACCAAGAAATATGTTTGCAAGTTATGGATGAAAATAGATAAAAAAACAGTGTAGTAGATGTCCATTGTCATGGTGTTGTAGCTAGCGACAACAATATATTATTTACCTAGTTTTCATTTTGTTAGATAATATATATTTTAAATGCAGAGAATATTTTCACCTTATCTCCTTTATCTCCAACAGCTCCGGGTGGTCCATCAATTCCCTTCTCTCCTTCATCCCCCTACAAACAAGGGGGAAAAACTTAATTTCTTTTCTGGCAGTGGCTACTTGTTATAAGTGATGCACAGCCGAGATGTGATTAAAAATCCATGGAGAGAATTTATCATCCCTCCTAAAACCCTGGGTTTGCATCTTTTTAAACACCTTGCATCTAAATCTACGTGAAAGCGGTGTTTCCTCCAATCTCCTCAACAAAAAGAGAGCATGGCGAGGGCAGACTGTGGGCGATGCCATTTGAACTGATACATGTATGCCAGTTTTCTATGAGCTGGCGTAGATTTCATTTTAGACACACAAACTGTTAAGAACTTGGGGGGTCATTTACTATTAGATATACGCAGTTTTCTACTGTATATCTATCACAGATTGTGGCGCAAAGGTATTTTTTTGCCACAATCTTCCACTTTTTCCTGGCTCACGCAGGTCTGAAAAAGGGTGCATGGCGCAGGTGGAGATTAGCCAGGAGGCCATGGAAAATGGTCTGAATGTAAGACAGCAAGGAAGCTGGCTTACATTTAGAGCGGTGGTGGATTCGCCAAAGGTATGGTAGAGACCAGCAACTCTTCATTACTTCAGCGGATCCACCGCCAGCGCAGGGGTTATTAACCACTTCCCGTCACACTAACGCCTATTGTCGTCATCTCCAGATATTTCACGTGAACGCGCGCATGCGCGCTCGTTCACAGCGGCTCACAGCTCTGAAGTTAAACTACAGCCTGCCAGCGCTGATCATTCGCTGGCAGGCTGTAGATGTTTAAAAAATCGCATCAGAAAGGTATATTAGATGCTGTTTTGTTACAGCGTCTGATATACCTGCTACCTGGTACTCTGGTGGTCCCTTTTGCTTGGATCCACCACCAGAGGACACAGGCAGCTCTTTAAGTAGCACCAAGCACCACACTACACTACACCCCCCCCTGTCACTTATTAACCCCTTATTAACCCCTGATCACCCCATATAGACTCCCTGATCACCCCCCTGTAAGGCTCCATTCAGACGTCCGTATGTGTTTTGCGGATCCACGGATCCGTGGATCCGCAAAACACGGACACCGGCAATGTGCTTTCAGCATTTTGCGGATCCGCACATTGCCAGAACTATATAGAAAATGCCTTTTCTTGTCCGCAATTGCGGACAAGAATAGGACATGTTCTATAATTTTGGGGAACGAAGTGCGGACCTGGAAATGCAGATCCGCAATTCCGGATCCGAGCGGGACAAAGTCTGTTTCCATAGAAATGCATGGATCCGCAATTCCGTTCCGCAAAATGCGGAACAGAATTGCGGACGTGTGAATGGGGCCTAAAGGTCCCTTATCACCACCAGTTAGTTAGCTACTTGTTAGGTAGTTAGCGCCCACCGCACCGCAGTCACTGATTAGTCACTGATTAGCGTCATCGCTGTCGCTAATCAGCACTAGTACTATATAGTATCTGTAAGTGATCAAGACTGATCGCAATCAGATCTATATCAGTACATTAGGGTCACCTTAGGCTCTACAAAAAACGCAGTGTTTGCCCGATCAGGCCTGATCTTGTGCGCACACTTGCATTCAGTCTGCCCCACCGCAGTGACTTTTGAGCTTTTTGGATCTTTATTAGCGATTGCAGCTTTACTTCGCAAGCACTCCTATGTCCTTTCCCCTCTTTTTTTTTTTTGGCAGAGATTTTTTCATCCACATTGATCGATGCGAATGAAGAAATCTGTGCCGTTCATTTTTTCTTTCAGCCCAGAGACTGAACGGAAAAAAAAAACAACTCATTACCCGTATGCTCAATATAAGGAGAATAGCAGAAACTCCTAATGCTGGCCATACATGTAATGATTGCGGAGACCCTCAAATGCTAGGGTAGTACAAACACCCCACAGATTACCCCATTTTGGAAAGAAGACACCCCAAGGTATTCGCTGAGGGGCATATTGAGTCCATGACAGATTGAAATTTTTGTCACAAGTTAGCGGAAAGGGAGACTTTGTGAGAAAAAACAAAAAAAAATCAATTTCCGCTAACTTGTGCCAAAAAAAAAATCTTATATGAACTCGCCATGCCCCTCACGGAATACCTTGGGGTGTCTTCTTTCCAAAATGGGGTCACATGTGGGGTATTTATACTGCCCTGGCATTTTAGGGGCCCTAAAGCGTGAGAAGAAGTCTGGAATCCAAATGCCTAAAATTGCCCTCCTAAAAGGTACTCATTGGCTCCTTTGCGCATCTTGGCTGCAAAAAAGTGTCACTCATGTGGTATCGCCGTACTCAGGAGAAGTAGGGCAATGTGTTTTGGGGTGTATTTTTACATATACCAATGCTGGGTGAGAGAAATATCTCTGTAAATTGACAACTTTGTATAAAAAAAATGGAAAAAGTTGTCATTTACAGAGATATTTCTCACACACAGTATGGGTATATGTAAAAATACACCCCAAAACGGCGATACCACATGTGTGACACTTTTTTGCAGCCTAGGTGCGCAAAGGGGCCCAAATTCCAATGAGTACCTTTAGGATTTCACAGGGCATTTTTACGCATTTGAATTCCAAACTACTTCTCACGCTTTAGGTCCCCTTAAATGCCAGGGCAGTATAAATACCCCACAAGTGACCCCATTTTGGAAAGAAGACACCCCAAGGTATTCCGTGAGGGGCATGGCGAGTTCATAGATTTTTTTTTTTTTGGCACAAGTTAGCGGAAATTGATTATTTTTTTTTTTTTCTTACAAAGTCTCATATTCCACTAACTTGTGACAAAAAATAAAATTTTACATGAACCCACCATACCCCTCAATACCTTGGGGTGTCTTCTTTCTAAAATGGTGTCATTTGGGGGGTATTTATACTATCCTAGCATCCTAGCACCTCAAGAAGCATGACAGGTGCTCAGAAAGTCAGAACTGCTTCAAAATGTGGAAATTCACTTTTTTGCACCATAGTTTGTAAACGCAAAAACTTTTGCGCAAACCAATAAATATACACTTATTGGATTTTTTTTTATCAAAGACATGTAGCACAATAAATTCTGACACAAACTTGTATAGAAATGTAATTATATTTGAACAATTTTACCAGAAAAATTTAAAAATACACTTTTTTTGATAAAATTGCGGTCTTTTTTGATTAATATCAGAAAAAAAAAAAAAAAGCAGCAATCAAATACCACCAAAAGAAAGCTGTATTTGTGAGAAGAAAAGGAGGTAAAATTGATTTGGGTGCCAAGTTGCATGACCGAGCAATAAACCGTTAAAGTTGTGAAGTGCCGATTTGTAAAAAAGGGCCTGGTCACTAGGCGGTACAAACCTGTTGTCCTTAAGTGGTTAAGTATGGCGTCTAAAATGCCAGTCTTAATAAATGACCCCCTGAATTCTTTTAGGTGTATCCAAACTTTGACTGTTACTGTCTATTAGCAATAAATAATATGTATATACACTGAACAAAAATATAAATGCAACACTCGGTTTTGCTCCCATTTTGCATGAGCTGAACTCAAAGATCTGAAGCATTTTCTACATACACAAAAGACCCATTACTCTCAAATATTGTTCACAAAACTGTCTAAATCTGTGTTAGTGAGCACTTCTCCTTTGCCGAGATAATCCATCCCACCTTACTGAGGGGAGGGGGGGTGTCAGAAAACCACTCAGTATCTGGTGTGGCCACCATTTGCCTCACACAGTGCAACACATCTCTGTCGCATAGAGTTGATCAGGTTGTTGGTCGTGGCCTGGGGAATGTTGGTCCACTCCTCTTCAGTAGCTGTGCAAAATTGCTGAATATTGCCAGGAACTGGAACACGCCAATCCAGAGCATCTCAAATATGCTCAATGGGTGACATGTCCGGTTAGGATGCTGGCCATACAAGAACTAGGATGTTTTCAGCCTCCAGGAATTGTGTACAGATCCTTACAATATGGTTACACGTGGTCTGCGGTTGTGAGGCCGGTTGGATGTACTGCCAAATTATCTGAAACGCCTTTGGAGACGGCTTATGGTAGAGAAATGAACATTCATTGCACGGGCAACAGCTCTGGTAGACATTCCTGCAGTCAGCATGCCAATTGCACGCTCCCTCAAACATTGCAACATCTGTGGCATTGTGCTGTGTGATCAAACTGCACATTTCAGAGTGGCCCTTTATTGTGGGCAGTCTAAGGCACAACTGTGCAATATTCATGCTGTCTAATCAGCACTTTAATATGCCACACCTGTTAGGTGAGATGATTATCTCAGGAAAGGAGAAGTGCTCACTAACACAGATTTAGACAGATTTGTGAACAATATTTGAGAGTATTGGGTCTTTTGTGTATGTAGAAAATGTTTCAGATCTTTGAGTTCAGCTCATGCAAAATGGGAGCAAAACCGAAAGTGTTGCGTTTATATTTTTGTTCATTGTACATACAGCACATATATCAATAGAGATGGCCTTGTAATCTGCCTGGCGGTCGTTTCGCGGCGATTTTTGCTCGTTCGCGATTCGCCGAACATGTAAATATATGGCGATATTCGCATGCGCAATATTTTTTTGCATACCGCCGAACTTTGACCCATGATCCATCAGGTGGGACAGGAAAGCAAATTGAGATGTTTCAGCACATGGACACACCCCCTACCCTATAAATATACCCAATCTGGCAGCCATTTTACATTCTGTTTTTTGCCAGTGTAGGAAGAGGTTGCTGTGTGGAGCAGCAACAGACTGTTAGGGACACCAAACGCTAGCTAATAGAGCCACAAAAGTCCTTTTAAGAACTGGTATAGGCGTGCGATCGATAGGTGTGACATACTGAGGGGTGTGATATACTTATAATATACTTTCTAACATAGAAAGTATATTATAGTGCATTTGTATTGTGCAGCAGTTGTGTGTGGTTCTGCTGAGATACCGTAGCTAGATAGAGGGACAAACAGAATTTGAAGTAACTAATTGCAACTAGTGTGATATACCTGTTGCCCCCCCCAAAAAAAAACTGATTGAGGGATGTGAAATACCTATAATATACCTTCTAAAATAGAAAGAATAATATAGTGCATTTGTATTGTGCAGCAGTTGTGTGTGGTTCTGCTGAGATACCGTAGCTAGATAGAGGGACAAACAGAATTTGAAGTAACTAATTGCAACTGGTGTGATATACCTGTTGCCCCCCCCAAAAAAAACTGATTGAGAGATGTGATATACCTATAATATACCTTCTAACATAGAAAGTATATTATAGTGCATTTGTATTGTGCAGCAGTTGTGTGTGGTTCTGCTGAGATACCGCAGTTAGAGAGGGACAAACGCTATTGGAATAAATAATTGCAACTGGTGTGACATACCTGTTGCCCCCCCCAAAAAAAATTTGATTGAGGGGTGTGATATACCTATAGTATACCTTCTAACATAGAACGTATATTATAGTGCATTTGTATTGTGCAGCAGTTGCGTGCGGTTCTGCTGAGATACCGCAGTTAGAAAAAGGGACAAACGCTATTGGAATAACTAATTGCAACTGGTGTGATATACCTGTTGGCCAATTTTTTTTTATTGAGGGGGGTGATATACCTATAGTATACCTTCTAACATAGAAAGTATATTATAGTGCATTTGCATTGTGCAGCAGTTGTGTGTGGTTCTGCTGAGATACCGCAGCTAGATAGAGGGACAAACAGAATTGGAATAACTAATTGCAACTGGTGTGATATATCTGTTGCCCCCCCAAAAATACTGATTGAGGGGTGTGATATACCTATAATGTACCTTCTAACATAGAAAGTTTATTATAGTGCATTTGTATTGTGCAGCAGTTGTGTGCGGTTCTGCTGAGATACCGCAGCTAGATAGAGGGACAAACGCTAATGGAATAACTAATTGCAACTGGTGTGATATACCTGTTGCCACCAAAAAAAATGATTAAGGGGTGCAATATACCTGCTTCCACAAAATACTTACTAAGGGGTTTGATATACCTGCTTCCACAAAATACTGATTGAGGGGTGTGATACAACGGCTTCCACAAAATATTGATTGAGGGGTGTGATACACTGGCTTCCACAAAATATTGATTAAGGCCTGCGATACACCGGATTCCACCAAATATTGATTAAGGGGTTTGATATACCTTCTTCCAGCAAATACTCATTAAGGGGTTCTATATATCTGTTTCCAAAAAATACTAATAGAGGGGATTGATATATCGGCTTCCACCAAATATTGTTTGAGGCCTGCGATACACCAGCTTCCACCAAATATTGATTAAGGGGTTTGATATACCAGCTTCGAGCAAATACTCAATAAGGGGTTCTATATACCTGTTTCCACAAAATACTGATTGAGGGGATGGATATACCGGCTTCCACCAAATATTAATTGAGGCCTGCGATACACGGCTTCCACCAAATATTGATTAAAGGGTTTGATATGCCAGCTTCCAGCAAATACTCATTAAGGGGTTCTATGTACCTGTTTCCACAAAATACTGATTGAGGGGATTGATATACCGGCTTCCACCAAATATTGATTGAGGCCTGCAATATACCTGCTTCCACACATACTGCTCTTCTATAGGGACTTTGTCACAGGTTCATTTTGAAAATCACAGGCACAGGAAGAGGCAGGCCATTCCGCAGGGGTGGTAGGGGTCGGGCAGGTGCACCAAGCCAGAGCCAAAGTGGGAAGTTGGAGAAGGTGCGTGCGATCAGGGGCGTAGCTAGAAATGCATGGGCCCCATAGCAAAAAAATTTATGGGCCCCCCCCCCCCCGTGCCATCCACAGATCCCCCTCCCCTAAACAGTGCCATCCACAGATCTCCCCCTAAACAGTGCCATCCACAGATCCCCCCTAAACAGTGCCATCCACAGATCCCCCCTCCCCTAAACAGTGCCATCCACAGATCTCCCTCCCCTAAACAGTGCCATCCACAGATCTCCCCCCTAAACAGTGCCATCCACAGATCCCCCCCTAAACAGTGCCATCCACAGATCCCCCCTAAACAGTGCCATCCACAGATCCCCCCTAAACAGTGCCATCCACAGATCCCCCCTCCCCTAAACAGTGCCATCCACAGATCTCCCTCCCCTAAACAGTGCCATCCACAGATCTCCCCCTAAACAGTGCCATCCACAGATCCCCCCCTAAACAGTGCCATCCACAGATCCCCCCCTAAACAGTGCCATCCACAGATCCCCCCTAAACAGTGCCATCCACAGATCCCCCCTCCCCTAAACGGTGCCATCCACAGATCTCCCTCCCCTAAACAGTGGCATCCACAGATCTCCCCCTAAACAGTGCCATCCACAGATCCCCCCCTAAACAGTGCCATCCACAGATCCCCCCTAAACAGTGCCATCCACAGATCCCCCCTAAACAGTGCCATCCACAGATCCCCCCTCCCCTAAACGGTGCCATCCACAGATTTTCCTCCCCTAAACAGTGCCATCCACAGATCTCCCCCTAAACAGTGCCATCCACAGATCCCCCCCTAAACAGTGCCATCCACAGATCCCCCCTAAACAGTGCCATCCACAGATCCCCCCTAAACAGTGCCATCCACAGATCCCCCTAAACAGTGCCATCCACAGATCCCCCTCCCCTAAACAGTGCCATGATGGCACTGTTTAGGGGAGGGGGGATCTGTGGATGGCACTGTTTAGGGGGGATCTGTGGATGGCACTGTTTAGGGGGGGA
This sequence comes from Bufo bufo, assembly GCF_905171765.1. Lineage (NCBI taxonomy): Eukaryota > Metazoa > Chordata > Amphibia > Anura > Bufonidae > Bufo > Bufo bufo. Next base: position 590,262,843 of record NC_053389.1, on the reverse strand, counting down.
TCTGTGGATGGCACTGTTTAGGGGGGAGATCTGTGGATGGCACTGTTTAGGGGAGGGGGATCTGTGGATGGCACTGTTTAGGGGGGGATCTGTGGATGGCACTGTTTAGGGGGAGATCTGTGGATGGCAATGTTTAGGGGAGGGAGATCTGTGGATGGCACTGTTTAGGGGAGGGGGGATCTGTGGATGGCACTGTTTAGGGGGGATCTGTGGATGGCACTGTTTAGGGGAGGGGGATCTGTGGATGGCACTGTAGGGGGATCTGTGGATGGCACTGCCATCCACAGATCCCCCTACAGTGCCATCCACAGATCCCCCTCCCCGACGCTTACAGCAGTATATTTATAAACTAATCAGTAACTACTTTAACTTTAATCATTGCTCATTGCTGAGCTCTTTACTTGGATATCTTACTTTGTCTTAGCTCCGGTAATAGCAGGCAATGCGGGGGGCGGCGCTCACTCACTGACGTCACGCGCCTGCTCCTCCCACTAGGCGGCGCAGGCGCGTGACGTCAGTGAGTGAGCGCCGCCCCCCGCACTGCCTGCTATTACCGGAGCTAAGACAAAGTAAGATATCCAAATAATCCAAGTAAAGAGCTCAGCAATGAGCAATGATTAAAGTTAAAGCAGTTACTGATTAGATTATAAATATACTGCTGTGAGCGGCGTGGCCCTGTATATTCTAACCCCCAGGCAAGCGTCCCTGTCACCATGGGAACGCCTGGGGGTTAGAATATACCATCGGATTTGAGTTTTTACGATCTCACTCAGATCCAATGGTATATTCTAACCCCCAGGCAAGCGTCCCCGTCACCATGGGAACGCCTGGGGGTTAGGGCCGGCGCCGCCTGCAGCGCACAAGTATTGTAAACTACCCGGGCCAGGGCTTTACTCATTATCTCCTGGGGGGCCCCTGCGACCCCTATAGCTACGCCACTGCGTGCGATTATGTCAAAGGACGCACAAGAGTTAGTTGAGTGGCTCACTCAGCCTTCTGCTTCTGCACCCACCTCATCCTCTGTATCTGCACTCTCCTCACTCTCTGCTGTGTGCACCCCCAAAGACACCACCACCACCACCATAGCCCCTCCACTCGAGTCAGAGGAATTATTTTCCCATCCATTCCCTGACCTTACAGATGCGCAGCCATTCTTGACATCGGGTCAGGAACAGGAGGTAGCAACGGCCGCCACCCAGCAGTCTGAAGACAGTACCCACATCAGCCAAAGGACGGAGGTCCCCGCTGTTGCTGCCTACTCTGAGATCTCTAATGTCAGTGGTGGTGAAGGTGACGATGATGACGTTTCGATGGATGTCACGTGGGTGCCCACAAGAGAGGAAGAGGAGGGGAGTTCAGAGGGAGAGACAGAGTAGCAGATATGGGGTAGAAGGAGGAAAAGAAGGCAGAACTTGCAGTGCGCAGGAGGCAAAAAGCTGACTGCAAATGTACCTGGAGCGAGCCATCCACCATGCACAGTCACATCTTGCACTCCTAGGACGCCAACACATGGATCCGCAGTGTGGGCTTTTTTTAACGTGTCAGCTGCTGACAATAGTGTTGCCATCTGCAGCCTGTACTGTCAACACATAAGTCGCGGTAAGCCCAACACTCACCTAGGGACGACCACCTTAAGAAGGCACCTAGCCTCCCATCACTGAGCCCAGTGGGAGCAACACCGTCAGAACCCACAAAGCCACACTCCCGGCGCCCATGTCCTGCTTCTTCTCCTTCTCCCATTTGTCCTCCACTCCACCTTCCACAAAGCCGTTGTCGCGTTCATCTGGTAGAAGGCAGGCTTCCGTGGCCCAAATGTTCGAACATAAAAAGTTGATGACGCCGGATAACCCTCTTGCCCAACGGCTGACCGCTGGCTTGTCGGAACTGCTAGCCCACCAACTACTGCCATATAAACTGGTGGACTCGGAGGCTTTTAGAAAACTTGTGGCCATTGGCACACTGCAATGGAAGGTCCCCAGAAGGAAATATTTTTCCCAGAAGGGCATCCCAGAGCTATATGGCCAGGTTCAGCGGCAAGTGAATGTATCTCTGGAACACAGTGTCGGTGCCAAGATACATCTGACCAGAGACACATGGTCTAGCAAATACGGGCAGGGAAGGTACATAACTTTTACTGCCCACTGGGTGAACCTTCTGATGGCTGTCAAGCATGCAACCCGTGGCACCCGTGTGGATTTGGTGTTACCCCGACAGATTGCATGCAGGCCTGCCTCTTCTTCTCCTCCTCTTACTCCATCCTCGGTCTCCTCCTCGGCTGACTCCTCTTTTTCCACTGCTATCACCTCTTCTGCTGCACCCCCCAAGCTCCCCAGAACCTATTCAATGTGCCAGGTGAGACGTTGGCATGCTGTGCTGCGGCTGTTGTGCCTGGAAGCCAAGAGCCACACTGGTCCTGCACTGCTTTTATCTCTGCGGTCACAGGCCGATCAGGGGCTAACCCCGCTCAATTTGACAGTTGGTAAGGTGGTGTGCGACAATGGTGCCAATCTGCTGAGCGCGATGAAACAGGGCAAAATGACACACGTGCATGGCACACGTCCTGAACTTAGTCGTGCAGCGATTCGTTGCCAAATACCCCGGGGTCCAGGACGTCTTGCGGCAGGCCAGGAAAATCTCTGCCTATTTTAGAAGATCTTACACGGCCATGGCTCGCCTTGCTGACATTCAGCGGCGACACCACCTGCCTGTCAGATGTCTGATTTGTGACAGCCCAACGCGCTGGAACTCCACCTTGTATATGCTTGATAGGCTGATCCAGCAGCAACGTGCCGTTAACGACTACCTGTACGAACTCTGCAGCAGGACAGGTTCTGGGGAGCTTGGATTCTATTCACCGCGCCAGTGAGTGCTCATGCGCAGCGCATGCAGACTTCTGCGGCCATTTGATGAGATCACCAAACTGGTCAGTTGCAGCCATGGCACCATCAGTGACATTGCACCTTACGCCTTCTTTCTGGAGTGTGCATTGTGTCGTGTCATTGATCAAGCCATCGAGGAGCAGGAGCTGGAAGATGAGGAAGTCGCAATGCTGAATGAATTCCCGGGGGGGGGGGGGGGGGGGGGCTAATCCATCTAAGACAAGTCAGCAGGAGTCTGAAGAGGTGTCAGAGGAGGATGGTGCCTGGGGGAGGAGGAGGAGGAGCAAGATGAGCAAGATGAGCAGGCTGGTGTTGTCCATGGATTGGGGGAGGAGACTGAGGATGACATTTTCCTGGGCGATGAGCAGGAGCCAGGGCGCTCCACAGTTTCCAATTTAGTGCAAATGGGTGCCTTCATGCTCCAGTATTTGAAGAGGGACCCCCCTATAAAAAGCATAAAGGGCAAGGACCATTACTGGGTGGCAACGTACTTAGACCCCCGGTACAAACACAAAATGGCGGACATGTTAGCAGCATCACAGAGGGCTGTCAGAATGCAGCATTTCCAGGCCTTGCTGCGAGAGATGCTGCATTCTGCTGTTGTGGGCACTAACAGAGGAATTTCCACCCACAGAGAAACAGTTGAAGGTACCAATCCTACCGCGCATGCAAGGAGAGGGCTGTTTGAAGATGTGTTGGTCACTAAGGAGATGAGATTATTCTTGCAGTCAACCCATCGACAGCTGCCTTCCGGATTCGGCCTCAGGGAATGCCTAGACTGACAGGTGTCCAACTACATCGGGTTAACGGCCGATGTGGACGCTCTGAGAAGCGAGGAACCCCTGGACTACTGGGTGTGCAGGCTTGACCTTTGGCCAGAGCTGGCACAATTTGCCATGGAACTCTTGGCTTGCCCCTCGTCGAGTGTCCTGTCCGAAAGGACGTTCAACGCAGCAGGGGGGATCGTTACCGATAAGCGCACTCGCCTAGCTCACGACAGTGTGGACTACCTCACATTTCTAAAAATGAATGAGGCATGGATCTTAGAGGAATTCAACACCTGTGACGACCACGTTTAATAGAATTTCCTCATGTCAGCCCACACATATCTGCCACCACCCAGAACAAAGAATGGTCCCTGTCTTATGTAAATACAGCGACATAAAAGGCCTTTTCTGTCCGGTGAATGCCTAATTTTTGGGGGCTGTACTCCACTGGCCTGCAGTAAAATTGGTATCCAATGACCGTCTAATATACCTCCAGCCACATAATCACTTGATCTTTTCTGTATGGTGAATGCCTAACTGTTGGGGCCTCGGAGGAATTCAACACCTGTGACGACCTCGTGTTATCGAATTTCAGCTATTATCATTTGGCGTTTATTCAAGAGGGGGGATTTAGTTAGCCATTTTTTTTTTAGTTCTTTTAAACATATGTATTTGACATGTATTTGTACTGGCCTACAGTAAAATTGTTATCCAATGACCGTCTAATATACCTCCAGCCACATAATCACTTGATCTTTTCTGTCTGGTGAATGCCTAATATTTGGGGCCTGTACTCCACTGGCCTGCAGTAAAATTGATATCCAATGACCGTCTAATATACCTCCAGCAACATAATCACTTGATCTTTTCTGTACGGTGAATGCCTAATGTTTGGGGCCTGTACTCCAGTGGGCTACAGTAAAATTGTTATTCAGTGACCGCATAATGTACCTGGAGCCACATAATCACAATTAATTTTATGTCAGGTGAATGCCCAATTTTTTGAAATGAGAATTTCCCTTCAAGACGCATAAAAATGGCCCATGAATAAAATACATATTTTTTGTGGGAATTTTTGTCATTGATCCCCCTCTGATATGTCACTGTCCATGTTGTGGGACTATTTGTGCACTTCTAGTAAGTATTTGGTGGCTGCAAACATGACCTGAAGGTTTTTCAGGTTCGCCTGCCATTAAAGTGAATGGGGCCCGCCGCGAACTTGCGGTTTGCGAACATTTGATCGTGTTCGCGAATTGTCCCGGCCAATCTTTGTCCATCACTATATATCAATACGACTGTTTTGCTCAGTTCGAGGACCTATCAGAAAGAGTAAAAGAAGCAACAGAGCTGTCTATGTAGTGCCTTGATTTTCAGTTTGCATTATTACATGTTCATTGCATGTGATAATTTGAATGTAATGGTTGCAATTCCAACAAGTAGTCATACCTTACAGCACAACCAGCAGGTAATGTCTAGGCAAATAAATTCATTAGAGATGAGCGAATCGAAGTTGACAAAGTGGAATTCGATCCGAATTTTCAGGAAAAATTCTATTAGCACCAAATCCGAATTTCCTCACGCTTCTTGGGAACAAACCACATTTTTTCCTAAAATGGCTGCTGCACGTGCGAGGACATGGAGCAAGGAACACTGGGAACGCGGGATCACCCATAATGCCATGCATGCAGCCAATCAGCAGCCAGCCAGCCCTGTGATGTCACAGCTCAATAAATAGCCTCAGCCATCTTGAATTCTGCCATTTTCCAGTGTACTTAGTGCAGGGAGAGATGTCAGCAGGTGCTAGGTACAGTGCTTGGAAAGACTTCATTGTGCTAAAAAAATGAGTTATTTTATATGATTATATACGATTTATACGATTATTTTATAAAAAAAAGATTATTCAAGGTGTAGGAAAATAATAGGGGGGAATCATTCCACAGAATTTATGTAGAACAGGGTTTAGTAGGGGAGGTTACAGCCTGGGTGATAGGAACAATCCTATTACACCTTGCTGCACTGACTGGGGATCCAAATTGCCATTATACAGCTCTGTAATTCCAGCAAAAAGTTCTTGTTATTGGGGTGCAAGTGCTGTTTGATACAGCCATTAACAGAGTTTATTACAAGGAAGTATTTATTCATCTTATTTGCCCTTGTGCGGTGCAGTTATATGTTTTAAAGCATTTTTTAGCTTGTATTAGTGGATAAAAAAGGGCTTATTAGCCGTTGTGTAGTGAAGTGTGAAAATTACAGCCCTTTTTGGTGTGTATTAGTGGCACAAAAAAAAAAAATTATTTGCCATTCAGCGGTGCAGTTATATGTCTTAAAGCCTTTTTTGTTGTGTATTAGTGGCAAAAGAAAAATGAATTTGGCGTTCAGCAGTGCAGTTATACGTTCTTAAGACCTTTTTGTCGTGTATTAGTGGCAAAAGAAAAATTCATTTGCCATTCAGCGGTGCAGTTATTTGTTCTAAAGCCTGTTGTGGAGTGTATAAGTGGAAAAAAATAAGGGCCCATTTGCTGTTCAGCGGTGCAGATATATGTTCTAAAGCATTTTGTGTCGTGTATAAGTGGAAAATATAAGGGCCTATTTGCCGTTCAGCGGTGCAGTTATATGTTCTAAAGACCTTTTGTGGCGTGTATAAGTGGAAAAAAGAAAAATATATTTGCCGTTTAGCAGTGCAGTTATATGTTCTAAAGCCTTTTATGTTGTGTATAAGTGGAAAAAAATAATGGCCTATTTGCCGTTCAGCGGTGCAGTTATATGTTCTAAAGACCTTTTGTGGCATGTATAAGAGGAAAAAAGAAAAATATATTTGCCGTTCAGCGGTGCAGTTATATGTTCTAAAGCCTTTTGTGTTGTGTATAAGAGGAAAAAAATAAGGGCTTATTTGCCGTTCAGCGGTGCAGTTATATGTTCTAAAGCCTTTTGTGGCTTGTATAAGTGGAAAAAATAAAAATCTATTTGCTGTTCAGCGGTGCAGTTATATGTACTAAAGTCCTTTTTTGCGTGTATTAGTGGCACAAAAAAGTATTTGCCGTTGTGTGGTGAAGTGAGAAAATTACAGACATTTTTGGGGTGATTTAATTTCCTTTTTATTTATTTATTTGATCTAACAGTATGTCAGACAGAAAAGTGTCAGGCCCTGCACAGGGTGACAGAAGCCTAAATTTTTTTGGTGCAGGCACAGGTCGCAGCAGAGTAAGGGGGCGTGGCAGCAGGAGTCGCAGCGAGAGGCCTGAGCTTCTGGTGTCATCTAGTGGTTGTGTCTTGACCAGCAACCTAGCGCTTCTTGAATTGTTGATTCGGTCATCCACTTTGTCCCAAGTGACATCAGACACAGTCAGCCAAAAGTCGTTGGAGTTTGTCAGACACAACCCTTAGTTGGCATGGCACGGGAGCAGTCCCTATGCCCTCACCTGTCCTCAACCTGCCTCTGTCCTTTTCTGTTCCCTCAGCCAGAGAAGTATTATATGCTGTGGGCTCAGCCCACACAGCAAGGACAAGCTACTAGAGGACAGTCAGCAGCTACTGGCCAGCCAAGGTGTGGAGGAGACATCCGCCGCTTCCTCCGACAGTACTTGATGATGATGATGATGATGTAGCTGATCACACTTGGGAGCCGGGTGAATTAGGGGCTTTATCATCATCGGGAGAAGAGGATGGCAGCTTGCCCATGAGGCAGCGGCGGAACCAGCAAGTTGCTAGCGTGGCCGCAGTGTGGCCGCAGTGTGGCAGCAGTGGGAGGTCGGTAGCAAAACGTGCCCGGGGTAGACTACCCGCTTCGCAGGAGCCTACCTGTCTGGAAAGTAGTGGGGCACGGGTTCACGGAAGCAGTGGTGGTAGCAGTTAAGCTGCCGGAGGAGGTGAACATGGCCATATGTAGAATCTGTGGGCAGAAGGTGAAGCGTGGCCAGGGTGCCAATGTTGTCACCACGGTCCTGCGTCAACATATGCAGCGTCACCATACAGTGGCCTGGGAGAACCGTGGCTCCGATGTGGTGTTCGCAGCAACCACTGCATCACCCATTGGCACGAAGCCGGTTTCAGGCAGTCAAGGCTCCACCACCTCAGCCAAAGGGAGCTGTCTGTCCTTCCCATCATCTGCTGGTCCTGATGCTCCTGCCCCTCCTGCTCCTACTCCTCGTCAGTCATTCTGTCAGCAGTCGATCACCGAAGCAATTGTCATGAGACAACAGTATGCGTGCACTCATCCAACGGCGCAGAAGATTAATGTGCTCCTGGAAAAGTTGCTGGTGCTGCAGTCCCTCCCTTTCCAAGTGGTGGACTCTGCATCTTTCAGAGAACTGATGGCTTGTGCCGAGCCGAGGTGGAGAGTCCCAAGCCATCATTTCTTTGCCAAAAAGGCAGTAACAGCCCTGCACACACATGTAGAACAGAAGTTGGGCTAGTCCTTGAGCCTGTCGGTGTCTGCCAAAGTGCACAGCAGCGCCGACGTGTGGAGTTGTAACTACGGTCAGGGACAATACATGTCCTTTACAGGAAACTTTGCATGCACTTCAGCCACTCGTACACCGCAAAGCACACCCTCCTTGAGCTGCAGCAGCAGAACAGCATCCCTTAACATAGGCTGATATGTGACGTTTCCACCCATTGGAATTCCACCCTCCATATGTTGGACCGACTATATGAACAGAGAAAGGCCATAAACGATTTCTTGATGATCCAAGCGGACAGGAGTATTCCCCTGAGTAACTTTGATGTCAGCCAGTGGCAGCTCCTGCGTGACACCTGCCATCTGCTCAGGCCCTTTGAGGAGGCCACATTATTTGTCGCCAGGACTACAGGATGAACAACATTATTCCATTGCTTCATGTCCTGGAACAGATGCTGGTCAATCTGGCTGGTCAGGGGACTGGAGACGTAGCGCCTAGATCTCACGGCCACATGAGCCCTATGGGGGCTGAAGGAGGAGGAGGACATTGGAGCACAAGCAATTTGTAGCAAAATTGGTGGTTTTTACACACAGGTGAGAGGAGAGGAGGAGCAGGAGCAGCCAGAGGAGCTACAGGGCGATGAGGTAGACGAGGCAGAGGACCCAGACACACCGTGGCAGTATGGGGTGGAGATGGAGGCAGGGAGTCCCTCTGAGTCACTTGCACAAATAGCCAGATGTATGCTCACTTGCTTGTGTATTCACAGCTGAATTGTGACAGTACCCTGCCACCCTATATTGAAGATCCGCTGGACTACTAGGCAGCCAAACTGGATTTGTGGCCGCAACTAGCAGAGTTTACCCTGGAAAAGCTGTCCTGCCCGGCCAATAGTGTGGCATCAGAGCGGCGGGAACCATAGTTACCCCAAGAAGAACTCACCTGTCCACCCAAAATGTGGAGAGACTGACCTTTGTCAAGATGAATCAGGCGTGGATCATTTAGGATTTCCACACACCAATGCCTGATGCATCAGACTAGATCATTCATGGTGCCACACCAACACTTGACAAAAGAGACCGGTTTCCTCTGGCTACCAGCCTCAGCTACTATTCTGATGCTGCCACCCCCCTGATGCCACACATCTGATGCCAAGTGCTTCCTTCTTTCACCCACCATCTTCAGCTGGTACCCTTATTGCCACCCACCTCCCCACTCTGTCACCGGGTCACTCTGTTGTCTCCTGATGCTTCTGCCACCTCCTCACTATGTCACCTTGCCACTGTGTAGTCTCCTGGTGCTGCTGCCACCTCCTCACTCTGTCACCGGGTCACTCTGTGGTCTCCTGATGCTGCTGCCACCTCCACACTATGTCACCTTGCCACTCTTTGGTCTCCTGATGCTGCTGTCACCTTCACACTATATCACCTTGCCACTCTGTGGTCTCGTGATGCTGCTGCTGCCACCTCCACACTGTCATTGTGCCACTCTGTGGCCTCCTGATGCTGCCACCATCTCCACACTTTGTCATTGTGCCACTCTGTGGCCTCCTGATGCTTCCGCCACCTCCACCCTCTGTCATTGTTCTGCTCTGTGGCCTCCTGATGCTGCCGCCACCGCCACACTGTCATTGTGCCACTCTGTGGTCTCATGATCTGCCACTGGTCCACTCTGTGGTCTCCTCATGCTGCTGCCATTTCACCACTCTTTCATTGGGCCAACTCTGTGGACTTCTCATGCTTTTCCCACCCTCCCAACTCTATGACTGGGCCACTATTTTGCCTTTTTGGCGTGGTTGACATCATCATTTATTTGACCCTTCTTCTGATCTGTCAGAAGGAAGGAAAAATGAGATGCACAATGGATCCTGTCTGTGTAGCAGCTGTATGGTCCCATCAGAATTGGCTTATGATTTGGTAGCCAAAAGCAGGAGTGGGTACAAAACACAGAAGACATGCAAATATTCTATTCATGTGTCATCTTTGTTTTGGATCCACTCCTGTTTTCTTGGCATTAGCAATACTGATGGATTACTGACCAAATGCTGACCGAGTGAAGGCAGATGCTTAACAGACAGGATCAGTTTTTTGGGGGTTATTGTTCTAAAGGATCAGAGGAAGGGCAAAATAATCTGTGATGTCAGCACAATCTTACTGCTGAAACCCTCTCTGCTCTACTTGTATAAGCGTTTAATAGAACAGGTTCTGTAGACACCTATGTAGAATCAGCAGACGACAGTGTAAAAGGAGTGCGCTTCTTCTTGGCGCTAACATCGACCTGTAAGGCTGAGTTCATAGTTGAGTTACAGTCAGATCCATAAATATTGGGACATCGACACAATTCTAACATTTTTGGCTCTCTACACCAACACAATGGATTTGAAATGAAACTATCAAGATGTGCTTTAACTGCAGACTGTCAGCTTTAATTTGAGGGTATCTATTTCCAAATCAGGTGAACGGTGTAGGAATTACAACCGTTTCCATATGTGCTTCCCACTTGTTAAGGAACCAAAAGTAATGGGACAGAATAATAATCATAAATCAAACTTTCACTTTTTAATACTTGGTTGCAAATCCTTTGCAGTCAACTACAGCCTGAAGTCTGGAACGCATAGACATCACCAGACGCTGGGTTTCATCCCTGGTGATGCTCCGCCAGACCTTTACTGAAACTGTCTTCAGTTCCTGCTTGTTCTTGGGGCATTTTCCCTTCAGTTTTGTCTTCAGCAAGTGAAATGCATTCTCAATCGGATTCAGGTTAGGTGATTGACTTGGCCATTGCATAACATTCTACTTCTTTCCCTTAAAAAAATCTTTGGTTGCTTTTGCAGTATGCTTTGGGTCATTGTCCATCTGCACTGTGAAGCGCTGTCCAATGAGTTCTGAAGCATTTGGCTGAATATGAGCAGATACTATTGCCCGAAACACTTCAGAATTAATCCTGCTGCTTTTGTCAGCAGTCACATCATCAATAAATACAAGAGAACCAGTTCCATTGACAGCCATACATGCCCACGCCATGACACTACCACCACCATGCTTCACTGATGAGGTGGTATGCTTAGGATCATGAGCAGTTCCTTTCCTTCTCCATACTCTTCTCTACCCATCACTCTGGTACACGTTGATCTTGGTCTCATCTGTCCATAGGATGTTGTTTCAGAACTGTGAAGGCTTTTTTAGATGTCGTTTGGCAAACTCTAATCTGGTATTCCTGTTTTTGAGGCTCACCAATGGTTTACATCTTGTGGTGAACCCTCTGTATTCACTCTGGTGCAGTCTTCTCTTGATTGTTGACTTTGACACACATACATCTACCTCCTGGAGAGTGTTCTTGATCTGGCCAACTGTTGTGAAGGGTGTTTTCTTCACCAGGGAAAGAATTATTCGGTCATCCACCACAGTTGTTTTCCGTGGTCTTCCGGTGTTGCTGAACTCACCGATGTCTTCCTTCTTTTTAAGAATGTTCCAAACTGTTGTTTTGGCCACGCCTAATGTTTTTGCTAGAGCGACGCCTGTCATCTGCATGTCATACTGACTCACAGTATTATTTCACTACCACAGCAGACTCCGTGTTACTGCAAGGCACAGTGTTCTACACCACTATAAAGGCTCTCTGCGGCCAGGAAATAGCTGTTTTTTTACGTGATTCGCCGCAAATAAATTTGGATCGAACCGAATTTTTTAGAAAAGTTTGGCGAACCGGACGAATCAAATGTGCTAATGAATCTAAAATGTGCTAATTTCTAATATCCATATATGTGAAAGCAAGGTTAAATATGGAAGATGCATTTGCTAAATTCCTTGTCATCTTCCAGATAGGTTATTATAGTTACTGTATATTGTAGTATATGTGCATTAGTTCAATCTGTTTTAGTAGAATGTTTCTTGAAAGTAGTTTTATTTTTTAGGTACAAGAAAAAAAGAAAAGAAATAGGTATTGATACATTAGGGCAATATGAAAACCACCTACATGACATAGATCAAGAATACTTTTACTTGATGATGAGCATGTGTTTATAGTACATACTTTATATGCCATGCTTGTTAAATTACATTGAACTTTATTTTTGATACTTGTTACATCTGCAGCTATTGGCAATCGGCAAATACAATATGGGATACATTTATTATGGTATTTACACTACTATTGTGGAATAAAAAAGCTGCAAATTTTGGTGCACGCCATATTTGCTGCAAAATTTGAAACTTTCCACCTTCTCGCCACTTTTCAGAAGTGGTGAGAAAAGGGGGCATGGCAAGGGAGGGTGGGGTCAGGGCCAGCAGGCCCAGCACCTTTATCTGCATTTACCCAAGTTTTCTGGTGTAAATTCAGAATGAAATCTATGGCAGCTAGGAGGCTGCCTTAGATTATAGTCTATCGCACGACCAGGAGGACGCCCCCAATCTATGACAGGCCTGTGCCACTGCATGAATTTGGCACATTCTCCAGCTGTGAAGGAGGAATGAAGCCCGGCGATGAAAAACCCAGTCTTGATGGTCTTGATAAAAGTGCCCCTATGTGTTTCCTTCCCTTGGCAGACAATCTGACTGGCTGCATAGATATATTTAGCCTAATATAGATATATTGCCTAATATTTATTGTAATTAGATGTTCAAAGATGAATGTAGTTAGACTAATCACAGACAGACTGAGTTACGAACCTTCGCTCCTGCAGGTCCTGGATGGCCTGCTAGTCCAGGGCTTCCTTGTGCTCCAGTTTCACCCTGGTGTATAGATATTCTTGAGTCAGAATAAGGGCTCATGCACATGAACGTATTTTCTTTCTGTGTCTGTTCTGGTTTTTTTTGCGGACCGTATGCATAACCATTCATTTTAATGGGTCAGCAAAAAAAAAACGGACTTTAATCCATGCGCATTCCGTTTCCGTATGTCCACATGTCCGTTCCGCATGTTGGCATTGCAGACAAGGATAGGACTGTTCTATTAGGGGCCAGTTTGTTCCATTCATCAGAATACGGAATGCACACGGACGTCATCTGTATTTTTTGTGGATCTGTGTTTTGCAGACCGCAAAATACATACGGTTGTGTGCATGAGCCCTAATGGGAATATAGGCAAACTGATAGCTGGCATATAAAAGACTTAGGCTACATTCACACGTCAGTATTTTTCTATATCCCGATTTTCGGTCCGTTTTTTGCGGATCCGTTGTTCCTGAAAATGTTTCCGTATGTCATCCATATGTCATCCGTATGGATCCGCAAAAAACGGAAACATGTATAAATTTCAATAAGCAAATAAAGTTGTTTGGATTTCTTTGAAAAAAAAAAAGTAATTTCCATGAACGGAATCCGCATAAAACGGATGACATACGTAATGACATCCGAATGTCTTCCGTTTTTTGCAGATCCATTGACTTTGTATTGTACCAGGATCCGATTTTTGCGGAAAAGAATAGGACAAGTTTTATATTTTTTCGGACATGCGGAACGGAACAACGGAAACGGACAGCACACATTGTGCTGTCCGTTTTTTTCCAGGACCCATTGAAAATGAATGGGTCCAGATCTGGTCCAGATCTGTTCCGCAAAAAACAGAACAGATCAGGAAAGAAAAAACGGACGTGTGAATGGACCCTAAGAAATACAAAATGTTTTGCTGACATGGTGTAAATATTTGTTTAGGAACTGACAGTTAATTTAAAGCAGGAATTCTTTAGATTATGAAATACAATAAATTTCGCTTGAAAAGTCAAGTGTAATGATTGTCTAAATTTAGAATACTAAAATGTAAAAGAAATCATGAAGTTTATAGCAGAAAAAAACATATCTTTGAGATGTATCTTGAATGTGCTGGTGTGTGACTTTAATTGGAACTGTTACAGTCACGCACCAAAAATTCTCAGTTTTCTGCTAAATGCTTTTATTTGAAACATTCCCTCATTTCTTCATGTGTGCAGACGTAAATCTGAAGTTTGGTTCATTTTTTCTTGACCTCCGCCTGGTTGTAGAAAGCCTGTCAGAATGTTCCTGCTAATCCCATAGCACTTTCTTTTTTGGAAACTTATTTTTGTATCCTGTAGACATCAAGGTATCAGCACTAGCACATAATATAAAGTATTTGAGTGTGTGAGCTGAGCCATCACTTAGATTTTTGTCACAACTAGCACAGTCATATGTCTTAAAGGGTTTCACCATGAATTGCGCTGGCCAATCGTAGCGCTGGCCAATCGTAGCGCACAGCTCATAGCCTGGGAGTCCCAGGCTATGAGCTGTGTGCTACGATTGGCCAGCGCTGCAGCAAGGGACAACCCTAATACAAAAACTCCGCCCCATACAACAGAGGGAGCTGCACACACCGGAGCCTATGCCGGGCGAACGGAGGGGCGCCCAGACATACTAGTAAGTGCAGGGGGACCCCTGGGCGCCGCTCTGCCCACTGATATAGTTAGTTTTTAAACTAGTGAAAGGTCCTCTTTAAATGGGTTGTCTTACTTCATAAAATAGCATTTATTATGTAGAGAAAGTCAATACAAGCCCTAATGTATTGTAATTGCCCATATTGCCTCCTTTGCTGGCTGGATTCATTTTTCCATCACATTATACATTGCTCTTTTCCATGGTTACGGCCACCCTGCAATTCATCAGTGGTGGTTGTGCTTGCACAGTATAGGAATAAATGCTATTTGCTGAAGTGAGACAATTCTTTAAGATGTTAGAGTATTATATGTGTATGTTGCTCCTACTCTAAACTCTTATGGTAACCCGATCACGAATCAACTAAGTCATGGTAACAGGCTGAACTGGATGGACAAATGTCTTTTTTCGACCTTATAAACTATGTTACTATGTTAATATGATTTGCAGTCCCATTTTCTACAAATACATTTAGCATAAATTCTCTGCAAGAAAAAAAATCCCCTCTGCACATCTGTTATAGCCGTCCCAAATATGACATACTTACTTTAACACCTATGATCCCAGGTTCTCCTGTTTTGCCTGGAAACCCTAACATTCCCTGTAAAAAATAATATATAGATATAGATGGATGACCACCATTGAACATTATTTTGTCTTGTTTTTTTTTTTTAAATCTGAATAGTTCCAAACTTCAATGCAGATTATCTACAAATTATAGTGAAATATAAATATAAACTGATAGATAAAGCTCATTATTTCTGCTACAGAGCTCCAACTCTTATGCATACCACTTAAAGGGAGTCTGTGACCAGCACAATGCCTTGCAGTGCTAGGTCATGATACTTTTCATTTAGTGATCTGTTGCTTAATTCTGAAGGAAAAGTACTTTTATTCCATATGCAAATGAGCAGTTAAGTGCACAGAGGGCAGACCCAAGCTGCTTGGTGCACCCTTGCTCCTGTTTTGACAGCCACTTCCTTTCCTTCTTTTTTAACAAATATCTGTTTATTGATTTTCACAAATAATAGAGAAAACATCTTTTGGCATAATACATGTAAAGTAGAAGACAAGTATTACAAGAATTGCAGATACAGAGAAAATATCACTATAGCTACATCTCCCAAGTATACAACCATATGGGGTTCTTATGTTAGCAAATTAAGCTCATAATGCTGTCATATGACCCTATTATGGAGTGTAACTAAAATGTTATGGTATACAGACAGAATGTTTAACCACGCTGGCTTTTAGCGGGGGACTTTAATTTACATATAACAAAACTAACGAACAGAGGCTTAGAACAGCCTCCTAACAGCACTCAGATCGCAGATCACATTCAGGATTTTTGTCTTCATCCTGGTGGGATGAGTAATTGTGAATAAGCATAGGTTAGCTTCCTCTCTGGATTAAGGGACTCCACTGCCATGGCAGACCACAACAACGAGCGGTATTAACACAGACAATTCACTCGACCAGCGATACTACCGTGATGATAACCAAAATGGTAATGATATTTTGGGTTACTAAACAAGAAGTCTTTAGTAAAATTGTGTTGTTAGTGTGTTACCCACATATAAATTTAGGAGTGTATAAGTGTATAGGTAAGTTGGAACGGGTGAGATGAGACGGGTGAGATGAGACAGCATAGCCTAGGAACATAAGACCTTACTAAGGGTTTCTGTGTTTCTTCCACGGGTTCCACACTTCCTTTCCTTCTTGATTGCCTTTGACAGCCACTCCCTCTCTATCTTGATTGACAGGGCCAGGTTCTCTGGTCCTGGAAATCCAAAAGGAGAGGGAGGGGCATGCAGAGGAAACTTAGGGGGGCCTTTAGTGAACTTAATTGCTCATTTGCATATGGATTAAAAGTACATTTTTTTTCAGAATGAAGCCACAGATCTGTAAGTGAAAGGTACTATTATTGCATTTAGTTATGAGATTGGAGCTCATTTAAGCTTGAGGTGATAAACATCTAGAAAGAATTCCCTCTAGGTCAGTGTTCCTCAACTCCAGTCCTCAGGGGACCGATTGTCGGGCATGATTTCAGAATATCCCACAGAATGAAGACCTGTGGTAGGTCCTGATGCATTGACACTAATTATATCACCTGCTCAATACTAAGGAAATCCGGATGGTGGGCCCTGAGAATGGGAGTTGAGGAACACTGATATAGGTGGTCAGATTCCTTTAGTTATACTTTATAGCTTTATTTGTAGTTTAAGACGCATTATGATTTGTCCCTTTACAATTGTACCTTTTTACACATTACCTACAGTTTCCTGCCATTAGAGTTCCCTAGAACGTCACATAAAAAGAATGCTCCAAAAAAGTAGCAGAACACGGAACATCAGAACATGAACATCCTGTCACATCTTTATTACACCTCACATATAAAAATAGATTCTTCATGTAAGAATACACTCTGTGCTTCTGTTCATGAAAAAATACATCATTTACTCTACAAACATTTCCTCTGAAACATTCACACTTCTGCTGCGGAGCATCATTAGGCACTTTAGCATCACTCACTCGTGTATAACAACTCTGTTGGGTCAAATAAGTTCAGCAGCGTTCATTTGAGGAGGTGTACTAAGCGTAGGAATGAATGATTCTCTACAAATTATGGAGCTAACCGCTAAGCATATGGTTTCATACATTTGAGGGGGGAGGGGGAAAGGATTTTCTTTAAGAAAAATTAGGCATTACTCACCTCACCAATTACGGGTGCCATTCCAAAGCTGTTCCGGCCCCTGCTGCTGTCCACTTACTGCTTCTGACTCGACACACATAAAATGCCCACTCGGCCATTCACTGGCTGAGGCAGGTGACCGCAAGTCTCTGCTGTGATTGGCAGAGCAACAATCTGCAATTTCATGGGTGTTGAGCCAGGAGCAGGAACGGCAACAGCAACAGGAGCAGCGGGCAATTAATGAGGAATGTTTTCTTGTTTTTTTTTTCCTATTCTGCCCCTGACAAAAAAAATCTTCCTCAGGAAAGCCCCTTTAAATAATGTGATGCCTCGCACAAACATTCCAACATTAAGAGCAAATACTTGCATAGTTAGTGGTTTAAAAAAAGTCCATTTACTAAGTTTAACCTTTCATAATAAAAAAAACTTCAACAAAAACACCAGACATTGACCAATTTTCCAGTGAAAAAATCCCTTCTCATCCCTACTGACAAACAGATAGATCCCTGGATCAACATTCTCAAGGACCATTTCTTCAATATTCATGATGTCTGCCTAAATAAATTATCATCTATGTATGCATTTCCTAGCCTTCCTTCCACCCCCCCAACCTTATGGTAAAGGAAAAACATTAATTTATGGAGCCCCTGTTTTACAGTAATGTTTCCTTCCTCCTTCTTAGATAATGAACACTATATCTCAGTCTCCACCAATTACTTTCAGAGAGTTAGGGCCTTTCTGCAGGGGCCAATGATCGGGGCAATTATAAATGAATGTTTTTGTGAACGCTTGCTCCTGATAACGTTCCAGATGTGCTGGCATTTGGTGCTAACTGTATGAAACTGTATGGGAATGAATGATCGCTGATTAGATGACTGCTGCATCTAAAGGCAGCTAATAAGCAAGTAATGATGGAGAATGAATATTCCTAATCAGTGCTCGTTCTGTGCCTAAAGGCCTCTTTACATGGCAAAATGTAGCAAGCAATTGTCGGGAAGGAAGCATTCCTTCCTGACAAGCACCTGCTTGTCAGTGGAGGAGACTGGTGCTTTTACACGTGGCGTGTGGGGAGTATGGGGAGGAGTGATTGCTAATGTCATCAACTTGTCCCCATACAGAATCGCATACAGCATACAGAAGTGCTGTTTAGACGGCACCATCTCCTTCTGGAAAACATCGATTTAGGCGTCTGCATGAATGTTCCTATTACCCGATGCACGAGTCAGATTATCGCTAACGAGCATCAGACAGTGTAAAGGCGCTTTAAGACTCCGAAACAAAGTTTTGCCAGCAGCAGATTGTTAACAGTGGATAAGAGGCTGAATTGGATGGACGTATGTCTTTTTTCAGCCATACAAACTGTTACTATATTTAAGTTATTCATCATACTGAGGATGGAGAACATCTGCATCGTCCCCTGCAGTGCAGGAGAAAACATTTTTAGCTTTAAAATTATTTTGGTTTGGGAGTAAGTCCTATTGCTAGAAGTGTTCTTTATATGTATGTAGTCAATTACTAAATGTAATAAATTATAACCCTGTTGGAATTTCTCAGACCTTCTGCATTTCATGTAAACATATCATATAATGCAATCATGTAAATCAATACTGCATTTTTATTACTGTCACAGAAGATACCTTGTCTCCTTTTTCCCCAATGTCTCCTGGTAATCCAGAATTGCCCTTTTCACCCTGTATCATAAAGAAAATATGCAACATATAGAACATATACATTAGTTTCTTTTCACCTGTCTTCCACCCAGGAAATACATATTTGTACTGCGTGTACGAGTATAACATTAAATAAACAGTTGCAGCAATCTTTTAGCTCTTTTGATTAAAGGGGTTATCCACAACCATTATAATGTGACCCCAAATGCCCGGGCCACTCACACAGATTGTAATTACCATCCAGCGATAGGGTGGGGTGGGGGGATCGG